>NW_023425538.1:2909127-3494349 GCF_014108245.1 Pipistrellus kuhlii | reverse complement strand
ACAGAAGAAACACAGTTGCTGTTTGTGTGAATATAGCATGGCACCTCCCTTTTTCAGGAACCAGCTTCTTAGGTCTCCTTGATGACCTCCCTGGTGGGCCATGTCAGTTCTCCAGACTCCCAGCTTGGGTGGTGGAATGTCAGGCAAAAGGGATGCTGGTCCTTACCGTCAGCCCCTAGGGCACTTGTGTCCTTCCTAAGCTCTGTGCTGCCCCACTCTGGCTGTGGCCCTCCTTGTCACCCTGGTTCTGAGGCCCCTCTCATCCTCAGTGGTGGTCCTGGCGGGGCTGTTCGTGATGGTCCTCATCCTCCTGCTGGGAGCCTCCGTGGTCTGCCTGATCAGAGTGGCGCGGAGGAACCAGGAGCGCACTCTCCGCACTGTCTGGAGCTCCGGGGATGATAAGGAGCATCTGGTGAAGAACACATATGTGCTGTGAACGCCTTGTCACCAAGAGGCACTTCTCTTCAGGATTCAGGACTTCCTGCCAATGAAGAGAACCTGGTGGTGGGGGTACAAGTGTAGAAAGTGTGTGTGCATTTTAAAATAGAGTGATTGATTTGTATTTTTGTGATCATTAGGGCTTTTGGTCTGTTTGTTACTTTGAAAGAGGGCTTCCTGGTCCTCTGGGCAGGTTTGCTTTGTTCACATTTGGGTGGCTTGGCCCCAGACCAGACTCAGTTCCTCTTTGATTTCTTTACTCCATGTATAGTTTTCTTTGTCTATGTTGAAGCCTTTTGCCTCCTTCCCTATCATAGAAATTTGTTTGATTTGTGGTGTATTTTTTTTAAAGTAAACAGAATTAAAGTGGTTTTTTTTTTTATTAGAATTCTGAAAGGAAGAGAGTAAAATGTACCAGTTCAATAAAAAGGACCTCCCTTTTAAAATAAATTTCAGCATGTGCTTTCTTTCTTTATGGGACTGTTAATTTAAACTCTACCAAAATTATCACAGGGCACTACAAAAAATGTCCCATTCTAGAAACAAACTCTTTTAGAAAGAGCATTATCAGATCTTTTTAAATGAAATATATCTTGCATTATCAAACAACACAGCCTTATCACCCATGGTGAGCTCTGGGTGTTTGTTTCTTTGTTGGTGGTGGTATTTTCTATTCTAGTTCCCTTTTTGAAAGATTTGGCCATATCCCACTCAATTAAGAACAGGAGGGTTACTCTTTATTTATTTATTTATTGTTAATCCTCACCTGAGGATATTTTTCCATTGGTTTTTAGGGAGAGTTAAAGAGAGAGAAGACAAACATGTCAATTGGTTGCCTCCTGCATGTCAGGGCCCGGGCTAGAGAGGAGCCTGCAACCAAGGTACGTGTTCTTTTTATATATATTTTATATATATATTTTATTGATTTTTTACAGAGAGGAAGAGAGAGGGACAGAGAGTTGGAAACATCAATGAGAGAGAATCATTGATCAGCTGCCTCTTGCACAGCTGATGTGCCCGCAACCAAGGTACATGCCCTTGACTGGAATCGAACCTGGGACCTTTCAGTCCACAGGCCGACGCTCTATCCACTGAGCCAAACCGGTCTTGGCCTGTGCTCTTGACCGAAATCAAACCTGGTACCCTTTGGTCCACAGGCCAACACTCTGGTTTGGCTAGGGCTATTTTTTTAAATTTTTAAATGATCCACTAAAATGGAACACTGCACAGGAGGGTTGGAATAAGGATGCATCCTGTTTAGGGGAAGACCAAGACTTTCCTAAAATTGGAGTGGTTCTAACCAAAATCACTTGGGTCTCATGATTTTCATCTTTTCCTACAATTCTACAGTTTTCTCAGGTCTCCCATGAGTCCCTGTATTGAAATGGGGACAGGGATAAATTCAGCCCCCAGGCTCAGTCCTGATTCTGCTGCCTATCTGTGGGTGTTCCCTTCCTGTCTTGATTCTAGAAGCCACTTTTCTCCCCTCTATCTTCCAAACATATAGTCCTAAACATAGCAGAATCCAGGCCATAGCAGCAGCAGGTAAAATTTCCCAGGGTTAGAGACCAAAGAAAAAGGCTAATAACTCCATCAGTGCATCAAGAGTTTTTTAAGGGAACTTGGTGCCTTATCTTGAGCAGCAAGAGGTTCTAGAGGCACTAAAGAATTATATTGAACAGAGCAAGATGACGAAGGTACTGGGGGGTGACTTGTTCGGGTAAAGGAAAATGGCTTATTATGCTTGCCTGGGACAAGCAATGGTCTATTCCTGGAACCAGTTCTAGTGGGGACAGGGTAGGAGACAGATAGCCTCTGAGGAGGCTTACTGGGAAGCAGTCTCTGTTCTAGCTAGGTGAATTAGTCACATCAAGGAACATGCTCAGTCTCTCCACCTGCCTTGGTGACTCAGGAGCTGGACCCTGGCTCGGGAGTGGGCAGAGGTACCTGGCCAGCCTGTGTGTCCTATGCAACCTGAGAGTTCCAATATTGCTTTGGCTGCTCCTTGGAACAAAATAAAAACTCTCCTTCCTAGAAATCCCTCAGGCCAAAAAGGACACATTCTGTACATTGGAGGAAAGATCTGCATCCATCAGGGCTTAGAAATCTATTCCAGAAGCAAGTTGGCAAATACCTCATCTGCTCCTTCCTGGCCTCCCTTGTCCATGGTAGATGTTGCTCGTGGATTCGGACATTTTCCCTGCCAAGCCTTTCCGTCACTGCAGTTGACTCAGTTGGTGAGCAGGGAAGCCTGCACTGTCCTACACTCACAATTGAGAACCCCAAATGGGAGAGCCTGTGGTCCAGGAAAAGGCCTATGCATTGGGAAGAGACTGCCCACCACCCCAAGTATTCAGTAGTGGGCAGTTTACGTAACTCATTTGAATCTAGAGTTCCCTCACCTGTAGGATAGGAAACTAAGATAGGTGGAGGTGAGGGTTACACGAGATCACACGGCAGGGCGCCCAGGGGATATGCTCAGCAAGGGGGCCTACTTCAGGGAGGGGGCTGGTTTCCACCTCTGCCCATGTACCTACTTCCTTGTTTCTCAATAGTGGGTGGCTCTCCCTTAGACCTACCCTGCCACCATGAGCAACCATTAATTCCACGTAAGTCTCCATCTTAGGAAGCTCAAACTCACTGATGCCTCAGACCTAGGAGAAGGCCTTTCTCCACCGACAACAAGCATTGCCACCTTAAAAACTTAGTAACATGAAAGGAACGTGTTACATGTTTGGATTTTTTAGGAAACTTGGGAATCATTTTACTGCTGTAGGGAAATCAAGTAAATTTTACTTTTTATTTTTAAAAAAATATGTTTTATTGATTTTTAAAAATATATTTTATTGATTTTTTACAGAGAGGAAAAGAGAGAGACAGAGAGTTAGAAACATCAATGAGAGAGTCATCGATCAGCTGCCTCTTGCACACACCCCACTGGGGATGTACCTGCAACCAAGGTACATGCCCTTGACCGGAATCGAACCTGGGACCCTTCAGTCCGCAGACCGACGCTCTATCCAATAAGCCAAACCGGTTTTGGCATGTTTTATTGATTTTTTACAGAGAGGAAAAGCGAGGGAGTTAGAAACATTGATGAGGGAAAAACATCAATCAGCTGCCTCCTGCACACCCCCTATTGGGGATGTGCCTGCAACCGAGGTACATGTCCTTGACCGGATTCAATCCTGGGACCCTTGAGTCCGAAGGCCAATACTCTGTCCACTGAGCCAAACCGGTTAGGGTTCAAGTAAATTTTCTTAACACCATCAAGACTAGTTGAACTTTTGAAGGCTTTATGTTTTTTTTAAAATATGTTTTATTGATTTTTTACAGAGAGGAAGGGAGAGAGATAGAGAGCTAGAAACATTGATGAGAGAGAATCATTGACCAGCTGCCTCCTGTACAACCCCAGTGGGGATGTAACCGCAGCCAATGTACATGCCCTTGACCAGAATCGAACCTGGGACCTTTCAGTCCTCAGACCGACGCTCTATCCATTGAGCCAAACCGGTTTCGGCAAGGCTTTATGTTTCTGTCACAGACGTTCTATGACTCGCTTCTATCAAAATATGTCTCGTCTCCTGGTGAGGGAGGCCACAAGGCCCACTGTAGATTGACTGCCAGTGGCCAGAGGTGTCACCTGCACTTTTTCAGGTGTGGTGCTGTCGTGCCAGGCTGGTCAGCCACTTTCTGCCATGCCGCTGGGCCCTGAGACAACTGTGCCATGAATCCGACTTGCTGGACCATTGACAGGTTAACAACAGTGCTCTTTTTCTTTCAAAGGCAGTCCAACAATAAGCCAATAGCCAGGTTACTCAGTGGACACTTCACAGTCTTTGGCCTTATTAAATGAAATGGACTTTTTAAAAATCACCTCACAAAAATCTCACTTCCTCCTGGTCCATATACCTTAGGAAGGCAGTTTGGTCACTGACTGGCAGTTCCCAGAAAGGGCCTTCCTATGGTAGCTGTCCCTGTACATTTGTAAAAATGCCTGTTCCACTCAGATCTGACCCAACTAAAGGTCTGATGAGTATGAGTAAGTGTTGGTAGAAGAAGTGAAGCTTTACCTACTGGGATGGGATACACACTGATTTCAAGTCCTTGGAGGGAGGCCTTTGACCCCAGGAAGTGGGGGTGGGAATAAGGGTGCAGTCAGCCTTCTCTGTCCTCTAGATCTAACATCGAATCCTGGCCAATCAGGCAACATGACCGACAGGCATGGCTAGCCCTGACCAATTCTGTGCCTAATCCCATCAGTAGCAACTTCTGAATGTGGGCTCCACCTCTAGACATTTATAAACACACAGACCTGCACAGCCTTGTCCTAATCTGGCTGGTGAAAACACACACTGCTGTCTGAGCAGCCCTGGGTTATGCCATGTATGGCAATGGAGGCTGTAACTACTCAATGGCACTGCCCATGTGGTTTAACCAAACCAGTGTAGTGTTCCAAGTCAAGTTTAACAAACCCGGAACTGCTGTGCCCTGTGCCCTAGCACTCTGTGCTTGTGTGTGGGAAAGAATGAGTCATAATGTCTCTCATGGGGCAATGAGGGCTGCTTCCGGCTTTGTGATTATTAGCAATGACATGGAAGATCAGCAGGGCACCCTGCCCTCCCTGTGTGGGTCCTAGCAGGTGATAGCTAGATCTTGGAATGAGCCCTGCTCATTCACAACTGGATGGTAGATTGGCCTCATAGCAACAAGACTGACCCATTGCTGTTTGGAGTCCTCTATTAATTGTAGCCTTAAGTTCTGTATGAGAAAAATTGAACAAATATGGTCCCAGCCCATTAGATTAACCAGTGGCTGACAGGATGGCAACTCTTGTGAAAATGCATCAGGAACCAGAGGTAGGGGGTGGGAAGGGACAGATTGTTGATAGAAACAGTACTCCATGTTGCTACAGATCTTTCTGGTGTGCCAGATGTGCCAGAAATGCCTGACCCTGACAGCTGTTTACCTAGGCCATTTCTTTGCAGTGAGCACCTTGAGAGATGAGGAAATAGCTCCAAAGAGCACATGTGTATACTGCCTACTATAAGGTGGCAGGTCCCCACTCTTGTAATACAACCCTCTGTATGTGGAGGGCCCATTTAGACCCTCCATTTTGTCCCCATGTGGCAAGGGAAACCAACACAGATGCTGATGCTTATGTGGCTTGCTGTGAGTAGTAAAGCCTTTTATCTCCGACCCAGGTCTGGAGGCTTCTGCCAGCATTTTGGAAACTGCTATAGACCAACTTACTAGCTCGCTGGTAAATAGAGTAAAATCACACCCCAGACACAAGTCAGCTGGGCTGTCAGCCTCTTGGCAATTCCCAAAGGATGGTTTTCAAGAGTTTTCTGATTATTAGCATTCCAGAAAGCCTAGGGCCAGCACAACACTTTTGTGGGAAAGGAGACCAAGGCCCTGCCTACTGCATGCTTAAGGTCATCCATCTCCTGAGATGTGGTTAAGTTCTAAGGAAACAGTCCACAACAGGGATTATGGTGTTTATAGGACTAGGGCACTCTATTCATGTAAATTCCAGAAACTAAACCAGGCCTTGAAGCAGTTGCTTTTCCAGTGAATTGTGTCAGTCTTGAGACGAGTAGGAGTGTGGGACCCCCATGGAGGATGTCTTTCCCTACACCATCTTGTCTTCCCTGGCCACTAAAGTTAGCATCCAGAAGTCTCTTCCTAAATTGTAGTGATTAAAATGTCAGGGTTAGCTGAATCCGGTTTGGCTCAGTGAATAGAGTGTCGCCTATGGACTGGGGGGTCCTGGGTTCGATTCCGGTCAAGGGCATGTGCATTGGTTGCGGGCACGTCCCCGGTGGGGGGGTGCAAGGGGTAGCTGATCAATGTTTCTCTCTAGTCAATGTTTCTGGCTCTCTGTCATCCTTCTCCCTTCATCACTGTAAAAAATCAATAAAAAAAATATATTTTTTTTTAAATGTCAGGGTTGGAGTGACCTTCTGAAGAATGTGTGCTAGTGAAAAGTTGGAGGAAGAGCCGAAACCAGTTTGGCTCAATGAATAGAGCATCGGTCTGCAGACTGAAAGGTCCCAGGTTCAATTCCGGTCAAGGGCATGTACATTGGTTGCAGGCACATCCCCGGTGGGGGTTGTACAGGAGGTGGCTGGTCGATGTTTCTCTCTCATCGATGTTTCCAGCTCTCTATCCCTCTTTCCCTTCCTCTCTAGAAAATCAATAAAATATATTTAAAAAAATAAAAAAATTGGGAGAGAATAACATCAATATTGCAGATAAGTTGGAACACACGTCCCTTTTCCCACAAAGGAGAAGGCATTACTTATACCCTTAAGTAGGTTAAAAATAATAAAACAAGCAGGGGCATAGGGCACAGCAGTTCAGGGTTTGTTAAACTAGGGCCCAGGGCCCAGGGCACAGCAGTTCAGGGTTTGTTAAACTTGACTTGGAACACTACACTGGTTTGGTTAAACCACATGGGCAGTGCCACTGAGTAGTTACAGCCTCCGTTGCCATTAGATGCCGGGGCCAGGCAGGGACTGGATAGGACAGAACTAAGCTACTGTCTCAGAACTAAATGCCAGGGAACTAATATTTTCCAAAGAGCAGAAAGATGAACATGCTCTTAGGACTTCGCACCTGTTTCCCATCCAAGCATTTGCGTCTGCCTTCCCAGCATTGCTCTGGCCTCCATTTGTAAACCTTCTGGGTCAGGCAGAGCAGGGCAGTAAGGGTCACTCCTGCCACTAGTGAGACAGACTCCTGTATCTATTTTCCTCTTCTTCCTTTCAGTAATAGTCCCCAGGTTTTAGGGGCTACGTGGCTCCCCAGCTAGAAACTTTATCTCCGTCTTCCCTGCAGTAACCATGTGTCTGTGTCTTGGCCGAAGGGGTGTGTGCTGCCTCCAGGTAGATAACTTAAAAGGAAGTACTGTACCCTCCATTTGCCCCTTCCCTTCCAGAAGAAACGTTGGTGGGGGCCAACCTGTCCAAGGCAACACCCTGGAGGGATGTGGAACCAGACAGAAGGAGCGTCCCATACCCACTCACCCACTCGATTCCCATCAGCTCAGGCTTTGTGGTAGAGAAGAATAAGCTATGTTGTTCAACCTCTTGTCTTTGGGTCTCTGCAAAAGCTGCCACGTCCTATCTATAATACAAGAGTAATTAGAGGACCAGGCAGTGGTCTCCCCAGACCCATTCACCCTCTGCAATTTTAGCGCAGCAGAGTGCTACTGCGTGTTGCATTTGGAAGACTGTTCATACTGCTACCCACAACCTTCTAGCCCAGTGTCGTTGGGCATGGAATTGTACCTTTTGAGGCTCAACTACCTTATATCTAACATGAGGATCCTATTGGCAGTTTTATGAGGAATCACGAAATTATGTTTGTGGATAATAAAATGTGACATTTAATGAGCATCTACTTACCTTGTTCCAGGTAGGCTCTGTGAAAAACCTTATCAGGTAAGTTTTCCGCTTTACAGAGGAAGAAACTGAGGCCCAGAATGGTTGACTTCTTTGTCCACAGGGCAGTAAAGTGAGGGTTTACCTGTAAGCAAATTGACCTCTGGAACCTAATTCATGGCCACTCTGCTTGCTCTAACCTGCCATTATTATTAGCATAGTGCCTGGCATCAGATAACCTCACTCATTCACCAAGGAACAAGCACCAACTCTGAGCCATGCTGTTCTTGGGTTGAATAAAGTAGACAAGGTCCCCACACTGCTGGAACTTATGACCTGCGTGGAGAGACAGCCACTTTCGTATCCTGCATCCAGTTGTGGGGAAAACCACAATCATTTCACAATAATTTCTTCTCATTCAGAGTAAAGAACAAAGATCTTTGATTTACAAGACATCGTCCCCCATTCCTCCCCATTTTCTTTCCCTCCCTTCTCACTGCCATTCTGAGAGCCTTTACACTTGATAGTACCTCTAGATCCTTGCATGGCTTGCTTCTCATTGTCAGATCTTTACTTAAAAATTACTTTAATTGCCGAAACCGGTTTGGCTCAGTGGATAGAGCCTCGGCCTGCGGACTGAAGGGTCCCAGGTTTGATTCTGGTCAAGGGCATGTTCCTTGGTTGCAGGCACATCCCCAGTGGGGGGTGTGCAAGAGGCAGCTGATCAATGATTCTCTCTCATTGATGTTTCTAACTGTCTATCCGTCTCTCTTCCTCTCTGTAAAGAATCAATAAAATATATTGATTTTTTTTTAATTTAAAAAAAAATTTTTTTTTAAATTAATGATGTTTTCCTTGGTATCTTCACCTAAAATCCAACCCCTCCCCAACATGCCATATAGTTATTACCTAGTCCCCTTTTTTGCTGCATTTCTCTTCTTAGCACATATTATTTTTTAATGTATTTTATTTATTTTTTACAGAGAGGAAGGAAGAGGGATAGAGAGTTAGAAACATCGATGAGAAAGAATAATCGATCAGCTGCCTCTTGTACACCCCCTACTAGGGATATGCCCACAACCACAGTACATGCTTTTGACCAGAATCGAACCTGGGACCTTTCAGTTCACAGGATGACGCTCTATCCATGGAGCCAAACCAGTTTCGGTAGCACATATTATTTTTAATCGATTTTATTGGGGTATAAATTACATAAAACTCACCCCTTTCAAATGTAAACTTAGTGATATTTAATAACTTTACTAAGTGGTTCAACTGTCTTCCTAAATCCATTTTAGAACATTTTCGCCCCTCCACTCCAAGATCCCTCCTGCCCATTTACAGTTAAAATCCATTCCCACTTAGCTCTCAGCAACCACTAATCCATTCTAATTGCCTTCTGTGAGCACATCATATGAATGCTATCCAACAGGTAATCTCTGTGCCTGGCCCCTTTCTCCCGTGATGTAGCAGGCATGTGCCAGTTCATCCTTTTTGTTGTAGAGATATGTCATTTTCCCTATCCATTCACCAACCATTGGTCAATTTTCCAGTTTTTTTGTTTGTTTTTTTTCTTCTAAAATACTAGACATTTTTACCTTGTTTCCCCACACAGAATATCAATTCCAGGAGGCTGGACATTTTGTTCACCTTTGTACCCCCAGCACTTGCACTGTGCTGGACACATTGTAGGTACTCACTAAATATATGCTGCTGGGATGAGTGAGAATCAAGATAACTTAAAGATAACAGCAAGGGCTGTGCTGGCCATCAAGCAGTGGAGAGATAAAATGACGGGACTCTGTGGAGCCAGCAGGCTCTTAAGGAATGGACTTTGGAGCAGAGACCTGAGTGCACAAAGCTGACTGCTGCACATTCGTCATCCCCAGGCCCCAGGCCCAGCCACCTGCTTTAGAAACAGGCTGCCCAGCTGTTGGCAAGGTTGGGTTGGAGAGAAATGTAGACAACTTAGCCTGACAGTGAAGGGAACAGGTGGCCCAGTCCAGTGTGGGGAGGGAAGACTGGGTTCTGCCAGCTGCCCCTTCCCCTAAGTGCCCTTCAGGTGCTCAGATTTGATCCACACTGTGTGAGCCCCAGCTCTAGGCTGTTCATTGCTGCATTTGCCCCTTGTCATCTTCCTTAACTGTTTGATCCCCCAGTTTTCTCATCTGTAAAACAGGAACAGTAATAATATCTACTATTTATTTTTAAAAAGCCAAAGCATGATTTCATAAGCACTTCCTCTGGCCCGGCTGGTGTGGCTCAGCTGTTGAGCATTGACCTATGAACCTGGAAGTCATGGTTCGGCTCCCAATCAGGGCACATGCCCAGGTTGTGGACTGGATCCCATGTGAGATGTGCAGGAGGCAGCCAATCGTTGATGTTTCTATCTCCCTCCCTTCCTCTCTGAAATCAATTTAATATATATTGTATATATATGAAAAAACACTTCCTCTGTGCCAGGCACAGGTCTAGGAAACTAATCCATCTGATTCTTACCTTTACCCCATATGGTAACTGTCATTGACAGATGAGGAACTTGAGACCCAGGGCAGCAAAGCAACTGTCGTTAGAACACCCACTACTAAATGGTATAGCTGGGCTTCAAATTCAGCAGGCTGGTCCCCAGTTCACACTCTTCACCCTTTTAGACTGCTTGGCATCAAGCCACAGAGGGGCTGCTAAAGTAATACTGCACGAAGCCCTTGGAACAGCGCCTGGCACACAGTAAGCAAACAAGGAGTGATAGTGTTCTCACGGCATTCTGGTCCCGGGGAGCCACCCTCCCGCACATTTCCCCTTTTGGGGGAAGCTGATGACAGCTCTAGTCCCCGGAAATCTGCAACTACCCACCCCAACTCCCATCCACACAGCCCCACCTCACTTGCCAAGGCTGGAGGTGAGTGGGGGTTTTTCTTAACTGTCCACCTCCACATTACACACAGAGGAAAAGCTGGGCGGTGCTGGGGAGGGGCTGAGGCAGAACTGAGGACTCTGACTCAAAGTCTGGAGGGACTCCTCAGCATTCCTTTCTAGGGCATGTCCCACAGCTCCTCCCCCTGCACACACACACACACACACTTTGGACACACCTCTCACCACAGAGTTGGACCCATGTTCCTGGGAGTGTGCAGGAGACATTCCCTATTCCAATCCAGCCAACTTCTCTCAGAAGCCCTGGAGTCCACCTTGAAGAAGTTTACAGGGCAGGCCAGGTGAGTGACCCCCAAACACAGCTTCCCCAAAGTTCAGGGCCTGTCAGAAGCAGGGGCAGCTAACCGAAGGGTTAATCACCTCAACAGGGGAAGGGAGTGCATGGTGGAACTGGGTGCTTTTGACCCGAGTCTCAAGCGCAGGCTTTCAACTTGCGGGGCCCTTGACCTCACTGTTATGCTTTCCGCTAGCACGACCATGGCCCTAGCAGCTCCTCAAGTTCTCACAGCAGCTCAGACATGGAGGTGAAGGTAAAGGACTTGTCCCTCCCAATTGGCGCCTCTCCCTCTCCTATTCCCACAGCCCCACCCTGCAGATTCTCAGAAGCACCCCAGTCAAGGTCAAGAAGCCCAAGTTGAAAAAGGGGAAGAAGGCTTCCCACTGACGAGCCTGGGCTAGGCTCATTAAACCTCCAGGTCTCAGGTGGCCTCCAGGTTGCAGACCACTGTGAACTGCCGACTGTCCCCACTTCTCCAGCGGGCTTGTCCTGCCCCCTGTGGGCAACTGCACAGCCACCAAGGAGAGGCTACCCAAGCTGGGCTCACCAAGGTTTATTGTTTCCAGAACAGAGGCTGCCTGCTGAGGGGCAGCTAGTGCCCCAGGGGATCTCCAACTGGGGTGGGAGCGGGGCAGAGCATCTCAGGCTGGGGGGCCAGGCAAAGATGGAGCTGGCAGGTGGCCCAGAGATGAGCCAGGAGATGAGCCGGCAGGTGGTCGGGAGATGAGGCGGCAGGTGGTCGGGAGATGAGGCGCCTGGAGCAGCAATTAGGCGGCGCACCGCCCTCACCTCACCAGGTGGAAGGTGAGCCAGTACATGAGCAGAGGCTGCGCTGCCGCCACAGCCATGGTCAGGTACATGCGCAGCTGGTTCCGCGCTCCGCGCACGGGGACTCCCTCAGCCGCAGCCTCCGCCAGGATCTTCAGCCGCAGCGTCCGGATCTGGGGCCGGTAGAGGTTACCCTTTTTAGCCCTTCCCGCCAGTGGGAGCGCCTGGACACTTTCAGTCCCTGCCCCTCTGCCTTCTCTCCCTCCCTCCACAGGGGCAGCTGTGCTCATCTCCACTTCTGGGGCTCCTTGGCTTCCCCCAAATCTAGTAGATGCTCTTCCCAAGGCTTTGAGAAAATGTTAGGGTTCAAACCCAGGCCAGTCCGCTAAGTGAGTGAGGGAGGAACTGCACTGTGATTACCCTGTCTGAACCGGGTGGCCAGGCGTGGCTCTGGTTGCTGTCATTGCTTATGCTGGCCAGATTTTTAATACAAACCAGAATGCCTTTTTTTAAAATCTTGTAAATAACAACATCTAAGTCAAAGTTTATCTGATGATTAGACATGGTCCACAAGTTACCCATTTGTGCCCTCTGCTTCTCTCACCAAGTCCTCCAAGTATCCTGAGGTGCAGTTATCCCGATTTTACAAAAGAGGAAACAGATTGAAAAGGAGAAGGTGATCTTCCCAGGATCCAGCTAAGCTTGGGATCAAACTCAGGCCTAGCTTATACAGCACCCCCACAAAGAGCCCTCAAACTAGCTACTTCAGGGGTGCTGAAACTTTTTCATCTTAAAGAAAATCCTGGCAGGAAAGTCCACCATGTAAGGAGTGCTGTAAGGATGAGCACCCGCCCACCCTAGCGGTCCAACTGGATCCTCTCTTCCTTTAGGCCCTAGCTTGGACACCCCCTCTTCCAGGAGGCCCTCCTGAACCCCAAGCTGTGGCACCCACTCCAGGGCTCCTCAGTTCAGCAATGTAGCTCTGGTCTAAACTCTCCACCTAACATCCTCTGTTTAGATGTCTTCAGGGGAACCCAATTTGCTCAAGGGACCTGAGTCTTTAACTTCATGCTCCCTTGAGACCCAACTTACCATGAACACAAAGATCGACATGCAGCACCAGCCCAGCACCAGGTAGTAGCCAATCTTTCCAAAGAGCAGGCCCATGAGGATCCCACCAATCATCCTGGGAGAAAGAGGGGAAGGCTGGTCTGAGGAAGAGGCCCAGGGCTGGGGTTGTTTGTGGAGAGGAGATGTTAGTACTCACCCAACATATTTGTAGCCCAAGAAGGCAACCAGGTCGATAGTGGTGAGGTCAGTGTTGACAGTGATCAAGTAGAGGCTGAGCAGGATGGCCAGCACCTCCAGTGTCAGCCAGGCCAACGCCGAGCTGGCCTGTAACCCTAGAAGGTCTGGGGAGAACCTGCGGGCACCCAAGCTGTCATTTGATTGGCCTCCTCAAACCCTCCCTACACATCCACTTGGGACAGCCTGTGTTGGGTGGGGCTGGAGACCAGGCAGTGACTAAGGTGGATCTGGGCCCGGTCCTCATGAAAGTCCCACTTTAGGAAAGGCAGATCTGTCCTCAGTGACACCCTAGACATGTCAGGGATGCAACTGGGAAAGCACAGGGCAAGGGAAGTGCCTGACCCAGTGGGGACACCTGCCTGAGGCCTGAAGGAGTAAGGATTCAAATGATAATTATTTTCAGTGCCACAAAGGAAATGGAACAGGGGCCTATGTGGAGGCTTGACCCAGCCTGGGATTGTGGGAAGACTTCCTTAAGGAAGTGACATTGGAGTGGAGACACCCTGAGTGAGCAGATGCTCAGCAGGTGATGATGTAGGGGAGGAACATGCTCCTGAACAAAGGAAACTAGATGTGCAAAGGCTCTGGGATGGCAGTACTAGACCTAGTGGAGGATGGAAAGAGGACCAGAGTGGCACAGCAGAGCGAGGTGGGGCAGAAAAGGGCCTCGTGAAGGGCAGTGCAGGGCTAAGAAGCTGGGGCTTAGTCTGGGGTCTGGGGAGTATAGACAGCTTCTGAGCAGGCTGGGACGTGGTCAGGCCTGCCTCTCAGACAAGACTTTCCTGGCTGCTGCTAGAATCAGGGTACAGGGGAGTGTGGGGTCAGGGCAGCTGGTTAGGAGTGTGAGAGGAGGAGATCTAGTGGTGGAGGCGAAGAAGGATGGATTTAGAGAATCACCCTGCGCAGAGAGGGTGACACCTACAGGGCACAGTGGGACTATTCTGAGAAAGGGAACCAAGAGACTATCCCAACTGCCCTCAGCCCTCCAAAGCCCATGCCACCCTACCCACTTGAGTTCTCTCTTACCTATCCTGGGTTCCCAGTGCCAGGCCAGCCACCAAGACGTAGGTGATAAAAGCCATAGCTATGGGAAGCAGACACACAGACACATGTCAGAGGAAGGACCATCTGGGCCTCCAGGTACCTAAACCTCTGCCATACATATGCCCACCCAGGGGGAGGAGGATGCAGAGCAGTGGTGGATAGGGTAAAACCTGGAATGTAGAGGTCCGGAGCGTTGACATCAAAGCGGGGGGCCACTGGGGTGTCCTGCTGGTACTGCACCTCCCAGTCCTGTGGGGACAGTGAGGGAGCAGACAGAACCCCAAAGCTGGGCTCCTCTACCTTGTTTACAGGCCCCCTCTAAGGCGAATCACCCACCCTGACCCTCATGCAGGCCCCAGACTCTGACTCAACCCCATCCACTGCCCGCTTCCCAGAGGCTCTTTCCCTCTGAGCGTGGATGGTCACTTCGGTAGGGGTGCTCTGACCTGGTGCAGGTAGGGGAAGAAGAGCAGGCCCAGCTTTTTGCCCACGTACAGGGTGTCCACGGCGAAGTAATACTTGAGCTTGGTGACAGGGATGAAGCGGTCGATCTGGAGAGGCAGAGCTATTCCTGAAGCCCTAGCCTCATGGCCCCAGCCTCCCCCTTACTCCCACCAGCCTTCCCCCTACTCACATTCTTATCCACCAGCTCCTTGCCCTGTGCGGCTAGGCTGCTCCCATAGGCCATGGCCATGTTGGACACAGGATCAGCTAGGAAGGCTGCCTGGGGCGAGGCAGAAGCTGTAGGGTAGCCCAGGCCGCTGGGTCCCCGCTGGGCTCCATAGCCCTGGCTCTGAGCCGAACTTGTGTCATCAAAAAGCTGGTGGGGGTCAGCCATGCCCAGATGGGACACAGGGATCCTCCGCTTTGAGGCTGCAGCAGGAGAGAGGCAGATACCTCATTCATTCTGTGGGCGCACCCCCTCCCACCCTGCTCTGCCTGCCATCCATTCATCCATCCAACTAACAAGGATGATGATGTTGCTAGCTACTATGCACAGAATGCTGTACTAAGCTTTTTACAAACAAGTTCCCTGTCCGTATCCCTCTTCATGTTTCCCCCTCACTCATTCAGCTCCAGCCACATGGCTTTCAGGGAGCAGACCAGGGATACTCACAGCTCAGGGCTGCTGCACTGGCTGTTCCTCTGCATGAATGTTCTTTACCCAGATGTCCTCATGGCTCACTGCTCTCCTTGAACTCTTGGCTCAATGGGACCTTCCCCCCTTATCCTGTACACAACTGCGCCTCCGTAGATGGCATTCCCCCTTCCCTGCTTCATGTATATCCACAGAACTCGGCACCAGCTGGGATACTAAATGTTTTACTTCCTTTTTGCCCTGTCTGTCCACAAAAGCGTGAGTCCCTCAAAGTGGGAATCTTTGTCTTGTTCATGTCTGATTCCTGTACACAGCACTTGACAAAAACCTACTAAATAAATCAGCTATCTCGATTTTACAGATATGGAACCCGAGGCCTGGACAAGCTAAATTACTTGTGTAAAGGGCCAAACAGAGTGAGGAAAGAGCAGGAGTCCAATCCAGGTTGCCCAATAAATATTACAATAATTCAACCCCAACTGAGCACTAACCACATATCAGGCCATGTTTTAAACACTATGGATTAACTCATTTAATCCTCACAACAACTTATTTGTATTGATGCTATTAGCACCCCCATTTTACAGATGGGAAAAGCAAGCCCCAAAGAGGCTCAAGACCCCTCCCAGAATCATACAGATAATATGAGGCAGAGCCAGGGTTCAAGTTTTTAAACTTGGCTTCATGTTGGCGATAGTTACAGGAAAGGAAGGAGGAATTTATTGACGTCCCAGATGGGAGACCAGGATGGAGAGTGGAGATGAGGGGAGGGGAATGGGCTGCTTCTGTACAGATTTTGGAGGCAGGTGGGAGGGCCAGGACTTGCTGGAGGTGTGCTTAATTGGGGTGGGGTAAGAAAAAGGAGATAGGAATATCAAGATGACCAATTTGAACCCAGCATTCTGGCTCCAAGGCCCCTACTCCTAAGCAAAGCAATGCTGTGGCAGCCAATATTCATTGAGCATCTTTGTGGGCACAGGAACCAGGGTGGTAGGATTACAATAGATGGGGTAGAAGGCAAGTCATCTGCATCATGACTTTCTCTGTGCCTCGATTCTCTCCTCTGTAGAATGAGTTAATAGTCCACAGCGAAGTGACACTCATAGACTCCTCAGCCCTTGGCCTGGCACCTATTGTCAATTACAAGCCCCTCCGCTCTTCATTGCAATTATTTGTAGCTGGAAAACTGACCCAGGTGTCCTCAGTCCCAAAGATCGCAGCGAGCTCCACTTCTCTTTTTCCTCTCTCTGTTATGGCCTGAAGGTCACTTCCTGAAAGCTTTGGTGTGAACCTGTCCTCCCTCCTTGTCACCCCCTCAGCCAGTGGCATTTGGGGTCCTGCTCCCACTGGCCTCTAAAGGCTCTCTGCACCACCAGGTCCAGTCCATCATTCTGCTCTCATCCAACTCAAGTCCTCACAGCACTAGGTGCACTGCCCCAACTGCCAGCCTCCAACTCTTGGCTTCTGAGATACTGTGCCTGTCTTTTTCTCTTTTCTGTCTGAGGCCCACAAATACCTACTTAGCACCCCCTGTGTTAAGCTCTGATGCAGGTAGTAATGATCAAAAGGACAAAAACTTCTGCCTTCATGGAGCTGATGGTCTCCCAATGTCTCTCAATTAGTGACTTATTTCCAGCTCCCTGGAATGTGTGACCCAATTCTCCACCCTCATCTAGGGCAATTTCACCCACACTCACAACTTTCACAGTTTTAGGCTCTGAGCTCTGTCTCTGGCCATCACTTCTCTCCTGTAGCCAGACCCAGGTAGGCCACTGGCTTCTTGGCAATTGCCTCTGATTGCCCCTGAGCCCTAACATCAGTCTCCAAACCCTGATTCCCCTTCGTCTGGCATCCAACCAATGAATCGCTAATTCTTGCCCACTATGTCTCAATGTTACCCTCCCCTCTCAGACTATGTCTTGCACCTGACTTAAATGACCTCCCCTCAGGTCCTCCTGTCCGTTCTTAGCTGCACCAGCCTTCTCTCCGGTGGGCAGCCAGAGACATCTTTTTTTTTTTTTTTTTTTTAATATATTTTATTGATTTTTAACAGAGAGGAAGGGAGAGGGATAGAGAATTAGAAGCATCGATGAGAATCATCGATCAGCTGCCTCCTGCACAACCCCCACTGGGGGATGTGCCCGCAACCAAAGTACATGCCCTTGACCGGAATCGAACCTGGGACCCTTCAGTCCACAGGCTGACGCTCTATCCACTGAGCCAAACCGGTCTCGGCCAGAGACATCTTTTTAAGTGAAAAAGAGAACTTTTCTGTCTTCTGCCTAAGATCAAGGCCCACTGTGTTTAGAATAAAATCCTAATGCCCATGAGGTCCCGCGGGACCCAGCGTTGCTAACGACCCTCTTTTACTACCTTGGGGCTCACTGCATCTCAGCCACAATGGCTTCCTCTCAGACCATGACCTTGCCAAGCTCCTAGCCCCCACAAGCTTTTTAAAATATATATTTTTTTCTTGATTAAGGTGAGGGAAAGAAAGAAACATTGATACGAGAAACATCCATCGGCTGTCTCCTGCAAGCTCCATACTGGGGATCCGAGTACACACCCTGCCTAGGAATTGAACCAGTGACCTCTGGGTGCCTGGAACAATCCTCAACCAAGCCACACCGGCCAGGGCCCCCCACAGGCTTTTGAACATCCATCACCTTGGAACACCTTCCCACCAATGACAACTGCCAATGTTGCACTCAGGCCTCAGCTCAAATGTTTCCTTCTCAAAGACCTTTCTCATTCCTCAATGTAAACACTAGCCCCACCTTGTTCTTTCTCATCATATCCAGTGATTCTCCTTTCCCTTCTGAGCACTTACCACAATTCATTTGTCTCCTTGTTTACTCAGCACAGGCCACAAATGCTTTTCCCTCACTACAAATCCCCTTCTCTGGGCTAATGAGCTGTACCTCTTCCAGGAACAGGGGTCCTCAAACTTTTTAAAGTGAGGGCCAGATCACGGTCCCTCAGAGAGCTGGAGGGCCGGACTATATGAACTACTAATTCCTACTGTAACACCTCGGCTGCGCTCACTGCCCAAAAAACCTGGCGGGCCGGATCGGACTTCTCTGCGGGCCGCATGTGGCCCGCGGGCCGTAGTTTGAAGACGCCTGTCCAGGAAGCTTCTGACACCCCCAGACTGGGTCACATGCCTAATCTGGGCAACCATAACACCTCCATCCCAGCCATAATCAATCACTCTGATTGTGCTTCCCTCTCCCTGGCTCTAACCCATCTGCTTGTGCTGCTTCTTTCATCAAAATGTCCATCACTCAAGCCTGCTGCTGTCTTCTGCTCTGTACTGGTAGCTTCATGAGGACAGGAACCTGTTGGGCACCGCTGTATTTCCAGCATCACCTATCACAGGATCAGCCAGGCACCTTATTGATGGTTGAAGGGAGGAATGAGCACATCACACTGTCTCCCTCAACAGAGAGGCCCCCTCAACGCCTAGTCACATCTTCCCTTTACAGCTCTAATTAGTCTCCAAATTATCTGGCTGCCTTGATTGTTTCTGAGTTTAGTGACTGTCTTCCCATCAAACTCAGTAACAAACAAGAGTTAACAATGGGCGGTGTTATGCTGGTCACTACCAGGTACCCACATTCCAGCAAAGGGCTGGGCACAGGGGAGCTGCTGCAGGATGTGTTGAATGACTAGGTGAGATGCACGCACATTCACGGAGATTAGACATACAAATTCACAAAGGTGGAGGAAAAAAAGAGGTTAATAGCCAAATAAACACAGGTTCAAATCTAAGTAAGGGATAACCATGGCCCTTTTCGCTCACCGAGGGCATGGGCGACAGCCCGTGGCTACGAAGGGGTAAGGGTGACTGCTTACTGCAAAATCAATAAAAGTCGGGCTTTTCTGTTCAACATACAACATCCTACCCAAAGTAATATCCTAAGGGGGGGAAAAACCCGACCCCAAAGCACCCCTACCCAGAGCTGGCATCGTGGTGCGGTGCACACCTCGAAGCTCCAGATCCCTAACTTCCTGACCTCCGACCTGCAGCGACCTCGCCAACCGCCGCGGCGGCCCCGCCACACCCCGCCCGCCTCATCACCTCGGCGGGCCACGTACGCCACTTACGCTGCCGGGGAGTCCCCGCCGCAGCGGAGCCAGCTGGATGCATCCTTCGTTGCTTCCGTCGCCGCCCTAGCCGCGGTTCGAAAGGCGCCCGCCCGGCTCCCGTAGCCACGTCCCACCGGCGACGCGACAGCCAATGGGCGTTACGGTCGTTCAGAGGCCACGCCTCTCGTGGAAGCCCGGACGCGTTCGCTGTGAGAGAGAGGGAGGGCTGGAGGCCGTGACGTAAGCCGAGAGTCCAGAACGGAGCGGCAGGAAGGCGGGGCAGGGACCGGTCTGAGGAGGAGACGGCGTCGTGCATGACGAGAAATGTAGGTGTCGAGCGAAGAGGAGGATGGGAAATGGAGTTCTCCACGGACAGACGCTCAATTTGGGTCGCTGAGAGCACGCTGGAACCAGGGGAGGGTGCGGCGCAGGGAAGAAGAAATCCTTTCGTATTTCCAAGGAGCTAAGTTGAGTGGTGCGGGCTCTGCCCTTTACAATTTGGGCAGATCTTAGGTATTAAACTGAATGTTTAGAGTGAGAAAAGATGTCTGTCTTGGAATGTATCTTTACATATTTTCCCAGAAAATGATAAAAAATGCTTTGCTTTGCTTTACGACCTGGTTTTCCCAGTCCTCCAAAAACATTTTATACACCCCCCTCCCCCCCAGCAACTCACAGCACACACAGGCACACTTGCAAGTGAGAAGCCCTGAGAATTAAGCTTCCTTAGTCTCTCCTCTCTTTGTCTTTCAGTATCCCCATGTATCTCATTCGGTCTCCCCCTTGCTTTTTTTTCTTGCTTTTTTTTTATTTAATATATTTTATTGATTTTTTACAGAGAGGAAGGGAGAGAGATAGAGAGCTAGAAACGTCGATTGAAACATCGACCAGCTGCCTCCTGCACACCCCCTATCAGGGATATACCCGCAACCAACGTACATGCCCCTGACCGGAATCGAACCTGGGACCTTTCAGTCCGCAGACCGCCGCTCTACCACTGAGCCAAACCGGTTTCCGGCCGGTCTCCCCCTTTCTCCCCGCCCTTCCCCCTCTTCCCCCTACTTTCTGTCCCACACTTTCCTCCACTTATCTCAGGCAAAGATAATGGTAGAAGTGACTTCCGGGCAATGATAGCACTCCGGAAGAATGTCAGCAAGTGACTATCAGTGTGGCTTTCCCTTTCCTTCCAAGACATTGCCTTTTCTGGGACCTTGAGGACTGTTCTAGTCTCTCGGTTATGAGTGCTGGCTTAGTCACGGGCTTTCTTTATGAGGTGTCCCCTTTCCTCTTCTGAACGTTGGGCTCCATCACTATTTTCTCATCCTCTGAATACTTTTATTAGTAAGCAAGTATTTTAGCTTTGTGTTACCTTATGTTCACATGGTCACACCTTACCAGTTTTGTGACTACTCAATTGTTAAGCCTAAAATTTCTCTCATCTGTTTAATGAATAATAGAGGAGGGTTGAGATACAAGCTTATGTGTCCACAGGGCCTGACATACTGAAGCCTTTGATCACTGGCCCCTACTGTTGCTGTTGTTCCAAGCCCTAATTGGGTTCTTTCCCAAGAGCTGCCACAGTTTTATTAATAGAACCATCTGGGTGTGTCTGAACTGGTTCCTGAGCCCCATCCTCGGCCAGTCAGCTGTGGTCAGGATCTGGGGCTGCCCTCTCGAAGGCCGTCAGAGAGGGGGGTGTGGAGAAATGTACAGAGGGAGCAGGGAAACAAAGATCTCCCTTCAGTGAAGGTGTGGATCTGTGATTCTGCTTGGAAAAGAGACCCTGGCTCTTTCCTGTTCATCCTTTCTCTCACTTCAGATATGTTTTTCCTCCAGAAGCTCTTGATTTTTCAAAAGCTGCGGTAGTCGCCTCCTCTGGGCCACACAGGCCTTTGGGCATCCTCCATCCCAGCCTTGGCCACTCTGCCCGAGCTTCTTTCTGGGCTGGCACTCTGTGGAAGTGCTGGGAGCCCCCTGAAGGCAGGTTCCAGAACTGTCTTGGCTACTGCTGTTTCCCAGGATCACTCAGCAAAGGGCCGGGCACAGAGTGGGCACTGGGCAAAGGTTTGGTGAAGAGCTAAGCACCCCGGTTCTGTCTGTGAGGGCACGGGGACGCCTGCCCCTGAGGTGTCCTTCCTTGTGACTTAGACAGGCTTCCCCACCAGCGGACGAACCCCACTCCAGAGCGCACGACGTGGCTAATGGAACGAGGGCTGGATGCCAGTTTATAACCTTGTGCCCTCAGCCATACACCCTGATGAAAAGCACAATCTTTGTAGCCCAGCAAGATGGCCCGGAGGAGATGGGGCGCGACTTCTCGGTCCTTGAGCAGAAAAGAGAGTTCGGAGTCTTTCTGACTGAAGGAATCAAGACGCCTGGGACGCAGAGAGGGAAGGAACGAAGGAAGGGCAGAAGGCCCCCTTTCTCCGTCCCGGAGTGCTGAGCACCGCCCAGCCGGTGTTAACACCTGGCGGTGGGCGTGCCTCAGTTTCCCGGAGGCGGGGCGCTTCTCCTCCCTCTCCTGCCCCACCCTTCTCCTCCGGTTCCTCTTTGGGGAGCTGGAGGCCGTGCTTCGAGCTCCCGGAACTAAAGCTGGAGCTCGGCCATCAGGAGCCGGGGGCCACGTCAGCGGGGCGGCGGGGCTCTGGGGGAGCCGGGCGGCGGGCGGCGGGCGGCGGGCGGCGGGCGGCGGGGCTCGGAGGGAGCGGGAGGTGCCATGCAGCGGGGCGCGCTCCTGGCGGGCGCCCTGGCCGCCTACGCCGCGTACCTGGGGCTGGGCGCGCTGCTGGTGGCGCGGCTGGAGGGGCCCCACGAGGCTGCGCTCCGCGCGGAGCTGGAGGTGCTGCGGGAGCAGCTGCTGCGGCGCAGCCCGTGCCTGGCCGCCCCCGCGCTGGACGCCTTCGTGGAGCGAGTGCTGGCGGCCGGCCGGCTGGGGCGCGCAGCGCTGGCCAACGCTTCGGGGCCTGCCAACGCCTCGGACCCGGCCTGGGACTTTGCCTCTGCTCTCTTCTTTGCCAGCACACTGGTCACCACCGTGGGTAGGTGAGCGCCGCCCCAATCCCCAAGCCAGCGAGAACCCACCCAGGGGCACTCCGGAGCTCAGGAGATAACCTTGTCCCAGTGGATCACTCCAGTCCGTTCTGGGCCTAGGATCCCCTCCAACCCCTCGAAGAGAACTCGGGGTCCACAGTCGTTGGATCTGCCTCCCTCGGGAAGACCCCATCCAAGCCTCTCCCAGAGGAAAACACCCAGTTTTCCAGGATGAGGGCTGGACTCAGTTCCTGCCAGGGAGCGTCTGGGACATTGTTCCTCTGCCTTACCCCTTGGAGACCTGGCCCTTCCCCGCCCCTCTGGGCCTAGGACTACACTCAGAAACCTCCAGAGAGGTCCTGGGACCCTGGGCTTGAGACCCTCACCCTCTCTGGACTCCAAAGACTTTTGCCCTTCTCTCTGGTATCAGAATGCCCTCCCCTCAAGCAGTGTCTCCTGGCTGACCAGACAGATCTTTCCTGGAGCCTTTTGGGAAGCCCTGTCCCATCTTCTCCTGACTCTGGTGCCCAGAGAGAACCCTGAATCTCCAGATCCCTCAGAGTGCCATCACAAAAGACCTTACTGCCAGTAGAGCGCCCTCAGCCAGGACTGGGGCCTCCCTCTGAGAGGGCCCCTCCTCTGGCCCTGTCCTCCCTCACACGCACACTTCCCAGCAGGTAAGCTCTGACTCCTCCACATTCCACTCCATCTTGACATCTCCCTTCTATTGGGGAGCCCTCAATGCAGTTTTCTCCCAAGAGAGATACTGGTTTTCTCTGGACCTCGAGTTCCATTTTAGCAGCCCCTAGCTATGGATCCATGAGAGGGAACCACCGTGGGAGGGAGCTAGATTATCCCCAGAAGCCCCCCCGACCAGGACTTCCTTCCCTCCAATCTCAAAACTGTCTCCAGCGAAACCCCTACTGCTTTCCAAACCAGGGTCTCCCCATAGGGAGAACCCCTAGTTGAGACTCATCACTCTCTAGACTAGGGGTGTCGAACTCAATCAGAGAAGGGGCCAAAATCTAAAATCCAGCCTAAATCGCGGGCGGAATGGTTTACTGAACAGTCATAAACTGTCATTGTGATGGAAACGCAGCGGAGTGCAGTGATGACAGCGCGGTGCGGGCCACATTGCAAGGCCTGGCGGGACGGATTTGGCCCGCGGGCCTTGTGTTTGACACATGTGCTCTAGACCCTTGACACTCTCAGCAAAAGCCCCATAACCACTTAGACCTTTTATCAGGGACCCCAGTGCCCTCCACACACCCTGTCATTGACAGCAGAATCCCCACCACACACACACACACACACACACACACACACACACACACACACACACACGATACCAGCCCAGAAATTCTGCTCTCTGCACCTGCTACCCCTGTTCAACCTGGATTTCCCAAGAAAGGGAATCTCCTAGGCTCTTGGGAACACTCCAATCTCTAGACCCATAGCTGGGAACTCCCTGTTTACTCTGACAATGCCACAGCCTGCTTTGGACCTGAAATTCTCCGCTCCAACAAGGATGCACCAGGCCCCCTGGAGTCCAGACCCCTCCCCATGTCTAGTCATGTCTAGTCAAAACGATTACCACTTTCTACCCTTGGACTGGAGAGACCCACCCTGATCTATCATCCCCTTAACATTGTCTGCCTTCATCATGTCCTCTCAGGTGTCCTCGGGCTCATAATCCCCTTCCAGTCCCATTTGTAATCCAGAAAATGCCCCCACTGGGGCCTGCAACCTTTCCTCTGGCCCAGGATCCATTTCAAACCAGAAACCAACCTCCTCAGGTCAGACTAACCCTCTCCCCTTAGCCCTACCCTGGACATCCCTCCCACCTCAGCACTTGCAGACCTGGGAAATCCCTGTTGTCAAGGCTCTGCTGATCCTTTCACACCCCCTCCCCAAAGCTCCATCTTCCTCTTTTCTTGGAATTTTGCTTGGGGGAAGGGGGGCCTGGGGAAGGCCTAGCAGACTCCTAACTCCTCCCTGCCTGCAGTAGCAGGTGGCCTTTGCCTTTGGTGCCCCATCGTGTGGACCAGCAAACCAAGTCCATGGTCAGCAGGGTTGGATGCTCCTCTTACACTCTGTTCCACTGGCTGGGCCTGCCTGACCTGCTCCTGGGCTTCACTGGGTCACATGAGTGTCTCCATCAACCTCCTCCCAGATCCTGGTTTCTGAGAAGTTGTCCCAAGAAGGACAGATGAAGAAGCCAAATTCAAGGCATGCACAGCCTGGGTTTGGATTTCTGCTCAGCCCACTGCTCAGCTCTAGGTCTCAGTGTCCTCCCACATCTGTAAAATGGGAATAATAGCACTCCCCACTCCACAGTAATAACAAAACCTAATAGAGGAGTTGCCACGTATGGGCTTTAACTCAATCAGCACAACAGCCTTGTAAAGCAGGTACCATTAGTGGTCCTATTTTTAAAAATAAATACACTGTATTTTTATTGATTGCAGAGAGAGGAAGAGAGTGGGAGAGAGAAAGACATCAATGATGAGAGAGAATCACCAACTGGCCATTTCCCACACAGTCCCTTGGTGGGGGGCCGAGCCTGCAACCCACGCACCTGCCCCAACTGGAATTAAACCCTGACCTCCTGGTTTATGAGTAGCCCCTTAACTACTGAGCCACATGGGTCCTATTTTTAAATATATATATATTTTATTGATTTTTTTTGTGGAGCAAAAAGGAGAGGGATAGAGACTTGGAAACATCGATGAGAGAGAAACATCGATCAGCTGCCTCCTGCACACCTCCCACTGGAGATGTGGCTGAAACCAAGGTACATGCCCTTGACCAGAATTGAACCTGGAACCCTTGAGTCCACAGGCCGATGCTCTATCCACTGAGCCAAACCAGTTAGGGCCTGGCCCTATTTTTTTAGCAATAGAAACTGAGGCCCAGAGAAGTTGGACAACTTGTCTGAGGTCACACAACTAGGAAGGTGTAGAGTAGAAATTTGAACCAAGGCAATCAGGCCTCAGAGCCCCATGCTCTTAACCAATACACTGCACTACCCCTTAAGCCTGCATGAAGAGGAGTGATATGTGTATACTGAAATGAAAAATTACTCAGACACTTGTTAAAAATGGTAAGTTGTTGCAATAAGGGAGAGAGACTGAACTCAATTCTGAATATAACAAAGACAGCTGCAGAGTGAGGGCATCAGTGGACAGGAAAGTATATTAAGAGACGGGATTCTCGTTTACTGGCTTAATGGGATTGCTGCAAAAGGCCAAGACCTCAGCTCTCAAAGGTGGAGAATAAGGAATGTGATCAGATATCAAAAGGAGGAATTCTCCCTAAACTGACAGGGTTCTTGCTAAAATGGCCTGTGGAGAGGAGCCTAAGTAAGTTTGATCAGGAGGAAGTCTGTCAGTTTGAAGGGCAGGGGATAATAACAGGTTTTCGGTGCCTTGGTTATTGGTGGGAAAGCCTGGAGCTCTGAATGTGTCTGAGAAATGAAATCCAAACGTCTTTCAGAGAGACTTCTTCCACAGTACCTCTGATCTTGTCAGGCCCAAGCCCTCTGAGAAAGGCCTGGGGCCTGGAATTGATCCAGGCAGCCTTGCTCCAGTTGAGGCCGGGATGGAGGGGTCAGCAGCCTGGAAGCTAGCATGCCCGTAATTCTTTTTATGTCTTGCTAGATGCTATGCAATCTACCCTGGCAAGGTGGAAGACATTTTTTATAAGCCCATTTTTGCAGGACTCTGAGGAAAGTCACTTGGCCAAGGTCATGTAGGGAATAAATGGCAAAAAACTGATTTGAACTTTGCTCTTTGAGGTAGCAAGTTAAGACTCATTTAGGCTATTTGCAAATCTGTCATTTTAGCTGACTGCTGAGGTTTCTCCATTAAAACCTTTGTATTAATGAGGTTTGGAGCCATAAATGAGAAACCTCAAATAATAGTTGTGTAAATAAAATGAAAATTTATTTCTGGAATGATGCTGCATGGTCAGAACTCCTCCATAATTCTCCATCCTAAGGTCACGTCATGGTCCAAGTGGCTGCTCGGCTCCTGCTTTTCTGTCAGTGTTCCAGCCAGCAGGAAGGAAGGAGAAAGAAGGCATCTCCCTCTCGTGTGTGTGTGTGTGTGTGTGTGTGTGTGTGTGTGTGTGTGCTTTCTTTTGTTGTTGTTAATCCTCACCCTGGAGGAGGGAGGGAAGGAGCCAGACAGAAAGAAACATTGACCAATTGACCAATTGCCCACACATTCACCCTTGACCAGAATCAAGCCCGAAATCCTTCAGTCCACGACCGACACTCTAACCACTGAGCAACTTGCTAGGGTGGCACCTCCCTCTCCTTAAGGACACTTCTTGGAACTTGTTTGCTTCTTTCTTGTATGACTTATTGGTCAGATATTATTCCAGTTACACCTAGCTGCATCTTATTTATGCAACTATTTGAGATTTTTTCATTTATGGCTCCAATCCTCATTAATTCAAAGGTTTTAATGGAGAAACCCCATTAAAGAGGGAATGTCTTCATTACACATGGCCACCTGTGCAGTGGAAGCCAGAGAGTCTTTTATTTTTTCCCAATTTTTTATTATGGTAAAATACACATAAAAGTTACCATCTTTACCATTTTAAGTGTACACTTCAGGGATATTAGGTACATTTACTTTGTTGTGCAATCGTTACCACCATTCATCTCCAGACAATTTTCATCTTGCAAAACTGAAACTCTACCCTTAAACACCAACTCCCCATGTGCCCTCTCCCCAGCTCCTGCAACCACGGTTCTACTGTGTCTAGGATTTTGACTAATCTAAATACTTCATATAAGTGGAATCATACAGTATTTGTCTTTCTTCGACTAGCTTTTTTCATTTAGCATAATATCCTCAAGGTTTATCCATGTTGTATTGTAGCATGTGTCAGAGTTTCCTTCCTTCATAAGGCTGGATAATATTAGGGTTAGGGTTAGGGTTATTAATCATAACCCTATTGTATATATGTACATTTTGTTTACCCATTCATCCATCTATAGACATTCAGCTGTGACGAATGCTGCTATGAACATGAGTGTATAAGAATCTCTTCCATCCCTTGCTCTCAGTTTTTTGAGCATATAAAAATCAGATCCCTTTGTATGGGAGATGTGTTCATCTACACAAGTCCACATGATATTTTTTATCACAGGAACTGGATCTGCAGTCTTTTGGGCTAAAATCATTTTACTTCAACATTAACCAGGCCTCTTACCACCCCCGTCATATCTCTGACCTTTTGGTTTGCTTTATTTGGGAAATAATGATATTTTAAATTATACATTGCCACAGTGAGCCAGTCTCACCTACATCTGAATTCCCCTGTATCATGTTTCTGTTTGCTGAACTCATATCCACAGTCCTGTGGTCCTGTTTCTCACGGCCCTCCAGGAGGTCACTGGGCCTGTCACACCCATTTTAGAGTAGAGGGAGCCAGACTGGAGCCTGCACCCTTTAATTATTATTTCAACTATTGACTGAGTGCCCACTCTGTGCCAGAACCAGGACTATGGCACTGAACAAAGCAAACAGAAGCCCCTGCCCTCCTGAGATGGCACCCGAAAGGGGGAGACAGAGTAGCCAAATAAGTAAATCATGTAGTTTGCTAGACAGTGTAAAGTGCTATGAAAACAAACCAAAAAAGTTGGGTGAGAAAGTGTAACAATTTAAAATAAGGTGGTCAGACCTAGTTGGTTTGACTCAGTGGATAGAGCATCGGCCCACAGATTGAAGGCACATACCTTGTTGCAGACTCCACCAGCCCCCATAGGGGCACATTCAGGAGGCAACTAATGGATGAGTCTCTTTCACATAGATGGCTCTCCCTTCCACTCTCTCTAAATAAATCAATGGGAAAATATCCTCAGGTGAGGATTACAATAACACAATAAAGGTGGTCAGGGAAGGCCTGGCTGAGAGGGTGATGTTTGAACAAAGACCTGGAGAGGAAGGGAGCCCTGTGGAAACTGGAAAGAAGGGTGTTCCACAGGGAAAGAGCAGACAGTGCAAAGGCCCTGAGGTGGGAGTGCATTTCCCCGCTGGTTTGTGTGGGGCCTCAGGGTCATGATGAGGATGCTGCCCTTCCTCCTGAGTGGGATGGAGCCACTGGGAGACTCTGAGCAGGGGAGGGACATGACTTAACACTGGTATTCACAGTGCCCCTCTGGCTGTGTGTGGGGTTCAGACTGTGGGGCAAAGGTGGAAGTGGAGGTGGGAGGCCTGGGAGGAGACTACAGAGTAGACATGGAGGTGGAGTGGGGTGAAGTAGATGGACTTGGGATTTATTTGAAATTTGAGGCAATGGGATTCACTGACAGAAAGTGGGTGTGAGTGATAAGGAAGTCAAGGATGACCAGAAATTAAAGAGTGGGGGGCAAGTTCAAGGGTAATATGAGGTCTTGGCTTAGGATGGCCACAGATCCCAAGTAGGTGCCAAGTGGGCAGAAGGATTTCCCCGTTACTTCCACAGGCTATGGGTACACGACACCACTGACTGATGCGGGCAAGGCCTTCTCCATTGTCTTTGCACTCCTGGGCGTGCCGGTCACCATGTTGCTACTGACTGCCTCAGCCCAGCGCCTGTCACTGCTGCTGACCCATGCACCCTTGTCCTGGCTGAGCATGCGCTGGGGCTGGGACTCCCGGCGGGTGGCCCGCTGGCACCTGGTGGTTCTGCTGGGAATCCTGGTGACCACCTGCTTCCTGGTGCCCGCCGCAATCTTTGCCCACCTAGAGGAGACCTGGAGCTTCTTGGATGCCTTCTACTTCTGCTTCATCTCTTTGTCCACCATTGGCCTGGGTGACTATGTGCCCGGTGAAGCCCCCGGCCAGCCCTACCGGGCCCTCTACAAGGTGCTGGTCACAGGTGAGTGGGGTGGCTGGCTCAGGACCCAGGGCACAGCCTTGTTGCAGAGGGTATGAGGGGAGCCTGGACTGTCCGAGGGGGGAGTTGAGGGTCACAGCCCCACCCTTGGGGTCCAGTAGCTCCTGGGGCCTGCCTAGGTTCTGAGTTCACCCATGGCCCCTCTGCCGTCTTTGCAGCCTACCTCTTCCTGGGTCTGATCGCCATGGTTTTAGTGCTGCAGACTGTCCGGCATGTGTCTGACCTTCATGGCCTCACAGAGCTCATCCTGCTGCCCAGTCGTCTCCCTGCCGGCTTCCATGAGGATGAGGATGATCGGGTGGACATTCTGGGTTCCCAGTCAGAACCTCACCAGCAACTCGCCACCAGCTCCCACGCCAACTACGCCTCCATCCCCAGGTAGCTGGGGCACCCTTGAAGCTGGATGGACCTAGCCTGCGGCTGAGGGACCATGTGACTGGAGCTGACATACTAGGCCATTGTGGGCACATGCCAGTGCTCCTGAGAGCACTGCCACAGCTGTCCATCCTTTGTCGTACCTGTCCTGGGCTCCCCAAGCACCTGCATTGCTTTGTTTTGGCTCCTTCCCTGATCTCCCCCCACATTCGGTGCCTCTTCGGCTTTCTCATCGCCTCTATCTTTCCCTCTCAACATCTCTTTTTTTCTTACATTTTTACTCCATCTGCTTCTCTCAACAACTCACCATCTACAGTTCTACCAGGCTCTGGGCTCTCATTTCAGGCACTAGATCAGTCACTACACTTTGGGAAAGTGACAGTCCTTTCTGAGCCTTCATTTCCTTATCGTGGAAAGAACACAGAGGTGGGGTTGGTGCAAAAGCAGGTTTACAGTTGTTCATATGGAAAATAATACAAACAAGAATAAACTGTTTTGTGTACTCACAACTATAAACCTACTTTTGCCCCACCCTGTATATTAATTCATCCCAAACTCTTCTCTGTTGGGTATTGTTAGTGATGTAGCTGGGCCCTGCTCTCCTGGGGCTCACAGTCTAGTAACAGACAGACGTCCCCACACAGTGAGCCCAGAACTGACAGGACTTTAATAGCAGAGGCAGAGTAGTCAGCGTTGTGATAGAGAAAACATAGAATGCACCCAATACAACTTGGAAGGTCAGAGAGAACTTCCTGGAGGAAGGGACAACTGAGCTCATCCCTGAAATACGAGTAGTCAAGAGAAGAAGGTGTAACTGATTTTCCTCATGTGTCTCCAGGGAACAAGACCCATGCAGAGAGCCCTGGGGAAGGCCTGGTTCCTAGAGTCTTCCTCAGCAGGAAACAGGATCCGAATGCCACAGAAGGCACTTAGTGTTCTTAGCCACAGCACTGCTGTAACAGCTGTCCCCACTGTGGAGCACTAAGTGCATATTCTGTGAGCTTTGGAGCAAGCCTGCTTGGGCTCAATCCCAACTCCACTGCATACTGCCCATCTCCTCCGGCAGTCACTTCCCCTGTGCGTCTCAGGTCCCTCATCTGCAAAATGGCAGTAATAATAATAGTGCTTCACAAGATGACTTCATAGAGCCTACCATGTTATTCTGTGATGCTTTGGCTAGGCCCTGTTCTGGGTAATTTACATGAGAAAATATTATCCTCTCTCCAGAGATGAGGAAACAGGCATGGGAGGGGAGGTTTCTTGTTTTAGACACAAGGAAGTAATCGGTTTTATTCCCTCACCCCCACCCCCGCCAAAATGAAACATCAACAATAGCACTCACTGCCAAAGGCCTTCCACTGAGCTGTTACCTCTTCCAAGCCCTATGAAGCTGACAAGGAATGGGATCTGAGCCAGGCCTTGATAGTAGACAAATGGGAAGGGCATTCCAGACAGAAGGAACCATGTATGCAAAGGCCTGGAGGTAGGAGAGCATGTTAGACATCAGCTTCTGGGACGAGTGTGGAGTGAATGGGGGAAGAATAGTGGCGTGGCTGACATGGCCCCACTCAAGTGTTTTTAAATGATCAGCTTGGGAAGCAGCTTCTTTCTTGAGGACACTAGAGAATCATGTCAGGGTTCTACCAGAACAGGGTCAGAAATCCCCAGCTTTTCTGTGGATGTAGATGAGAGGGGGAGACAAAGACTGGGTGCCCGGGGAAGGGAGGGGGTCCAGGTGGAGGGATGCTCAGAAGGCCAAGTGGACAGGCCATAGGCCTTATAGACTTGGGGTGCGGAACAAGGCCATGGAAAGGTGCAAGGGATGATCAGCTGCACTTGAGATGGGGGCCTTGGAGAAAGAGCGGGTTTGAGGGAAGATGCTGAGGCTAGTTTGGAACATGGTGAGTGTGAGGGCCAAAGACACCCAAGGGAGGATATCAGGAGGCCACAGAGCCCCTGGGGCCGGGGCTCAAAGTGGTTGATGCTGGAGACAGATGCAGGAACCAATCCATGAGGTAGGAGTGAAGAGAAGACCAGTCTTGAGAAATCAGCCTAAGGATATTTATATTTTATATCAGCAAAGTAAGATTTGGGCAGCGGGTAACAAAACCCAGACTGGCACGAGGTGAAACAATGAGATGAGTGTATAGTGCACATCACCAGAGTTGGGGAGAGCTTTAGGCATGATGCAGTGACAGCACCAGGAGGGTCTTGGACCCCAGGTTCCCTCTCTGCTCTGCCACCCTCAGCTGAATGTTTGGCTCCCACATGGACTCCCCTGATCGCCCCAAAGTGGCTGCTGCAGGTTCAGGCATCACAACCAGATGTGATCATTTTTAGTACAAGAAGAGAGGGACATCTTTTTCCATGCTGTTTCTGGAAGCAAGAAAATCTTTTCCTGAAGCCTCCCAGCAGACTTCCTCTTTAATATCATTGGCCAGAATTGCCTCACGTGCCCATCCTGAGCCAATCATTGGCCTGAGGAATTCAGGATTAGTTTAGATTCTTCAGGATGCCTCCTGTTCCCCAGAACTGAGTCCGGGGGTAAGGTTTCAGCCTGGAGGCTGGTGAATACTTGAATGATATTGGGCTTCTATTGGAAAGGCAGAAGAGTGGGAGGATGGATGGATATTAATTAACAAATCAGCCCAGGCCATCATGTACAATTCTACAGGTTGGGACCTACATAAGGGAAGCCTGGCTGGCCGGGTAGACACAAATAGGGTCTGAAGTTCAAGGCTAAATATGCCAAAAGGAGGCTTCTTCTTCTAAGTAAAGGCCCCTATGATGAGCAGTGTCGCTTCAACCAATATCCTTATTCGAGAGAAGAGCTTACAAAGAAGACAGGAAAAGAGATCCAGAGAGGAGTAGGAAAACCAGGTGGGTGGGAGTATTGGTAAGAGAATGAGAGTATTTTAGGAAGGAAGAAGTCAACATTGTCAAATCATGCTAAAAAGGCACACAAGATTGTTTTAATAATAGTAATAGAAAATACATATAGGATTTACTATGAGCTAGGCACTGCTTCAAGCCCTTGATTTATTTACTCCTCTTATTTTTAAAAATAATTTATTTACTCCTCTTATCAACTATTAGGTACATTCTCACTACATTTTATAGTTGAGGAAAAGAAGCCCAGAGAGGTCAAATAATTTGTCCAAGGTCACACAGGAAGTGCAAAATGGGTTTGAGCAAGGTTTTGATTTGTCACCTTGTCCCATGAGAGTTCAGAAACACCTGCTGTCGAGCTCTTTCTCAGCCTCCCAGTCTTCTGTCTCCTCACCGTGCTAATCAGCAGCTGGCTGGGGAGGCAGTTGTTTCTCCCCTTCTCAAAAAAGAAACCAGACCCTATTCAGTTGAAGACATTTTAAAAAATGGTGCATGCCGTTGAAACCGGTTTGGCTCAGTGGTAGAGCGTCGGTCTGCGGACTGAAAGGTCCCAGGTTCGATTCCTGTCAGGGGCATGTACGTTGGTTGCGGGCACACCCCCCCTGTAGGGGGTGTGCAAGAGGCAGCCAGTCGATGTTTCTCTCATTGACGTTTCTAGGTCTCTATCTCTCTCCCTTCCTCTCTGTAAAAAATCAATAAAATATATTTTTTTAAAAATGGTGCATGCCGCCTTAGCTGGTTTGGCTCAGTGGGTAGAGCTTCGGCATGTGGACTGAAGGGTCCTGGATTCAATTCCAGTCAAGGGCACATGCCCAGGTTGCAGGCTCGACCCCAGTAGGGGGCATGCAGGAGGCAGCAGGTCAATGATACTCTTCATTGATATTTCTATCTCTATTCCCCCTCTCCCTTCCTCCCTGAAATCAATAAAAAAAAATTTTTTTTTAAAGGTGCATGCTAAAAATTCAAAAGGTGCAAAAGAGTGTATGGTGGAAAGTCTCCAGCACTCAGGCTGTGTTGACTGATTTCTCAGACAAATACCAGGAATATACATGTGTGCCAGTGTCTTTGACTCTACACAAATGGTACCTAGTGTGGCAAGGTGATTGTTTACCATTACAGATTCTGGAGGCAGAGTCCCTGCATAGAAATCAGAACTCTACCACTCCCAATCAGGGCAGGTGATTTTGCCTCCCTGTGCCTGAGTTTGCCAATCTGTAAAATGGGAGGATAATGGCACCTACCTCATGGGCTTGTTAGAGAATTAAGCAATTTAATATCCGTAAAACTTTTAGAACAGCATCTGGTATTCATTAAAATGTTAGCTAATCATAATTTCTGCACTTTGCTTTTTTATATGTTATATAAAATTTTATACACTTTTTCTAATATTCTCATTTCTGCACCTTGATTTCTTTCTTTCACCAACCCAGTCATCCCAGAGACACCCAAGCAGGTCTTAATTCCTTTCTAATTTCTGCAGTGCCTCCTCTAGGATACACATCCTATAAATTATTCCAAGGTCTCCTTAATGGACACGTGGTGGTTGGCAGTTTCTGGCATAAAGGATGTTGCAGGGTGTACCTTTGTATCAAGGTCTCACAGAGACCCCCTCTCCCCCCATGGGGCTGTATATCTGAGCTGAGGTACCATGAGAAGACTCTAGTCTCTCCGATTCTGCTCGGGAATCTAGAAGGGCTCAGGTACACAGCTGCTGAGTTTCCTCTCTCAGGTGAAGTCTCCCCTGGCCTGTGGGTGGACTAGGGGCAGGAGCCTACACATACATCAACTGATTATTTACATAGCACTCATGTTCTGTGTTGGACATAATTGGGAACAACAGTGACAGAAAGCCCTAGGCCCTGACACCTTGAAGTCTGTGATTTTGTGGGAAACAAAGACCGATTCCCAGATGGTCATGCTCCGGTGTGGTCAGGGGAGAGATAGAGACTTGCCCCAGGGATGGAAAGTGTTCAGTCACCGACAAAGTGGAGAAAAGTGTCCAGAAGGTGCTACAGCATGTGCAGTCTGGAGAAAGAGCATGCCTCATCCAGGAATTCAAGCTGCTCTATGTAACTAGGCTGTGGGCTACATACACCTATAGGGAGAAAAAGAGAAGAGCTAGATAGGAAGGCCAACAGGCAGGGTTCTGAAAACCAACTTTGGAGGTTTCCCCAAAGACCCAGGGAGTCACGAAAGGTCTTAGAGCACAGGCTCCCCAGGTGCGGGTCCCAAACCGTCAGAACCAGCATCACCTGGGAGGGGCCGAAGTTTACACTGAAAGGCATGCCTTTGGAGATGCTGATTATTTCAAGCCGGTTATTTTTATTTTTTTAAAATATATTTTTATTGATTTTTTACAGAGAAGAAGGGAGAGGAATAGAGAGTTAGAAACATCGATGAGAGAGGAACATCAATCAGCTGTCTCCTGCACACCCCCTACTGGGGCTGTGCCCACAACCAATGTACATGCCCTTGACCAGAATCAAACCTGGGACCTTTCAGTCCACAGGCAGATGCTCTATCCACTGAGCCAAACCGATTTTGGCTCAAGCTGGTTATTTTTAACAAGAGATAGAGGAGCTGCTCCTGACGGGAGCTATTGTCAAAGATAACTACAATTCAATAGGAAGCAGGTGTGAGAGCAGGTGGGCACCTGGAAAGGCTTAATTGACCAGAGTCCTGTCTGTGTCCCATTGTTAAACAAGGCTACGGAACATCTGCTTTTCTACAATATATCCATGTGAATTTCCTTTCTGCCTCAGAGGTGGCAAACCACAACCTCCCTCCCCCCTCCTCTCTTTAGCTCCAGAATGGCATATAAACTTCAACTGCCCCAAGCCTCTTTGGGTCTGCTGTTTTATGGCACCGCAGCATGTACATCTGAAATAAACTTGTGATATGTTTTTCTAATGACCTATCTCATATTAATCTAATCATCAGACCAGCTAGAAGAGCTTATGGGAGGAAATTGTATTTTCCTGCTTCCACACCTGGAAACTTAGTTGAAGTACACATTTTCAGACCCCACCTTGAAGCATAATACAGTGGTGCCTCACATAAAGAACGCCTCGCACAGCGAACGCTGCACACAACGAACTTCATTTCATGATTCATACAACGAACTTCGTTTCACACAACGAAGTCGCCCGAGCTTCCACGACCGCTTTGCCCGAGCTTCCACGATCGCTGCCGATGTATTGCATCCTTCCGCGCAGGCACTGCAGGCAGTCGTTAGTCACTGCGCTTAACTTAAGCACATATCGCGGCAATCGTTCTTCATTACGAATTAAATCACGCACGTATCACGGCAGTCGTCCTTTTAAGTTAAGCTCAATATTTTTTTTATATCATGGCTTCTAAAAAAAGCAGGAAGGTGATTTCTGTTGAAATGAAACAGGAAATAATTAGAAGGACTGAATGTGGGGTAAAACAGTGTGACCTCGTCAAAGAGTTTGGCCTCAGCAAGACCACCATTTTCACCATTTTGACAAATAAGGATGCAATCAAATCAGCCAAAGTAGCCAAAGGAGTATCAAAACTATTTCATGAAAAACATAGGTCTTCAATCCACGAGGAAATGGAGAGGCTATTAGTGATTTGGATTAAGGACAGGCAGGTGAAAGGTGACGTAACAACCCAAGATATTATCTGTCACAAAGCCAAGAGAATTTATGACGATCTAAAGAAAAATGTCCCTGGAAGTAGCAGCAATCAAGATAATGAAGAAGAATTCAAAGCCAGCAGGGGGTGGTTTTTTAGATTTAAGAAAAGGTGTGGAATCCACAGCGTTACTATGCATGGTGAGGCTGGCAGTGCTGACAAGAAAGAAGCAGAAAAGTTCTCTATTAACTTTCAAAAATGTATTAAGGATAAAGGATACTGCCCACAACAAGTGTTCAATGCCGATGAAACGGGTCTTTTCTGGAAAAGAATGCCGAGCAGAACCTTCATTACAAAAGAGGAGAAGAAATTGCCAGGACACAAAGCCATGAAGGACAGACTTACCCTTATGTTTTCGTCTAATGCCAGCGGAGACCTCAAGATCAAACCTCTATTGGTTTATCACTCTGAAAATCCAAGAATTTTCAAGAAAAATAACGTTATTAAGTCCAAACTGCCCGTCCATTGGAAGTCCAATCAAAAAGCCTGGGTGACCCAAGTTATCTTCAACGAATGGATTCTGGAAACCTTTGCTCCTGCCGTGAAGAAATTCTTGCTGGAAAAAGAACTGCCGCTCAAAGCCCTTCTGATACTTGACAATGCCCCTTCTCACCCAAAAGACCTGGAGGAAATATTGCAGGAAAATTATCCTTTTATGAAGGTGCAGTATTTGCCACCAAACACCACATCCATTCTTCAGCCAATGGATCAGCAAGTTATTGCGAACTTTAAAAAACTCTACACTAGAGCCCTCTTTAATAAGGTGTTTGAAGAATGCGAGTTTGGTGGAGACAATATGACTGTCCGAAAGTTTTGGAAGGAGAAATTTGATGTCCTTATGGCAATACGACTTATACAGAAGGCCTGGGAAGAAGTGTCACAAAGGACCCTCATTTCTGCTTGGAAGATGCTTGTGCCTTCGTGGACCCAGGAAGAAGCAGTACGTAGTTGATGACACAGAAGTGGTGAAGGACATCATCACAGTGGCCCAAAGGTTGGAATTAGAGGTAGAGGAAGAGGATGTAGAGGAGCTTATTGAGGAACACGAAGAAGAGCTGACAACTGAAGAGCTCCAAGCACTTCTGGTCCAGCAACAGGACAATGCTCAAAGGCAAGCGTCATCTGATAACGAGGAGCAACAATCAAACAACCAACCAATCCCAACTGCTGACATCAAGAACATCCTGGTCAAATGGAAAGCAGTTCAGGAGTTTACCAATGCCCACTATCCGGATTCAGCTGAAGCAAACAGGATCAACGATCTTTACTCCGATACTCTTGTCCGTTATTTCCGGCAGATGTTGGAGAAAAGAGAAAAACAAACGACTTTGGACAGGTTTTTCATGAAACCATCGGCCAAAAAGCAGAAAATGGATGAAGATGTGCAAGATTCAGTAGACTCTACTTAGTCTGTCTTAAAATTTAAAAAATGTGTTTTTTTTAAAAAAAAATTATGTTTTTATATGTATCTAAATAAAAATAATAACAAAAAATTTATCTTTTTTTATGTCATCTTAGCATATTTTATGCTACAGAACTAATTATTTTTTTTAACATGTATTGTTATGGGAAAATGCGTTTCACATAACGAACTTTTCGCATAACAAACTTGCTCCTGGAACGAATTAAGTTCGTTGTGTGAGGCACCACTGTAACCTCCATCTTATATAATAACTGCTCTTTGAAATTTTAACCCTGCTGCCAAAACCGGTTTGGCTCAGTGGATAGAGCATTGGCCTGCGGACTGAAAGGTTCCGGGTTTGATTCCGGTCAAGGGCATGTACCTTGATTGCGGGCACATCCCCAGTAGGAGGTGTGCAGGAGGCAGCTGATCGATCTCATCGATGTTTCTAACTCTCCCTCTCTCTTCCTCTCTGTAAAAAATCAATAAAATATATTTAAAAAATTTTTTAACCCTGCTATTTTGGCTTGTGTAAATGCTTGCTTGCTTAAATAATAAGGCAAATAAGACTACTCCCATTCCAGAGAGACCATAAACTATTCCACATAGAGTTGCCAGTGCTGGTGCTAGGCCAGGTGTTGAGATATGGTCTCATGACTCCTTCCCAGCACATAGGACTTTTCTCAGAAGGTCCTGAAATCTCATTCCAAATTTGGAAGATAAAGAGTTGAAAAAAGTACAAATAGGGAAAGTTTCCTCCATGTTGGGGGTTCAGAATTTGAAAGACACATTTTTATAGGCCTGCGCATCCTATACAATAAAGAGGTAATATGCACATTTACTATTGCCCCCCTCTGGTCACAAGATGACCACCACAAGATGGCTGGCAGGGAAGAACAGTTGTGGGTGATCAGGTTGGCAAGGGAGGGCAATTGTCCAGGCTTGCAATGGAGGGTGGGCTTTTAGCGGGTACCAGGCCAGCAGGGGAACAGTTAGGCATTGATCAGGCTGGCAGGGGAGTGGTTAGGGAGTGATCAGGCTGGCAGGCAGGTGAGCAGTTAGGAGCCAGTAGTCCTGGGTTGTGAGAGGGGTCCCAGATTGGAGAGGGTGCAGGCTGGGCTGAGGGGACCCCCCCCCACACACACACACACAGTGCACTGGGCCTCTAGTAATTATAATAAAATGTAATTCCCCTTTCTCTAAGCATTGCTTGGTTTTTCTCCAGTCTTCTGTAACAACCTCAGACTTACTGAATAAAAAACACAGGAGGTGGATCCCAACAACCTATTTGAACAAGTTCTTCCCGCAAGTCTAATACATGCTAAGTTGGAAAACTACTGGTTTAGCATAAAGTCAGCTCTGCAGTTCATCAAAAAGTAATGGTCTGCCTAGTAGCTCAGTTGGTTGGAGCATCTTCTATGCATCAAAAGGGTGCAGGTTAAATTCCAAGTCAGGGCACATGCCTAGGTTTTGGATTTGCTCCCAGTGAGATCGCCTAAGGGAGGCAACCAACTCATGGTTCTCTCTAATATGGATGTCTCCTCTCTCTCTCAAGTTAATAATAATTTATATAAATATATTGTATATAAGCCAAGTGACTGAACAGCAGAGTGACCAGTGGCTATGACACGAACTGCAAACCAGTGGGCCTATAGAGGGTGGCGCCTCCCTCCCTTCCCCCGCCCCCCGTCCCCATCAGGATTCTAAGTAAGTAAACGCTCTCCAGTCTTCATAGACCAGGAACCTAAATGATGAGTGATCAGGAGGAAAACTGCTCACGGTCTGGACCATCAGTCGGGTGTCTGGGAGAGGTGACCAGTACAACCACCATCTTCCCGGCCCCCGACCGCCAGCCACCCCAATTGGGGGTGGGTGGGTGGACCCCATGCAAGGGGCCTCAAGTAATAATAATAATAATAATAATAATAATAAAGCATCCTCAGGTGAGGATTTTAAAAAGTCATGGACTGAATCCTTGTTAGGCATCAGGCTATAAATGGAAATTGTCAACCTGAATATTTACTTGCGCCAGGCACTCTTCAGGTGTCACCTTATTGACTTTCCACAATAACTACACGATGGTCTGTTTTGTTGAGGAGAGTGAACTGCAGTCTGATTAATTCCCTCAAGGAAACCAAACTTTTTTTTAAAAAAATATATATTTTATTGGATTTTTTACAGAGAGGAACGGAGAGAGATAGAGAGCTAGAAACACTGATGAAAGAGAAACATTGACCAGCTGCCTCCTGCACACACCCCCATTGGGGTGTGCCCGCAACCAATGTACATGCCCCTGGCCGGAATTGAACCCGGGACCTTTCAGTCCGCAGACCGACGCTCAATCCACTGATCCAAACCGGTTTCGGCGGAGACCAAACTTTTTGAGGCGTAGCATTTTTAACACAAAAGACTGATGGGGCAGACGCGAGCGCAGGTGTCACAAACTGTCCCGGCGCCCTCTGCGGGCGGGTCCCCGCGCCGCCTCCTGTGCGGTGCGTGTTGCCGTGGAGACCGCCGCGCGGCCCGGGCGGCGCAGGCAGTTGAGGAAGTGCGGGCAGAGCGAGCGGTCCCGGGCGGCCGAGTGGCGGTTGGCCGGTTTTACCGAAGTGACTGGTACGTCGGGTGGGGAGGAAAGAGAGGTGCCTGGCGCCGTCCTAGGGAGGGAGGCGAGCAGAGGGACCGTGCGGAGCGGGGAGATGCGGGGAAGAGGGCGAGAAGAGGCGGGCGGGAGCCCATGTAGACAGAGCATGGAAAGGGGTGCATGGAAAGGGGTGAGCAGAGCGGTGAGACGGAAAGGGGTCGGGTTCGGCGAGGTGAAGATGGAGGAGACAGCCCCGCGGTGGAATGAAGCTGAGGTGCGGGGCCGAAGGGAGCGGAAGACGGCCTCTAAGGGGGCGGGGGGCGGGCTCGGGAAGCTGCGTGTCGGGGCGGGACCGGGGGGAAAGAGGGCGTCCGTAGGGGGCGGGCCGAGGAGCGGGGAGCAAAGGCAACCGGGAAGCGAGCCCTGGATGAGAAACAGGGCAGGGGGCCGGGGCGGCTGGCGCGGGCGTGGAGAAGGTCCAGGACCGGGAGAGGGGCGAGCTAGGCGCAGGATCCGGACGCAGTCTAGATTCGCACAGGAGAAAGGGCGATACAAAAAGAAGTGGGCAGGCGGGCCAAGAAGTGGGGTGAGGCGAGGTGCAGGTGCGAGATCGGGGGAGGAGCAGGCCTGGGGAAGATAGGTGGACGCAGCCAAAGTGAGAAGCAGAGCGGTGCAGGGCAGGGGTAGAGCCAGAAACAAGGTGGCGCAAGGCTGCGGGAGAGGTGAGCAGATGGAGCAAACCCGGAGCAGGGCCGGGGCCAGGAGCAGGTGGGGCCTAATGCAGGAAGGCGCTGGGCGAAGCAAGGACAGAGGTGGGATCTCAGAAGGGGGCCCGGAGCGCAGTCTTGCTAGCGGGTGTGGACCCCCGCATTCTCCAGGTTCCAGCTGCGCGCTGCTCCGTGATGAACCCTGCTGGCCCTTCGTGGCCGAGACTTCGAGTCCTGTGGGCGCTCACGGCGGTGCTGTTGTCGCCGTGGAGGCTGTGGGCTGTCGAAGGTAACCAGGAGTGCACCTGGCAGGTTGTCCTGAACAAGTTCGATACGATAGGCAAGAACCATGGGAGTGACCGCTTCTTTGAGCAAGAGCCCCTGGACACAGTGGACAGTTTGTTTGGCGTTCTGGTGGACGCGCCTATCCACCGGAAGGAGGTGAGGGGGTTGGGGTCAGGTGAGTGGGAGAGGTCCTGGAAGTGCATCCGATTGGGCTCTGGACATTTGCCCAACCTCTCCTTGCAGAAATACCTGGGCTTCCCCTACTACCTGAAGATCAACTACTCCTGCAAAGGAGAGGTGAGTGTTTGCAGCTCGAGCGGGCTCATTCTGTGTGAACCTCAGTTTCCCCTTTTCTAACTTTATCATGTAGTGGCACCACCAAACCCTGGGAGCCCTAAAGGAGTCACAACAATTGCCAGTGCCCCACCCAGCACATACCCTGTTTCCCCGAAAATAAGACAGTGTCTTATATTAATTTTTTTCTCCCAAAGTTGCACTAGGTCTTACTTTCAGGGGATGTCTTTCCATGTGCTAGGTCTTATTTTCGGAGGATGTCTTATTTTCGGGGAAACACGGGTAGTAAGTGCTCAAATAAGCATGTGTGTGTGTGTTTTCATTAAAAAATTAAGAAATAATTCACCTGCCATAAAATTCATCATTTAAAATGTACAAGCCAATAATTATAGTGTATTCACAAACTTGTGCAACCATCACCACTAATTCTAGAACATTTTCATCGCCTCAAAAAGAAACCCTGTACCCCACCCCTCCAGACTCTGGAGACCACTAATCTACATTCTGTCCCTATGACTTTGCTCATTTCAGGCAGTATAATATGTAGCCTTTTATGTCTGGCTTCTTTCACTTAGCATGTTTGTTTGTTTTTGTTAATCTTCAGTATAGGATATTTCTTTTTCCATTGCTTTTAGAGAGAGTGGAAGGAAGAGAGGGGAGAGGGGGGAGAAAGAGAGGAATAGAGAGGGAACATCCATGTGAAAAAAACACATCCCTTAGTTGACACCTACATATGCCTTGGACCAACCTGTAACCCAGGTACATGAACCTTGACAGAGAATTGAAACCTTGACTTGGAATGGAATCCATGGCCCTTCAGACCTAGGGCTGAAGCTCTAACCACTAAGCATACATTTTCAAGGTTCATCCATGTTATAGCATCTATCAATATTTCCTTTTTAGAGCTGAATAATATTCAACTGTATAGATATTACATTTTTTTAAATTGGTTTTTTACAGAGAGGAAGGGAGAGAGACAGAGAGCTAGAAACGTCGATGAGAGAGAAACATCGACCAGCTGCCTCTTGCAGCAACCAAGGTACATGCCCTTGACCGGAATCGAACCCGGGACCCTTCAGTCCGCAGACAGACGCTCTACCACTGAGCCAAACCGGTTTTGGCTAGATATTACATTTTTTAATCCATTAATTTATAAACATTTGGACTATTTCCACTTTTTTGGCTGTTTTGAATAATGCTGCTATGAACATTTGTATATAGATTTTTGTGTAAACATGTTTTTAAAAAATATATATTTTTTATTGATCTCAGAGAGGAAGAGGGAAGGAGATAGAAGCATCAATGATGAAAGAATCATTGATGGTCTGTCTCCTGCACGTCCCCTACTGGGGATCAAGCCCACAACCCCAGTATGTGCCCTTGACCAGAAGAACCCAGGACCCTTCAGTCCACAGGCTCTATCCACTGAGCCAAACCAGCTTATAAACATTTGGGTTATTTCCACTTTTTTTTTTTGGCTGTTCTGAATAATGCTGCTATGAACATTTGTGTGCAGATTTTTGTGTAAACATGTTAACAGGTTTTCAGTTATTTCGTATATACTTAGGAATGGAATTGCTCTGTTATATGTTAACTCCCATTCACTTGTGAGGAACTGCCAGATTATTTTCCAAAGCAGCTGTACTACTTTCCATTCCAATCTATGAAGGTTCCTGTTTCTCTTCATCCTCAATTGTCTTTGTCCATCTTTTTTATTATAGCCATCCTAGTGTGTGTGAAATGGTATCTCATTGTGGTTTTGATTTGCATTTCTCTCAAAACTAATGATTTTGAGCATCTTTTCATGTACCAATTGGCCATTTATCTACCTTTGGAAAAATGTCCATTCAGATCTTTTGTTCATTTAAAAATTGGGTTGTCTTTTTATTGTTGTGTTGTATAATTTTTATTATATTCTGATAATAGTTCCTTATCAGATGTATGATTTGAAACTATTTTGTCATACTCCATTGGTTGTTTTTTCACTTTCTTTTTTTAAGATTTAATTTATTGGGGTGACATTGGTTAGTAAAACTATATAGATTTTAGGTGTACAATTCTATAATACATCAGCTATATTGTATCGTATGTTCACCACCCCAAGTAAAGTCTCCTTCTGTCACCATGTATCCCACTTATACTCCTACCTCCCTACCTTTCCCTCTTGGTGATCACCGTGCTGTGATCTATGAGGTTTGTGTCTATGAGGTTTGTTGTTGTTGCTTAATCCTTCCACCTTTTTCACCCAAACCCCTGTCCTCTGACAGCTGTTAGTCTGTTCTCTATTTATGAGTCTGTCTTTTCACTTTTTTGATGGTGTCCTTTGAAGCACAAAAGCTTTATGTTTATTGAGATATAATTAATAAAATATATCTCAATAAAATAAAACAGCACAAAGTTTTAAACTTCAATGTAGCCCAATTTATCTGTTTTGTTATTGTTGTTTGTGCTGTTGGTGTTGTCTAAGAAGGCTTTGCCCAACCAAAGGTCATGAAGATTTACTCCTGTGGTTTTACCAAGAGTTTTAAGTTTTAACTCTTACATCTAGGTCTTCAAAACATTTGGAATTCATTTTTGTATGTGGTGTGTGGTAAGAATCCAACTTTGACCCTAGCTGGTTTGGCTTTGTGGATAGAGCGTAGGCCTGTGGACTGAAGGGTCCTGGGTTCAGTTCCAGCCAAGGGCACGTGCCTGGGTTCCGGGCTCGATCCCCAGTAGGGGATGTGCAGGAGGCAGCCCATCAATGATTCTCTCATCATTGATGTTTCAATCTCTCTCTCCTTCTTCCTTCCTCTCTGAAATCAATAAAAATCTATTAAAAAATAAAATAAAAAAAGAATTCAACTTTGATATGTAAATACCTAATTAATCCCAGTACCATTTGTTGAAAATATCATTCCTTACCCCAGTGAAATGTCTTGGCACCCTTGTCAAAAATCAATTGACCATAAATGTAAGGGTTTGTTTTTGGGTATAATTCTATTCCATTGTTCTACATGTCTATCCATATGCTGGTATCACATGGTCTTGATTACTATAGCTTTGTAGTAAAGTTTTCAAATTGGGAGTTTGAGTCTTCAAACTTTGTTCTTTTTCAAAATTGTTTTGGCTCAAGTAAGCTTTTTGAAGACAGTGGAATGTTGTGGTCTAGAAATGAAGTTCTGTAGACTTGGGTTTGAATCTGCCACTGATTAACATTTACTTGGAGGAAGAATAGCATGATTGTTAACACTTGGAGCCAGGCTGCCTGGGTTCAGATCCTATACCGTCATAGCTGTGATCTCAGGAAAGTTGCTTCACTTCTCTGTTCCAAAGCTACCTCATCCTTATCAAGGGTAAGGCAGTGATCATGCCAACTTCATAAAATGGTTAGCTATGTGTGAAGCTCTCGGCACAGTGTCTGGTTCACAGAAGGGGCGCAGTGAATGCTAGCAACAAGCTTCTGGAGCATGACCCTGGGCATAGAGTTTTTGTTTTTTTTAAAAATATATTTTATTGATGTTTTACTGAGAGGAAGGAGAGATAGAGAGCTAGAAACGTCAATGAGAGAGAAACATCGACCAGCTGCCTCTTGCACACCCCCTACTGGGGATGTGCCCGCAACCAATGTGCATGCCCTTGAGTGGAATCGAACCTGGGACCTTTCAGTCCGCAGACCGACACTCTACCACTGAGCCAAACCGGTTTCAGCTGGGCATAGAGTTTTATTCCTTGAACCATCTCTCCTTACCTGTAAAAGTGTGGTAATAATACCTTTATTCGTTCATGCAACACTTACTATGGGTCAGATTCTCTTTTACAGTGGGGTACAGTGATAAACAACACAGACAGGTTTTTCTTGTGGAGTTAGCCCATCAGGAGAGCGATCAGTAAGTACATACATACAATATTTATGAAGGGTAATCCATGCAGAGAGGAAAGCCTGTGCAAAGGGGATTAGACCATTAAGTGTCTCACCCTGGTCTCGAAGTGCACTCTGGCCTGAGTGCAGCCTTCTCCTGAGGATTCACCCAGCCTTTTGCATATGCTTGTTCCAAACACTTGGAGTACCCTTCCTTCCTCCTTCCATCTCCACCCTAAGCCCTGCCTGTCCCTCTCAGCCCATCCAGGATTCTGGCATCTCTGAGAAGTTGTCTCTGGCTGCCCCTCACCCTCTTCCCCCGTCTTTTCTGTCCTCTGTTTCATCCCACCTTTACCCCAGGTCCCAGCCCCCAACCCTGGCCATCTTTTGACTACTGAGGGTGGCAGAGTCTCATTTGGGGGTGGGGGGTGGGGAGAGGAAACCTCAAGAGTGGGCTTGGGAATCCCTAAATGAGGGAGAAGCTATTAATAGTTCTGGGTGCCAGGTTCATTCCAGCCATCACAATTTTGCTTAACCCATACTACCCTTCTCTGAATATTCCCTACATTTAAATTCTATCTGAAGACCATGGCCCTGGACTCACCTCCTCCAGAAAGCCTCTCTCCCCCTCTCCTAGTCTGGTCTGTTCTCCATCCCAGCTCCAAACCTAGACCACGTTTTCTGACCTTCCCCTGGTGGAAATTCTGTTCTCCCTACCCAGCCCAGGAAAACAGGCTACTAGAGATGGTGTCAAGGCAGGGGGCCAGAGGTTATCTTACAGACACACCTCTGGGGCTATCTCGCCCTCAGTCCTCCGAGGCTCTGGTGCGCAAGGGCCACCTGACGGGGCTGAAGCCTGTGGTGCTGGTCATCTTCCAGTCCCCGGTTAACTTCAATCGCTGGAAGTTAGAACAGCTGCAGATCCAGATGGAGGCAGCCCCCTTCCGCAGCAAAGGTGGGCCTGCAAGGGTGCTCGAAGGGGTGGGGGATTTTGGGGCCTTGGAGGGGGTTATGACTTGGAGGGGGAGGTTGGGGTCATCATAGGAGTCCATGACCTGGTGGAAATGTGGGGTTTGTTTGGGGTCCTCAGTGAGGTCTGTGACCTGGAGGAGGGTGTGGGGAGGAGGCTTCAGCAGGTTTCATGGCCTAGACGGGGCTACACAGAAGCCCAGTGGGGTTCATGGCGTAGAGCAGGACATGGGAAGTTGCAGGGAGATCCCAGTCCCCTCAGTGCCCCCTGCTTTCCAGCAGAGCAGTGCAGTGCAGAGGAGGTGTGTGTCATGAGCTGGTACACACCCATGCCCGTCAAGAATGGCAGTGTGGTCATGCATGTGGACATCAGCAGCAATGGCCTCGGGCCCTTCATCCCCAATAAAAGGTGCCCTTCCCCACACCCAGGTTACAGGGTGGATTCTGGGAGGGACTTCCTTATCTCCAGATTACCAAAGAAACCAGGAGGAGACCATGGGAAGGAGTAGGGTGAGGGTGGGTGGGTTGCTATGAGCTGTGGCAGGAGTCCATGAACCCAAACCCTGGCCTGTGCCTGCCCCACACTGCTGCCAGGTATCAGGTGAACATCAATGGCTTTCTGAAGAGACAGCATGACAACAGACTCCAGTTCACCGTGGGAAATGAGGTACGGGGGCCTGGACAGTGGGCATAGCAGAAGGCGTGGGTTAAAGACAGTGGGCCGGGGCTCTGATTACTCCCCACACAAGTGGCACACTCCACTTCGAGCAGCGGTCGCCAACCTTTCGGACCTCATGGGCCACCAGAGGTCCGCAGACCACCGGCTGGTGACTGCTGCTCCAAAGGTTTCCTTAAACCAGTGGTTGCCAACCTTTTGGACCACCAGCGGCCCGTGGTCTACCAGTTGGCAACTGCCGACTTAGAGCACTTACTTTGCGCCAGGCCCGGGTGAAGTGTTCTACTAAATGCACAATCACATTACGTCTTCACCACTGACCCTGTATGGAAAGATACTCTTACCCATTTTAGAGAGAATAAAACTAAGGCTTGAAAGGGATGGGACCATTTGCACAGTCTCAGCATGTACGTATGGAACAAGACCTGAAGCTGGGTCTGCCTGGCTCCTGCACCCATACTCTTAATCAGAGTGCATTCATTCAGTCATTCAGCAAGCACTTACTGAGCACAAGGGCGTCTCCATGTGAACAAAACAGTGGACACATAGACCCAAGTCCCTGACTTCTTAAAGCTGACATTCTAGTGGGAGAGACATACAGCAAACCAGTAAACATGAAATCAAGTAAATTCTGTGATTGGTGCAGAGGTGGAAAGTAGTCCGGATAGAAGTCAGACAGAAGGCAGTGGATAGGGGCTGTGCAGGAGGGGACTGCAGTGTTTGATGGAATAATCAAGAAAGGCAGAATTGAGTCCTGACCGGTGTTGCTCAGTGGTAGAGTGTCAGCCTGTGTACCAAAGGGTCTCAGGTTTGATTTCCGGTCGAGGGCATATACCTGGGTTGCAGGTTCTATTCCTGTCCTGGTCAGGGCATGTGTGGGAGGCAAGTAATTGATATCTCTCCCACACATTTCTCTTTCTCTCCCTCTCTCTCTCCCTTTCCCTCTCCCTCTCTCTTTCCCTCTCCCTCTCCTTCTCTCCCTCTCTCTTTCCTCCCTCTCTCTTTCCTCCTTCCCTTCCACCCTCTAAAAATCAATGAAAAAAATATCCTCTGGTGAAGATTAATGAAAAAGAAAGAAAGAAAGAAAGACAGAATTGAGAAGGTTGACATTTGAGTAAAGCCTTGAAGGAGAAGGGGAAGGAATCATGTAGATCCTAGGGGAAGAGCATTGTATACAGAGGGAATAGCCAGTGCAAAGGCTCTGAGGTGGGAATGTTCTGGGCAGTCTGAGAAGCAAGAAGCCCATGTATCTGGGAAAGAGTGAGCAAGGGGAAGAGTAAGGGGGATGAGGTCAGAGAGGTGTGTGGTGGGGCAAATGGCGTGGGGCCTTTGGTCAGGGAGAAGACTTTGGCGTTTGCCCTAAGTGAGATGGAGCCATAGGAGGGTGGGGATGTTGAGTCCTCCTGCCCCTTCCCCTGGCAGATCTTCAATCTGATACCGCGGTACTTTGTGAATGTCCCATCGAGGCCCCTGTGGTACACTGTGGACCAGACACCGGTGCTCATCCTGGGTGGAATTCCTGAGGAGAAGTCAGTTCTGCTGACTGACACCAGCTTTTCGGACTTTTTTCTTGTGGAGGTGAGAGGTCAAGGCAGGCAGTGGGCTGGGGCCTCTGGAAGGGCGTTGGCCCTCAGCCCCTCAAGTGGGTTGCAGCCGTGGGCTTTGGAGGGGGGTCCCCAAAGACGTTACCATCTCCATTAGAGGCAGATAGCATGAAGGAAGGACATATGACTCTGCAGCCAGACAACCTGGGTTCAAATCCTGGTTCTGCTACCTCCTAGCCATGTGACCTTGGGCAAGTCACCTCACCCACTCCAGCCTCAGATTTCCCTTTTGTAAAATGGGAATTATGTTTACCTTATAGAATCAGTGTGAGGATGACATCAGTTAATATTAGCTGGACACCAATGAGCACTATGTAAGTGAAAGCTATTATTATTTGTAGGTCCATCATTTGTAATTCTGAAATACAAAAAGCTTTGAAAATGACATTTTCATAAATTTAGGGCTCAAATTCTTTTGTCAAGAAACTCTGACCTGAGCTAACAAAGGCTACTTAGTCTTTTTGCATTCCACGTAGTCTTAATATTCAGATTCTGCCCTGTAAAAATCTTAAGGTGTTTGCTTATGGGGTGCTGCCTCAGACCCTATAAGGTAGTATAACACATATATGAATGCTATATATGTGCAATACTACCTTCTAAACACTGAGAATTCTGAACTGCAATATACATCTGACCCCAGGGTTTTTAATTCAGCTTTGTGTGCCTATATTATTCCCAGAATGGGGAAGGAGTGCTGAAGCAAGGTCCTTTTGGTTTGAGTGAGAAACACACTGGAGTTGGTACAGCTGTAGGCAGAGTTCCAACCCAGTTTGGTTTAAGCAGAGGAATGGATTTAGTAGGTGCACCTAACTGCAAAGCCCACACAGAGGAAGCTTCAGGCCTGGCTTGACAAGGGACTTCAAATGAGGACTTCTGCTCCATTTCTTCTGGATTAGCTCTGTCCTCAAAGTGGCTCAGATTCCAACTCCCCAGATGGAGAACAGGAGCATCACTTTCCTAAATAGCCTTTCAAAAATCCTGAAATGTATCTCCTTGGTCCTGATTGGTCCAATTTGGGGCACGTGTCCCAAAATAATGGAATATGCCAGCTGGCTTAGCACAGACCATGATCTCCATCTTTATGAGGAGAGCAGCTGAGACAAGAGGCAGAGAAAGAATGGCTCCCCAGAGTAAAATCAGGGTAGCTTTACCACAAGTTGAGGGGAAAAGATGCTGGTTGTTAATTGTGTGAACCCCTTTCACCTCCCACATGGTTCAGTGTTCCGGTTCAGAGTTTGGGTTCTGGAGAAGGGCCGCACACAAATGAAAGACTAGAAGAAATTTAATGTGGCAATATGGGGGGAGGGGGGGCCAGTGGGAGCCCACCTCTAGTGGTAGGACTGCCTCTAGGCTCTGGCCTTGCTATCCCATTACTCTTAAGCATGTCTGGGATACACCCATAGCCCTTAGGCAGGCAATAAGCGGGTTATATCAGTAAGGATTTACATAGTTATTTGATGGGGAAGTTGCCCCAGTTACCATTGTCTCAGATAGGGAGTGATTGGCTCTGACCTTTCAGAGCTTCAAGGTGACCAGCCTTTTGCATCTTTCTGCTAGTGAGACAATGATCGGGTTTCGGCAGTTAATGGTGGCAGTTAAAGATAACAACTGTGCTCCATAGCAACCCCAAAAGGTTGCCTCAACCCCTTTCAAGTTGAAAGCCTCACCCTTGATGTCTGAGAAGCCCCTATAGATTAACATTCTAGTTCCCTCTAGCTCTAAATTCCTGCTTTACTGAATTTGCTCAATTTATAGACCATCTCTCTGTCCTATGTCAGCTTTCTCCCATCTGGGCCAAGTCTTTCCAGACATTGCTGTTTTCTCACACCCACAGGGGATATGTAGTTGATAGGGATTCTGCTGAAGAGATTTGGAGGGCAAAGAAGAAGGTTTACATCACAGGAATGAAGAATTCAATTTTAACTTTAGACATCCTTATAATTGTACTAGAGCCCCGATGCATAAAATTTGTGCACTGGGGTGGGTGGGGGGGTGTCCCTCAGCCCAGTCTGTGACCTATCACAGTCTGAAACCCTTCAGAGGCTGTCCAACTGCTGGCTTAGGCCTGCTCCCCAGAGCCCCTCACTCCTTACCACCTGCCTGCTCTCTACTCTTCAGCGCTATCACCACCACAGCTGTGTTCATACGGCTTCTGAGACTGAGCAGTACTCCCAGTGTAGGAGCACACTGACTACCAGGGGGCAACTCTTACATTAAGCATCTGCCCCCTGGTAGTCCGTGCATGTCATAGCCACCAGTCAGTCATTCTGCCATTCAGTCTATTTGCATATTAGGTTTTTCTTATATAGGATTTAAAATTTTTTATCATGGTAAAATCATAAAATTAACCACTTCAAAGTGAACAGTTATGTGGCATTTAGTACCTTCATATCATGCAACCACCATCTCTATCCAGTTCTAAAAAATTTCTGTCAGGAGACAGTAAATTGGTTGCACAGAAGAGGAAGAAAATTCATCTGCATGGTGGCAAGTATACTCCTCCATCCCAGATTAAGTGACAGGTACACTTGATGGGTGAGGAATTGGAGAATTCTACTGGGTATGAACAAGTCAGAGTTGACATGTATTTGTATTTAGTTAAAAGTCATAGGGATGATAGGAGATCCAAGATGGTGACACACCTAAACTGCTGCCAGGCACAACAATTTCAAAACTACAGCTAAAAGACTAAACGTCTATCGCGGAACCATGGGAAAGCTGGCTGAGTGGAAGCTCTACAACTAGACTGAAAGAGAAAGAAGCATTCAGGGCACAAGCGCTGAAAAACTGAGGTACAGGGGGAGTACACATTTTGGGTTGGCCGCAGATCCCAGCTGGTGGAGAGTGTTGCTTTCTTCAACCCGAAGAGAGGCAAGCTTCCAGTCTCTCTGAAATCCAGTTTCTGGAAAGAAGCTGGACTGTCTGCCATCAGGTTAGAAAGTGAGGGTGGCTTGCTTGCAGAGCTGTGCACAAGAATAATTGTTTGCTGTGCTGGGGCACAAGACATGGGACACTGTCAGAGAGGCAGAGACAGCTGACTGGCAGCCATCGCTGCTTGCCACCCCCAGCCTAGTGAGGCCCTGAGACTCCACCCTGCACAGTCTACAAACATACCCAAGCTCCAAGCAATGGCTTTTGCATATGAATGGCCCTCTCTATTGCAGTTTAACCTAGCAAAATTGCAACCTGGTGCAGACAGCTCCAAAGCCTCCACACTCTAAGGAAGGAGGAGAGGACTGTGGTTCTTGCTGTAGCTCCTGCAGGGTGGCCTCAGACAGTAGCTGAACTGCACCCCATTGGAGATCCAGAAGCCATTGTATCAATGGTCAGTGTGAGACACCAGATTTCAACTCCTCATATTCATAAGTGACACATCTGGGAGGCAGAATCAGTTAGCACCAAAGTCCCACTGAAACAAGGCCTGCACCATAAGCATGTCTCCAAAGCAGCAGTTCTTCCATTATAGACACAGCAGGTCCTCACAGACAATTGGCCTGGAGGTCAATTCCTCCCAGTGTACCAACAGCAATCAAGGCTTAACTACACCAAGACTTTGCACTCAGCACACAAAGGGTGTAACCAAGAACAACCACCTCGGGTGATTGGGGAAGCTGAGCTACTGGCCCCTATAGGTCACCTACCACACAAAACCACTCCATCAGCACAGGGAGACAACCAAAATGCGAAGACACAGAAGCATGTCACGAATGGGAGAGGTAGAGGAAAGTAAACTATTGGATGACACAGAGTTTAGAATCACATTTATAAGGTTACTCAAGAATCTTCTAAAAACTGCTGAGAAACTTGAATAGACCTTCAAGGACCTTAATGATAATAAAAAAAAAAAAAAAAAAAAAAAAAAAAAAAAAAAAAAAAAGGAAAAGGACCAGTCATAAATTAAGCATACCGTGTTTCCCCGAAAATAAGACATCCTCCGAAAATAAGACCTAGCGCATGGAAAGATAAGACATCACCTGAAAATAAGACCTAGTGCAACTTTGGGAGAAAAAATTAATATAAGACACTGTCTTATTTTCGGGGAAACAGGGTACATTGTCTGAAATAAAGAATATACAGCCGAAGCCGGTTTGGCTCAGTGGTAGAGCGTCGGTCTGCAGACTGAAAGGTCCCAGGTTCAATTCCGGTCAAGGGCATGTACACTGGTTGTGGGCACATTCACGGTAGGGGGTGTGCAGGAGGGAGCTGGTCGATGTTTCTCTCTCTCATCGACGTTTCTAACTATCTCTCTCCCTTCCTCTCTGTAAAAAATCAATAAAATATATTTAAAAAATTTTTATTAAAAAAAAAAGAATATACAGAAACTCAACTGTAGATCAACATACCCCAAGAGTCAAACCAAAGATCTGGAATATGAGGAAACAAAAAACATCCAACCAGAGAGGCAGAAAGAAGAATCCAAAAGTGTGAGGATAGTGTAAGGAGCCTCTGGGATGGCTTTAAGCATACCAACATCTGGATTTTTGGGATGCCAGAAGAGAAGAGCAGGATATTGAAGGCCTATTGAAAGAAATAATGACAGAAAACTTATCCTACCTGGTGAAAGAAATAGACTTACAAGTCCAGGAAGTGCACAGAATCCCAAATAAGAGGAATTCAAAGAGGACCACACCAAGACACATCATTAAAATGCCAAGGGCAAAAGACAAAGAGAGAATCTTAAAAGCAGCAAGAAAAAAACATTTAGTTATCTACAAGGGAGTACCCATCCTACCGTCAGCTGATTTCTCAACAGAAACTATGCAGGCTAGAAGGGAGTGGCAAGAAATAAAAGTGATGAACAGCAAGAACCTACAACCAAGATTACTCTACCCAGCAAAGCTATCATTCAGAATTGAAGGTCAGATAAAGAGCTTCATAGACAAGAAAAAGCTAAAGGAGTTCACCATCACCAAACCAGGAATACATGAAATGCTGAGGGGACAGCAGAGGAGACCATCGAGCAGCTGTGACGCTCCAATTGGCTCAAACACGTGGATTCAAGGGAGTTCTTCAATCACCCATGGAAAGGAGAAGGAACATCACATAACCAGACATCCTGAAAAGAGAGACCATGGGGAGACAAAAAAATAGCCCACACATGAAAGAAAAGCAGGCATCACCAGGAAAGGAAGTAAACGAGTTAGAGGCAAGCAACCTACCAGAGCAAGAATTCAGAATAATGATCATAGGATGGCTAAAAAGAATGGAAGAGAAATTTGATGATATGAATAAGAAACAAGAGGAAATGAAGAAGAAACAAGAGGAATTGAAGAAGAACCAAGAGGAATTGAAGAAGAACCAAGAGGAAATGAAGATGAACCAAGAAGAAATGAAAAATGACATCGCTACTTTGAAGAACTCAATAGAAAGCATCAAGAGTAGACTAGAAGAAGCAGAGGACCGCATCAGTGAGCTAGAAGACAAGATGGAAAAAAAAATACCCAATTAGAGCAGCTTCTGGGGGAAAAAATTAAAAAGCAGGAGGAGAGCCTAAGGGAACTTTGGGACAATACAAAACAAAACAATATTAGAATAATAGGAGTTCCAGAAGGAAAGGAAACTGAGGAAGACATGGAAAAAGTATTTCAAGAAATAATGACAGCCGGGACCGGTTTAGCTCAATGGATAGAGCGTCGGCTTGGGGACTGAAGGGACCCGGGTTTGATTCCGGTCAAGGGCGTGTACCTTGGTTGCGGGCATATCCCCGGTAGGGGGTGTGCAAGAGGCAACTGATCAATGACTCTCTCTCATCGATGTTTCTAACTATCTCTCTCCCTTCCTCTCTGTACAAAAATCAATAAAATATATTTTTTTTTAAAAAAGAAAAGAAATAATGACAGAAAACTTTCCTGAGATAGAGAAGAAAAAACCCCACACAAATCCAAGATGCTTGCAGAGTCCCAAGCAAAATGAATCCCAGAAGACTGACGCCATGGCACATTATAATTAAATTGGCAAGCACCAATGACAAAGTAAGGATCTTAAAAGCAGCCAGAGAGAGACAGAAAGTTACATATAAAGGAACCCCCATCAGACTAGCAACTGATTTCTCAACAGAAACTCATCAGCCCGGAAGGGAATGGGATGAAATATACAGAGTCATGCAAAGAAAGGGTCTGAATTCAAGAATACTGTACCCAGCAAGGCTATCAATCAAAATTGAAGGTGTAATCAGGAGCTTCACAAACAAAAAAAGACTAAAGGAATTTATCTCCACCAAACCAGCAATGCAAGAAATGCTAAAGGGTCTACTGTAAAAATAAAGAAATAGGAAGTGAAGAAGGAACACAGGGGTATAGAATAAAAATGGCATCAAATGAGTACCTATTAATAATATCTTTAAATGTAAATGGATTAAATGCTCCAATCAAAAGACATAGGGTAACAGATTGGATAAGAAAACAAGATCCATATATCTGTTGTCTACAAGAAACCCACTTCAGAAAAAAAGACACACACAGACTGAGGGTGAAGGGATGGAAAAAGGTTTTCCAGGGAAATGGAAATGAAAAGAAAGCTGGGGTAGCAATACTTATATCTGACAAATTAGATCTCAGAGTGAAGGACATAACAAGAGATAATGAAGGCCACTTAATAATACTAAAGGGAGCAATCCAACAAGAAGAAATAACCCTGGTAAATATATATGCACCCAATACAGGAGCACCCAAATACATTAAAAAAGCTACTGGAGGACATTAAGGGAGAGATTAATAGCAATACAATCATAGTAGGAGATTTTAATACCCCACTGTCACCCTTAGACAAATCATCTAAACAAAAATCAGCAAAGAAATATCAATCCTAAATGACTCACTAGACCAGGTGGAATTAATCGACATCTTCAGAACATTTCACCCCAAAGCCACAGAATATACATTCTTCTCAAGTGCACATGGGACATAGGCAAAGTCTCTTCAAGTTCAAGAAGATAGAAGTCATATCAAATATCTTCTCAGATCATAGTGGCATAAAACTGGAAATTAACTACAATAAAAATAACCCTAAGAAATCAAACACATGGAGACTAAACAGCATGTTATTAAATAAGGACTGGGTTACCAGAGAAATCAAGGAAGAAATTAAAAACATACTGGAAACAAATGATAATGAAAATACAACAATCCAAAATCTATGGGACACAGCAAAAGCAGTTTTGAGAGGGAAGTTCATATCCCTACAAGCCTATTGCAAAAAAACAAACACAAAACCCCCCCAAAAAAAACACAAGAAAAAATGGTAACAAATTATCTAACTCTGCAACTCAAAGAGTTAGAAAAGGAACAACAAGAAAAGCCCAGCGTAAGCAGAAGGAAGGAAATAACAAAAATCAGAGCAAAGATAAACGACATAGAGACCAAAGAAACAATACATAAGATCAACAAAACCAAGAGCTGGTTCTTTGAAAGGATAAACAAGATAGATGAACCTCTAACCAGGCTATCCAAGAAACAAAGAGAGAGGACTCAAATAAACAAAATCATAAATGAAAGAGGTGAAATAACAACAGACCCCACCGAAATACAACGGATTGTTACAAAATACTACGAATAACTCTATTCCAACAAACTGAACAACCTGGAGGAAATGGACATATTCCTAGAAAAATACAACCTTCCAAAACTCAATCAGGAAGAATATAAAAATCTCAATAGACCAATGACTTGGGAAAAAATTGAAACAGTTATCAAAAAGCTTCCAGCAAACAAAAGCCCAGGGCCAGATGGCTTCACAGGAGAGTTTTACCAAACATTCAAGGAAGAACTAATACTTATCCTCCTCAGACTATTCCAAAAAATTCAAGAGGAAGGAACACTTCCAAACTCCTTCTATGAAGCCAGCATCACCCTAATACCAAAACCAGATAAAGACAACTCAATGAAAGAGAATTACAGGCCAATATCCCTCATGGATATAGATGCCAAAATCTTCAACAAAATTCTAGCAAATTGGCTCCAGTAGCACATCAAAAAGATCATACACCATGACCAAGTAGGATTTATTCCAGGAATGCAAGGATGGTACAATATCTGCAAATCAATAAACGTGATACACCACATAAACAAATTGAAAGATAAAAATCATATAGTCATATCAATTGATGATGAAAAAGCATTTGATAAAATCCAACACCCTTTCCTGATAAAAACTCTCAACAAGGTGAGAGTACAAGGATCATACCTCAACATAATAAAAGCTATGTATGATAAACCCACAGCCAACATCATACTCAATGAGCAAAAACTAAAACCATTCCCTCTAAGAACAGGAACAAGACAGGGATGCCCACTCTCGCCACTCCTGTTTGACATAGTACTGGAAGTACTAGCCCTTGCAATTAGACAAGAAGAGGAAATAAAAGGCATCCAAATTGGAAAAGAAGAAGTAGTTACCTTATTTGCAGATGACATGATATTGTTCATAAAAAAACCAAAAGACTCCATTAAAAAACTAATTGACTTAATAAATGAATTTGGCAATGTAGCAGGATACAAAATTAACGCCAAGAAATCTATGGCATTTCTATACAAACAGTGAACTTACAGAAACAGAGACTAAAAAAGCAATTCCATTTACCATCGCACCAAAAAAATTAAGATACCTAGGAATAAACTTAACTAAGGAGGTAAAGGACCTATTTGCAGAAAACTACACGACACTGAAAAAAGAGATAGAGGAAGATGTAAACAGATGGAAGAACATACCATGTTCATGGATTGGTAGAATCAACATCATCAAAATGTCCATACTTCCTAAAGCAATCTATAGGTTCAATGCACTCCCCATTAAAATACCAACGGCATATTTCACTGACCTAGAAAGAACTCTCCAAAAGTTCATTTGGAACAATAAAAGACCCCTAATAGCCACAGCAATCCTGAGAAAGAAGAGTAAAGTAGGAGGAATCTCAATGCCAGACTTCAAGCTGTATTACAAAGCCACTGTTCTCAAAACAGCCTGGTACTGGCACAAGAACAGACATATAGATCAATGGAATAGAATCGAGAACCCAGATATCAACCCAAATCACTATGCTCAATTAATATTTAACAAAGGAGGCACGAATATACAATGGAGTCAAGACAGTCTCTTCAATAAATGGTGTTGGGAAAATTGGACAGATACATGCAAAAGAATGAAACTAGATCACCAACTTACAACCTACACAAAAATAAACTCAAAATGGATACAGAACTTAAACATCAGACAGGAAACCATAAAAATATTAGAAGCATCCACAGGCAGCAAAATCTCAGACATAGGCCAAAAGAACTTTTTCCCTGATACTGCCCCTAGGGCAATGGAAGCTAAAGAGAAAATAAACAAATGGGACTACATCAAAATAAAAAGCTTTTTTTACAGCAAAAGAAACCATCAACAAAACAACAAGAAAGCCCACTGTGTGGGAGAACATATTTGCAAATGTTACCACTGATAAAGGTTTAATCTCCAAATCTACAAACAGCTTATACAACTAAATAAAAGGAAGATGAATGATCCAATTAAAAAATGGGCAATGGACCTAAATAGAATATTTTCTAAAGAAGACAGAAGGATGGCCAATGGCACATGAAAACATGCTCAAAGTCACTAATTATCCGAGAGATGCAAATCAAAACAACAATGCGGTACCATATCACACCTGTCAGAATGGCCAACATCAACAAATCAACAAACGTAAAGTGTTGGCAAGGTTGCGGAGAAAAAGGAACCCTCGTGCACTGCTGGTGGGAATGCAGACTGGTGCAACTACTGTGGAGAACAGTGTGGAGTTTCCTCAGAAACCTGAAAATGGAACTCCCATTTGACCCAGTAATCCCACTCCTAGGAATATATCCCAAGAAACTAGAAACACCAATCAGAAAGGATATATGCACCCCTATGTTCATAGCAGCACAATCTACAATAGCTAGAATTTGGAAACAGCCTAGATGCCCATCAGCAGACGATTGGATCAAAAAACTGTGGTACATCTATACAATGGAATACTATGCTGCCATAAAAAAGAAGGAATTCTCATCATTTGCAGCAACCTGGATGGAATTGGAGAACATCATGCTTTGTGAAAAAAGCCAGTCAATGAAAGAGAAATACCACATGACCTCACTCATTTATGGATAATAAAGAACATTATAAACTGATGAACCAAAAGATAGATATAGAGAGAATAAAGCAACAAGTAGACTGTCAAATTACAGCAGGTAGGGTAGGAAGATCTGGGGGAGATAACAGATCAATCGAAGGACTTGTATAAATGCATATAAGTACAACCAATGGACACAAAACTCTGGGAGGGAGGGTATGTATGGGGGGGCAATGTTAAAATATGTACACAGATAATAATTTAATAAAAAAAATGCTGAAGGGTATTCTTTAAGAAAAGGAAGAAGAAGAAAAAGATAAAGGTAAAAACTATGAACAACAAAAAGACATCAAATACATACCTACCAACAAGTGAATCTAAAAATCAAGTGAATAAAAAATCTGAAGAACAGAATGGACTGGTGAATATAATAGAATCAGGGACATAGAAAGGGAGTGGACTGACAATTCTCAGGGGGAAAGGGACCTGAGGGGTGCGGGAAGAAATTGGACAAAAACCTTACACCTATGGATGAAGACAGTGGCAGGGGGTAAGAGCATTGGCTCGGGTAGGGAATCAAGTGGAGGGCAGCTATGGGAGGAGAAAAAAAGAGGAACACCTGTAATAATCTGAACAATAAAGATTTATTATATATAAAAAATAAAGATAGCTGAAACCGGTTTGGCTCAGTGGATAGAGCGTTGGACTGTGGACTGAAAGGTCCCGGGTTCGATTCCGGTCAAGGGCATGTACCTTGGTTGCGGGCACATCCCCAAGTAGGGGGTGTGCAAGGGGCAGCTGATCGATGATTTTCATCGATGTTTCTAACTCTCTATCCCTTTCTCTTCCTCTCTGTAAAAAAATCAATAAAATATATTTAATAAAATAAAATAAAAAAGTAAAAATTAAAAAAAAAAATTGTCACTCCAAAATAAACGCTCATTTATTCTCATTCTCTAATCATGGGGATTTCTCCCATGCTGTTGTCTCCTCTTCTTTCCTTCTTCCTGTTTCCTTAACTAACCACTCCCAAATTGCCCCTGGGATTCCATAGAAATTTCCCTTCTGTGCTGTTCTCATCAATGTGCTGTTGGTCAGGTTTAGATGGTATAACAAACAGATCCTGACAGAAAGGGAATAGCTTAAATACTTCCTTCCCTTTTCTTGCTTCACCATCCCCTAGGCTCCAGTTGCTGATCACATATGTATGATGGAAGATGGGTTCTGCCCCTGTCCATATTCCAGCCAATGGGAAAGGGAAAGAGCAAGCATTTTTCTTTTAAGCAAATTTCACTTCCACTTACATTCCATTAGTGAGGAATTAGTCAATTGGCTGTGCCAACTGTTTAACTAACTCAAGGGCTTTGCTGCTTGACACGTTCTATTGAAGAACAAGACATGGTTGTAGCCAGGTAGTTTTATTTGCTTGCATCAAGTAAAGGTTACAAATCCAAAGCTCTGTCTCCCTAAAGGGAGGCTTTAGCCATTGTTTATATACATGATTTAGTCAATTAAATGTTAATTTCTCCTTAGCAGTTGGATACGCTTATCTGGTTAGGATCTTGTCAGCTCATCCTGTATACAACTAGTCTGCAAAATACTGTGCTACATCTTAACATTTAGCAAGAGTAGAAAGAACCAGATCTTAAGGCCCTTTCCTATCTTATACAACTGCAAGGGAAGCTGGGAAATTTAGACTAATTTCCCCAATTATCTAAAAATGTCTTTTAAAGTTTCTTCGTTTGAATCAGGATCAATACACTGCATTTGATTATTAAGTCTCTTAAAGCCCTTCTCACCTATGTGTCTGCTCTCCAACCCTGTCCACTACCAGCCGCCCCCCCCCCCCTTTTTTTTAAGGCAATTTGAGAAACAAGGCCTTTTATCCTATAGTATTTGGCTGTTTGGTTCTTCATAGAATCAATCAATTCACTTGTTCCTCTGACCCTGTGTATTTGTTGGATCAGGCTGCCATAATAAGACTGGGTGACTTAAACAACAGAAATTTATATTCTCACAGTACTAGAGGCTAGAAGTCCAAGATCAAGGTGCCAGCAGATTTAGTTTCTGCTGAGACCTCTCTCCATGGTTTGCAGAAAGTATCCTCACCTGGTCTTTTCTCTGTGTGCATGATGCAGAGAGTTCTCTGGTGTGCCTTCCTCTTCTAAGAACACCAGTTTAATAGGACTAGGGCCTCACCTTATGACCTCATTGTACCTTAATTATCTCCTTAAAGGTCTGATCTTCAAATACAGTACAGTCACATGAGAGGTTAGGGCTTGAACATATAAATTGGGGAAGGAAACACAATTACTTAACACAACATATTGCCAATCTAAAAGCTTGATTAAATTTAGATTCAATCTTATAGGCGAGAACCCTGCATTGCTGATGCTTTCCCACTGTTGGTGATACTGCCAGTGTTAGTGATCAGTCAGTAAGTTCAGAAAGTGTCAGCCTGACAGTCAATTGTGTTCAAGTTAGAATAGGATTACTAAGTATGTGTCTTGGGCCAAGCATTGGATCTTTTGCGTCTACATGGTACAACACCCAGGGGCCATTGAACACTCTGTACACTATTTAAATTGAGGGAACACACAAAGGTCCAGGCGCATGCCTGGTCATCTCCTTCCCTTGTCCATGTTGAGGAAGTTCGGCCACTAAGGTGCTGCTGCAGAATGAGCAGGAGGCTGCATGTGTTCATCTGGAGCAGTTGTCAGAGCAGGACTCCCCTTCCCCCCGCAAGGCAGGGTGTGGGGCCGAGGCAAAAGCCACCTGCTCACCACTGGCTGTACTCCTCTGCAGTTGAGCATTGACAGTTGCTGGGTAGGCTCCTTCTACTGCCCCCAAGGTAACTTCACCGCCACCATCTACGATGCCATCGCCACAGAGAGCACCCTCTTCATTCGGCAGAACCAGCTTGTCTACTATTTTACGGGCAACTATACCATACTCCACGAGAGTGACCATGGCAGCGGTGAGAGGATTGGGACTGGGCCATGTGCCTAGGGGTCTGTGGCATCTTGGAGAAGGGAACTGCCTGTTGGAGCCCAAGGGGCTGCCTTAATGAACCCATCCACTGTGGCACTGGGGGTCGGATGGGGGGGCGCTGGGATTGCCAATGGGAGAGGAGGGAGTGTTGGAGGGACTCTCCAAGGTCCTGAATCACCCTGCCCATCCTGAAGGGCATTTTCCCACTCTTTCTATGCTGGGTGGGGCCTTCATCCAGACCTTCCCAGGAAGTGTGAGTCAGCTGGGGGAGGTTGAGAGTGAAGGGAGGGATGAGAGAGAGACAGAGATGAGAGAGAGGCAGAGAGGGGGGGAAGAGAGAGAGAGAGAGAGAGAGAGAGAGAGAGAGAGAGAGAGAGAGAAAGAGAAAGAGAGAGACTCTCATGCACAGTGTCATAAAGACAGGAAAAGACATACTGAGAAAGGCATACTAAGAGAGGAATTGGGTGTGGAGATGGGGAGAGGCATAGGAGTCAGAGAGAGAGAGAGAAAAAGGGACGGGAAAAGTCATGAAGGAGACTGATCAGAGAGAAAAAGGAAAGACTTTGACTCAGCCACATCCTTTAAATCAGAGGGGGCCATTTGGATATTTATAACATCATTCACATGCCATACAAAATTATCAACTTCAAAATTAGCCTGCTGCCTTAGCTGGTTTAGCTCAGTGAATACAGCATCAGCCTGCAGACTGAAGGGTTGCAGGTTCTTTTCCAGTCAAGGGCACATGTGTGAGTTGCAGGCTCAATCTCCAGTAGGAGGCATGCAGGAGGCAGCTAATTAATGATTCTCATTATTGATGTCTTTCTCTCTCCCCCTTCCTCTCTGAAATCAATAAAAATATTTTTTAAAAATTAGCCTGCTATATTTGGTCAAACATTCAATTAGCTCACCCCTAATACTGTAGCAGGGCCAGACCAAATGATTTCAGACGCCCGAGGTCTGGATATTCCCCACCCCCATTTTAAATGGGAGCTTGCTTAGTTCTTCTAGGTTTCCCCCCAATTCAAATGAAAGATTTCATTTAGACTTAGGGTCACTTGGATTTATAGGATCACAGGAACTTGCTGTCACCTATATTTCATTAGTTAATGCATATTCTCAACAGCTCATTTTTCTTCCTTTCTTACTTAGGACACTTGGCCAGTAGGAAGAACCAAATTAAAATGGGCTCAAGCTGAAAAAAAAGGAGGTGTTTTCTCAGCTTAGATAGCTAAAATACAAAACAAACCAAGAACATATTGGTTTCAGGTATAGTTGGATCTAGGGACTCACTGTAGCTTTTAGACAGGCCCCTCTTGTGAAGGCCATGGTGACTCCCAGCAACTGCAGACTTTTATACCCCCAGGGGGCCAGGAAAGAGCATCTCTTGTTAGTGGTTGCAAACTCAGACTGTCTCTGATTTGCCCCGCTTAGTCACATCCCAGCTCAGAACCAATGGCTCTGGCCAGGGGAATGCAAGGGTGGGGTCAAGCCCAATTGGAACCTCAGGGACAGAATGTGAGTCAGGAGGATTTTCTCAAAGTCAGCTGGAACCCTATGCTAAAGGTCCCTCAGTCACCACACTGAGCAGCTGTTCCAGGGGGAGAGGATGATAACAGGTTCATTAAGGCCAGGGAAATGTGGATGTGGGGCCCAGGTCCAAATGCCTGGGCCTGAAACCCCATGCTGGCCACTGCAGGGAGCTGGGTTCGTGTACTGCCCAACGAGTGCATCAAGAAGCTGTGCCCCGTGCATTTTCATGGAAATGGCTCCGAGTACATCATGGCCCTCACCATTGGGAAGCATGAAGGTTATGTCCACTTCGGGACTATTTCAGGTAAGGGCAGGGGCCTCTGGCAGCCAAGAGATTCCTCCATTTTCTCTCACCTCCAAGAAGTCTGATCGTGGGCTCTCACCCCTCACTATGTATCTTCAGAAGGAGTCCCATGACCTGGCCAGTTTGGCTCAGTGGATAGAGTGCCAGCCAAGGACTGAGGGGTCTCTGGTTTGATTCCTGGTCAAGGGCATTCACCTCGGTTTCAGGCTCGCTCCCTGGCCCCAGTATGGGCATGTGTGGGAGTCTCTCACATCGATGTTTCTCTCTTTGTCTCTCTTCCCCTCACTTCCACTCTCTAAAAATCAATGGGAAAACATCCTCTGGTGAGAATAAACAAAAACAAACAGACAGACAGACAAACAAAAGGGAGTCTCAGGCTGGAGGTTGGCCCTAGGACTTAGGCATTTGTAGGGATAGTGCCTGGGGTATATTATTTTGTATTGTTTGGTTTCAAAGGGCATAAGTTCAATTAAAAAATCATTTAGGCATAAATAAGTTTTGGACTTATAAGTGAAAAGACAAAGTGCCAACTTCAGGCATGGCTGGATACAGGGGCTCACAGGGTATATTGTCAAGACACTGTCTCTTAGGGAAAAAAGAGGAACAATTGTAATAATCTGAACAATAAAGATTTATTAAATTTAAAAAAGACACTCTCTTGGCAAGATAGTATAGCATAGTGATTATGGCACAGATCTAGAGAGAAACTGCTCTGACACTGTCAACTCAAGTCACCTGTGGTATAGACAGGTGACTTACCCTCTCTTTTTTGCCTCATTTAATAAAAAAATTGGGCCAATACTACTACTAGTACTTGCTTCACTGTATTGATATAGAGATTAAAAATGTTGGCTTCCATAAAGGTCTTAGAATAGTGCTAGGGACATGGTGAGTGCTGGGAAAGGGTTTACTATTATGAGCCCTGTGATTTAGCTTCATCTTCAGGTAGATGATCCTCTTGTGGGGGTTAAGGAGGGCTCCCAGAAGCTTGAGGATCTTCTCCCACCGACTTGGGTCACCCAGGAGAATGAGAGAAGCCTCTTCCTCATTAGCCCTAAGGGTGCACTCTGGCCAATTCTTAGTCACCTGGCTGGACCTGAACCAATTACTGTGACCAGAGACAGACATACTGATAGGCCAGGAGTGAGTGACTGGAAGGTCAGGAGGTGAGACCTGTCCTCTGAAATCCATAGACTGGAGGAAGTGGGTAGGGCACTGGCATTCAACAGTGGTGGGATGCCTGTTGGGGTGAATGGGAAGGGCCTGAACATGGAACTGCCCTGCTCCACAGATGGCCTTGTTACCTTCCAGAGGCTGCCTAGGCAGCAGTCGGTGTGCGAAAGGATACAAGGTACCGATGTCCCAAATAGGTCTGCAGTGGGTGGGTGTGGGGATCTAGGAGAGCAGGGAAGTATGGGAGAGGTCACAAGGAAGGAAAAGGATGGGCAGCTGGCAGTGTCGTGGGAAGAGATAGTTACAGGGATGAGATGGATGGAAGTCTCAGAGAGGGAGGAGGTGATGGAGAGGGGTGGGTTCAGGCTGCTCTGGACCTCCCCTTCCCTTCCAGTTGCCAACTGCTCCATAACCTGGGCCGTGTACACTGAGGGTAACTACAATCTGCTGCTGCTGGTGGAGGTTGAAGACACTGCTGCCAAGAAGTATTTCCAGATGGTCCACTACGATCTGGGTAGTTGGGGTACTATGGGTGGGGGGCTTGAGTGCATAGCAGACAATGGGAGGGAAATGTTGCTCGTGTCACTCCTAGGTAAGGGGTGGTGGTGGCAAACAGGCTTGGTGGGTTGGAGGAACTGAGAGGAAGTCAGTGTGACTAGAACAGAGCAGGTAAGGGAAAGGAGGGAGATGAAGTCGAGCAGAAGCCAGATAAGGGAGGGCCTGTGGCTCACAGGAAGGAGGTTTGGTTTTATTTCACCTGAACTGAGAATAGGGTGCCATGTGCAGCTGAATAGGCTGTGCACTGCACTCCCCTGTCAAGGAGCTGCAGGAGACAAGTCCTGTGCCCTGACTGGATGTGTCTTTCAGAGGCAGTGCCTTCTTAGAATTCATGTGAAGAAACAGTAAGGGCCAAGAGGCCCGAAGGGGAAGCCATTGTAGGGTTTTGGGGAGGAATCGGGAAGCTGATGACTTGCCTAGTTTCAGGTTTTTGAAAGCTCAAGGCCTCAGGAGATTTTGCTGTGTTCTCTTCACCTGTAGTCAGTGATTACCTGTCCATTCTCTACACCATCCCGGAATTCATTCCTGAGGGTAGGAGGGGAAGGTGGAGGGGGCCTCAAAGGTGGGTGGGAGCCAGGAGGGATCCCGCCTCACTGTTGTGTCCACTCTGCCTCTGCCCTGGCCAGCTCGAGGCCTGGAGTTCCTGATGATCCTCGGGACAGAGTCATACACCAACTTCCCGATGGTGCCCAAGGGCATGTCCTACAACTCATTTAACAACATATTGTTCATCTGGGGTAACTTCCTCCTGCAGAGGTAGGGGCATATTCTGCTTCCCCAACTCCACAAGGTGGGGGTCCTTTCCAAAGTCACCAAGCTTTCAGTTTGCCTAAGTCCTGACGTTATGAGGACTGTAATGGGGAAAACATAGGCTGGGGTGGTGAGGGCTAGATTGGGGGGAACTAGGAGAGCCCTCATGTGAGATCCCAACCTATGTGAGCAATAGAAAGCATTGTCTGGGGAAGGTTAGGGCACTTTTCACCCCTCAGGAACCTATGAGCCCCTGAGTCAACTCCATGGGTGGTTGGCAACATGCCAGGTTGACTGAATCCTCCTGTTCACAGATGGACAGACCCCCCAGAGGGTTTGGAAACAGGGGCAGAAGCTGAAATCCCAGGTTTCCTTTTCATGTTCTCTTAAAACTAGCGGAGAAGTGAGAAAACAGTTCTTGTGTTATTTTTAGCTTGGACTGGGGAAGACATATCTTCCAGGAGCCTTGCCTGAGTGTTCCTAGCTTCCATCTCTACCCCTGCAGCTATGACAATGAAAACTTCATTTACCTGGCGGACTTCCCCAAGGAGCTGTCCATCAAGTACATGGTCAACTCATTCCATGGAGAAATAGCTATTGTCACAGAGACCGAGGAGGTGGGCTGCCTGCTTCTCTCCCCACTTCCTCTCTGCCCACCCCAAAGCCCAGAGGTCTCCCTTTCCCCCTGCCAGCGTAAAGGGGTCAAGGAGAAGGAACACCCTCCGGGCGGTGGGGAAGGGCAGCAGAAACTCCATTTACAGCTGAGAACACTGGAGTTCAAAGAGGCTAAGTGTCTTCCAAAGTTCCTCAGCAGAGTGAGAGACCTGTGCTGAGTGATGTGATCTGATTTCCAGAGGGTGCCCTCATTTATTTCATCACGCAGGTGTACCTTTCATAAACATGCAGCACTTACTGGATGCCTGGCCCAGAGCTGGGGCACAGTGGCAACCGAGTCAGCCCTGGGCCTTGCCCTCATTGGGGTGTCAGGTCAGTTGGGTAAGATAGAGTCGTCCCCAGACAGGGACAGTTGAGAGTGGTCAGGCTGCAGCAGGGGAAGTCACCTGTGGATATTCAGAGAAGGGGTGTGTGTGTGTGTGTGTGTGTGTGTGTGTGTGTGTGTTAAGAATGGCCACACAGAAGAGGCCACAGAGATGGGGGACATCCTGGAAGCTGAGGTTCAGGAGAAGGTGAGGTCTAGAGTCAAATGTACTCGGGGCATGGGGGCTGGGCATCAGTGCAGAGATGGGAAATTAAGGCCAAAGTGAAATTGAGACCCTGGAGAGTGAGAAGAAAAAAGGAAAGCTCAGCCCTAGGAACCCCATCCATTAGAGAGTATATGTATTAGGAAGGCTTAAGTTGCAAGTAATAGAAACTATAGCAGAAGAAACACCAAAGAAAACATGGTGAATGGAAGCTGGAAGCAGAAATGGTGGGTTCTGGGAAGTAGAGAGGTGGCTCTACAGAAAGAAGGGGTGTGAGCTCACCCGATTCCAGCTGGAGGTGAGCTCCCAAGCCTCACCCCTCAAGGAATGGGGCCATCACACTTGGTAAAGGGTGGGGTGGGGGGGTCAGAGTCCCCATTGCCCTCACACACACAGCTGTTGCACCTCCAGATCTGGTACCTCCTGGAGGGCAGCTATCGTGTGTACAAGTTGTTCCCATCCGTGGGCTGGGATGTGCACGTCAGCCTCCAGGTGATGCAGCAGTCCTCTCTCTATGCCTCCAACGAGACCATGGTCACCCTCTTCTATGAAGACAACCATCTGTACCAGGTGCCAGTAAGGGGCTATGGAGAGACGGGTGTGTGTGTGTGTTTGTGTGTGTGTGTGTGTGTGTGTGTAGAAGGGCGGCTGACACTAGCTCCTTTCCACTGCAGCTGGTGTACCTTGTAAACAACCAGCAGGGCCAACTCATCAAGAGGCTGGTGCCTGTGGAGCAACTTCTGATGTACCAGCAGCTCAATAGACACCTATCCTTGCAGCATCAAAGGTGAGAAGACGCTGGATGCAGTAGTAAGAGAGCCCCACACAAAGCTCCCATTCCACAGAGGGTTGGAGGGAGACCAAACCATCCCCACCTAACAGCCTTAGTGCTCTGATGTGGGAGGTCAGGGTGAATGGAAGCTCAAAGAAGCTGTTTAACCCAGACAGGGAGGGAGGGAGCACCAGAGAGGGCTTCAAAGAGAAAGATGTGCATGAGTTGTGAGCTGTGCGGCAGGATTAGCCAGGTAATAAGATGGAGGACGTCGTTCCAAACGGGGGAATCCTATGTTCAAAGGCTCTGAGAAGCAAAGGAGATTGAGTTTTTGAGAACTGAGAGAAAGTGTAGTACAGACAGAGTGCCGTGGTGGTGGCAGGGCGGACAAGGTGAGCCAGTGGTCATAGGGAAGAACTTCATCTTGAGGGCGCTGGAATGCTATGCTAGGATTGAGGGGAGGGACTGCCTGGTCCGATTTTACTGAGTTTAATAATAACCCCCTGGTCACCTGTCGAGGAGCCCGGGGATGGAGGGAAGGGAAGGAGAAAGAGGGAGGTGGAAGGACTCTTAAGAAGAGGAGAGTCTAGGATGAGATCCAAGACTGGTTTGAGGCTGAGAGGAAGAGCAGGACTGGATTGGATTTGGGGAGTCTGCAGTGCAGGGTGGCAAACAGGCCTGTGGAGGCTCCTGGGACACAGAAAAGTAAGCGGCCGCCCCCGCTACCACTGCGCAGCACTAAGCCGAAGCTCTCCTTCACCAACCTCTGCCCCTTCACGGTGATGCGCCTGCGGGACCTGCCCGACCAGAAGATCTTCACGCGCCGGGAGCGCTATCGGGCGCAGCCGCCGCGGGTGCTGGAGCCCTCGGGCTTCCACACCGAGAACTCTCTCGCCATCTATCAGGGCCTCGTCTACTACCTGCTCTGGCTGCACTCCAAGTACGACAAGGTGGGCGCCTGGGCAGGCTGTCCCCGCCAGGGCTTGGAGGCGGAGCTGCGGAGACCAGAAGGCGGCGTCTGCGGAGCGGAAAGAAGCCGCGGAGGGGAACGGAGCGGAGCAGCCTGTCGGAGGCTGAGCGGGGCCGGGGGCGGGCTGGAGCCGGGCTCTGGGGGACGGCTTTCCGGCGCTAACCCCGGGTGGGTGCAGGGCAGGCGATGTGGTGATACTTTGCTTGGGCTGGGACTGAGGCTGGGGCGGGTGTGGGAATGTCGTCTGCCTCACGGTGCTGGTGGTCTCTGCAGCCTTATGCCGACCCGGTGCACGACTCCACCTGGCGTTGGTGGAAGAACAAGAAACAGGACCAGGTGCGTAGAGAGAGTCTGCGGTGGAGCTATCCCCCCCCCCCCCTCCGCCCCCCCCCCCCCCTGTGCGGCTGCGCACTCAGGGTGCTGCCTTTCCCGCCCCCCACGCTCCAGGACTACTACGACTACTTGGCGAGCAACAGGAAGAGCGCGGGCAACGTGCATATTGACATGGCCAACTACAAAAAGATCTACGACGTCAAGGCCGAGTACCAGCTGCCGGAGCGCATCTTCCTGGATAAGGGCACCAACTACAGCTTCTCTATCTTCCTGACCGCCCGGGGCCACTCGTTCAAGTCTGAGCTGGAGCCAGGTCTGTGGGCAGAGCCTGAGTGGAGTCCGAGTGGTGGGAGCGGGGTGGCTGGGACCTGGGCACCTTTCTGGGGCGGGTCTGGTTCTAGGCCTTAACCCCTTCTGTGCCCCGAGCAGGCAACATCTTCCATCTGCTGAGCCAGCTCGACCTGGGCGTGGTGCTGGCCGACCCCAGCTGCATTGAGGCCGTGGTGAAGCAGAAGGTCCTTATTAACCGCAACTCGGTGTATTTCTCGGTGAGGACAGGTGGTGAGGAGGATTTACCCAGGCAGTAGACTTGATGGAAGCTCGTGGTTCCTTAAACCGTTCCTAGATCTTTGGGCATGCCTGTTGACCCCTTCGTTTTCGCCCCCAACCCAGGTTATACTCGGTGATAAAAGGGTTTGCTTTGACCAGGGCATTAGTGGCCATCACTTCTTGAAGACGTCCATACTGGTCAAGGTACGGTCCCAGTCTGGAGAGAAGGGAGACAGGATGAGGGGAAAGGCTGGTCCCATGGGACCCACCCTCATCACCTGATCCTACCCACAGGTGGTGGGGTCAGCTGGGTACTGCTTCCAGAACACGATCCAGGGGCTTCGCATGCAAGTATTGAACCTTGGGGTGTTGGGCCCTGTGCTGGGTGGGAAAGGGTTGGGCAAAGTGGAAACAGGGGTGATTCTGTGTTCTCCACTGGGAGTCCCACCCATCCACCCACTCCTTTTGTCCATTTTTGTTTTCAGAAAGGGCTGCCCTTGTAGTTATGTAGATTGCATCCAAGTTTGTATGTTCCTTCTAATACTTTTCTGCAAGGGGAAGTAAAGTACCTGTGACATGGGCTTCCTTTTCCAATTGGCACAAAGGTGCCATGTGGGCCAGCTTGGCCCTTTTTCCCACATGTTGCTCTTCATGTGCCCACTTACATGTGCTTTGATCACTCCTTTGGTTCTTCACTTACACGTGCAATATCCCCTTTGCACAGAGGCAGAAACTGAGCCTCAAAGAGGTGCAGACATCTGCTCAGAGTAACTCAGGGAGCTAACAAATGGTAGAGGAGGGACGTGACCCAGAGGCATTGTTGTCACCCACCTTCCTGCACACTAACCAGCAGACAGACCCTGGTGCTCCTCCCTCCTGACTAGATATGTCCGAGGGCAATAAAAACGTTTGTAACAACCCCCAACACCTTAGATTACATGAGACAATTCAAGTCAAGTGCAGGGTAGAGTGACTCACCTGAGTCTCCATAAGTGTTTCTTGCTATGCTTAGTGATATGCGTTATCATAACTTCAAAAGGTCAAAGTTAACATCCCCATTTTGACCTGGCAGATTCCTTCTGAGAATCTAATCTATAGCACACTTATAGCAAAGGGTAGAAAACAACCTAAATGTCCATGAATAGGGGAGTGGTTAAATAAGTTATAGTACATTCATGCAATGAAAAACTATGCAGCTATAAAAAGAGAAAGAATGAATGAAAGAAAAGAAATAAAGAAAGATCAATCTCCATATACTGGCATGGAATGGTCTCCAAAGTATATTTTATTTTTAAGGGTACACAACAGTATATACAAAACATTAGCATGAAATAGGTTCACTGAGAACTATACTCATGTTTGCTTTTATTTGCATGAAGAAACTTAAAGGAAACAGGCGAAAAATACTCGGGGTGGTTCTCTACTCTGGTGATAGAGGAGAGGCAGGATAGTTAGAAGATGGAAATGGAAACTTTCACTGTGTGTGTCTGTGTGTGTGTATGTAACAACATATATTCATACTAAAGGCCCAGTGCATGAAATTCATGCATGGGGGGGGGGGGGTGTGTCCCCGCAGCCCAGCCTGCACCTTCTTCAATCAGGACCCCTTGGGGACATCCCTTTCACAATCCTGATCACTGGCTCCTAATTGCTCACCTGCCTGCACCCCTGGTCGTCTCTAACTGTCCCCCCCTTGCTGGCCTGATTGCCCCCAACTGCACCCCCCTGGTCACCTCTTACTGCCTGGCCTGGTCACCTCTTACTGTCCCCACTGCTGACCTGATCACCCCCACTTTCCCCCCCTGCCTGCCTGGTCACCCCACGCAGCCTGCTGTTCAGTCATCTGGTCATCCCTCACTAACCCCTCTGCAGCCTGCTTGTTCAGTCGTCTGGTCGTCCCTTACTAATCTCTCTTCAGGACTGGTCGCCCCACGCAGCCTGCTTGCTCAGTCATTTGGTTATCCCTCACTAACCCCTCTGCCAGCCTGGTCATAGGCAGCCATCTTGTGAGGGCATGAGGGTCAATTTGCATATTATATCTTTATTATATATAGGATGTGATCATGTTAACCATCTAAAAATGAAGTTTAAAAAAAGCCAATGATTTGCCCTGGCCAGTGTGGGCAAGTTGGTTGTCCTATACACTAGAAGGTTCAGGGCATATACCCAGGTTGTGGATTCGATCCCAGTCAAGGTGTATGTGGGAGGCAACCGATCAATGTTTCTCACGTTGATGTTTCTCTCTCTCCCTTTCTCTAAAAATAATTTTTTTTTAAAAGCAAACGACTTTTAAAAAGATAGGGAAACAGCCGAAACCGGTTTGGCTCAGTGGTGGAACATTGGTCTGCGGACTAAAGGGTCCCAGGTTCGATTCCAGTCAAGGGCATGTACCTGGGTTGCAGGCACATCCCCAGTGGGGGCGGGGTGCAGGAGGCAGCTGGTCGATGTTTCTCTCTCATCGATGTTTCTAGCTCTCTGTATCTCTCCCTTCCTCTCTGTAAAAAATTAATAAAATATATTAAAAAATAAAAAATAAAAAGATAGGGAAACACAGGTGCTAAAGATAGTCTGAGCTTCTCTGTCTTTATATTCTCAGGCTAGGCCTTCCTGGTTTCTAGCCCCTCTTTCTCCCTACCCCCACATTACCAGATCAAGAGGCATGTGTATTTAGAAGGCCTGAAGCCTCTCTCTTGCTCCCCATTCTGGAAGAAAAATGGAAACTGGAACTAATTGATGAGTAGTGGGTTTTCAATTTGTAAATATCTTGGGTGAACAAAGGAAGAAATGAATTTACACATAATAGGTGCTTAATCAAATTTGGCTAGATGAATAACGGCTTGGAGGGTCTTTTAGCAGGCCAGATCCAAACATGGGCCTCCATGTGGGATGGAGATGAGCCTGGGATCAGGGGGATGGACTTGATACACTCTCTATATTCAAAGCTTACTCATTCATTCAACCAGTATTTATTGAGTACCTGCTATATTCCAGCATTGTTTTAGGGGCTAGAGTTAAACCAAACAATTTCTGCCACTTGTGAAGCTGATGTTCCAATGGAGGAAGTGTATTCATTCCTAGGTCTGCCATAACAAATTACCACCAACTAGGAAGTTTGTTCTCTCCCAAATATGGAGGACACAAGTCTAAAATCAGGATTGGTCCTTATGCAGGTTCTGAGAGAGGATCTGTTCCAGGCTTTCTTCTGGGTTCTGATGATTATTGACAATTGTTGAAATTCCTGGGGTTATAGATGCATCACTGAAATCTCTTTCTTCATCTTCACAAGGCCTTTTCATTGTAAGTCAGTGTCCAAAATTCCCTCATGTTATAAGGACACACCAGTCATTGGGTTAGGGCCCAGCCTAATCCAATATGATTTCTTCTTAACTATTTTTATTGATTTCATAGAATAAGGGAGAGGGAGAGAGAGATAGAAACATCAATGATGAGAGAGAATCATTAATTTGATGCTTCCTGAATGCTCCCCACCCCCCAACTGGGGATCAAGGATCTAGCTCATAACCTGGGCATGTGCACTTAACTGGAATCAAACCTGGGACCCTTCAGTCCATAGGCTGACACTATATCCACTGAGCCAAACCAGCTAGGGCTGACTTTATCTTAATTTGGTTACATCTATAAATACCCTATTTCAAATTAGGTCACATTAGCAGTTACCAGGGATTTAGGACTTCAACATATCTTTGGGATAACAGAGTCAGACAATAAGATAAATAAAATATATTGTGGGAAATAAAAATGGCAGAGGAGTAAGTGGATGTCTAGTGAACATGCTCCCAGAAACAAACTGGTATTACAACAAAAATGCAGAAAAACTTCATGAATAATCAATGGAAGACTTGCTGGAGAGAAACCTGATAACTGAGGATGGAAGTGGTGACTGCATAGAGACTGGTAGGAAGGGCAGAGGCAAGAAAAGGCTGGCTGGCCTCCCACAGACAGCAACTGCAGTTCTGAAGGATATCTCAGCTGTAAGAGGTTTCCACTGAGAACCCTGGGATATCATCCCTAAGCTGGGCCTCCCAGAAGAAAGCACCAGAACTGAAAAAAGTGCCCAAATAAAATCTAGCTGTGAAAAGCACAAGAGTTGCTGTCTTCCGGGAAGAGATGTCTGGAAATGTAGGCACCCTCTTAAAGGGCCCATGCACAAAATTCCCTGTGCAGTCACTCACCTTGTGTTCCAGCAAGGAAGAGCAGAGTGGACTGGAGTTGTGAGAGCAGAAGCCAGAAAAGGGAACTCTCAGGTTAGAGCTTGGAAAGCAGACATCCTGGTTTGCTGTGCTGAGTCATTCCCTCAGCTGTGGAGGTCATCTTTCTCATGCAGATAATTGCTACACAGGCAGCCTTGCCTGGGGGTAAGATAGCTGACCTACCCTATTGGAAAACACCTTGCCTCACTGAGTGGAGTTTCTGATACTCATTAAGAGACTGAGAATAATAGCCTTCAGGCAGAAGCAATTGCCCCACACTTCTGGAAAAACACACAAAAAACCCCCAACTCTCACTACAGCTGAAGACAATGACCTGAGGGCAATTCAAGATAGAGTCCCATGAGTCTGTAGGCAGGGATAATCTCTGAAGGATTTAAGTCTCTGCCTGATCTAATTAATCGGAAACAGCATTTGACACTGTTGTGCACCAGAGATTGAGAGTTATAGCAGATCTACCTAATACACAGTCACAAACCCAAATAGGAAGCCAAAATTAGGAGTCAACAAAACAACCTACAAATGAAAGAATTAGAGAATTCTCTAGAAGAAGAATTAGGTCACATTAGCAGTTACCAGAGTTTTAAGACTTCAACATATCTTTGGGATGCACAGTTCATCCATAACAGAGTAAAATGTAGATAAGAAATTTATCTGATATACAGTTCAGAAAAATTATGGTAAAGATGCTCAATAGCATGAGAAAGATATAATAACTATGGAAACAAATAAAGCATGATAGCACAAATAAAAAACACATTGGAAAAAATACACAGTAGATTAGGGGGAGCTGAAGGTATAATCAGTGAATTAAAAGACAGGGTTGAAAAAATATATCAGAGAACCAAAAAACAAAACAAAACAAAAATAAAAAAACAAAAACAAAAAAACCAGAAGGACAGCTTAAGGGAGCTGAGGGACAACGTGAAATGTAACAATATTAGAATAGCAGGTGTGCCAGAAAAGGCAGAAAGGAAAAAGGGATAGAGAATGTGTTTGAATATAATGGCAGAAAACTTCTTAACATGATAAAGGAAAAAGTCACGTAAGTCGAGGAGGTACAGAGAGTCCCAAGCAAGAACCCAAACAGGCCCATGCCCAGATACATCATAATTAAAATGCCAAAAATGAAACAAAAAGAGAAAATCTTAAAGATAGCAAGAGAAAAGCAAACTGTTACCTACAAAGGAGCTCCCATAAGGCTGACTGATTTCTCATCAAAAATTATAAAGGCCAGAAGGAAACAGGATGAAGTACTCAAAGTATGGAAAGCAAGAATATGAGATCAAGATTACTATTATATATCCAGCAAGGCTATCATTCAAAATAGCTGGTGAGATAAAGAGCTTCCCAGACCAAAAGAGAAAAAAAAAAAAAAAAAAAAAAAAAGGCTTAGAGTTTATCACCACCAACACAGCCCTACAAGAAATGCTAAAGGAACTGCTGTACGCAACAAGGCCCTGACGTGTCTGAAGGAGGCCATGAACATGAGCTGTGCCCTGCTGGCCAGCCTGGAGGGCGCCCGGCCCGTCTCCTGCACCATCGCCTGGAGCTGCCGGGAGCTGTGGGACGCGCTGACGGCCACCTGCCTGCTGGAGAACAGCAGCGGCTTCCGCCTGGACAGTGGCTGGGCTCTGTGCGTCCATGTGCTGCCCGGCTCCCACGCCGCGGGCCCCCGACCTCAACGGCACGGCCATGACCTACACGGTCCCCGTGGACCAGCTGGGCCCCAGCGAGTGGGGGGAGGTGACACTGCTCCTGGGCCCCGGGGAGGACAGCGCGCTGGACCTGCCCATGACCATGTCCTGCGTGCTCTTCCTCAGCCTCCAGGGGGTCGTGGGTGGAGCCCTAGCCCCCTCGGACCCGCTCAGGGACCCCTCCTTGGACGGGTGCTCCCCTCCCCCAGTCCTGCCTGAGCAGGAGGGCATTTGCCTGCCCCTGGGCGAGCACACGGTGGACATGCTGCAGGGCCTGCGCTTCCTGGGCCTGGCCCCGCCCCCTGCGCCCTAGCCCCCGCCCGGCGAACCCGTGAGCACCTTCCTGGGAGCCTGCTGCAGCCAGGCTTCAGGCCTCTGGCCCCATGGCCACCTGGCCTCTCTGTGGACATGCTCCGGGACGGGATGTAGATCGACTTCTCAGGGTAGCCGAGTGGACGCTGGCCTGCCCCTGCTTGCCGCCCCCTCCCCTGCCTGCCCGCCCGCCCTGTCCTGGTTCAGGGCCTCAGCCGTCCCTCCCCCCCACCACAGCTGCCAGGCTCGCCCTCAGCCGTCACTGCTGGCAGCTCCCCCGACTCAGGGCTGGTCAGCGTCATTCCCTCCACACAGCCGGAGCAGGCGCGGCACCGCCTGGCAGCTGTCGGAGGCCGTGGAGCCAGCTCAGGACCAGGAGGGACGGGGCTTCCTGGGGCACTGTCCATCCATCTGCCTCGTCACCTACCCAGGGGCCTTGGCCCTGCCCCTGCACCATTGGGGTCTCAGGTGGAGGGCTCCCTGTGACCAAAGCACCTGTCACCTGTGCCCATGGCTGGGGCCATCCAGCGCCCGGCTCTTTCCCGGGTGTTGGGGTGAGGGGACTCTGGGGTCACTTGGTGCTTCTCTGTGGCCGAGGGCCCGTGCTGCCGCAACAGGCCTTCCTGTGAAAAAATAAACAAACAAACAAATAAATAAATAAAGGAACTGCTGTAATGAGAAGAGGAGATAGAAAAATAAAGGAACTTCTGTAATGAGAAGATAGGCATACAAAATTAAAATGGTGGTAAATAAGTACCTATCAATAATAACCCTAAGTGAAAATGAATTAAATGCTCCAATCAAAATGTATACAGTATAGCTGAATGAATACAAAAACATGACCCAACTATATGCTGTCTATAAGAGACCTACCTTAGAACAAAAGACACACACAGGATGAGAGTGAAAAGATGAAAAACAGTTTTCCAAGGAAATGGAAAAGAAAACAACAACAACCTGGAGTAGCAATACTCATATCCAACAAAATAGACTTCAAAATGAAGGCCATCACAAGAGACAACAAAGGTCATTAAATAATACTAAAGGGATAAGTTCAATAGGGGATATAACCCTGGTAAATATATATGTGCCCAATTTAGGAGCATCTAAATATATTTTTTTAAACCCAAAATCTCTGGAACAGAGCAAAAGCAGTTCTGAGAGGGAAGATCATAGTACTACAGGCATACCTTAAAAAAAAAAAAATCATAAGCTATTTAACTCTACAACTTAAAGAACTAGAAAAAGAACAAGAAAAGCCCAGAGTAAGCAGAAAGGAAATAATAAAGATTAGAACAAAAGTAAATGACATAACCTGTCAAAATGGCCAACATCAACAAATCAACAAATGACAAGTGTTGGCGAGGTTGCGGAGAAAAAGGAACCCTCATGCATTGCTGATGGGAATGCAGACTGGTGCAACCACTGTGGAGAACAGTATGGAGCTTCCTCAAAAAACTGAAAATGGAACTCCCATTTGACCCAGTAATTCCACTCCTAAGAATATATCCCAAGAAGCTAGAAACATCAATCAGAAAGGATATATGCATCCCTATGTTCATAGCAGCACAATTTACAATAGCTAGGATTTGGAAACAGCTTAGGTGCCCATCAGCAGATGATTGGATCCAAAAACTATGGTACATTTACACAATGGAATATTACGCAGCCATAAAAAAAAATTCTTATCGTTTGCAGCAACCTGGATGGAATTGGAGAACATCATGCTGAGTGAAACAAGCCAGTCAATGAAAGAGAGACACGACATGACCTCACTTATTTATGGATGATAAAGAACATTATAAACTGAAGAACCAAAAGATAGATATAGAGACAGTAAAGCAACAAGCAGACTGTCAAATTACAGCGGGGAGGTTGGGGAGATCTGGGGGAGATAAGAGATCAACCGAAGGACTTGTATACATGCATATAAGTACAACCAATGGACACAAAACTCTGGGGAGGGAGGGTATGTACGGGAGGGGGTGGGCATTGGTATATGTACAAAAATAATAAGTTAATAAAAAATATATTATAAAAAAAAGTAAATGACATAAAGACCACATTTTATCCTATCTAATAAAAGAGAAACATGCAAATAGACTGTACCTTACTACATCCACCAGCCAATCAGAGTGAGTATTCAAATTAACCCAACAAATATGGCAGGCAGCCACAGAGCTGGAGTGAGAAGAAGCTTGGGTTGCCCCTGGCGATAGAGGAAGCTAAACTTCCCACCTGCCCTGGCCAGCCCTGGCCTCCACTCAAGGCTATAAGGTTTCAATTATATAAGATAAATAAATTCCAGATACTTGTTTCCAGCCAGCTCTGGCCTCTGCTCAAGGAGGCATTGAAAAAAAAGAAAAAAAGAAAAAAGGAGAGGTTGGGAACTTGGGTTGCCAGGAAGCATGGCTAGCCTACAAACAGCCATCAGCCCCTCACCCATGCTGACCAGGCTCCCCAGTGGGGACCCTCACCTTGAAGGGGGTATGGTCAGCCTGAAAATATCCCTCAGCCCCTCACTCTGGCTGGCCATGCCTCCCCAGTGGGGACCCTCACCCCATGGGGGCATGGCTGGCCTGCAAACCACCACAGGTCTTTCACCTAGGCCATCCCATGCCCCAAGGGAACCCCCATCCTGATCTGGGACACCCTTCAGGGAAAACTAGCTGGCCCCCACCCCATGCACCAGGCCTCTACCTAATAAAAGGGTAATGCACTAATTATACTGGGAGACCTTCTAGACAGTCTTATAGACAAAGCCATGATGGAGAGGGCCGAGGTAGAGGCGGTTAGAGGCCAAGAGGGGAGGGCAATTGTGAGTGATCAGGCCAGTGATGGTAGTTGTGGGTGATCAGGCTGGTGGGGGGCAGGGCCATTGGGGGTGAGCAGGCCATCAGTGGGGGTCAGTTGGAGGTCATCTGGGCAATGTGGGGGGGGCAGTTTGGAGTGAGCAGGTTAGCAAGGGGGAGGCAGTTGGGGGTAAGCAGGCTGGCATGGGGGACAAATGAGGGTGAGCAGGCTGGCAGGCAGAGTGGTTAGGAGAAATTAGGCAGGCAGACAAGCAGGTGAGCAGTTAGAAGCCAGAAAGGAATAAAAAAAAGTCCCGAATTGCAAGAGGGATGCCTGACTGCTGGTTTAGGCCTGATACCTGTAAACTGGCAGTAGGACATTCTTCAGGGGGTCCCAGATTGGAGAGTGTGCAGGCCAGGTTGAGGAACACACACACCCCTGTGCACAAATTTCATGCACCAGGCCACTAATATATATCAATATCTATCTATCTATCTATATATATATATATATATATATATATATATATATATATATATATATAATAAAAGAGTAACATGCAAATTGACCATCACTCCAATACACAAGATAGTCGCCCCCATGTGGTCAAAGGTGGCTGCCCCCATTGGACACAAGATGGCCGCCACAAGATGGCCTGCAGGGGAGGGCAGTTGGGAGGGACCCAGGCCTGCAGGGCAGATCAGTTGGGAGGGACCAGGCCTGCAAGGAAGGGCATTTGGGGGGGACTAGGCCTGCAGGGGAGGGCAGTTAGGGGAAATTGGGCTGGCAGGGGAGCAGTTAGGCATCAATCAGGCTGGCAGGCAGAAGTGGTTAGGGGCAATCAGGCAGGCAGACAGGCAGTCAGGTGAGTGGTTGGGAGCCAGCAGTCCTGATTGTGAAAGGGTTGTCTGACTGCCCATGTAGGCCCGATCCCATTGGAAATTGGACCTAAATGGGCAATAGGACATCCCTCGAGGGGTCCCAGATTGGAGAGGGTGCAGGCTGAGATGAGGGACACACACACACACACACACACACACACACACAATACGTGATTTTCATGCACCGGGCCTCTAGTATGCATGTATTGATATATATATAATGAAACCAAGAGCTGGTTTTTTGAAAGGATAAACAAGATTGATGAACCATTAGCCAGATTCATTAAGAAACAAAGAGAGAGGACCCAAATAAATAAAATCAAACTAAAGTGGAGAAGTAACCACTGACACCACAGAAATACAAAGGATTGGAAGAAAATACTATGAACAACAAGCTGGACAATGTGGATGAAATGGATGAATTCCTAGAAAAAATACAATCTTTCAAAACTGAATCAGGAAGAATAAAAAAATCCTGAATAGGCCAATAACAACTGGTGGAATATAAGCAGTAATCAAAATACTCCCAGAAAACAAAAGCTCAGGTCCAAATGGCATCTCAGGGGAGTTTTACCAAACATTCAAAGAGAACTAACACCTATACTCAAACTATTTCAAAAAATCCAAGAGGAAGGAACACTTCCAAGCTCTTTTTATGAGGCCAGCATTATCCTAATTCCAAAACCAGATAAAGACACTACAAAGAAAGAGAATTACAGGCCAATATCCCTCATGGACATAGATTCTAAAATCTCCAACAAAATATTAGCAAGTCAGATCCATACACCATTAAAAAGATCATACACCATGACCAAGTGGGATTTATTCCAGGAATGCAAAGCTGGTACAATATATTGCAAATCAATAAATGTGATACATCACATAAACAAATTGAAAGACAAAAATCACATGATCATACTAATAGACGCAGAAAAACATTCAACAAAATCTAACACTTATTTTTAAAATTATTTTTTATAGATTTCAGAGAGGAAGGGACAGGGGAGAGAGAGAGATAGAAACATCAATGATGAGAGAGAATCATTGGTCAGCTGCCTCCTGCACACACCCAACTAGAGAATGAGCCAGCAACCTGGGCATGTGACCTTGACCAGATTTGAACTTGGCACCCTTCAGTCTGCATGCCAGGGCTCTGTTCACTAAGCCAAACCACCTAGGGCCAATACCCATTTTTGATAAAACACTCAGCAAAGTGGCAATAGAGGGAGCATATCTCAACATGATAAAGGCCATATACAACAAACCTACAGCCAACATCATACTCAGTGGGCAAAAACTAAAACCATTCCCTTTAAAAACAGGAACAAGACAGGGATGCCCACTTTTATCATTCTTATTCAACACAGTACTGGAAGACGAAATAAAAGTCATCCAAATTGGAAAGGAGGAAGTAAAACTCTCATTATTTGCAGATGACATGATATTGTACATAAAAAACCCTAAAGATTCCACCAAAAAAACCCCAATTGGGTTTAATAAATGAATTTGGCAATGTAGCAGGATATAAAATCAGCACCCAAAAATCTATGGTTTTCTTATACACCAATATTATTTCTCAGAAAGAGAAACTAAACAATCCCATTCACCACTGAAACAAAAAACTTTAAGATACTTAGGAATAAATTTAATCAAGGAAGCAAAAGACCTGTACGTGGAAAACTACAGGACATTGAAAATAGAAAAGAAGATAGAAACAAGTGGAAAAACATACCGTGTTCATAGATTGGTAGAATCAACATCATTAAAATGTCCATACTACCCAAGGCAATCCCCATTAAAATACCAATGGCATACTTCACAGACCTATAACAAATACTCCAAAAAGTCACATGGAATCAAAAAAGACCCTGCATAGCTGCAGCAATATTGAGAAAGAACAAAGTTAGAAGAATCTCAATACCAGATTTCGAGGTATACTACAAAGCCACAGTATTCAAAACAGCCTTGTACTGGCACAAGAACAATCAAACAGAACAGATCAATATAGATCAATCAAACAGAACAGAGAACTCAGAAATTGACCCAAGCCATTATGCTCAATTAGTATTTGGCAAAGGAGGCAAGAACATACCATGGAGTCAAGAGAGTCTCTGTAGTAAATGGTGTTGGAAAAATTGGACAGATACATGCAAAAAAATGAAACTGGATCAACTTACACCATACACAAGAATAAACTCAAAATAGATAAAAGACTTAAGTGTAAGTTGTGAAACCATAAAAATCCTACAAGAAACCACAGGCAGCAAAATCACAGACATCTCTTGTAGTAATATGTTTACAGATGCAACTCCTAGGGCAAAGGACATGAAGGAGAAAATAAACAAATGGGATTACATCAAAATAAAAAGCTTCTGCACAGCAAAAGAAACAGTAACAAAATGAAAGGGAGCCCACTGTATGGGAGTACATATTTGGCAATGAAACATCTGATAAAGGCCTAATGTCCAAAGTATATAAGGAATTCATACAACTTAACAAAAGGAAGACAGACAATCTGATTTAAAAATGGGCAAAGCACCTAACTAGACACTTCTCCAAAGAAACATTTGAAAAAATGCTCAAAGTCACTGATCATCAGAGAGATGCAAATCAAAACAACAATGAGGTACCATCTCACACCTGTCAGGTTGGCTACCATCAACAAATCAACAAATGACAAGTGCTGGTGAGGATGTGGATAAAAGGGGACCCTAGTACACTGCTGTTGAGAATGCAGACTGGTACATCCATTATGGAAAACAGTATGGAGTTTCCTCAAAAAAAATTTAATATGGAATTCCACTTCTAGGAATATATCCTTAGAAACTCAAAACACCAATCAGAAAGAATATTTGCAGCTCTATGTTCATAGCGACACAATTTACAATAACTAAAATCTGGAAACAGTCCAAGTGCCCATCAGTAGAGGAGTGGATAAAATAGCTGTGGTACATTTATACCATGGAGGGACCTGGAAAGTATCATGCTAAGTGAAATAAGTCAGTGAGAGAAAGATAAGTATCACATGACCTCACTCATATGTGGAATTTAAGTAACAAAATGATGAGTGGATTGGACCCAGAGACATGGAAGCATGGAACAGAGTGTGGAATTCCGTAGGGAAAGTGGGGAGGGTGGGTGGAAGGTAATCAATCCAAGACCTTGTATGCATATACACATGGCCTATGAACACAGACATGAAGGCCTGGGGCAGAGGGCAGGGAAGGGCTGGAGGGGGACAAAAGGGGAAAAGAGGGACATATGTAATACTTTCAACAATAAAGAATTACCATATTTTTCAGACCATAAGACGCACTTTTCCCCCCCCCCAGAAGTGGGGGGGAAAAGTCCCTGCGTCTTATGGTCCAAATATAGCCTACACATATACTTAAAAAAAAAAGTTTTTTTACTTGCCCGGCTCTGTGTGGTCTCTGTGTGCTTGCCCGGCTCTAAAATGGTTCTAAATGCTGCTGTTTACTTTACAGGGTTGATTACATGTGTTTATGACTGTGATGTTGGGTTTTAATGCACATAAAATATTTTAGGACACTATTTGTTTCAGAATCTTTTTTTCTTCATTTCCCTTCTCTAAAAACTGGTGCGTCTTATGGTCCGGAGCGTCTTGTGGTCCGAAAAATACGGTACTACTTTTAAAAATATATTTCCTATTGATTTCAGAGAAGAAAGGAGATAAGAGAGATAGAAACATCAATGATGAGAGAGTATCATTGATTGGCTGCCTCCTGCACTGGGAGGACCGTGCCCACAACCTGGGCATATGCCCTTGACTGGAATCGAACCTAGGACCCTTTAGTCTGTAGGCTGACACTTTATCCACTGAGCTAAACTAGTTAGGGCAAGAATTATTTTTTATAAAGATATTGTGTGTTAAGAGGTGATGAGTGCTAGGAGGGAAAAGGCAGGTAAGGTGCATGGAGTAGGTCAGCATTTGCTATAGGATGGCTCAAGGAAGACCTGGCCGAGGAGGAAATACTTGAGCAAAAACTTGAAGGAGGGGAGGAAGTGAGTCATTTTATGTGCCAGAAAGGCATGCCAGTGAGAGGGAATGTATGGTAAAAAGGCCTGAAAGTGAGAATATGTTTCATGTATTAGACTAAAGGAACATGGAGGGACAAGTGTGATTGGATCAGGGTGAGCAAAGAGGAAAGTGGTAAGAAATGAGGTCAAAGTGTTGATGGGGCAGATCATGTGACATCTAATGGGGAGGGCTCTAAGTAGAGGAGTGACTCGAGTGTTCACAGAGTCCTTCTGACTGTATGTGGAAGACATATGGACAGTGTTGGGGGGTGGGGGGTGGGACCAGAGAGGGAACAAAGTTAGGCAAGCAAGTGTGGGGCAAAGGAGCTGAAAGGTGGGGGGAGAGAATGGCTCTATTTTGAAGTCAAGGGACATAGGCTATCTGAATGGACTGGATATGGGGGTGAGAGAGAGAAAGGTTTCCAGGATGAGACCAAGGCTTTTAGCCTGCACATGGAGGGATGAAGTACCATTAGTTGAGATGGGTTGTGGATATATTGAATTGAAAGATGCCCATTAGACTCCCAGTGAGTGAATGGCTGATAGATGGAGTCTTTGGCCCAAGTCCAGCATGAGAAGTGCTTAAACTATGACTGCTAACTCCTTTCCACAGTCACTGTCAAGAGCAGAGCACAGTTTCTGGATGCCCATGCCCCTTTGACAATTAGGTAAAATCCTTGGGACTTATCCCTGAAATGGGCCAGGGGCCATTCATTCTGAATACAATGTCACAGGGATTTTCTTACCCCTGTCCCACCTGGCTGCACTTTCCTCATATCCCATGCTCCACCAGGTCAATTGTTTGAGAATTCAGCACCAACTTCAACCCTATAAAGTCTGACTAGGTGTTAGCTGCTCCACAGGTATAGGCTTTATTGTTTTATATGTGTTTTCCTGGAGGCAGGTGGAAGCTTCATGGCCCAGTTTGGGTTCCAGCTCTAGCATTTAACAGCTATGTGGCTCTGGATAGTTAATAAGTTGCTTGACTTTTTGGTGCCTCACTTTTGCCATCTCTAAAATGTACTATAGCCCAGCTGGCATGGCTCAGTGGTTGAACATTGACCTATGAATAAGGAGGCCACAATTCAATTCCCAGGCAAGGCACATGCCCAGCTTGGGGGCTTGATTCCCAGTGTAGGGCATGAAGGAGGCAGCTGATCAATGGTTCTCTTCCATCATTGATGTTTCTATCTCTCTCCCTCTCCCTTCCTCTCTGAAATCAATCAAAATATGTTTTTTTTACTTATTTATTATTTTTTAATATATTTTAGTGATTTTTTACAGATAGGAAGAGAGAGGGATAGAGAGTTAGAAAAATCGATGAGAGAGAATCATTGATCAGCTGCCTCTTGCATACCCCCTACTGGGGATGTGCCTGCAACCAAGGTACATGCCCTTGACCAGAATCGAACCTGGGACCTTTCAGTCCGCAGGCCGACGCTCTCTCCACTGAGCCAAATCGGTTTCGGCTCAATCAAAATATGTTTAAAAAATAAATAAAATGTATGTTATTCTCAACCTTGCAAGGTTGTTTGGAGAATCAAATTTGAATATGTAAAGTGCTTAGAACACCAGTGCTCTGTACACAGTAAAAGCTATATAAGTATCTGCAGTTAATTCGAGTATTGGCTTAAGGAAAATAGTAATTGGATTTCTCCTAGGTGAGGGTGAGCCCAGCAGGTAGTGATGGTGTGTGTGGGAGGAGGGGTATCCTCCCTTTCCCACTTCCCAAGCGAGGCTTTTCTCCTCCCACTCAGGGGAACTTGGTGGTGCCAGTGCTTATAGGCTGTCCACCTGGAAAGCGCCTGGCCTTTGACATCACCTACACCCTGGAGTACAGCCGCATACAGAACAGTCACTATTTTGACTGCGTTCACATAGACCCTGAGATGCCCTGCTTTCTCTTCCGTGACAGTGCGTATGCAGTCTCCTCCTCTGCATTGTTCCCTGTCCTCTGCCCCCACCACTTTGCCCTCCCTGCCCCCTTACCTTCTACCTACTCTCTGCTCTTCCCCTTGGTCCTCTCTCTCTTTTCTCCTCTCACCATCCTCCACTTCTCAAGCCAAGCTAATTTCTTCTCCTCCTGGCCTCAACACCCTCCAACCCCACAGACTTCCACCCCTTCTTCTTGATCCAAGATTTGGTGACCGGAGAGTCTGGCAGTTTTCGGGGCAGGTAAAAGCATATCCAAGCCAGGGCTGATGGGAGGGGGTAAGGGGTAAAGCTGGGGTTGTAGATATGATGCAGGACTCAGGAAACTGAGACCAATTGGTGTGCACCTCTGCTCCTGGCAGCTATGTACTGAAGGTGGTGGGCGGCGGGCCCACCATGGACACCATCAGGGAATACAGTGAAGAGGAGATTTACCGCTTCAACAGCCCCCTGGACAAGTAATCTCTGTGGGACCCAGGCCCAGCATAATTGGGCCTTCCTTTCCCTGCAGAGCCCTCAGGCTTCCCAGCCACAGACCTCACACTTGCTCTTGCTGCAAGCCTCAGCCACCTTAGTATCTCAGGCCCCTGTCCACAGCAAGGCTCTTAAGGTTCCACAAACTCTTGCCCTTCCACAGTGTGAAGCCCCGTTTCCTTCCCACAACCACTGCTCACATTGCTGGCCTCCCTCTGTGACGGCAGCCTAGGCTGCCCTCCGACCCCTCCCATGAGGTTCCATGGTCCTCTACTGAGGTTACGGCGGTCTTCCACAGCACCTACAGTCTCATCTGGACCACCAATAACTCAACGATCACCAGTGACTTGGCTTTCAACATCATGTCCCACAGTACGAGCATTGAGTAAGTGCATATCCTGGCTGCCAGTTCTTTATCCCCCACATGCCTATCACCTGTCAGCCGATCCAACCCTTCTGCTTCTAGGAGACCAAGCCACACTGACTGCCTTTGTGTTCCTCAAATGGGGCTGATCCTTACATAAGCTGGACCCTCTGTCTGCAGTGCTAGTTCCTATTCCTTCTTCAGGCCTTAGTTTAGATGACTCTTCACCTAGGAGTATTTTTCTGACAGTTCTGGATGGGGCAGTTGGTTTCTGTCCTTCTGTGCTACCCCATTCCAGCCTTGACCCTCTGTCTATGTTTCCCATCCCAGCCCTGTCTCCTATGGGGTCTGTCTCCTACATAGGCCCAAATTCAAATAAACACAGCATAATATCTGTGGAATGAGACGATGAACAAGGTTAATTAACTCATGGTAGGCATTATTGACATTTGAGTAGAGGTCTTAATGATGCATTAAACAATGGAGGAGTAAGTTAGTATATAGGAGCTCAATTACTTTTTTTGTGTGTGTGTTGTTAATCCTCACTCAAGGATATTTTTTCCATTGACTTTTAAAGAGAGTGGAAGGGAGAGGGCGAGTCAGAGAGAAAGACATTGATATGAAAGAGACATATTGATTGGTTGCCTCCCACACATGCCCAGACCAGGGCCAGGGATAGAGCCTACAACTGAAGTACATGCCCTTGACAGAAATGGAACCCAAAACCCTTTGATGGGATGATGCTCAACAGCTGAACAAAACCAGCTATGGCTCAATTACTATTTTTTATTCAATGAAAGGAAGAAAATGATGCCAGGAGCAAATGACAGAAGTGAGTGGATGAACAAAGTAACCAACTTGCACCTAGTCAGCATTCAGCCTATAATTGTTGGATAAATGAATAAAGGAAAGAGTAAATGAATAAAGATGTGACTTTGTACCTAATAGTTGCTGCAAGCCTCACCCACCTTGATATCTCAGGCTCCTGTCCACAGCAAGGCTCCTAAGGTCCCACAAACTGTAGGGTCAAGCTCTACTTTTAGGATGAAGGGATGAAGGTAGTAAGGAATAAGTGAGGAGTTGGTACATAAAAGGTGTACAATCTATAATCTAGATCAGGGGTGGGGAACCTTTTTTCTGCCAAGGGCCATTTGGATATTTATAACATCATTCTCGGGCCTTATAAAATTATCAACTTAAAAAATAGACTGTTACATTTGGTCACCCCTAATGCCTTGGCCGGGCCAGATCAAATGATTTCACGGACCTTATACAGCCTTTGGGATAGACATTCCCCACTCCTGATCTTGATGAATGCATAGTAATAGAGGAATTAACAGATGGACATGGAAAGGCAGGAGGAAATGAGTGAGTAAACAAATGCCCTATCACTTCCTAAGCATTCAGCCAGCCTTATTGAGTGAATGAATGAAGGAACGAATTAGGTATGAAGTTATAAGATTGTACCTAATTGGTGCTCACTTAAAGCTTTTGCGGGAGAGGGAGAAATCAAGGGTGGGCAAGTGCTATGCATGATTTGCAGCACAAATGCCTGAACATGTGCCCCCAGGTGGCTGTGCCTGGAGAACTCTCCATGCCATGATACCATTCCCGATAGCATCTTTGCCCCCGAATTCTTCTTCAAGGTGTTGGTGAGCAATAGGTAAGCCAGGCATGTGGCCCAGGTGGGATCAGGGGCTTCCTGTGGGGTGCCTTACTCCTCCCCAACCCTTAACCCCTTCCCCCACCAGAGATGTGGACAAGAGCACATACTGTGACTACCAGCTCATCTTTCTGCTGCATCTACACGGGCTTCCACTCAATGCCAAACGAGCCTTCTTCATCCTCATGGTGAGTGGCTGGTTGCTCAGGAGCTGCCCTGCAAGTTAGACGGGGCCCCACCAGGCTACCCATCCATACCTGTTGTGTGTGCACGTGCAGGTGTCAACCAGTGTGTTTCTTGGCCTGGTGATCTTCTACATCATCTGCTGCCTCTTGCTGCCCCTTATGTTGAAGATCTGCAACACCCTCCGCTGGAAAATCAACAACATCATCACATCAGATTCCTTCTATACCTACAGCTCCTCTTCTATAGGCTTCCACAGGACATCTAGTGTTGGCTCCAAAGCCGGCTCCAAGGTGGCAGTGAACAAGGCTGAAACTGAGCAAGCTGTGAAGAAGTCACTGAGCTAGGCTGCTTATCTGCCCCATCCACTCTCATTCCTTCCTGCCTGGGCCATCTTTGAAATGCAACCTGTCACCATCCCAAACCTGTCCCTCTGTTTTGCCTAAATTTTCATTTCTCTTTCAGACCACATAGCCATATAGGACATTAAAATACTGAAGTCCTTCTGTGCCAACTGGTAAATAGCAGCTTCTCTATGTGCCTGCCAACTCAGCCTCTCCCCAGGGTGCCCATGACCTCTCTACAGTCCAGCAGGGTCCTCCATGACCCAGGCCCATTGCTATGGCCTAAAGTTTGTTCTGATTGTTTAGTGCCCAGGTTTAGTACCAGTCGTTAAATATTTCAGATGTCAACAGCTATCTGGTGTTTAGCTTAAGGATGGGACTCTGTATAAAATTTCACTCAAATAGTCCAAACGAAAATTATAGTATATAGGTCATTCTCACTTTACCTCTCACACTGCCAGAGGGATTCGACTTTGAGTGGCTTAAACCAATTAGAGCACACCCCTGTGTCTGAGGGCAGTCAGTCTTACCCTAATCTCATGCTTGTCTTTGAGTATGTGTAATGGCAGTTGTTCTTATCAAGAAGTGAGGGAAGGCCGGGACCGGTTTGGCTCAATGGATAGAGCGTCGGCTTGGGGACTGAAGGGACCCGGGTTCGATTCCGGTCGGGGGCATGTACCTTGGTTGCGGGTGCATCCCCGGTGGGGGGTGTGCAGGAGGCGGCTGATCAATGACTCTCTCTCATCGATGTTTCTAACTCTCTATCTCTCTCCCTTCCTCTCTGTACAAAATCAATAAAATATATTAAAAAAAAAAAAAAAAAGAAGAAGAAGTGAAGGAAGAAGCTGAAAGGCAAAAAGCAAATGCACCTTTGTACTCCACTCCCTGTCTCTCCAGGGGACTCAATTACATAGCCCCTCCCCAGAGGCTGCAAGTGAAGTGACTGGAAGTCCTCTGATCACTTTCATTTCCTCCCTGACTCTAGGAGTAGAGGCCCAGGGGACATACACACTGAAGGGACACCGGAGAATACAGCAAGACCAGATTGTCCATGATGAGATAGCTCAGGACCAGGCAAGGCTACTAAGGACATGATATTGAGCTTGAAAATTATCAGAGGAGTACTCAGAACTGAGAAGCTGAAGGATGTGGTCAGATATTACAAAGATGTCCTGGTTTCCCTGTGGGGAATGGCTCAAGTCTGGAGGCAGAGATCCCAGGAGGCAGTAGGCCAGGGACCTGGGCAGAAGAGGAAGGTGCTAGACCAAAGCCTGGTTGAGAAAGGAGAGGGGGAGGCAGGTAAGAGAGATGCTCAGGAGGCTGTGGGGGTAGTGGCCCATGTAAGAAATAGGAGCAAGGGAGAATTTAAGAAAAGGACAAGGACTCTGTCCTAGGTTTGAGGGACAAAGTAACTGTCCCTGAAGTGAAGACCAGGGAGAACGAGCAGGTTTTGGAGAGACACCACGGCCAGTTTGGGGTCATGGTGGGTGTAGGAGGTCTGAAAGGCTTCTAGAAAAGGCTATCCAGGAGGCAGCAGGAACCTCAGATCCTTAGGAGGGAAGTCAAGGATAGTCAAGCAGTGTAAAATAATAGTGAGCAGTACAAATTCATCTATCAACAAAATTAATTGCATTGATTCAATTATGGAGATGTAATGAAATAACATCCTATTTTGACCATTCAGGCTGATTTCAACCAGAATCCATGGACACTAGTAGCTTATCACTCAAAATATTTTAAGAAAACAAAAATGAAAGAGGAGGTAAATGTACTTGCTTTCCCCCACAATATCAAAGTTACAACAAAACTACAGAAACCCCTGAAGTCTAGCTGACCAGAACTACTATAATTAAGGATACAAAAGAAGCCACGTGAGTGGTAGGAGGAGCGGAGATGCAGAATGAGGTAGTCCCACACCCATGTGTGGCAGTTAAAAATCTGGAGGATTAACCACACCAGGTTCCCCGGCCCAGGGTTACAATGCCAGGAAGAGAAGTTTGTGAAAACTAAAGGGAATTCCAGCTAAATGAGATAGAGAGCTCCTAGAATCCCAGGCATTCCTCTTAAAGGGTCCACTCATGGATTTACTTGCAGATGGACTTACTCACTTTGAGCTCCAATACTAAAGCAGCAGCTAAAAAAAAAAAAAAAAAAAAAAAAAAAAAAACCCTCAAGGGAGCCCAGCTGGCATGGTTCAGTGGTTGAACATTGACTTATGACCCAGGAGATCACGGTTTGATTCCAAGTCAGGGCACATGCCCAAGTTGCAGGCTCAATCCCCAGCCAGGAGGCAGCCAATTAGTGATTCTCATCATTAATGTTTCAATCTCTCCCTCTTTGTTCCTCTCTGAAATAAATACTATATATATATTTTTTTTTATTTTTTTATTTTTTTTTATTTTAAGCACAAGGGACATATGGAGAACTGAATTATCCAGCTTCAGGGCAAAGGCTGGAGGGGCAGCTTTCTTCCAGAAGTGCTGTAGAGTTCACTGTTACTTTTCTGAGCTCTCCCCCTGCAGACACCATATCTGATCGATGTTTCTCTCTCATCGATGTTTCTAGCTCTCTATCTCTCTCCCTTTCTCTCTGTAAAAAATCAATATAAATAAATAAGTAAATAAATAAATAAATAAATAAATAAGTACTTATCAATAATAACCCTAGCTCTAGCTGGTTTGGCTCAGGGAATAGAGTGTCAGCCTGTGGACCCAAGGGTCCCAGGTCAATTCTGGAAAAGGGCACATGCCTGGGTTGCGAGCTTGGCCTAACGTGCAGGAGGCAGCCAATCAATGATTCCCTCTCATCATTGATGTTTTTATACCTTTCTTCCTCTTCCTCTGAAATCAATAAAATATATTTGAAAACATAAATAATAACCCTAAATGTAAATGAATTAAATGATTCAATTAAAAGGTATAGGGTAGCTAAATGAATACAAAAACATGATCCAACTATATGCTGTCTATAAGAGACCCAACTCAAAACAAAAGACACACACAGGATGAGAGTTAAGGGATGGGGAAAATTTTTTCTCTGCAAATGAAAAAGAAAAAGAATGCTGAAGTAGCAATACTCATAACAAAAAATTTAAAGAATAAGACTTCAAAATAAGGCCATTCCAAGAGACAACAAAGGTCACTACATAATACTAAGGGGATCAATCCGACAAGAGGATATAACCCTGGTAAACATTTATGCACCCAATATAGGAGCACCTAAATATATTTTTTAAAAACCTTCTAGAGGATATTAAGGAAGAGATAGATAAAAATACAGTCATAGTAGGGGACTTTTAACACCCCTCTGACTTCATTGGACAGATTTTCCAGACAAAAACTTAATAAGGAAACAGAGACTCTAAATGTCACATTGAATCAGATGGATTTAATTGACATTTATACAACATTTTACCCCAAAGCTGTAGAATATACATTCTTCTCAAGTACACATGGATCATTCATAAAGATAGACCACATGTTAGGACATAAATCAAGTCTCTACCAGTTCAAGAAAATTGAAGTCACAGTGGAATGAAATTAGAAATCAACTACAGTAAAAACACCCAAAAACATTCAAACACATGAAGGCTAATAGCATGTTATTAAACAATGATTGGGTTACCAATAAGATCAAGAAAGAAAGAAAGAAAGAAAGAAAGAAAGAAAGAAAGAAAGAAAGAAAGAAAGAAGAAAAAAAAAAAGCTTCCTGGAAACAAATGAAAATGAACATACAACAACCCCAAATCTCTGGAACATAGCAAAAGTAGTCCTGAGAGGGGAGGTCACAGTACTACAGGAATACCTCAAAACACACACACACACGAAAAAATCAGCAATAAGCTAACCCTACAACTTAAAGAACTAGAAAGAGAACAACAAGAAAATTCCAGAGTAAGTAGAAAGAAGGAAATAATAAAAATTAAAGCAGAAATAAATAACATAGAGACTAAAAAAAAAAAAAAGTACATAAAAAAATCAATGAAACCAAGAGCTGGTTCTTTGAAAGAATAAGATTGATAAACTATTAGCAAGATTCATAAAGAAACAAAGAGCAAGGACCCAAATAAAATCAGAAACAAAAGTGGAAAACTAACCACTGACACTACAAAAATACAAAGGATTGTAAGACAATACTATGAACAACTCTATGCCAACAAACTAGATGATGTGGATAAAATGGACAAATTCCTAGAAAAATATAATCTCCCAAAACTGAATCAGGAAGAATAAAAAAACATGAATAGGCCAATAACAACTTATGAAATAGAAACATTAATAAAAAAGAAAACTCCCACAAAAAAAAAGCCCAGGTCTGGATGGCTTCACAAGGTAATTTTACCAAACATTCAAAGAGAAATAACAACTCTATTCCTCTATTTATTCAAAAAAAATCCAAGAGGAAGGAACATTTCCAAGCTCTTTTTATGAGGCCAGCACTCCCCTAATTCCAAAACCAGATAGAGACACTACAGGCTAATATCCCTGAAAGAGAATTTCAGGCTAATATTCCTGATGAATGTGGATGATAAAATCCTCAACAAAATATTAGCAAATGCAACCAGCAATATATTAAAAAGATTGGGGGGAGGGAGGAATTGGTAAGATATGTACACATATAATACTTTAATAAAAAAAGAAAAAAAATCATACACCATGATCAAGTGGGATTTATTCCAGGGATGCAAGGTTGGTACAATATTCTCAAATTAATAAACAAATTAAAAGAAAAAAAATCACAGGATCAAAAATTAACATAATCATATCAACTGATGCAGAAAAAGCATTCAACAAAATCTGACACCTGTTTTTGATAAAAACAAACCAAAACAAAAAAACTCAAGGAGAATGAAGATGGCGGCATAGGTAAACACTCCTAAATGGCTGCCGTGCACAACATTTTAAAAAATACAACCAAAAAACAAAATGTCTATCACCCAAAACCAAGGGCAAGCTGGCTGAAAGGAAGCCCTACAATGAGAATGAAAGAGAAGGAGGAGAATTCAGGGCACAAGTGCTGAAAAACTGAGGTGGGGGGGGGGGGGGGCGCGTGGACGTAATACGGGCTGGCAGCAGATCCAGGCTGGCAGAAGGCAGTGCTTTCTTCAACCTGAAGAGAGAGAAGCTCCCGATCTCTCTGAAATCCAGTTTCTGGGTAGAGGTTAGTCTGTCTGGCATCAGGTCAGAAAGTGAGGCTGGCTTGCTTGCAGAGCTGAGATTGTTTGCTGTGCTGTGGTGTGAGACATGGGGACATGGGGATGCAGGGACGCTGGGACGCCATCTGAGAGGCGGCGGATGGGCAGCTATCGCTGTTGACCATGCCCCAGCCGAGTGATGCCCTGAGACTCTGCCCTGAGACTCCACCTCGCACAACCACAAACACACCCAAGCTCCAAGCAGTGGCTTTTGCATATGAATGGCCCTATCTGTTGCAGTTTAGCAAACTTATAACCTGGGGCAAACAGGTCCAAGGAGGACAGGACTGTGGTTTGTGCTGTAGCTCCTCAGGGTGGCCTCAGACAGTAGCTGACCTGCACCCCATTGGAGACCCAGAAGCCAAAGTTCTAGTGCTCAGTTTCAACCCTTCACACTCATAAGTGACACATTAGGGAGACAGACTCAGTGAACACCAAAGCCCCACTGAAACAAGGCGTGTCTCCAGCATACCAGTTCTTCCTTTATAGACACAGCAGGTCCTCACAGACAATTGGCCTGGAGGTCAATTCCTCCCAGTGTACCAACAGCAATCAATGCTTAATTCCACCAAGACTTTTCCCTCAGCCACAAAGGGATATACCAAAAGCAACCACCTCCATTGATTGGGGAAGCTGAGCTACTGACCCCTATAGGTCACCGACCACACAAAGCCACTCCATCAACACAGGGAGGCAGCCAAAATGAGGAGACACAGAAGCATGTCATGAATGGGAGAGATGGAGGAAAGTAAATTCCTGGATGACATAGAGTTCAGAATCACATTTATAAGGTCACTCAAGAATCTTCTAAAAACCTTTGAGAATCTTGATGAGACCTCCAAGAAGCTCTGTGAGACCTTCAATGACCTTAATGAGAATACAAAAAAAATGGAAAAGGACCAGCCAGAAATTAAGCATACAAAGTCTGAAATAAAGAATAAACAGAAACTCAACTATAGATCAACATGCCCCAAGAATCAAACCAAAGATCTTGAATATAAGGAAGCAAAAATCACTCAACCAGAGAGGCAAAAAGAAAGAAGAATCCAAAAGTGTGAGGATAGTGTAAGGAGCCTCAAGAACAGCTTAAAATGTACCAACAACCGGATTTTTGGGATGCCAGAAGAAGAGAGCAGGATATTGAAGACCTATTGAAAGAAATAATGACAGAAAACTTTCCCTACCTAGTGAAAGAAATAGACCTACAAATTCAGAAAGCACACAGGACCCCAAACAAGAGGAATCCAAAGAGGACCACACCAAGACACATCATAGTTAAAATGCCAAGGGCAAAAGACAAAGAGAAAATCTTACAAGCAGCAGGAGAAAAACAATTAATTACCTACAAGGGAGTACCCATCCTACCGTCAGCTGATTTCTCAACAGAAACTATGCAAGCCAGAAGAGAGTGGCAAGAAATATTCAAAGTGATGAACAGCAAGAACCTACAACCAAGATTACTCTTCCCAGCAAAGCTATCATTCAGAATTGAAGGTCAGATAAAGAGTTTCACTGACAAGAAAAAATTAAAGGAGTTCATCAACAGCAAACCAGGATTACATGAAATGCTGAAGGGTATTCTTTAAGAAGAGGAAGAAGAAGAAAAAGGTAAAGGTGAAAAATGATGAACAACAAAAAGACGTCAAATACATACCTACCAACAAGTGAATCTAAAAATCAAGAGAATAAAAAAAAAATCTGAGGAACAAAATGGATTGGTGAATATAATAGAATAGGGGACATATAAAGGGATTGGAATAACAATTCACAGGGGTAAAGAGGTCTGAGGGGTGTGGGAAGAGATTGGACAAGAGTCTTACACCTATGGATGAGGACAATGGCGGGGGTAAGGGCATGGGGTGGGATTGGGAATCGGTTGGAGGAGAGCTATGGGTGGAGGAGAGAGGAACATCTGTAATAATCTGAACAATAAATATTTATTATTTAAAAAAAAACTCTCAGCAAAGTGTGAATAGAGGGAGTATATTTCAACAAGACAAAGATCATATATGACAAACAACATACTCAATGGGCATAAACTAGAAGCATTTCCCCTAAGAACAGGAATAAGACATGGATGTCTACTTTCACCATGCTTATTCAACACTAATGGCCTGGTGCACGAAATTTGTGCACTTGGGGTGGGAGGGTCTCCCTAGCCTGGTCTGTGCCCTGTCACAGTGCAGGAGCCCCGTGATCCATCGCCCCTAAGAGGTAGGCCCCGCCTACCCTTCTGGGGCTCCTTGATGGATTGCTCCGAAGAGGTAGGCCAGAGCTGGGGGAGGCCAGCAGTCCTCCCCACCCTGCTCCATGCAGGCGCGAAGAGGCCTCTGCCACACCCTGTCCCCATCCCCAACGCTGCAAGTCCCTGCCCACTTATGCCTCCTTTGCATGCAACCTCCAGTTGATTAGTCATTATCTTTGAGGGTGTCCCAACCATCTGCATATTACCATTTAATTAGTATAGATAATACTGGAAGTCCTGGCCCCAGAAATCAGAAAAGATGAAAATAAAAGGCATCCAAATTGGAAAGGAGGGTTAAAACGGTTTGGCTCAATGGATAGAGCATTGGTCTGTGGATTGAAAGGTCCCAGGTTCGATTCCAGTCAAGGGCATGTACCTTGGTTGCAGGTACATCCCCAGTGGCGGGTGTGCAAGAGGCAACTGATCAATGTTTCTAACTCTCTATCCCTCTCTCCTCTCTGTAAAAACTCAATAAAATATATATATTTTTTAAATTGGAAAGGAGGAAGTTAAACTCTCATTATTTGCTGATGATATTATATTGTACATAGAAAACCCTAAAGATTCCACCAAAAAAAAACCCCACTGGGTTTAATAAATGAAATTGGCAATGTAGCAGGATACAAAATCAGCACCCAAAAATCAATGGCTTTGTTATAAACTAATAATGAATTCTCAGAAAGAGAAACTAAACAAACAATACAATTTACCACTGCAACAACAACAACAAAATTGAGATACTTGGGAATAAATTTAACCAAGAAAGCAAAAGACCTGTACTTGGAAAACTACGGGACATTGAAAATTGAGAAGATAGAAACAAGTAGAAGAATATATTGTGTTCGTAGTACGGTAGAATCAACATGTCCATATTACCCAAGGCAACCTACAGATTCAATGCAATCCCCATTAAAATACCAGTGGCATACTTCACAGACCTATAACAAATACTCCAAAAAGTCACATGGAATCAAAAAAGACCCTGCATAGCTGCAGCAATATTGAGAAAGAACAAAGTTAGAAGAATCTCAATACCAGATTTCGAGGTATACTACAAAGCCACAGTATTCAAAACAGCCTTGTACTGGCACAAGAACAGGCATATAGATCAATCAAACAGAACAGATCAATATAAATCAATCAAACAGAACAGAGAACCCAGAAATTGACCCAAGCCATTATGCTCAATTAGTATTTGGCAAAGGAGGCAAGAACATACCATGGAGTCAAGAGAGTCTCTGTAGTAAATGGTGTTGGAAAAATTGGACAGATACATGCAAAAAAATGAAACTGGATCAACTTACACCATACACAAGAATAAACTCAAAATAGATAAAAGACTTAAGTGTAAGTTGTGAAACCATAAAAATCCTACAAGAAACCACAGGCAGCAAAATCACAGACATCTCTTGTAGTAATATGTTTACAGATGCAACTCCCAGGGCAAAGGACATGAAGGAGAAAATAAACAAATGGGATTACATCAAAATAAAAAGCTTCTGCACAGCAAAAGAAACAGTAACAAAATGAAAGGGAGCCCACTGTATGGGAGTACATATTTGGCAATGAAACATCTGATAAAGGCCTAATGTCCAAAGTATATAAGGAATTCATACAACTTAACAAAAGGAAGACAGACAATCTGATTTAAAAATGGGCAAAGCACCTAACTAGACACTTCTCCAAAGAAACATTTGAAAAAATGCTCAAAGTCACTGATCATCAGAGAGATGCAAATCAAAACAACAATGAGGTACCATCTCACACCTGTCAGGTTGGCTACCATCAACAAATCAACAAATGACAAGTGCTGGTGAGGATGTGGATAAAAGGGGACCCTAGTACACTGCTGTTGAGAATGCAGACTGGTACATCCATTATGGAAAACAGTATGGAATTTACTCAAAAAAATTTAAATATGGATCTGCCATAAGGCCCAGTGATCCTAAAAAACCCGAAGCACCAATCAGAAAAAATCTATGTACCCCTATGTTCATAGCAGCACAAGTTAGACCTAGAAAAAGCCCATGTGCCCATCAGTAGATGAGTAGAAAAAATAGCTGTGGTACATTTATGCCATGGAATACTATGCAGCAGTATAAAAGAAAAATATCTTACCCTTTGAGACAGCATGGATGGGCCTGGAGAGTATCATGCTAAGTGAAATAAGTCAGTCAGAGAAAGACAAGTATCCCAATATTGCACTCATATGTGGAATCTAAGTAACAAAATAAACTGATGAATGGATTGGACCCAGAGACCTGGAAGCATTGAACAGAGTGTGGAATCTCAGAGGAAAGGTGGGTGCAGGTGAGTGGATGGGAGGTAATCAACCAAAGACCTTGAATGCATAACCCATGGACACAGAAAATAGTATGCTGAAACCCTGGGGCAGGAAGGGGAGACGGAGTGGGCTGGAGGGGGTCTATATGGGGGAAAAGTGGACATATATAATATTTCAACAATAAATAATTATTTTTAAAGGCTATAACAAGAGACTAAGAAGGATTCAGAAATTCCACTTCTGGGTATTTATTCAAAGAAACCAGAAATAGCCGAAGCCGAATTGGCTCAGTGGTAGAGCATCGGTCTGCGGACTGAAAGGTCCCAGGTTTGATTCCAGTCAAGGGCATATACATTGGTTGTGGGCACATCCCCAGTAGGGGGTGTGCAAGAGGCAGCTAGTCGATGTTTCTCTCTCATCGACATTTCTAGCTCTCTATCTCTCTCCCTTCCTCTCTGTAAAAAATCAATAAAATATATTTAAAAAGAAAAAAAGAAGAAAAACCCAGAAACACGAATTTGAAAAGACACATGCATTCCTATGTTCATTGCAACATTTTTACAATAGCCAAGATATAGAAACAACCTATATGTCTACTGATAGATGAATGGACATATAAACAATGGAATATTACTCAGCCCTAAATAAAAATGAAATCTTGTCATCTGCAACAACATGTATGGACCTAGAGGGTATTATGTACCATAACTAGAGGCTCAGTGCATGAAATTTGTGTGGGGGAGTGGGGCATCTCTCAGCCTGACCTGCACCCTCTCCAATTCACAGACAGCTTCACCTCAGCACTGAGCGGAGACCCATGCAGGCAGCATCACATCCAAAGTCAGGAACACAGGCAGGCAATGTCACATCCCAGGTCAGGGACACAGGTGGGCAGCATCACATCCAAGGTCAGGAACACAGGCAGGCAGTGTCGCGTCCCTGGCCAGGGATGCAGGCAGGCAGCTTCACCTCAGCACTGGGCAGTATGTTAGCACTGGGCAGGCCTGGGCGTGCCTCCATTGGAGGCAGAAATCCCTGCCCCCTTCCGCAGCCACCAGCTCCTGTGTGTTACACAACCCATTGACTGGTCATGACTCAAACACACGATTAGGACCAATTAGCATATTACCTCTTTACTATATAGGTTGATACATAATGATACATCTGATACACTTAGTAAGTGAAATAAGTCAGCTAGAGAAAGATAAATACTGTATAATTTCACTTACATGTGGCAGCTAAAATAAAGGAATGAATAAAACAAACTCATAGACACAGAGAACATTTTGATGGTTGTCAGGTGAGAAGGATGTTAGGGGGATGGGTGAAAAAGGGGAATGGGTTAATATGTGAAAATCAACAGTTATAAAAGCAGTTAGAGGATGTAAAGTACAGCACAGGGAATATAGTCAGTAGTATTGTAATAACTTTGTATGGTGTCAGATTAGGTAATAGACATATTGAGGCGATTACTTCGCAAGTTCTATAAATGTCTAATTACTATTTTGTACAAATGAAACTAATCTACCTAATAAAAGTGTAACACGCTCATTGACCATACCTTTGCGACACCCACCAACCAATCAGGAGTGAATATGCAAATTAACCCAACAAAGATGGTACCACCCCAGCCACTCTGGGCCTCTGGGCAGCATGGGAAGGCAGAAAGGTGGCTCTGCTGCCAAAGCGAATGCTGCCAGGAGCCAGGGGAAGGAAGGTCATTTTTGCACGAATCTTCGTGCATGGGGCCTCTAGTATAATATGCTTTGTCAACTGTAATTTAAAAATAAAACATAATTTTAAAAAAGCAAAAATCAACATCTAAGGAATGAAATTAAGACATTCCTAGATAAACAAAAGGTGAGGGGTTCTTTACCAATAGACTTGCCCCACAGGAAATATTAAAGGGAGTTCTTCACACTGAAATAAAAAGACCCTAGATAGTAGTAACTCTAAGCCATAAGAATAAATAAAGAACAAAGTTAAAAGTAATTACATAGCCAAAACCGGTTTGGCTCAGTGGGTAGAGCATCAGCCTACAGACTGAAAGGTCCCAGATTCGATTCCAGTCAAGGGCATGTACATTGGTTGCGGGCACACCCCCAGTGGGAGGGGGAGTGCAAGAGGCAGCTGATTGATGATTCTCTCTCATTGATGTTTCTAACTCTCTATCCCTCTCTCTTCCTCTCTGTAAAAAATCAATAATATATATATATATATTTTTTTAAGTAATTACATAGGTAAATATAAAAGTCAATATTATTGTGCTTTTGGTTTACAACTCTTATGTTATTTTACAGGCAATTGCATAAAACAATCATTATAAAATCACTAGAGGCCCAGTAAACAAATTTATGCAGGGTCCCTTGGCCTGGCCTATAGGATTAGGCCAAAATCAGCTCTCCAACATCCCCTCAGGGGTTCAGGATTATGAGAGGGCACAGGCCGGGCTGAGAGACCCACTGGTGCACGAAAGTGACCCATTTAAAGGCAGAGATTGGAAGATTTATTATTTTATGTTTTTTTATTATTAAAAAATATTTTTATGGATTTTTTAGAGGGAGTAAGGGCTAGAGATAGAGAGATAGAAACATCAATAATAAGAGAGAATCATCGATTGGCCATCTCTCACATGTCCCCCAAGAGCCCTCAACCTGGACATGTGCCCTGACCAACTGGGAATTGAACAATGACATCCTAGCTCATGGCCTGATGCTCAACCATTGAGCCACACCACATGGGTGGCAGATTGAATTTTTAATAAATGATCCATATCTTCTTTTTTTTTTAATAAATTTTTATTGTTCATATTATTACAACTGTTCCTTTCCCCCCCTTCCCACCCCACCCTTTGCCCTTTCCCCACTCCCCATTGTCCTCATCCATAGGTGCACAGTTTATGTTCAGTCTCTTCCCACATTCCCCTCTCCCCTTTTCCCCAAGAACCATTAGTTCACTCCCCTTCCATGCCTCTGATTCTATTATATTCAACAGTTAATATTGTTCATCAGATTTTTTTTTTTTTTAGTTTCCTTGGTTTTTAGATTCACTTGTTGATAGTTGCATATTTGTTGTTCATAATTTTTATCTTTACTTACTTTCTCTTCTGAAAGAACCCCCTTCAGCAATTCATATAATTCTGGTTTGGTGGTGATGAACTCCTTTAGCTTTTTTTTATTAGTGAAGCTCTTTATCTGACCTTCGATTCTGAGTGATAGCTTTGCTGGGTAGAGTATTTTTGGCTGTAGGTTCTTGCTATTCATCACCTTGAATATTTCTTGCCATTCCCGTCTGGCCTGCATGGTTTCTGTTGAGAAATCAGCTGACAATCGTATAGGTGCTCCTTTATAGGTAACCACCTGCTTAGCTCTTGCTGTTTTTAATATTCTCTCTTTGTCCTTTGCTCTTGGAATCTTAATTATGATTTGTCTTGGTGTGGTCCTCTTTGGATTCCTCTTATTTGGAGTTCTGTGTGCTTCCTGGACTTGTAAGTCCAATTCTTTCCCCAGGTGGGGGAAGTTTTCTGTCACTATTTCTTTCAGTATGTTTTCGATATCTTGCTCTCTCTCATCTTCTGGGACCCCCATAATTCTGATGTTGGATCGTTTGAAGTTGTCCCAGAGGTTTCTTACATTATCTTCAATTTTCTGGATTCTCTTGCCTTCTAGCTTCTGCAGAGGAGTGTCTTCTGGCTCTTTATATTCCAAATCTTTGACTTGATTCTTGCGATCTTCCATTCTGTTTTTAGGACTCTGTATAATATTTTTTATTTCAGACAATGTATTCTTTATTTATTGTTGATCCCTTTTCATATCCTCATAGGTCTCATTTATTTTATCGGCCTTTTCTAGTAAACTCTTGAAAAACCTTATAAGTGTGGTTTTGAACTCTATATCCAGTCGCTTTTTGTCCTCCATTTCTTTCGTTTGTGATCTATTTGGTTTAGGCATTTTCGCAGGCAGCTTTCCTGATGGGGCGGAGTTTCAGGGTGGAGCCTACAGCCTTGGCTTCCGTCAGCCCCGCCCTATGCGACTCCTGAGACTCAGGGTCCTTCAGTACTTGTTGCAAGCTCCTCTGAGAGAAAGGTGCCCTCAATTTTCGCCTGCTGCCAAACAGTGTAGGCTCTCCTGCAATGGGCCCGAAACTGGGGTTCAGTTCAGTTGGAAGTGGAGTTGAAGATGGCGTTCAGAGCAGTCTGGAGCCCCTGTCTCCTTCCCGCCAGGGCAGTCCTACGGCACAGCTGGCCGGCCCTTCTCTGCGCGCAGTGTGCGCGCCTCTGGGACGCCCTTTCGCCGCTTCCCCGGGTTCCGCCTCACAGCCCGGCTCCCTCTGGATGAGCCTGGGTCCCCAGGGTCTGGCCTAGAAGGGGGGTTCAGAGCAGTTGGGAGCCCAGCACAGTCGGAGTGTTTATCTCCTTCCCGCTTGGGAACGCCAGCCGCCCTCCTCTCCGGCTCCGTCCTCTCCGCGCACGCGCCGCGTGTCTCCGTACCTTGGGCTTTTACAGCTCCTCTGCGCTTCCTTCTGGTTTTCTCCTTGCTTCTCGTTGTAGAATTTCCAGTCAGTTGACTTTCCTGTAGTTCTGGGTAATGTACATTTTATATTTTAGTTGTATTTTATTGAAATTGTTGCGTGCAGCTGCGGCTAGGTGCCTACCCAAGCAGCCATCTTGGATTCTCTGATCCATGTCTTCTATTGTCTGCAAGAGACTCATTTTATAGACCTAAAGAGGTTAAAAATAAATGGATAGAAAAAAGATATCCCATGCCAATAGTAACTAAAAGAGAACTGAAGTGGTTATATATATTTTTAATATATATATTTTTTATTTCAGAGAGGGAGATAGAAACATCATCAATGAGAGAGAATCATGGATTGGCCACCTCCTGCATGCCCCCTACTGGGGATCGAGCCCGTGACCCAGACATGTGTCCTTGACTGAAATCGAACCTGACACCCTTCAGTCTGCAGGCTGATGCTCTATCCACTGAGCCAAACCTGCCAGGGCTGAAGTGGCTATATTATTATCAGGTAAAATAAGCTTTAAGTCAAAAAAGAATATGAGACAAAGGAGATTATGAATTGATAAAAGGTTCAATCCAAAAAGAATATAGAACAATTATATATATAAACCTAAAAACAGAGCCCCAAAATATATAAAGCCAAAATTAACAGAATTGAAAGGAAAAATAGACAGTACTGAATAATAGTTGGAGACTTCAATACTCCACTTTCTATAATGGGTAGAACCACCAGACAGAATATCAACATTAAGGAAATAACATACTTGAGCCGGGACCGGTTTGGCTCAATGGATAGAGCGTCGGCTTGGAGACTGAAGGGTCCCGGGTTCGATTCCGGTCAAGGGCATGTACCTTGGTTGTGGGCACATCCCCAGTAGTGGGTGTGCAAGAGGCAGCTGATCGATGGATGACTCTCTCTCATCGATGTTTCTAACTCTCTATCTCTCTCCCTTCCTCTCTGTATAAAATCAATAAAATATATTTTTAAAACGACATACTTGAACAACACTCTAAGATTATTAGACTTACAGACATATAAAGAACATTCCATTTGCCTGGCTGGTGTGGCTCAGTATTTGAGCATTGACCTATAAACCAGGAAGTCATGGTTTGATTCCCAGTCAGGGCACATGACCAGGTTGGGGGTTTGATCCCTAATGTGGGCCATGCAGGAGGCAGCCAATCAATGATTATTTCTCATTATTTGATGTTTCTATCTCTCCCTTTCCCTACCTTTCTGAAATTAAAAAAAAAATCCTATATAATAAAGAGCTAATATGCAAATGGTTGTCCTGCTGTCATGCAAGCACACTAGGGCCAGAGGACCTGAGGCTGCACCCCCTGCCTGGTGTCTGTCTGGGGGATCTGAAGCTGTGCAGTCCACCCTGCGGGGTTTGATGGGAGTGGTTCTGTCTGGGTCTGGGAATCGCAAGATTTTGAGGCATGCGCAGTGGGTGGGGACTTGACTCTGGGTCCTGTGGTGCATCCCAGACTCTGACAAGAGATTTTCATATACATTTCACTAATTTTCTTTCATCTCTGACACTTCTATTATAGAGAAAGGGCAAATAGCAATATTAAATTATTTCCTCTACTTAATTCCCTTTTAATGTGGTTGGATTTCATGCATTGTGCCACTAGTATGTACATAAAAAAAGAACACGCCATTCAACATAGCAGAATATACATTCTTTTCAAGTGCACATAGAACTTTTAGGATACATGATAAGTTAAACCTCACAACATAGCTTAATAAAATTAAAAATATTGCCCTAACCAGTTTGGCTCAGTGGATAGAGCATTGGCCTGCCGATTCAAGAGTCCCAGGTTTGATTCCGGTCAAGGGCATGTACCTTGGTTGCGGGCACATTTCCAGTAGGGCATGTGCAGGAGGCAGCTGATCAATGTTTCTTTCTCATCAATGTTTCTAACTCTCTATCCCTCTCCTTTCTTCTCTGTAAAAAATCAATATATTTAAAAAAAATAAAGTTAAAAATATTGAAATTATATAATATATCCTTTATGATGAGAATAAAATAAAATGAGAAATTAATAGAAGGAAAACTGGAAAATTCATAAATATGTGGAAATTATGTAATACATTCTTTTTTAATTGTAAATAAGCAATACATTCTTTTTTAAAATATATTTTTATTGATTTCAAAGAGGAATGGAGAAGGAGAGATAGAAACATCAATGATGAGAGAGAATCATTGATTAACTGCCTTCTGCAATCCCCACACTGGGGATTGAACCCACAACCCAGGCATGTGTCCTTGACCAAAATCGAACTGGGACCCTTCAGTCCACAGGCCGATGCTCCCACTGAGCCAAACTGGCCAGGGCATAAGCAATATATTCTTTCTCTTTTTTTAAAAAAATATATTTTATTGATTTTTTACAGAGAGGAAGGGAGAGAGATAGAGAGCTAGAAACATCGATGAGAGAGAAACATCGACCAGCTGCCTCGTGCACATCCCCCACTGGGGATGTGCCCGTAACCAATGTGCATGCCCTTGACCGGAATCGAACCTGGGACCTTTCAGTCTGCAGACCAACACTCTACCACTGAGCCAAACCGGTTTCAGCAGTAATATATTCTTAAATAGCCAGTGGATCCAAGAAGAAATCACAAGAGGAAATTAGAAAGCACCTTGAAAAAAATTAAGATTCAATCACAACATACCAAAATTACTGGATCCATCAAAAGCAGTGCTAAGAGGGAATTGTATAACTATAAATGCTTACATTGAAAGAGAAGAAAGATTCAAGTCACTTTCCCACAGTCTACTGCAAGGATGAAGATCTTTCTCAGCAATCAGACTGTTGACATTCCAGAAATTGTTACTATCACTCTGAGTGGAAGTACAGTTATTATGAAGGGCTCCAGAGACACCCTGCAAAGGGACTTCAACCACATCAATGTAGAACTCAGTCTCCTTAGAAATAAAAAGATTGACGCGTGCGCGGAGAGGTAGCAGCCAGAGAGGAGAGGGCTGGGTGCTGCCTGGCGTTCCCTAGCAGGAAGGAAATAAACCCCCCAGCCTGGGCTGAACTCCTAACCGGCAGCGCTGAGCCCCAGTTATGGGCCAGACCCTGGGGACCCAGGCTCCAGCAGGGGGAGACGGGGCTGTGAGGCGGAATCCCAGGGGAGCAGCGAAAAGCAGGGCCCCCGGAGTCACGCCCACATTGCGCGCAGAGGACTGAATGTTGACTCTGATGCTGGATTACCCTAGCTGGAAAAAACAAAGCCTCCGGCGGCTCTGAGCCTCAGTCCAGACTGCTCTGAACCCCAGTTCTAGGCCAATCCATGGGGACCCAAGCTCAAGCAGAGGGAGATGGGGCTGTGAGGTGGAGTCCTGGGAGCGCGGCAAAAGGCCGAGCCCCCGGAGTCTCGCACTTTGCTCGCAAGGGAAGGAATGTTGACTCTGATGCGGGATTGCCCTGGAGGGAAGGAAACAAGAGCCCCGGCCATGTTGGGGCCCAGTTTCGACTGCTCTGAACCCCAGTCCTAGGCCAGACCCTGGGGACCCAGGCTCAGGCAGGGGGAGATGGGGCTGTGAGGCGGAATCCCAGGGGAGCGGCGAAAAGCGGAGCCCCCAGAGTCGCGTACACTGCGGACAGACTCACACAATGCATGCAAAGGACATAATGTTGACTCTGATGCTGTATTGCCCTGATGGGAAGAAACAAAATCTCCGGCGGTGCTGAGCCCCACTCCTGAATGCCCTGTACTCCAGTTCTAGGCCAATCCCTGGGGACCCAGGCTCAAGCAGAGGGAGATGGGGCTGTGAGGTGGAGTCCTGGGGGAGCTGCGAGGAGTTGCGCACACTGCGTGCAGAGGACAGTCTGTTGACTCTGATCCTAGACTCCCCTAGCGGGAAGGAGAAAAAAAGCTCCAGACGAGGAACTTGATGAGGAGCAGGAGCCCCTGCAGGACACCGGCCAGCCAGGCACCAGCAAGGAGCCGGGCGACGGGTGGGGGGGTGCCCCTGAGCCTTCGACCGCTGAGCGCGGGCAACAGAGCCGAGGCCGGGGGCTGCTTTCTGGGTGGCGCTGACCCGAGCAACAGGCTGAAGCAGCGCAGGAGCCCGTGGAGAACAAAGGGGTGCCACAGGCCAACCTGCTGTGCTCCCAGGACAAGGAGGAAGAAACCGAAGAAGTTTTCAATGTGAAGAAATCAAGGGAGAGCAAAAGATAGTAAAATTACTTAAGAAAGAATACAAAGAAGATCTTGAAAAATCAAAGACTAAGTCAGAACTCAACTCACCAGCCAACATTGCAAACATAAATGCGTGTGTGTGTGTGTGTGTGTGTTTTTTGTTTTTTTTTTTTTAAAAAAAAAGGACAGAATGTTGGAACAGCGGCGGCCAGGCCTAGAGTGGCCAGGCCCCAGAGCAGCAGCAGCCAGACCAGAGCATCAACAGCCAGCACTGGAGCAGCCAGACCTGGGGCAGTGGCAGCCAGGCCTGAGGTGGAGGTGGCCAAGCCCAGGGTGGCCAGTCCAGGAACATCCAGACCCAGAGTGGCCGGACCTGGAGAAGCCGGGCCCAGAGCAGCCGGGTTGGGAGCAGCCAGGCCCAGAAAAGCAGTAGCCAAGCCCGAAGCATCCAGGCCGGGAGCGGCCAGGCCAGGAGCAGCCAGGTCGGGTGCGGCCAGGCCCGGAGCAGCAGCTGCCAGGCTGGGAGTGGCCAGGCCCGGAGCAGCGGCTGCCAGGCTGGGAGCGTCCAGGACCAGAACAGCCGGGTCTTGTGCAGCCAGGCCCAGAGTAGCAGCTGCCAGGCTGGGAGCGGCCAGGCCCGGAGCAGCCGGGTCGGGTGCGGCCAGGCCTGGAGCAGCAGCCGCCAGGCTGGGAGTGATCAGGCCCGGAGCGACTGGGCCCAGAGCAGCTGGGCCCAGAGCAGCCAGGTCGGGTGCGCCCAGGCCTGGAGCAGCAGCAGCCAAGTCCAGAGCAACTAGGTCGGGAGCGGCAGTGACCAGACCCGGAGCAGCTGGTTGTGAAACGAACCAGAGCAACAGAGGCCAGGCCCGGAGCAGCCAGGCCTGGAACAGCTTGCTCCTCGCCTGCCCCTGCCCCACGGCTGCCTCTCAGACATGGCTGGAAACTTTTGCGGGAACTTGAGGGTCTGCTGAATCAAGTGATGAAGGCTTAGATCTGGATGTATTGAGTTAGTATAGGGCTGGGGTGTTGATCTGTGAGTGCCTTGGGTGGGACCTGGATGAGGCTGGTTGACCTATTTGGAAATGTCTTTTGTGTGAAGTGTATCATTGGACATGTGGAGGTATTATTGATATGAGAAAATGCTAAGTAACTGATTTACTATCTGAAAAGGGATTTACTATCGGGGAAAGGGAGGGAGGAAGAGACTGAACATAAACTATGCACCTATAGATGAGGACAATGGGGAATGGGGAGGGGGCGGAGGGTGGGGTGGGAACCTGGTGGAGGGGGGAAGAAATGAGGAACCTTTGTAATAATATGAACAATAAAGATTGATTTAAAAAAATAAAATAAAAATGGAGACACCATACGATTCCAAAAAACATAATAATAATAAAAGAAAAGAAAAGAAATAAAAAGATTGAAAAATGGTGGGGAAATAGGAACTGGCTACCATTCACACTATCTGCAGTCACATACAGAACATGATCAAGGCTGTTACATTGGGTTTCTGTTACAAGATGAGGTTTGTGTATGCTTGCTTCCCCAGCAACATCCATATTCAGGAGAATGGTTGTCTTGTTGAAATTAGAAATTACTTGGCAGCCCTAGCCTGGTGGCTCCATTGGTTGAAGCATTGGCCAATACCCAAGAAAGGTTGCAGTTTTGGTCCCCTGTTGGGGTGTATACAGGAAGCAACCAATTGATGTATCTCCCTTTGATCTCTCTCTCTCTCTCTCTCTCTCTCTCTCTCTCTCTCTCTCTCTCTCTCTCTCTCTCTCTCCATCTCTCTACAATCAATAAAAACATGTCTTCAGGTGAGAGTAAAAAGAAGAAAAAAAGAAATTTGTTGGGTGAAAAATACATCCACAGGGTTCAGATGAGATCAGGTATTGCTTGTACAGTATCTGAAGCACAGAAAGATGAGTTGATTCTTAAAGGACACAACATTGGACTTGTATCAAATTCAGCTGTTTTGATTTAGCAAGCCACAACAGTTAAAAATAAGACTCAGAAAATGTTTTGATGGTATCTATATTTCTGAAAAAGAAACAGTTCAGCAGGCTGATGAATAAAATCTAAGTTGTTCAGCTATAGAAACAGTAAGATGCCAAAAGACTCCTCAGAAAGTACACCCCAAGGAACTCGAAAAAGAAGAGCAAACTACACCCAAAGCTAGCAGAAGGAAGGAAATAATAAAGATTAGAGTGGAATAGATGAAATAGAGAATAGAAAAAGCAACAGAGAAAAATCAATGAAAACAAATGTCAGTTCTTTGAAAAGGTCAACAAAATTGACACTTTTAGCTAGACTGATTATGAACAAAAGACAGGAGACTCAACTAAAATTAGAAATGAAAGTGGAGATATAAATACCTATTTGATAGAAATAAAAAGGATTATAAGAGAATGCTATGGCCAAAACTGGTTTGGCTCAGTGGATTGAGCATCAGCCTGCGGACTGAAAGGTTTCAGGTTCGATTCCAGTCAAGGGCATGTACCTTGGTTGCAGGCACATCCCCAGTAGGGGGTGTGCAAGAGGCAGCTGATCAATGATTCTCTCTCATTTATGTTTCTAACTCTTTATCCCTCTCTCTTCCTCTGTGTAAAAAATCAATAAAATATATTTTTTAAAAGAGAATGCTATAAACAATTATACCAATAAATGCGATAACCTAGATGAAATACAATTTTTTTTTGAAATTTACAAACTATCAAAACTGATTTAAGATTGTAGAAAAACTAGAGGCCCAGTGCACGAAATTCATGCACAGAGGTGGGGGTGTCCCTCAGCCCAGCCTGCACCCTCTCCAATCTGGGACCCCTCTCACAATCCAGAACTGCTGGCAGGAACTCACCTGCCTACCTTCCTGATTGCCCCTAACTGCTTCTGCTTGCCAGTCTGATCACCCCCTAACCACTTCCCTGCCAGCCTGATTGATGCCTAACTGCTCTCCTGTCAACCTGTTTGCCCCTAACTGCCATCCCCGACAAGCTTGGTCACGCCTGCCATCCCCTGCAGGCTTGGTCACCCCTAACTGCCCTCCCCTGCTGGCCTGGTCCCCCCTCCAACTGCTCTCCACTGCAGGCCTGGGTCCCCTCCAACAACCCTATCCTGCAGGACTGGTCGCCCCCAACTTCCCTCCTCTGCTGGTCTGGTCACCCCTAACTGCCCTCCCCTGCAGGCTTGATTGCCCCCAACTGCCCTCCTTTGAAGGCCTGGTCCCTTCCAACTGTCCTCCCCTACTGGCCATTTTGTGTCCACATGGGGGCAGGATCTTTGACCATATGGGGGCAGCCATCTTGTGTATTGGAGTGATGGTCAATCTGCATATTACTCTTTTTTTTTAATTTCTTTTTTTTTCTTTAAATACATTTTTATTGTTCATATTATTACAAATGTTCCTTTCCCCCCAATTCCCACCCCACCCTCTGCCCTTTCCCCTCTCCCCATTGTCCTCATCCATAGGTGCACAGTTTATATTCAGTCTCTTCCCACATCCCCCTCTCCCCTTTTCCCCAAGAATAAACAGTTCACTCCCCTTCCATACCTCTGATTCTATTATATTCAACAGTTAATATTGTTCATCAGATTTTTTTTTTTTAGTTTCCTTGGTTTTTAGATTCACTTGTTGATAGTTATGTATTTGTTGTTCATAATTTTTATCTTTATTTACTTTCTCTTCTGAAAGAACCCCCTTCAGCAATTCATATAATTCTGGTTTGGTGGTGATGAACTCCTTTAGCTTTTTTTATTAGTGAAGCTCTTTATCTGACCTTCGATTCTGAGTGATAGCTTTGCTGGATAGATTGGCTGCAGGTTCTTGCTATTCATCACCTTGAATATTTCTTGCCATTCCCGTCTGGCCTGCATGGTTTCTGTTGAGAAATCAGCTGACAATCGTATAGGTGCTCCTTTATAGGTAACTACCTTCTTTGCTCTTGCTTCTTTTAATATTCTCTCTTTGTCTTTTGCTCTTGGAATCTTAATTATGATTTGTCTTGGTGTGGTCCTCTTTGGATTCCTTTTGTTTGGAGCTCTGTGCGCTTCCTGGACTTGTAAGTCTAATTCTTTCACCAGGTGGGGGAAGTTTTCTGTCACAATTTCTTTCAGTATGTTTTCGATATCTTGCTCTCTCTCATCTTCTGGGACCCCCATAATTCTGATGTTGGTTCGCTTGAAGTTGTCCCAGAGGTTTCTTACATTATGTTCAACTTTCTGGATTCTCTGGCCTTCTTGCGTCTGCGGAGGAGTGTCTTCTGGCTCTTTATGTTCCAAATCTTTGACTTGATTCTTGCGATCTTCCATTCTGTTTTTAGGACTCTGTATAATATTTTTTATTTCAGACAATGTATTCTTTATTTATTGTTGATCCCTTATTATTTCTCGTTGATCCCTTTTTATATCCTCATAGGTCTTGTTTATTTTATCGGCCTTTTCTAGGAGATTCTTGAACAACTTTATAAGTGTGGTTTTGAACTCTATATCCAGTCGCTTTTTGTCCTCCATTTCTTTCGTTTGTGATCTATTTGGTTTAGGCATTTTCGCAGGCAGCTTTTCTGATGGGGCGGAGTTTCAGGGTGGAGCCTACAGCCTTGGCTTCCGTCAGCCCCGCCCTATGAGACTCCTGAGACTCAGGGTCCTTCAGTACTTATTGCGAGCGCCTCTGAGAGAAAGGTGCCCTCGATTTTCGCCTGCTGCCAAACTGTCTATGCTCTCCCCCAATGAGTCTGGTATTGGGGTTCAGTTCATTTGGTAGTGGGATTGGAGGTGGCGTTCAGAGCAGTCTGGAGCCCCTGTCTCCTTCCCGTCAGGGCAATCCCGCGGCACAGCCGGCCCTTCTCTGCGCGCAGTATGCGCGCCTCCGGGACCTCCTTTTGCCGCTTCCCCGGAGTCCCGCCTGACAGCCCGGCTTCCTATGGATGAGCCTGGGTCCCCGGGGTCTGGCCTAGAATAGGGGTTCAGAGCAGTTGGAGCTGGGCCCAGCACAGTCGGAGCTTTTCTCTCCTTCCCGCTTAGGACCGCCAGCCAGGCACTCCCTCCTCTCCGGCTCTGTCCTCTCCGCGTGCGCCGCGTGTCTCCGTACCTTGGGCTTTTACAGCTCCTCCGCGCTTCCTTCTGGTTTTCTCCTTGCTTCTTGTTGTAGAATTTCCAGTCAGTCGACTTTCCTGTAGTTCTGGGTAATGTTCATGTTATATTTTAGTTGTATTTTGTTGAAATTGTTGTGTGCGGCTGCAGCTAGTTGCCTACCCGAGCAGCCATCTTGGATTCTCTCTCCATATTACTCTTTTATTGGATAGGATAGAGGCCTGGTGCATGGGTGGGGGCCAGTGGGTTTGCCCTGAAGGGTGTCCCAGATCAGGATGGGGGTTCCTTTGGGGTGTAGGGCAGCCTGGGTAAGGGGCCTGTGGTGGTTTGCAGACCAGCCATGTCCCTCAGTGACCCAAGCAGAGGCCCTGGTATCTGGGATTTATTTATCTTCTATAATTGAAACATTGTAGCCTTGAGTGGAGCCAAGCCTCCTGCTTGCTCTGTGGCAGCAGCCATTTCTGTTGGAATTTATGTATCTTTTACAATTGAAACTTTGTATGCTGGAGTGAAGGTCAAAGTAGACCAGGGCTTCAAAAGCTTGGCTTCCTCCATTGCCAGGGACAACCCTAACCTTCTGCTCTTTCTTGCTCAGTGGCTGCCGCCATTTCGTTGTTTGGATTTATTTATCTTCTATCATTGAAGTTTTGTAGCCTTGAGTGGAGGCCTAACCCAGCAAGGGCAAGTGGAAAGCTTAGCTTCCTCCATTACCAGAGAAAACCATGCCTCCCTTCTGCTCTCTGAAACTGCAGCCAACTTGGTTGGGTCTATTTGCATATTTGCTCCTGATTGGCTGATGGGCGTGGTTTATGGGCATGGCTTGTGGTATAGCAGAGGTACAGTCAATTTGCATATTGTTCTTTTATTATATAGGACTAGAGGCCTGGTGCATGGATTTGTGTACCTGTGGGTTCTCTCTCTTGAGCCTGCGACATGCCTCAAAGGGTCCTGGATTGCAAGAGGGTGCATACCAGGCCGGAGAACCCCACAGGTACACAATTGGGCCAGGGAGGGACTGCAGGAGGGCTCCAGAGCATCTCCAGCCCATCTCACCCACCTGATTGACCAGACCCCAGAAGCAAGCTAACCTACTGCCCCCTGGTGGTCAGTGTACATCATAGCAACTGGTCAAACAGTCAAACATATGCATATTAGGCTTTTATTATATAGGACTAGTGACCTAGTGCATGAAATTTATGCATGGGGGGGGGGTATTCCTCAGCCCAGTCTGCACCCTCTCCAGTCTAGGATGCCTCAAGGGATGTCTGACTGCCCGTTTAAGCCTGATCCGATCAGGCCAAAAGGGGCAGTCGGACATCCCTTTCACAATCCAGGACTGCTGGCTCCCAACCACTTTCCTCCCTGCCTGCTTGATTGCCCCTATACACTTCTGCCTGACAGCCTGATCATGCCCCCTCAACTACTCCTCTGCCAGCCTGATCAATGCCTAACTGCTCTCCTGCCAGTCATTGCCCTTAATTGCTCTCCCCTGCCACCCTGGTCACCCCTAACTGTCCTCTCCTGCAGGCCTGGTTGCCCCCAACTTCCCTCCCCTGCAGGCCTGGTTCCCCCAAAATTCCTCCCCTGTAGACCTGATCATCCCCAACTGCCCTCCCCTGCAGGTATGATCCCCCCCAACTGCCCTCCCCTGCAGGCCTGGTTCCCCCAAAATCCCTCCCGTGTAGACCTGATCATCCCCAACTGCCCTCCCCTGCAGGTGACCCCCCCAACTGCCCTCACGTGCAGACCTGGTCCCTCCCAACAGCCCTCCCTTGCAGGCCTGGTTCCCCCAAAATGCCCTTCCCTGCAGGCCGAATACCTCCCTACTTCACTCTCCTGCAGGCCCAGTACCCCCAACTGTCCTCCCCTGCTGGCTCAGTCACCCCTAACTGTCCTTCTCTGCATGCCTGGTTGTCCTCAACTGCCCTCCCCTGCTTGCCTGGTTCCCCCCCCCCCAACTGCTCTCTTCTGCAGGCCTGGTGCCCCCAACTGCCCTCCCCTGCCAACCTGTCCCCCACAACTGCCTTCCCCTGCTGGCCTGGTCCCCCATAAGTGCTCTCCCCTGCAGGCCTGGTGCCCGCCAACTGCCCTCCTCTGCAGGCCTGGTGCCCCCAACTGCCCTCCCCTGCAGGCCTGGTCCCACCCAACTGCCCTCCCCTGCAGGCTTGGGTTCCCCCACAACTGTCCTCCCCTGTAGGTCTGATCGCTCTCAACTGCCCTCCCTTACAGGTCTGGTCCTTTCCAACTGCCCTCCCCTTGTGGTGGCCATCTTGTGTCCGCATGGGAGCAGCCATCTTGTGTGTTGACAGTCAATTTGCATATTACTATTTTATTAGATACAATGGGCAAAGGACCTAGATAGACACTTCCCCAAAGTGGACATACAGATGGCCAAGAGACAAATGCAAAAATGCTCAAAGTCACTAATCATCAGTGATATGAATTAAAACAACCTCATGCCTATCAGAGTGGCTATCATCAACAAATCAACAAATGACAAGTGCTGGCAAGGATGCAGGGGTAAGGGGAGGGGGGGCGGGGAAGAACCCTAGTACACTGCTGGTGGGAATGAAGATTGGTGGAGCCATTATAGAAAACAGTATGGAGCCAAAACCGGTTTGGCTCAGTGGTAGAGCGTCGGTCTGCGGATTGAAGTGTCCTGAGTTCGATTCCAGTCAAAGACATGTACATTGGTTGCGGGCATATTCCCAGTAGGGGGCATGCAGGAGGCAGCTGATCAATGACTCTCTCTCATCGATGTTTCTAGCTCTCTATCTCTCTCCCTTCCTCTCTGTGAAAAATCAATAAAATATACTAAAAACAAACAAACAAACAACAACAACAAAAACAGTATGGAGTTTCCTAAAAAATTAAATATAGCCTGGCTGGAGTGATTCAGTGGTTGATGGTTGACCTATGAACCAGGAGGTTCATGGTATATGCCTGATTCCTGGTCAGGGCACATGCCTAGGTTGTGGGCTCAATCCCCAGTGAGAAGTATGCAGGAGCCAGTCTATCAATGATTTTCTCATCATTGATGTTTCTACCTCTCTATCCCTCTCCCTTAATCTCTGAAATCAACAAAATATATTTAAAAATAAAAAATAAATATGGAACTTCCATTTGACCCAGTAACTTCACTTTGGAAGGTTCCTCATACTACTGGACTAGAGAGGGATTCTCAGTGTACAGGAGTCAGTGATATGGCATGTGGAATATTCAGCTATAACAGCCAAAACAGCAGCCAATTGCTTTCAGAAACTAACTGGGCTGATAATACTGTGGATAAAAGGGGCCACTTGCTAACCTGACAAACTCAGAGAAGGCCTGCATGGTGGTCTTGCAAATTGAGAGACCTAAAATAACCACAAAGGATGGTCTCATATTAAAAAAAGCAGTTATGGTGGGTAGTTACATCCTAGGCTAGTATTGTGTGAATAAACAAATCATCTTTTCTGTCAAAGAACAATTTAGACAGTCACCATTTTGGGCTGTACAGCTGCCATGTTGGCCACATGGCTTGCAGCTCCCCTGGGGGCAGCCATATTGAAACACCAAAGGCCAACCTCTCCCTTTGAATTAGCCAATTGTGAAAGACTGTGTGCCTGAGCTCCAATCAAGAGCAAAGGACAGGTCACATCCATCAGGGATTAAAAATAAGCCCCAGCAGCCCACCTGCTTGGTGTGCACACGCTTCCAGACCATGTTTGCACACCCTTCTATGTACAAGTAAAGATATTTGCCTTGCCGCATGGCTCCTGAGTATGTTTTGTGTTCTACCATGACCCCTGACTTGGAGGGCTCATCATATCTTCACTGATAAGGTCAACCTGTACCTTAACTGAGCCTATCTGTCTTTCTGTATCTTAAAGAAAATTGATAAACATCCCTGCTCTCTTGGAGTTCATATTCTAAGTGATGGTGATGAAATGGAATTTTTGCACTAGAACCTGAATTCTTTGTCCACAGGAGTTAAAGAATGAATCCACGGACAGAGGATAGTACATATTAGCAAAGGTGGAGATTTATTGAAGAATAAGTACAGACTCCCACGTGGGGAGAGGGAAAGAGTCCCACAGAATGAACTCCCACATGTGGAGAGGGAAGGCTCCCACTGGCTTCCCGTTTCCATGGTTTATAAAGGCTGCAATTCTTGTGCCCCGATATCCCCTCTGATTGGTCAATATTCCCTTTGGAATTGGTTACTATAATATAGTGACTTCTGAGGCCCTCCTTCCTCATTGTCCTATTCCCTCTGGGTTTATTCCTCCTTCTTTATTTTATAGAGACCTTTTTGGCTATTTCCATTTCCACTGTCTTATAGAAATGTAACTGCTCCTGGCTTTCTTGTGTTATGGAAATACACCGTTCCCCAGTCTGTAGTCCTATATTTTTCCATGGACCCCAATTCTAAAAATTCCCTAAACCTGCCTATGTTCCCCTAAAATTCCTGTTTCAGTGACAAGAGAGTTGGGTTTGAGAAAAAGGGGAAATGTTGAATATGCAGGTGTGATACATATGGAGGAATTGAGAGTAGGGGAAAAAGTTGGGAATCTTCCACATATATGAGCCGTTTAAAGCTGTAAGACTAGATGCTTTTTGTAAAATTTGTGTGTATTTACAAAAACTTGGAGAAAATGTGGAAGGATGCACTGAGAGACTAGAGAGAAAGGCTGAGGTTCAAATCTCAGCTGTTAAGTTTCTTGGAAGATGACGGCAGGCTCTTAAAGCCCGTTTGTAAAATAAAAAGAATAACACAGCTTTCCAGATGGCTCCACCATTGCCACCTCTTGGCTTCGATAAGCTGCCATGAAGTTGGAGTTTCCAAGATAGAAATGTAGCGTCCGGAAAGCCCGGGCTGAAGCCAGGACAGCCATATTGATTATGGGAAGTGTGGAAGCGTTCGACCACTGCCATTTTCAGTGAGGGCGGGAGGCGACTTCCGGCCACCATCTTGAGAGACAGCAGACGGAGCTCCGAGCGGCCACTCCTGAGGGCCGGGCTCCGGAGGCGCCTGGGGCGGAGGCGCGCAGCCGTAGTCCCGCCTCCAGTTTGGGCTCCACCTCTCGGCCCACTTCCGCTTGGGGAGGTCGCGCCGGCGGTTTGCCGCATCACGGAAGATGGCGGCGGCAGCGTTGAATGTCGGGGTGGGCTCCTCTAACTCGGGGCCTTCGGCGGCCTCGAGCGCGGTCCTGCAGGCCGCGGCCGGCATGTACGAGCAGCTCAAGGGCGAGTGGAACCGTAAAAGCCCCAACCTCAGCAAGTGTGGGGAAGAGCTGGGCCGTCTCAAGGTAGGGGTGGCCGGGGGCTCTACGACGGCCTAGACCGAGCCGAGCTTCCGGACTTGGGTTAACCGGACCACGTCGGGGATCAAAAGGAGTGAAGGATTCGGAACAGCCAAATGGAGGGGTGATGGAGACCCAGTGAGAGGGCAAAGTTTGGGTGCTTGGAGGCCTGACTGGCTGGAGTGGCTGGACGGGGTTTACCAGGCGGCGGGAATGATAAGCCCCAGGGAAATGAGGACTGGTGGGGTGATGAGAGAAGGCCGAGGTAATGGGCTGTGTAGTCTAGACCAGACGAAGTTTGCTTCTGAGATACTGGGGTTAGGAGTGCATCTGTAGCGAGTGGGAGGCCAGCCAAGTTGTGAAGGCTGGACTAAACCTACAAAAAAAAGTTTTATAGTAGAGGACTAGAGTGGGGTTCGTGGTACTTCAGACCAAGTGTTTTTGGGAAAGTAGAAATTCTGTGAGTTGGACCTTATTTGAGTTGGGATGTAGTCAGATAAGTGAGGTGTGGGCCGGATTGTACCGGGAGGTTAGCATCCCTTCCTCCCTCCCTCCCTCGCTGGTGTGGATTAGGGTTGGGGGAGTAAGCTGGGCTCAACCCATAGAGTATGGGAAAGGTCTGCAAGAACTGAAGGTGCTAGTGTTCCCCTTTTCCCTCCACCACTTTGATTCTATTGGGCCAGGCATGGATTTTGTCTCCTGATTCCCCAGTAGGGCTATTAATAATTGTAATGTGAGGCAATCCTGAATGAGCACTCAGGATTTACATAAGAGGACTGACTCCGTTAATGCTCATAACAACCTTTTGAATAAGGGATGATGATGAGTTACATTTTCTAGATTGGGGAACCAAGGCCTAGAAAAGGTAAGTAACCACTACTTGAATTCTCATCTTCTTTTCTTCCTTTTTCCCTTTCCATTATTTCTTGTCAGCTGGTTCTGCTGGAGCTCAACTTCCTGCCAACTACAGGGACCAAACTGACCAAACAGCAGCTCATTCTGGCCCGTGAGTGTCACTGGAGTTGGTGGGGGGTAATGTGTTGGGGGTTGTGGCAGGAATAGTATTGTGGTGGCCAGGAGAGGAACTCATTCAACTGAGAGCCTGCCCTGTCACCCACAGGTGATATACTGGAGATTGGGGCCCAGTGGAGTATCCTACGCAAGGACATCCCCTCCTTCGAGCGCTACATGGCCCAGCTCAAATGTTACTACTTCGATTACAAGTGAGGATGGACTCTGCCTGATGGCAGCTCATTGATCCCTGGTGCTCTAGCTTGGAAACTTCCTCTCTGCAGAGCTTCATCCCCAGAGACTGCAGGCTCAGGAGGTTGACCTTGAGACCCTAAGTCTCTGTTGGCCTCATTCTGTCTCCCTCTCCGTATTTCCACTCCCCAGTGTAGCCACCATTACCTTTCATATGCCCTGGCCCCAGCCTTAACCCCTTGGATTATTCCTCCTCCACCAACCCCCACCCCATGGCAGCCAGTAGGATCTTTGTGACACTAAACTTGATGCCCTGCTTAGAACCTGTCATGGCTCTCCATAACCCTCAGGCTCCAGGCCCCGTTCTTTTCTGTGGTCTCCAATGCAGTGTCAGCACTCTTCCTAGCTGCCCCATCCTACCCTGTTTCCCCGAAAATAAGACGGTGTCTTATATTAATTTTTTCTCCCAAAGTTGCCCTAGTCTTATTTTCAGGGGATGTCTTATCTTTCCATGCACTAGGTCTTATTTTCGGGGAAACATGGTAGCCCTGACCCCTCTGCCTGTGCTTCTATCCCAGGCCTGTCTCTCCTGCTGGACTGTGAGCCTTCTAAAGGCAGAGGGGTCTTGGTCACTGCTGTATCCCAACTTTGCCTACCATGGGGCCAGGCCCAGGGCATGGATTCAGTGGATATGTGTTGAGTATAAAACTGAATGGTTTTATAGCTCAGTGGTGCCTACATGGATTAATGATTAAGAATTTGGCATAAAAAACCAGACAAACCAGAGTTTGAAACTGATTTGATCAATTCCCGATTATGTGGTCTTGGACAAATGACCTTACCTCCCTAAGCCTCACTTCCTCTCTTAAAATAAAAGCTATGATTCTTTTTTCTTTTTCTTTTTTTTTAAAATATATTTTATTGATTTTTTACAGAGAGGAAGAGAGAGAGAAAAAGCCAGAAACGTCGTTGAGAGAGAAACATCGACCAGCTGCCTCCTGCACACCCCCCACCGGGGATTGCCCACAACCAATGTACATGCCCTTGACCGGAATCGAACCTGGGACCTTTCAGTCCGCAGACCGACGCTCTACCACTGAGCCAAACCAGCTTCGGCAAAGGCTATGATTCTTAATATCATAATCATAACTACTAGTTGTACCAGTACTTATTTGGGCCAGGTATTGTTCTAATCATTTTATCTAGGTTAAAACATTTAATTCACTTAACCCTTCTTCATTTAACCCTCTTCTTGTGGTATGAGTACTGTAGTAATACCCATTTTACACTTGGGGAAATTGAGGCTGAGTCACTTTACTGAAGTGAGGTCACTCACTTAGGCCCATATGATTTGTGACTTCTTTGTACTTCTCTGGACATTATTTTCATCAGAAAACCCAGGGCTCAATACCTCTCCAAGGGTATAGCATGAGATAGTCATAGGGGATCCCTGGAACCTGGGGTGGGAGACACAGTAGGTACCTAAATTCTTACCTTGGTTCCCTCACCCTGGTTCACAGGGAACAGCTCCCTGAATCAGCGTACATGCACCAGCTCTTGGGCCTTAACCTCCTCTTCCTGCTGTCTCAGAACCGGGTGGCTGAGTTCCACACGGAATTGGAGCGGCTGCCTGCCAAGGACATCCAGACCAATGTATACATCAAGCATCCTGTGTCCCTTGAGCAGGTGAGTCTGGAGAAAGGGAAAGGAAGGGCCTGGCTAAGGAGGGTGGTGCAAGGACAGACATTAGGGAGGGTTTCCTGGAGGAGTGGATAGGGTTTACCCATCTTTCAGCTCATGGACCCATTTGTCAAACAAATTGAGCACCAGCCATGTGTCAGGCACTGTGGTTGGTTTTCAGACTATACAGTGAACAAAAATCCCTGATCTTGGGAGCATGACATAAGGAAAGGTCTTGCTGAAAAGGTGAATTTTGAAAAAGACTTGAGAGGAGTAAAGAACCCAATCATATGGACATCTAGGGGAACAGTGGTCCATGTAGCCTGGACCTTCTGCCAAAGGTCCCAAGGCAGAAACATGCCTGGTTGCCTGGCTGAGGGGTAGCAAAGAAGACAGTGTTTCTAGAACAAGGTCAGCAGGGTGAGGGAAGAGCCTTAGTACCCAAGGTTAGAAGTAGTTCCTAAAGCTGAGGTCTCATGGGAGGATTTGGCTATGGGGAGAGGCTGGGAGAGAGGACAGATAAGGCAGGCAGCTCAGCTTGGGCAAAGGAGGAATGGGCTTGCCATACATCCTGCTCTGTCTCCTCCTGTGATTGGATAATAGATATTAGTACATACCAGCCCAGGGCAGGCTGGGTGTGGGTGTATGGGTGTGTGTGCATGGAAGTAAACCAGGTGCCCATTCTGCATGGGGAATGGTCGTTCTAGCAGAGTGGGGCTTATGGTAGCACTGGGAGTATGGTGAAGCCTCAGAGGGTAGGCCACTATGCTGTCTCTACCTCATCTTATCTTCCCCACCCTTGGTCTCTGCAGTACCTAATGGAGGGCAGCTACAACAAGGTGTTTCTGGCCAAAGGCAACATCCCTGCGGAGAGCTATACCTTCTTCATCGACATCCTGCTTGACACTATCAGGTTCATGGGGAACCAGGGCCTTGGAATCTGGAGTCAGACAGCCCTTAACTGAATCCCATTCTGGCCACTTCTGATCTGGGAGACTGGGCACATCAGTTTTCTTTTTCTGTGCACTGGAACTGTCATGAGATTGTGGGAAACGGTCCTCATCTTGCTCTGGGCTGTTTTACCAGTGTGCCTATGCATTCCAGATCCAGAGCATTGATTTAATAGCACCCAGACTGCTCAGTGAACAGGGACCATGCTGCCTTTCTTAGGAGTGTTCCGTGAGTCCTGCGACCTCACCTAAGATCACCTGAGCTGTGAAGCCTTTAGTTTCCACTTCTTTAAAATGGGGCCCTTAAACCCTCTAGCCCTTCTGGGGTTGCTCTGTGCACAAGTGACATCACAGAGGAAGGTGGGCATGACATTAACAAGTCCTTTGAGAAGTAAAAGAGTGCCCAGGTGGTGGCAGAGTATCAGATTGAGAGGGTTTCCATTCCTGGAGTGCTTCTGTGTTCAATAGCAAGAACCTCATCTTCCCCCAGAGATGAGATTGCTGGATGCATCGAGAAGGCCTACGAGAAAATCCTCTTTACTGAGGCCACCCGTATCCTCTTCTTCAACACACCCAAAAAGATGACGGACTACGCCAAAAAGGTGGCTGGGGTGCAAGGGGTCATGGGGCCAAGGGGTGCATTTACTAATAGCTATGAGGGTGGCCTGACTAATAATTATGACGGTGGCCTGGAGGGACCTGGAGCAAGACTGCTTAAGGTTTAAAAATCCAGGTGTGTATCCTCAGGCAAGTCTCCAAACTTCTCTAACTTCAGTTCCCCTATCTGTAGAGTGAGGCTAGAATTTAACATGGGGATGAGCTTAGCATAGCATCTGGCACCAGGTGGAGGCAAAAATTTAGCACATGTTGTCCTTAAAAGAATTCCTTGAAGGTTGTCGCTTTTCCCCACACAACTTTGCTTCATTTGGTTTGGGGTGTTTGTGCAGGAGCAGTGCCCTTGTACATGCTGGTGCATGGGGTGTAGTGATCCTGGCTAGAAGAGGTGAAATTGACCTTGAGTGGTGGTAATGACTGATATTCAGTGGGCCAAACACTATTCTCAGCACTTTACAATGTTGGTTGAGTTCTCATAGCAGACTTGAAGAGAAGTGTGATTAGGGTCCTAGTCTCAAACATGGAGAATCAGTCACAGAGAGGTGAAGTTACTTGCCTAGAGTTGTGCGGGTAGATTATGGTTAGTAAAGCAAGCCGGGGCATACGTGGATAAGTGCTGGCGCTCTGGGGTGGGGAGGGAGCCTATGTGATCACCCCACCCATCTCATCCCTCCCTTTCTGCAGCGAGGGTGGGTCCTGGGCCTCAACAACTACTACAGCTTTGCCAGCCAACAACAGAAACCAGAAGATACCACCATCCCCTCCACGGAGCTGGCCAAACAGGTCATCGAGTATGCCCGGCAGCTGGAAATGATCGTCTGAGCCCAGCAGGCACTGAGTGGGGCAGAGCTCCCATTATTGAAAGCAGTTGCATGGCAGGATTTCCTCTAATAAAGCTGAATGGACATTCTCTCTCCCAAGAGTCCTTGTCTCCCTAGATGGAATGGTGGGGAGACAAGTCTTTGTCTTTGGAAAACTTGGAAGTTTGAGGGCCCTCAGGGCCAGTCTTTGTCCAGTGGCCTTTGCAGAGGGTATCAGAACTAATGCTCACTGCAGGGTCCTGGTGGCAGTGTGGCCTGGAGGAGCACAGGCCTTGGGTAGAGGAACTGTTGCACCCAGCTGTGGGCACAGGAGTGCTAGGCTAAGGTTCCAGGTACCAGTTTTCTAGTGAAGGGGATGAAGTATCCCAATTTTTAAAATAAGTTTGCAATTAATTAAACCAATTTTTTCAATATGTGAAATGGAACCCTTGTGTGGGATACCACTTTTGAGACCTCTTGAACAAAAGGCATGGGCCTGTCTTGGTTCCTGACCTTCCTGAGCCAGTGCTGGGACTTACAAACTCATACACCCCCCAGCCTCTTTCCTGCCTTGAAATTCTTGAGCTGTTTAAGGCTGAGTCCAAGTCTAGCTGGACTATATGTGGTATTTTCAAGCCTTCCAGAGTCAGTTTCCCCAGCTGTAAAATGGAATGTCCACTCAGCCTGAGTGATTTGTGCTGAACCTTTGAGTTTGGCACGAGATCAGCTCAGAAATGGAGCTGATGGTATTATGGAGAATGAGACCATCTCACCCTGGGCCCCATCAGTCTGGATGGTGGTTGAATGAAACCTCCATTGCAGTTGCTCTGGGTCCAACCTATTTCTAGGATGTGGTGCCTGCATGAAGACTTCTGCCATACCCCAACCCCACTCCAACCTTTTGTAGGTGACTTGAACAGGCAGCTAGACATCTGGTTGTTGGTTATTTTATTGACAAGGAAGGAAGGTAGAGGCCATTGAACAGACTACACTCAGTTGGAATGGGTGGCCTGCAAGTCGAAGTGCTCCAGCCCGGCTACCAGGGAGCCGGCCAACTTGATGGTGGCAACCCAGGATGGCTCTCTCAGGTGGTTGGTGGGCGTGCTCAGCCTAGGATGAAAGTAGATTCAGCACATCTGGCAGTGCAGTGAGGCCTTTCCCCCTTCCAGGCTTCACTTTCTCCATCTCCATGAGGGACCATGTCTGAATACACTATAGGCAGTCTAGGGCAGGGCTGTATCCAGTTAAACTAAATAGGAAAGGGCCCAAGATTTGGCGAGTGTGACATCCCCCACTCTCACTAGCTGAGCTCCAAGGGATCCAGGGCAGAGGGTCTCCTAGTGCAGTGGTCGGCAAACTCAGTCAACAGCTAAATATCACCAGTACAATGATAGAAATTTCTTTTGAGAGCCCAATTTTTTAAACTATATAAGTAGGTACATTGCTATTAACTTAATTAGGGTACTCCTAAGCGGGCCTTTGCTTAAAACTCAAGTGGCCAAAGAGCCACATGTGGCTCGCGAGCTGCAGTTTGCTGACCACTATCCTAGTGATTCAGGATTCTCGGGAGCCAGGGTGACCGATCCTGAAATTCAGTGTCGGGGTAATGATACTGTCTCCCCTGGATCTGAAGACTCAGGAGTAGTCTGCAGCACTAAGATTGGAACTTCAGTGCCCACTGGGTCCTAGAGTCAGAAGTTGCCAGAGGCTGGAGGGAAGAGTGGCAGTCTGATGGGCTAGACCTGGGACTTCCTTTAGAGTCCTGCATTTATCTTTTGGTTCCAGAAAGTCATTTCCCCTCCCGTCCCTGAAGGGCTTGGAACATGGCCCCTCTTGGTATTCTCAGGGACAAGTGTCAAGGCTGAGAAGACTCAGCTGGGACCAGCTTCTCTCCCTGATGGCTCCAGAGAGCAACGAAAGTAACAGGGCCAGGAGTCAGCTTGAAGGGCTGGATACAAAAGGGCTGGGCCAACGTATTCCTTCTTGGAGCCCAGTTGGGTTTGAGTTGCAGCCAAGGAAAAAGTCAAGAGTAACCTGGGGTCATGAGCAAAAGGGCTGAGCGGGACTCTACCCAAGGAAGTTGTGTGTTGGACTTAAAGGGGGTATGTCCTCTCCCTAACTTCCCACTCCCCGCCCCCAACCCCCTACCTTTCCTCACCAGGCAGACACGTTGCGTGGCAGGCGGCGATGGCGTGGCTGGTGGCGGCAGTAACACTTGCAGGGGCAAGAATTAAGCACCTGGAAGGGCGGCCAGTGGCGTCGGGCAGCAGTGTTAGCCGTCCCCGCTGGAGGAGCTCCGCCGCCACCACCACCTCCACCGCTGTCAGTGATGGTAGCTGCAGTCCGTTCACGAGGACGCTCTCCAGGTGCACCATCCTCACGGGTCGCGCCCCGGGCAGCGCGCGGGCCCTTGTTTCTGCGTGTGCGGGTTTTGATGGGCACGGGCGTGGGCGCAGGTGGTGGTGGTTCGGCCTTAATAGGAGCTGGGGTCGGGGCCGGGGCCGGGGCGGGGGCCGGGGCCGGGGCCGGGGCCTGGGCCTGGTCTGCAGCCAAGGCGAGGGGCGCGGCGGTAGCCTGGGCGGACTCCAAGTGGCCTGAGCCTGGGTTTGGTGGGAGCGCCGCAAACAGTGGCCTTGGCTGGAGAACTGGGGGCTGCGGTATGGGCTGCGGCGCCAGAGGCGGTGTGGGCGGTGGCGTGGGCGGTGGCGGAGGCGGTAGCAGCTCCTGTTGGCCCGGAGGCCTGGGGCGCACCGGCTCTCCATTGGTGGGCGCTGGGAAGATGAACATAGGCGGTGCAAGCAAAGCGGGTGCGGGCCTCCGGGGCCCGGGAGCTGGGTGCGTCTGCCCTGGCGGAGGCTGCAAGGAGCCCCAGGGACCTGAGAACGCGGCTGCGCGCCGTCTGGGGGCCCCGATGCCTCCGCCTGCCCCGTTGAAGCGGAAGTGGCGTTCAGGGCCATCGGGAGGGTTCACCCAGTCAAATTTGGGTTTGGAGCCTGGGAAGGTGGTGTAGGGTGGTGGCGGAAGGGCCCGGGCGTGGGACGCAGGCACGGAGGGGGGTCCAGAACACCCCTCGCCGTCTCCATTACCGCCCTCTGCTTCCTGGGTCACCCGAGGGGCCTCTCCAGGGGAGCGAGCGGCCCCGGGAGCCAGGGGCCCTTGCTTCAGGACCTCGGCATAAGAGATGGCGCTCGAGGCAGTGGAGAAGAGTCCCCTGCCTCCACTGCCCCCTAGCGAGACTTTGGCGACTAAGGAACTCGATGCTGCCGCTGGGGACAAAGGAGGCCCCGACTTGAAGGTGACTTTACACAGCAGACTCAGGCCGGACTCGGAGGCCACCGGCCGGGCCATTTCACCCTCGCCTGCTTGGGCAGGAGCTCCGCCGCCGGCCCTGCCGGCTGCCTGGCGCTCACTGCTGCAAGGGACCTGGTTTTCTATGGGGGCTGTGGCCAGTGTGGCCAGAGCAGAACTTATTTTGTGGTCCGGGGTCTGCTGGTCGGAAGGGGGCGGTGGTGACATCTTTCGCGGCTCCAAGGATGCGGGAGTCAGGGATGGGGCCCTCGGGACTGGATCGGGGTCCTCTTCCGTTCGTGGCAGAGGCGGCGGCGGCGGCGGCCGCGGCGGCGGCGGCGGCGGCGGTGGTGGCGGCGGCGGCAGCAGTGGGCGGAGGCTCGGAGGGTCGCCCTGGCCGCGATGGCTTGCTTCCAGTAGACCACGGATCCGAGGCACCGGAGTGCCTGTGGATTTTCGCCACTTGGACGGCGTGGGCAACATGGTGCCCACGGGGGGTGGGGATGGTGTGGAGACCGCGGCCGCAGCCGGCTCCTCTGCAGGGGGTATCACTGGCGAGGGCAGTTCTAAGGGCAGGGGCAGGGGTGAGGGTGAGGCCTGGGACTCCGGGGGTACCAGAAGTCCCTGGGGCGCTGAGCTGCTGGGGAACCAGACGCCCAGCCCGCGAGCCAGGCGTACGGCAGGGGAGGAGGGGGTCACCTCGGGCTCTGCCAAGGATGTCCGGCGGGAATCGGAAGAGCGGTCCGAGGCCTGCTCTTTTCGGGAGCCCCCGCCCGCGGACGGCTCCGACTGCACGTTCCCCATTTCTGACGGAGGTCGGAGACTGTGGTCAGAAAAACTTGCATCAGTCTGTCTGCCAGGACTGTGGGGACCGGATGAAACTGGCTGTACTTGGTCCACTCAAGCACCAGTCTCTAGACGCATTCGTGTTCCCTGACTCACGACGTTCACGCCTTCTTCCCCATGGCCCCATACAGCTGCTGTGTACACACAGGCTCCATCCTTACTTTAATGAGGTTCCATCCCTAATGCCTTGCCTGGCCCCTCAGCTCACATCCCTACACTTTGGCCACCTCCTAGGTCTTCAGGCTCCAAGACACAGGTCTTGCCCGTTTTTCTCTCTCAGGCCACATCACTCATGATGGTTGTGCTCAGTAGCCTATAAGGTCTACAGGTTCAAGCTTCTCTCCCTGCACAGTAACCTCACCCCCCAATTGTCTGGAATAGGGCCTCCTCAACACCGACTCCGGCCTGACCCCGCCTCCACCTAACAAATTCCAGGTGTTCTAGTAATGCTCAGCCCTCAGTCCTCACCTCTAATCCTCTGACATATCTCTCTCTCTCTCTCTCTCTCTCTCTCTCTCTCTCTCTCTCTCTCTCTCTCTCTCTCTCTCTCTCTCTCTCTCTCTCTCTCTCTCTCTCTCTCTCTCTCTCTCTCTCTCTCTCTCTCTCTCTCTCTCTCTCTCTCTCTCTCTCTCTCTCTCTCTCTCTCTCTCTCTAGATCATTTGGGGCCTGCCTTCTATCCAAGCAGCGGCAGCGCTTCAGGCCTCACTCCTAAACTCTTTCCTGCTCGGGTTCTACCACTGGCCTCAATACTCAGGCCCCACCCCTTCCCCCAAGTTCTGCCCTTGGCCCAGAGGTTCCCCACTCACCGATTTCTCCTGCCCACCAAAGTTCACACCACGGCCCCCTGGGCCCAGGGCAGGGCGGGGAACGGCCGTAGAAGAAAATAACCGAAAAGAACGGCGATGCGGGTGAAGGCAAGTGGGCGAGACAGCTAGGGCGGACCCCGAGATCTAGGCCACGCCCCCTGGTTCGAGGCCACGCCCTCCTGTTAGCTTGAAACTGGCCTCTCAAGAACCTGGATCTCCTTTGGAAATACTCGGGGGTCTTCCCTACTCCTAGGCCTGGAGTTCCAAGCCCCACCCCTTTAGGACGTTTTCCTTAGCCCCGCCCCTTTGCAATACCCCGCCGTCCCATTAGTCCGTCTCCCTAAGGCCCACCCTTTAGGAACACTGCCTCGTAGCTCCTCTCTTGGATCTCTCATGCGCCCCTTCCCCAAAGCAATTTACTCCAGGTCTCCTTCACTACGCCCTCCACCGCGGCAGCGGACACCTAGCGAGCCAAGCTGCCTCAGCTGCGAGCGGAGCGGCCGGACGGCCCCCCCAGGAGTCACTAGATCACCTCTTCCCGCGGCCTCGCCATGGCGACCTACGGACAGAGCTGCGCGCGGCTAATGTGTATTCCTCCATCATATGCTGACCTTGGCAAAGCTGCCAGAGATGTTTTCAACAAAGGATTTGGTTTTGGGTTGGTGAAACTGGACTGGAAAACAAAGTCATGCAGTGGCGTGGAATTCTCAACATCTGGTTCATTTAATACAGGCACTGGTAAAGTTACTGGGACCTTATAAATGGTGTGAGTATGGTCTGACTTTCACAGAGAAATGGAACACTGATAACACCCTGGGAACAGAAATAGCAATTGAAGACCAGATTTGTCAAGGTTTGAAACTGACATTTGATACCATCTTTTACCAAACACGGGGGGAAAAAGTGGTAAAATCAAGTCTCTGACAAGAGGGAATGTATAAACCTTGGATGTGATGTTGACTTTGATTTTGCTGGACCTGCAATCCATAGTTCAGCTGTCTTTGGTTACGAAGGCTGGCTTGCTGGATACCAGATGACCTTTGACAGTGCCAAATCAAAACTTACAAGGAATAGCCAAAACCGGTTTGGCTCAGTGGGTAGAGCGTCAGCCTGCAGACTGAAAGGTCCCAGGTTTGATTCTGGTCAAGGGCATGTATCTTGGTTGACGGCACATCCCCAGTAGGGGGTGTGCAAGAGGCAACTGGTCGATGTTTCTGTCTCATCGATGTTTCTAGCTCTCTATCCCTCTCCCTTCCTCTCTGTAAAAAATCAATAAAATATATATTTTTTAAAAACTTACAAGGAATAACTTTGCAGTGGGCTATAGGACTGGGAACTTTCAGCTGCACACTAATATCAATGATGGGACAGAATTTGGAGGCTCTAAACCTTGCTTGGACTTCGGATACCAATTTCTCTCGCTTTGGTATTGCAGCTAAATATCAGTTGGATCCCACTGCTTCCATTTCTGCAAAAGTCAACAACTCAGTTTATTTGGAATGGGCTATACTCAGACTCTGAGGCCTGGTGTGAAGCTTACACTGCCTGCCCTGGTAGATAGGAAGAGCATTAATGCTGGTGGCCACAAACGGGCTTGCCCTGGAGTTGTTGGCAGTCTTCCTAAAGGAGGCTTAATCCAGCTGAAAGCAATCTCTGGGAATGGATATCAGAAGATTTGGCCTTAATATATTTCCAGTGTAGCCAAAACCGGTTTGGCTCAGTGGATAGAGCATCGGCCTGCAGACTGATAGGTCCCAGGTTGGATTCCGGTCAAGGGCATGTATCTTGGTTGCGGGCACATCCCCAGTAGGGGTGTGCAAGAGGCAACTGATTGATGATTCTCTCTCATCGATGTTTCTAACCCTCTACTCTCTATCCCTCTCTCTTCCTCTCGGTAAAAAAATCAATAATATATATTATATATATATATATATATATATATATATATATATATATATATATATATATATATATATTTCCAGTGTGACCAGCAGGTTTTTTCCCCTTCAAGAAGGTGATCAAAACAGGATGAGCTAAACAAGAGCTGTGTTTTAAATATGTATATAGACAGTTACTTATTAGCTGATTTCTAGTTGAATTGGTTATCTAGTTACCAATGCGGCAGTCCTGCAGTCACCTATACATTATTTAATGTATTTAACTGTTAAATGAGCTACCCACCAATAATGAAATAGACCTTTATGAAAACTGTAAACACACACACACACACACACAAAAAAAAAAAAAAAAAACAACAACAACAACACAATTTACTCCTAAACTCACAAGACCCTCTCTGTCCATTGCCCGCCCAGAAGGCCCATTCACATGGACTGGCCCTTCTCCAAGACAGTACTCACTTGTCTGCGCCTTGGGCGTCCTGTCTCTCCTTTCCCGGGGCCTCAGACCTCGCCCCCTAGTGAATGCTCCCTTCTCGCCCCAAGCCTTTCAAATGCGGCAGCACTTAGCCCCTTCCGTCTAGTACCCAAAGCGTAGACCCTCGCTCTTTAGAACGCTGAGACCAGGCCATGTCCCGGACCCCTTCCCCACATCCTTAGGCGCTCATGGGTGGGAAAGGAGGGTATCCTTCCTAGATCCTGAGAAAATAGGAGCTCAGGCTGTTCCCAGTAGCTGGTGCCGGGCTCTAGGACCCAGCGGGCAAGTACTCCCGCCTGGCGTTTACACCACCCCAAGCCTCCCCCTCCCCCTTCCTCCCCCCTCGCCCCGGCTCCCGGAGCCGTCTCTAGCGCCACCGGAGCAAGCGAGGGAGCCGGAGCGAAAAGAAGGAGGAGGAGGAGGCCACGTCGCCGCCGCTCGGAGCCCGGCCGGAGCCTCCCAGGCAGGTGCCGAGGAGGGTGAGGGGGCGAGGGCTGTCCTGGTGTGGGGACGACCTGCACCGCGTTGCGCCTCCTGCCCCCCGGGGCGTCCCCAGATCCTGGCTGGAAGAACAAGGGGGTGGGGGCTCCTAAACTGCGCGGCAGCCATTTGGGGTAGCAGTCTCCATTCGGGGGGGCCTGGACTTCCTCCATTCATAAAATTCTGTACAGGACCCTCACCATTGAGAAGCTGTGGGACCACTCCTCCCGGGAAACAGATGTGTGGAGAGCATAGAGCACCCAGAAATCCCGGCGTCCCTTCCAAGCGAGGCCCTGCAGGGGACCCCTGCCCTTTTTCTCTGCTTCACCTGTTGTCCGGGGAGGCGGGCAGACAAAGGAAGCAGTGTCACGTGACTGCTCATTCACAAAATCCCATCCCATTGAGTAAAGGGGGCTGGGGGCGCTGGCGGCTTTGCGGCCGCCCCTACCCCTATTGAAGGGCTGGGGAAACCGGTAGTCTGCTAGTGGGGGAAAGGGCCAGAGTTCGCTGCATGGGTCCCTAAGTCTGGGACGCCAGGGTCCCTGCACTAGGTGATAGTGAGGGGCAGAGGGCTAAGTCTCCTGAGCTGGGGGGGAGGGGGTATGGGAGAGGGGGGCGCGAGGTAAGATGGTTTTGAAGGATGCTGGGGCGGGGAGAAGGAGGGATCAACTCCCACCTCCTTCCCCCGCCAATATCTCCCCTTCGCCTTCCCCCCTTCGCCTTCCCGTGGCCAGGGCCTGAGGGTGCAGGCTTGCTTTTTTGTTTTGTTTTTGTGAATGAAATGCTCTCTGGATGTGTTTCTGTCGCCAGTTTCTGGCTTCCTCTGCCTCCATCTCCTTGCCGGCCTCTTTCTGGTCATTTCTGGTTCTCTCGCTGACCATCTCCCGATGCTGGGTGACTCAGTGAACTTTGCATCCGGTCTCATTCATAAATGCGGGAAGGAGGGGGAGGGGCGGGGAGAGCCCAGTGGCCTGAACGCAGCGTGCAGAGGCAGTGAAGGGGGGACTGGAGCTGACTTGATGGGCTCTAAGAAAATACGTATGCGCAGGCACCCAGCTGTGAGGGGGAAGAATGGGTGGGGCTGTGGGTATGAGTAGGAGCGGAGAGAAGGGAAGAGATGGAGTTGATGGGTATGAGCAGGAGGGGGAAGGGAAGTGGAAACCCAAGGCTGTGGGGGTCCGGATGAGAAAGATGGGGAGAGGGAGAAAAGGGGTATGGAAAGAAAAGGTAGATATGGAGAAGGCAGGGAGGGGAGAAAATAGATGGCACGAGGAAGAAAGAAGCCATGCTGGAAAAAGGGGGTAGGGAGAGAAAGTGGGCACTGGGAAGAAGCTGGAAATGGAAGGTAAGCTGAGTATCAAAGGTGAAAGTTGCAATGGATCCAGATGTGAGAAATGAAGAGGGGAGATGAAGGGTTCGTGAGACATCGAAATGTGAGAACAGGATTGGAGTTCACTGACCATGTTATCCCTGTCCCCCCACCTCCAGGTACATGGTTCGGGTCCGAGCTGTGGTGATGGCCCGAGATGACTCCAGTGGGGGCTGGCTGCCTGTGGGGGGCGGGGGCCTCAGCCAGGTGAGCTTATGTCGGGTCCAAGGGGCCAGGCCCGAGGGGGGGACCCGCCAGGGGCACTACGTCATCCACGGGGAGCGACTCCGGGACCAGAAAGTGAGCCACCCTGGGGCACGGGACTAGGGTGGGGGCCTGGGAAAATAGGGAAATGGGCCTGGGAGTGCAGAGGTGAAGTCAGGTCATCTCCAAGCCTGGGAATCAAACCTGAGTATGGGATGGAATTTGGAAGTGGATATCTGTCCTATGGGTAAAAGTTGGGAGTTTTGGGAACACTTGGAGTATTCGGCAGGTCTTGTCCACTGCCATTGCCTGATGGACTATCATAGCAGCCTCCTCACTGCTCTCCTTGCCCTGCTCCTTCCCCCACCTCAGTGTGTACCACTGGGGCTCTGCTAACACATCACTCAGGTCACATCCCTCCTCTGCTTACAACCTCTCACTGCTCCATCTTGTTCTCACCGCAGTGCCCTATACTCTTGGCCCCTATCTGCCCTAAATCCCTGGAGGCATCTGGTGGGGGACTAACTGGAAATGTTAAATAGGGCTTGCAACCCTACGTTTGGGTTCAGCAGACATATTCTGGGCACGATAGGGAAGAACAGTGTTAAAGTTTCAGTTAGGGGTGTAGTAGAAAGATCTAGATGATTTGCAAAGGCTTGGGGGAAGGGTTGCATTTCAGGGGAGGGGCCAGAAGGGGATTTGAAATGGTGTGAAAGAATATAATGATGTTGGGCAAGGATATAAGGAATTATCTAGGGTGTTACCAGCATGTGTTGGGTAATTTGTGGGAGTTTGATAAGAATTTGGGGGTAGTGTTTTGGGAGATTATCAGGGCATTGATAAGGGATTAACTAATATTTTGAGGAGTTTAATAAAGTTTGGGGAATACTATTGAGTCAGAAGGAAGGATATTTGATTATCAGAAATGAACTAATTTTTTGAGGCATTCAATAAGATTTGGGATTCCTATTGGGATATCAGAAGGGGGAAATTGGAAAAAGGGATCAGGGGGCTTGGGGGAAATATTGAAGTATCAGACATCTGCTCGATGAAATTGGGGAGTGATATTGATCAGGGTTCAGGGGTACACCTAGGATAGAGAAATGAGGTCTGGGGCACGCAGAGAAGCTGGGTGGAGGAGAAGTCCTGCACATGTCTGGAAGAGGTGTCTGACCTGCTCCTCCTGCCCTAGACCACCTTGGAATGTACCCTGAGGCCAGGCTTGGTTTACAACAAGGTGAACCCCATCTTCCACCACTGGAGCTTGGGTGACTGCAAGTTTGGGCTGACATTTCAGAGTCCTGCAGAAGCTGATGAGTTCCAGAGGAGCCTGCTGGAAGCACTGGCAGCACTGGGTCAAGGTGAGTAGTAGAGGTGGTGGGCACTGGGGGCTGGGGTGAAGGGGTGGGAGAAGTTGGGGTACATGGAACTCATTCTCTGCTTCTCTCCCTGTCCCAGGCTCACTCACTCCCTCCTCCTCTTCTTCCTCCTCCCCTTCCCAGGACACTGCAGAGACCCCCTGCCCTCTGACGGTGAGTTCCCAGGACCAGCTCTGCTGGAAGGGCAGGGCTTTGTTTCTGTTCTACAACCATTATTGAGCACCTACTGTATATCAGGCATCATGCCACAAGCTAGGGACAGAAATATCAGGTCAACTCTATCCCACATATTCTAATTTCTGTTCTATCATGATAGAACATATTCACACATTCATTCAAGGGTATTTACTGACCAACTTTAATTAGCAGTGTTTTAGGCACTGAGGATACATCACTGAACAAAACAAAGTCCTTTTCCTCGTGGAGCTTCTCTTCTAGTGTGGAAAGGCAGATTAAAAAAAAAAAAAGATAAACTATAAAATGAATAAATATTAAAAGTAAATATATGAACAAATTAATGACAAGTCCATCCTTTTAGTGTCTCAGGGTACAAACCTTGAAGTCAACCTCGACGCCTCTCCTTTTTTATGCCTTTTCTATCAGCAAATATTGGTTTCACTTTCAAAATGATCAGACTCTGTCTCCAATCTGGTAACTGCCCAACCTTATCTCCTAACTAGACCATCCCACCAGCTTCTCATTGTCAACGCCTTCACCCCCCAAAAACAAAACAAAACAACAAAACAAAACAAAACACACCTCTTCCTGAACACAACCAGAGGGACCCTATTGATTATCTAAGTCAGATTATGGCCATCCCCCACTCAGAACCCTCCCCAGGGCTCCATCTCACTCAGGGTAAAGGACAAAGTCCTTACAGTGGTACTTAAAATCTACACCATCCGGCCCCCTCTTTTTCTCCCTCTTCCCCACTCTGTTTCAGCCACACATTGCCTCACTGTTACTCCAAAAGGGTAGGCACATTTCTGTCTCGGAGCCTTTGCACTGGCTGGTCCATCTGTCTTTGGACATTCTTTCCTAAATTTACACATGGCTCATTTCCTTATATTTTTCAGGACTTTACACACATCGCCTTCTCACTGAGGCCCTCCCTGAAGAACCTGTTAAATTGCAATATCCTAATGCTCCTTATTCTGTTCTAATTTTCCCCCAACTTCTAAAATTTGTATGTATTTTCTTTCCCAATAGACAATTTTCTTATCTTTTAATTTACTGTCATTCTTCCATGCTAAAATGTCAGCTCCTAGAGGGCAAGGATCTTTTGTTGCTTTCTTGCAGCATCTCCAAGACTTAAAACAGGGCCCGGTAGATACAATAAAGTGCAGTAAAGATGTGTCAAATAAATTTATTGAATCAATAAATGCCCAGAATGTCCAATGTGATTTAGCATTTGCTGGGAACAGTGAGAGTTGCTTGAGACACTGAGGAACAAAACTGGTTCTCTGGCCCTTGCTGGTTTGGCTCAGTGGATAAGGCATTGACCTGTGAACTTAAGGGTCCTAGGTTCGATTCTGGTCAAGGGCGTGCAGGAGGCAGCTGATCAATGATTCTCATCATTGATGTTTCTATCTCTCCCTCTCTGAAATCAATAAAAATATTTAAAACACACACACAAACAAACAAACAAACAAAAAAACACAAAAAAATGGTTCTCTGGGCAGACCAGTAATGGGAGATTCAGGTGGGTCTACAAAAAACACATAGATAGTTCTTGGTTATTGAGTGCTTACTCAGGAAAGGTGGTGTGCCTTCTATGCCTCATCTCACATCTCTACAAGAGCCTATTTGAGCCTGCCATGTTGTGGGTGTTCAATGAATGGCTATTGAAGATAGTAAACAGATGACTTAGGAATGACTCTCAAGTTACAGAAAGGAAACTGAGAGTCCGAGAAGTGATGATTCAGCTTGTAAAGGATAGAGCTTGGTCTGGGTGGGAAAGAAGGAATTGTAGGTGGATGAAACTGCCCCAATAAAGGTGTGGTGGAGAACATGAGGCAGGAGGGCAGCTGGCTGGCCAAGAGAGAAGGTTTCTGAGAAGGGAGAAAGATTATTTGATGTTATGTAGGTTCATGAGCTGAGCAGGTAAAAAGGATGGGGGGGGGGGGCATGCACCCGTGTGTGTGTGTGTGTGTGTGTGTGTGTGTGTGTGTGTGTATAAATAACAATGATAACCATTTCTAGCTCTTCCTGAACTTCAGGCATGTATTATGCCCTTAACAGTGGAACTTAACCACAGCCTTAAGAATAGACACTATTATAATCCTAATTTTACAAAGGAAGAAGCTGAGGCTCAAAGAGATTAGCTCATTTGCTGGAGGCCACACAGCTAGTCAGAGGGGGGTAGAGTGGTTTGAACCCTGGCCTGGCTGGCCACAGAGCCCTCTCTGGAGGGGAGGGGGTCTATGTGAGGGCATCAGCTGGGTTGTGCCTATCTAGCTCTGAGGCTACCAATCTTCCCCAGTCCCATGTGGACAGCGACTCCTCCTCCAGTCACAGCCGCCAGGAGACCCCTCCCACCACCACTGCTGCAGCCCCCCAGGTCACCGAGGAGTCAGCTTCCAGCTTCCGGCCAACCACGCCACCCCAGCATCGATGCTCCTCCACTCAGGTGCGCCCTTCAATCCCCAGCAGAAGTCTGGGGCACCTCATGGGGGGCCGGAGTCCTGAAGTGGGCAGGAACTGAGGCTTTAGATGGGCAAGAAACCACAAACACACTAGGGTGGTTGACTGGAGTTCATGGTGGGATAGGGTGGAATTTGAAAGTCTGGGATCGTTGGAGGGTTGGGTGAGGGTTTCTAGCGTCTCCTGCGCTCCTGGAAATTAGTTCTGGGCTCCAGAGGGGTTTGGTGGACGACTTGGGCCATGAATTATTCTAGTATTAGGGGGTTGCTCTTGGATTTTGAGAGAGCACAGGACGGGAGCCTGGACTACTGGGCTCTTAAGGTGTGGGCTTGGTGCCTGGATTCTTCTGTCTGTTCCTAAATTTCCTCTGACCCTGAGAGAGGAGTGGGGCTAGGGGTTTGGAAGACTGCTGGACTCAGACCAGGTCCCAGGACAGGATCCTCCGGTGAATGAACCCTGTGGAGAAGTCTTTGAATTCTCAGGTTTTCTGAGACTAGACTGGATTGTGATTGTGATGGGATGTCAGGGATCACAAACCCCACTAATGGGTTCTGTCTCTTCATCCCACAGAGCTATCCTCCGCTTCTACCGTTCACAGGATTTCCGGAGCCCTCAGAGGCCCTGGCCGGGGCTGGGGGGCTGGGTTGGGGCAGCCGCGGTTATGAGGATTACAGGCGCGCCGGACTGCCCTCGCCCCTCACCCTGTCCACCTGCGTTGTTCGTTTTGCCAAGACTGGCGCGTTGAGGGGTGCAGCCCTGGGGCCCCCAGCCGCCCTACCTGCTCCTCTCCCAGAGGCTGGACCTCCCGCACCAGCCAAGGCCTCCCCGGAGGCGGAGGAGGCTGCACGCTGCGTGCACTGCCGCGCGCTCTTCCGCCGCAGAGCAGATGGGCGTGGTGGCCGCTGTGCCGAGGCCCCGGACCCGGGTCACCTGCTGGTGCGCCGTCTCAGCTGCCTGTGGTGTGCAGAGAGCTTGCTCTACCACTGCCTGTCGGATGCCGAAGGCGACTTCTCGGACCCATGTGCCTGCGAGCCGGGCCATCCGCGCCCTGCTGCGCGCTGGGCCGCGCTGGCTGCACTTTCCCTGGCGGTGCCCTGCCTCTGCTGCTATGCGCCCCTGCGTGCCTGCCACTGGGCTGCAGCACGATGTGGCTGTGCGGGCTGCGGAGGTCGCCACGAGGAGGCCGTGCGGTGAGGATGGCCTGGTGGACCCAAAATTGAGGGTCCAGGACCCCGGGCTCCGTTTGGAACCCAAATCTAAACTTAGGCACACCTGGAACTTGAAGCTCGAGTTTAAATTGAGAGACCCCAGATCTGGAACCTGGACTCCAAATCTAGGACTGAGGGATCCCAGGCCCAGCTTCAGTGAGCTGTCTGCCTAAGTCTTAGGCATGCTGAGTTCTGGCATCCTTATCCTGCTGTTCCCCTCCCGCTGTGACCTAGACTGAGGCGACTAGCCATCCCAGCTCTACACCTCAGGGCACACAGGGCCCTGGCAGAGGCAGGGCCCCGAACCCTGACTGAATGCAGATTACAGCCCCAAAGAGTAAGGAGTTTCGAATACCTGACCCTGCCTGTATACAATTATTCCCACATCTTGAGAATCACCCCAAATGATTCCTGAATGCTCATCTAAATTGGGGCACCCATATTTGAGGTGTTCTAGCCCTAGGACCCCTAAGACACCAAACCCTCTTAAGATGCCCTGGGTTCGAGGATATGCCCAAATAGATGTTCTCTGACCAAAATGGCTTGGGATACTAATCTTATAGCCTCATCTTTTCTCCCCCTTCCCTCCTCCATCCCCCAGTCCAGACATCAGATTCCAAGATACTCTGAGATTCAGAGATCAAAGACAGCTGCAGACAACCTGCCCCTCCCAACCTCCCCAGCCAATGCTTCCAGAAGCTTTGAATCTCATATAGGACACTGAGGTGCCTAGTACTTTCAGATTAGGACTGAAGGCCACCAACACCTCAGGACCCAAGACACTGGTACCAAATCCTTAGATAGCCCTCTTGGACTTAGGTTTCAAATCCCAGAATGTCCTGGAATCTTTGGCTTCTTTGTACCCACAGATTCCCCAAGGCTGGAAGCCCGGCTCCCAGAGGATGGGCTGTTCATAACAACCCTGACCTTGGTCCCCAGCTTAGAGTGACCCCAAGGTGCCACTGACCTTTCAAATTCAGGGCTCAAGCCTACATAGCATTGGGATTATCACAGACCTGAGATCTTGGTCCCTTTATACCAGAGGGAGATTTGAGGTGCCCCAGGACCCCAGCACCCTCAGATCTGATTTCTTTGAACTCAAACTTCTCTAGTCTGATATTCCCTGTGATCTGCTGTCCCTTGAATTCTGCTATCCATAGGTCCTTGAGACCCCCAAGATCCCAGGCTATGGCATTCTGGAATTCTAGTTCCAAAGTCATTCTCTTCCCCCACCCCCTGTATGTTCCCAGCAAACCACATAACTATCTTTATCCTGGGGGGGTGGGGAGACCACCATTGTGAACTGTTTTTGGGTTCTAGGACCACTGAGTTCCTCTATTCTCAGCATTTCCATAGGTGATTGTGCAGGCTATTCACTGACCAAAGGCACCTGGCTACTGTGGTGAGGTGGCTGGGATTCACCTCACACTGCTCTTGGAGGAAGGTGTGCCTTTTTCTAAGCTGCACAAAGGCACATTTGGGGCCAGCTATGGCTCTGCTGGTGCACACACATACTCTCCAGCCCTCCAGGCTCTTCCCCAAGCCCAATCTTGAGTCCCGGTCCTAGTCCAAGCTTTTAGTGTTTCACCCTCCATTAACCCTTTCTCTTACATCTCAGAGTTGAAGGTTGCTTCAGAAGTTTGAAAGCCTGTTTCATGGCCCCCTGAGATTCCTGTTCAGGGGAAAGGGGATGCCAAAGTTTCTTTTCCTTGAGTGGAATGGGACTTCAGGATCCCTCAAATCTGATAGCCTAAATAGGGATGAGGGGACCGAAGTCTTGGAGCAACACCATCTTAAATCAGTATATGGGCTTGGGTCCTGCATCTGGTGAACTTATCTTTCTTCAATACCTAGACTTGGGTGGCATGGTTTAAGAACTAGGTCAGGGAGCCTAGAGAGATAGAGCTTTCTGTCACTTCTTTTAAATGATTAACTATTTCTTACATCTGAACCTGTGAGATTCAGCTCTCCCAACCAGACTCTGGGATGGGTAAGAAAAAAAGAGGGTGTCCCTCTCATCCCCATTCTACCCAACTCTCATCACTGTTAGACCCACCAGAGCTGAGACAGAGGCACTGGGGGCTGGGGCACCCTGGGTCCCCATCCCCCTTTCTCCAGTCCCTCCCTTCAGTGATGAGCAGGGGAAAGCTCCATTCTTAACCTACCTCGTTTTGGGGAGGGGTGGGACAGGGGACCAGATGCTGTAAGGTACTGTGGGATCTACATGAAACGGTGGGGGGCTGGTGTGAAGATCCCCCAACACCACCTTGTCAAGGTCTCCCAGTCCTGCGCCCTGATGATACCTCTGATCCATGAATTCTCTTCATCACCCCAAAATTGGGTGCATGGAGGGCTGATCTTGGGACCCAGGAAGACCTCACACCCTGGAGCCCAGGCCTAATTTCCCAGCTGCTTGCCCCTCAGATTGGATACTTGGCCCCTAGATTTAGGGGAGGTACCCTGACATTTATTTTCCTGATTTGATTCCAAGCCAGTCTGTGACCTCAATATTGTTACTGAAGTGGTGAGGGAGCCAAAGACCCAGCCTTGTCATCGGAGGAGGGGGCATGATATTCACTCCAAGAAATGTCTTCAACAAAGTCTCAGCCTGTGTTTTTATTTGCATTGATGTGCCCCATCCACTCACCTTCCTGAACTGTCAAACCAGTCTCCTACCCAGTTCTCTTCTTCGTATCCGTTAGTCCCAAGCAGACGCTTAGCTGAGTTTATACATTCCACCAAATGCACTTATTGAGCACCCATTATATGCCACGTCCTGTTTTAGGCTCTGGAGAGAAAGCAGTGAACAGAACATAAAAATGTCCCACAAGCTGCTTATGAACTTTATAGGGAATGGACATGTAAGAAACGATATGTACTGTGGGGAAAACGTGGAGATGAGGGATGAAGTCAGTAGTAGCCAGGGTGATTAGGTTAGGCCTCACTGTTGAGCATCTGAATAGAGCCCTGAGAGATGTCTTCTGGAAGAACTCTGCAAGTAAAAGAAGGGTCAGTAGAAGGCGCCGGGAAGAGCATGTCTGGAAGTCAGGGAAACTAAGGGAGCTGGAGTATCTGGAGGGGAGAAAGCAAGGAGGAGGTTACTTAGGAGATGAGGGCGGATCTGTGGGGACTTGCAAGCCATTGCAAGGACTTTGGTGTTCACCCTGGGTGAGAGGAAGCTATAGGAAGCTCCAAACATTGGGGGGGGGGGGGGGAGGCTGTGAGCTGACTTAGGTGTTCACAGGTTGCCTCTGGGGAACAGACATTGGGAAGGGAGGTAGGGAGGAGGCTGATGTGATGGTCCTGGGGAGACGATGGTGCAGAGGACCAGGGTGAGAGCAGTGGAGGTGGGGAGAAGTGTTTTGAAGGTAGAGTTCACAAATTTAGATATGGGGTTTGCTATAAAGAGAGAAGTCAAGGTTATGATTCCTGGATTTTGGCTTGGGCAATTTTTAATGTCTTATTAGGGTTAACGAAGGCCTCCTGAATACCCATTTTTGAGGTAGACAGGACTAAGGTGGAGCCAGATTAAGGGTAGGTAGGCTCTGCCCCTGAGGAGGAAATTCTGGCCTTTGTTCTTGCCTGAGGCTAAACACCTAGGCCACCCCTGCTCCCAGCAGAATTAAACTAGGAACTACTGGAGATCAGAATAAAGAGACGGTAAAAGATTAAATCTGGACCCAATTTTAACAACAACAAAACAGTAGCAGTAATAACAGTAGTAATAGGTAAATAGTTAAACGCATGGACTTCAGAATGATCTAAATTTGAGTTCTGGCACCACTACACATTCAGTGTAACTTACCCTCTCTAAACCTCAGCTACTTGGTCCAGAGACACACAGGAAATGCTCAATATATGATATTCTACTAAGCACTTACATACAGGGCTCTAACCCTCACAACTGTAAAAGGTAATGTCCCCTTCCTTGTAGGTTAGAAGGGAATTTGGCAGGGACATATGTGAGTAGTGGAGTCAAATCCTAACCCCTGTTGGCCTGACTCCCAGGGTGTAATATCAGTCACTAGCTATGTGGCACCTGCTGCCTCTCTCCAAGGCTTGGGAAACAGAGGGATGAAGGCAAGACAAGCACAGTGTGATCCATGAGGAGGAGCTCTGTTGGGGCCACACTTTCTGAGTTCCTGATTTAACTCCAACCCTAAGGAGGGAGGGAATAAGTACGTTTTTGGATTTGGAGCGGAGGTGGAAGAACTTGGTCTAGGGTGCTTTAAGAGAGGAGGGAGGCTGAGGAAAAAGTCTAAGGTGCTACTACGTTGCAGCAGTAGCGACACCCACTGGCTGGACCCAACAGCCGGGACCCTGGACTCAGCTCCGACTTCCTGGGCCTGGAGAGCTTCCAGGCCCCTCATTGCCATCCCAGGCGGCCCGCCTAAAATACGGCGCGGGCGGGCCTGGGCGGCTCGTCTCCCGCTGCGACAAGGAGCGTAGAGGCCCTTTGCGAGAAGAGGCTGTGGGTCGGGCACGCTGCGACCGGCTGCGCACGCCGCTTTGGGGGCGGGGCCTCCCGCCTCCCGGCAGGGGGCGCACCCCTGCGAGGAGGTTACGTCTCCATGGAGGGGGCGGAGGCCGAGGCACGGGAGGGGGCCGCCGTAGCCCAGGACCTGCAGGCCCTGGGGTAAGGGGCGCGGTGTGGCGGAGGGCGGCGCTGGAAGGGGCAGGCCTGCCCTCGGGGATTCTGAGGGCCTCCCCGGCTCCCTCTCGCCCTGGCGCCGCCGCAGGTATGAGGACTTCCTGGAGGCGGCGGCGCGGAGCCCCCTGTGCCCAGACTTCAGGGCGCTGTGCGCGCGGCTGGCGGCTGAGCTGGCGACTCTGGGCGCCTTGGAGCGGGAGCGAGAGGAGGGCGCGGAGGCGCTGAGTGCCGGGGACGGTACGTGTGGAGCGACAGGCCCAGAGCGGGGAGCCCGGGGCCGCCGCCCCGCGCTGAGCCTTCTCCTCCCGCAGGCCCCGGCGCGGAGGAGGAATTCCTGCGACAGCTGCGCCGCCTGCTGGAGGAGCTGCACTGCCCGGACCGCGCGCTCTGCGGCGGGGACTGCGCCGCCGCGCTGCGGGAGCCGGGCGCCGGCCTGCGCCTTCTGCGTGAGCGGGGCGCCGGCGCGGGAGTGGGCGAGGCTTCGGCCCCGGGCGGGCGGCGCGCTGGGCGCGGAGCTGGGCCCAGGCGTCCCCTGAAGGGGCGTGGCCAGAGTGCGGGGGGGGGGGGACTGCGGGGGGGGGCGGCAGGTGGGTGTGGAGTCAGGACCTTGCGGGTGGATTTAGGGCTCTGAGTTGGGCGGGATTCGAATTTTGACGGAAAGATCCTGGAGCTCCAGTGGGTTGTGTTAGTTGGAGCCTGGCAGTTGGTTCTCTGGTGGGCGAGGTTCAAAGTCCGCAGGGGCCTGGGTCTCAAGTGGGTGGAGATTATTCTGGAGCTAGAGCCAGGGCCCTAGAAAGGCCAAACTAGAAAGAGGGAAGGTGTTTTTGTTTGTTCTAATCCTCACCTGGGGTCACTTTTCCCGTTGATTTCTAGAGAGTGCTAAAGGGAGGAGGGAGAGACAGAGAGAGAGAGAGAGAGAAACATCGACCTGAGAGAGACACATTGATTGGTTGCCTCTCGCGGCCACAACAGAGGTACCTGCCCTTGACCTTGAACGGGAATCAAGAGGGAGGAAGCTGCAGGAACTTTGTCCCTTCCCTCAAACCCCCTCCCCCGCCCCAAAGAAGCAGCTTTTTGGCTCAGGTGGGTGATTGTGCCACCCTCTTTCCCTGCTTTTAGGCTTTCTCTGCACAGAACTCCAGGCTGCCCGCCTCCTCTGCCTACACCAGCGGCTGGATCCCACCCCAGCGGTGCGCGAATCCCATGGGGAAGGGACAGAGGAGGGAGATGGCATGGTTCGGGAACTGATCCTTATCCTCCAAGCCCTGGGGTTGCTCAGACCTGCGCTGGGGACCCTCGCCAGCAGGCTTCTGTGGGAGTTGCATGCCAAGGTATAAAGCAAGAGTCCTCTCCTTACTAGAGCCACCCGTGGTCTGGGTCCCCAGGTTTGGGGAAACTAGGGTCGATGGAGAATTCCCACAGTTTCTTATAGTCATTCAGCCTCTTGACTTCTCCCATCAGGTCTCAGAGCTGCTGCCTTCCCTGCCCCCAGGATCCCTGCAGCCCCTTCTAAGCCACCCACTAGATGCACCCAGATGGGTAAGACTGTATGGCTGTATGCAAACAGTGTCTCATTCAGGGATGGGAGTGATATGACCAAGACCTTTCTCACCAGGAAGCATTGGAGTCTCTGTGCCAAAGCCTGGGAGATCAGTACTGCTGCCGCCGTTGCCTCCTCCTCAAGCGCCTGGACCTCACCATATCTGCATTCCACTGGAGTGATCGGGCAGAGGTGTGGGCATAGGACCCTGGAAGGGGCAAGGAGGCCCAATGGCGGGAGCTACCCTTGCAGGGAAGAGGAATTAAGGCCAGGAATATTACCCTCTTGCATGTTCTGAGGTCCAGGACAATGTTGAATCTTGTGAGGTTGGGGTCCTAGAATCTCAGAGCCTCCAGGGCCTTCTAGAATTCCCAGCTCTGAGTTGGAAGTGTTTTCAGAGCTATACCCCTTATTTAGGGAAGTGGGAAGTGAGACCCTGAGTGAGAAAAAAAATGAGAGATTCCCACCCTGATTGGCTCTTGGGTACCTTCTCCATGTTCCCTCACAATCCCCAGGCCAAAGGTGAGGCCATGAAGGCAGTGCTGATCCCAATTCGAGAGACTCTGACCCCAGAATCGGATGTCTCCATTGCACACATCCTGGCTGCCCGAGCTGATCTGTCTCGTCTTGTCCCAGCCACGAGCAAGGCTGCCCGCCGAGGGACCAGCTGTGCCATCAACAAGGTGGGCATCTGGGGTTGGGGAAGGGCCCCAGCATCTTTGGCCTTCAAACTGGCCTTTCAACCTCGACCTCTGCTTGGCTTTGTCCTCTCCTCTGCCTGGTTTCCTATCTTCCGGATTCACCTATAATCCACTCTCTCCACATAGCAGTTGGAAGGATATTTCTAACTCATGTCCCCACCTCGCTAAAAACCCTCCTGTGGCCCCCAGTGCCTTTCAAACAGCCCAGCTGAGCCCCTGGCCCACCTCTCCAGCTTTGGCTTAGACTCCTTCCCCAACACCTCACTCTGTTATATTCGTTTTCAGCCATTTTTAAAAAATATTTTATTGATTTTTTACAGAGAAAGGGAGAGGGATAGAGAGCTAGAAACATCGATGAGAGAGAGACATTGATCAGCTGCCTCCTGCACACCCCCTACTGGGGATGTGCCCACAACCCAGGTAACATGCCCTTGACTGGAATCGAATCCGGGACCTTTCAGTCTTCAGGCCGACGCTCAATCCACTGAGCCAAACCCGTTTTGGCAAGTTTTCAGCCATTTTAAAAGCAGAGATACCCTCTGTTTAAATGATTGTTATTTGGCCTCATACCTCTGTCTAAATAGTCTTATACTTATGTGAATACTAGGAAATAAAGTCTAGCACAGCAAAGAGAAGTAAAATTTACGAAAGTTGTTTGCTTTAAGGAAATATAGTAAGTAAATAATATAGGTAATGCACAAGTGATGGATATTTAGAAAAAAAAATACACTGCTTTACTGGAAATGTTATACAAAGGCCAAACATAAAATAAACATAAATTGAGGTGTCCTTATTACTATTGGTAGAGACTTGGACCTCTGCCATCACTCTCAATTTTATTTCCTTCTTCCTGAGGCTCCTGGAACCCAGTTTGAAACCTCCAGCCTGTATCTTCTACCAATCCAGCACCCCAGACCAGTGATCGGCAAACTGCGGCTCGAGAGCCACATGCGGCTCTTTGGCCCCTTGAGTTTTTAGCAAAGGCCAGCTTAGGAGTACCCTAATTACATTAATAACAATGTACCTACCTATATAGTTTAAGTTTTAGAACTTTGGCTCTCAAAAGAAATTTCAATCATTGTACTGTTGATATTTGGCCCTGTTGACTAATGAGTTTGCTGACCACTGCCCCAGACCATCCCACCCATGGTACCCAAATGGTCAACATCTGCCCTTTTTTAAACTCATGCTGCTTCCTTGGTTCTCTGGCCTTCTTGTTCAAGATACTTTTATTTTCTGAAACTAAAGTCTAATCAACTCTCAGGTGCTTATGGGCAATGTGCCAGACCGAGGGGGACGTCCAGATGAGTTGGAGGCTCCTATGCCCAGTTGGCAGAGCAGAAGAGATAATGGAGGCGGGAGGAAGGCAGGCCGCCACAGCTGGGGCGGTAAGAAGAAAAAGAAATAAAGGGGGACTGGGTCCTCTATGGGATGCTGATGCCATTGATAATCTCTGGGGAATCAATTTGAGATTGTTTCTTGGCACCTGGCACCCAGGCTTCACATCTATTCCTGAGGCCCTAATTCCTCCCCCTCTTCCCCCATCCACCATTTAACATCAAGGACCATGTTCTCTGAAAAATAAATTTAATTTATGACAGTTGTGGATCTATCTCTGGGGGGCTGTGAGGGAGGGGCAGGTCAGGACACACAGGTTTGAGGAGGAGGGAGGGGGTCTCAGTCCCTTGGATCTAAACAGGCTCCTGGTGCTCTGACCCTCAAAGTCCTTTGTTCTTCAGCGACACACTTTCCCTTCCTGTGGGCATGGGGAAAGACATGCAAGCACTGGACAAACATCAGGCAGCCACCATGTGGCAGCTCTGTTCTAGGCTCTTGGGATAAAGCAGTGAAAAGTGCAGCTCCTGCCTTACCAGAGCTCACATTTCTGGTAAGGATGGGCAGATATTCAACAAGAGAAAAAGGTAAAATGTATAGTTGCCAGATGAGGAAAGGACTTTGGAGGAAAATAAAGCCGAAGGTGGGATCCGGGACCATGGGGAGATTGAAACTTTGAGTATGGTGAGGGGTGGCCTCACTGAGGTGACACTTGAGCTAAGTCCCAAAGAGGGAGTCATGTGGGCCTCTGGGAAAGTGTCCAGGCAGAGGGAACAGCCAGTGCAAAGGCCCTGAGGTAGGAGTATTTTTGGCATGCTCAGGGACCACTGAGGCCAGTGCAGCTGAAGCAGGATGGGAGGGGGTAAGTGGTATGAAGTAACAGCGGCAGACTGTGGAGTGGGCTGCAGGGAGAACTGTGGCTTTTAACCTGAGTGAAATGGAGCCACATGATCAGACTCAAGCGTTCACTAGCTCCCCTTTCGACCCCTTCTCTACTGTCTCTAGAACCCCGACCCTGCTCCTATCCCCCTCCTGACCCCCTCTCCCATCCCCCACCTGACCCACCCTGACTGTCAGTGTAGCACATTGATCAGAAGCTTCTGTTTTAGAGGCAGACAGAAGACTTGGGTTTGAATCCTGCCTTCAACAACTTAGGAACTCTGCCACCTTGGGTGAGCAGCTTGACCTCACTGAGCCTCAATTTCTTCATCTGTAAAATGAAGATTTAAGGAGTTGGTAAAATAATGGTAAAGATTAAATGTATCCAACATGGAGCTGCAGTTGCCTAAGTGCAGGAAAGGGGAGTACAATTAATAGCTACTCTGATGCAAAAGAAGAAAATAACTTCCCGGTGTCTAGGAATTGGGCTTGGAGGACTGGATGGGTGGCGGGGCCACCGCTGGGAGGGGAACCTGGAAGGAAGAAGATATCGGGTGATGTGGGGGGTGCGATGTCAGGAGATGTTTCCCGCCATCGATACCTCACCAGACTTCTCTGTCTCTAAAATATGGAACCCTTCATCAATTTGCATGTCATCCTCATGCAGGCCCCTGCTAATCTTCTCTGTATCGTTCCAGTTTTAGTGAATGTGCTGCCGAAGCGAGCACCTCACCAGACTTCTGTTAAGTGGATGAATGAATGTCCCCTGTGGACATTTTTAAATCCAGCCTCAGAGTCTCTGCCTTGGAATAGTGTAATTTATTCCATGACATTTATTGTAGCTCCTGACACATTTGGCCTTACCATTGCCATCTCATTATTTTCTTTATTTTTTCTCCCTAAAATCCTTTTTTGCTGTTCTACTAGTGGCTACCCCTTCTTCCTATCAACATACTGAAATTTCTGTTTTTCTAATAACGTTAAAAATTTACCAGAATCTCCTACCCAAGTAATTGAAGATTTTTGCACATTTTTACTTTCCCTTGCTTCCCCAATCTGTTTGGGTTCCCCAGGCAAGTGAGTTGGTCTCCCCTGTATCCTCACCGTGTCTGGTTCCCAGGAAGGTTGTGGGGACTCTGTCTGGGTCCAAGCATGGTGAAGGTGGCACTCCGTCTCAGGTTCCAGGGCGTATGTGTAGGAAAGACTGTCCTCAGAGCCTGTTTCGGGGGTACGGGTGGGAGGAATGAGAGTATGTTGGGAAGAGCTTCATGACCTTGGGATTAATCCCTATGTACCAAGCCCCCTTTCCAGAGCTGTACACCCTGGTCTTACCACAGCTGGCCCGGGGCGTTGGTGTGGGTGGGACAGGGGCTCCTGAGGGGCTCCTCTCGCTCTTGGCCCCTGGCCTCCTGCACTCCTCCTTTACTCGGTCTCTGCAGTGTTTGTGGCAGCACAGCCCACAGTCTGGGGGAAGGCAGCAGTTAGTGGCCAAAGACCCAGCCCATGCCCCCATTCTTCTGGGCTGCAAGATCTGAACTCCCTCCCCCCTCACTGATGTCCATCCTACTTACCCCGACAGCGGTAGCCTTGCTTGGTGACACCCCAGAGCTGGGAAGAGAAAGCAGAATAGGTTGCCAAGGCTAGGAGAGGTAGGGCTGTGGATGGGCAGGGCTCTTTGGAAGTGTGGAAACCATCTAGGTTTTGGAAATTCTCAAGGCTAGATAGAGGTTTATGTGGGATGAGGATTAAAGGAATTTGGAGGTTTATTCAAGTTTGAGGAATCATCTAGGCCAGTGGTTCTCAACCTTTTAATGCCGAGACCCTTTAATACAGTTCCTCATTTTGCTACTGTTATGAATCATAATGTAAAGGTCTATGTTTTCCGATGGCTTTACAGCAGCGGTTCTCAACCTTTGGGTCGCTAGCAGGGTCACCTAAGATTATAGGAAAACACAGATCTTTACGATTCATAACAGTAGCAAAATTACAGTTATGAAATAGCAATGAAAATAACTTTATGGTTGGGGTCACCACATGAGGAACTGTATTAAAGGGTCTCGGCATTAAAAAAGGTTGAGAACCACTGATCTAGGCTATTAGAACTGGGTCAAATTTGGAATTCTGTGGGCAGGGATTGTGTCTATTGTGTTTTCTGCTTGCCCTCCCCACTCCCTCCACTTACACACCCTGAGCCTAGAACTGTACTGGCACACAGGAGGTACTTAATAAATATTTAGTGAATGGAAAACAAATTTTGGAAGGCCAAGGGTTGTAAATTAGCTTGGGAGATTGAGAGATTTGTCCATTATCCAGAACTTGAGTGTAATTTTGAAAATTACCCAGGGTTTGAATTATCTAGAGTCTAGAAACTTGGAGATTGAATGTTTAGGAATAATCTATCCAGGCATGTAAGTTAAATAGGATTTTAGGTGTTATCCATGCGTTGGCAGTTATCCAAGATAGAGGTCAGCTGGGATTTGGGCGTTAGCTAGACTTTGGAAACATTGGGATATAGAGAAGATCCAATGTTTAGGGTGTCTATGAAATGTGGGGATTATTTGAGGTTGAACAATTTTCTGGAATTCGCAGATTGTTCAGGGCTTGAGTACTCCAAGGAAGGTCTGGCTTCTGAGCCCAGACTGTGAGGAGCTAGGACACTCAGAAGATGGGCCCCAAGGATGATAGTGGGCCGAATGCTCACGAAACCACTGCAGCTGTCACAGAAGGTGGGCTTGCGGAAGGTGACCTCATGGAAGGTGTGCAAGAAGGCCAGGCCTAGCTTGGAGCAGATGGCGCTGGCCCGGAGAAGGTATTCCGTCAGCTCCTCTCGGCTGAAGGAGCCACTCCTGGGGGCAGAGACCTCACTTCAGCATGACTGGCCCGTTTCTCCCAGACCCCAGGATCCTGGAAACCCCCGTATCCTCATCTGTGGGGGCCTTAGAAATTAGAGCACTTACTCTTGGCAGGGGGACGGGTGAAGCCCATGGCAGGCAAAGGGGAAGTTGCCTGAGAGTCGCTCAAAGTCCTCAAGAGAGATGGTTCCTCGGCCTTCAGGGTCATAATTCTTGAACACGGACTTCAGAGGAACATGGGAAGGGGAGAGTAAGGCCTTGTCATGATCCCTTCGGTCTTAGGGTCAGGGCTATACAGGTAGCTTCCTTCTTGGCCCCCAGTAGCCAGGCCATAGTCCCTCCTTACCTCTACCAGCTGCTCCACATGTAGACCCAGGGTGGCCCTGTCGGGCTTGGGCATCACACCAGGGGCCCACTCCACCACCAGGGGTGCTTTGAAGGGGGAGGGTGGCTGGAGCAGGGACAGAGGGGCATAGTTAGTCAGTGGATAGGCTTGGGCTAGAGGTCAGAGATCAGGGTTTGGGTCTCACCAGACTCTTAGGACAGCGAGGCTCCCGGGTGTAAGAAAGCTCATAGATCTCGTCCTCCGTGTAGAAAAGATCCAGGGAAAGCTGGGGGTGGGCAGGGATTATAGACTCTGTCTCCATCCTCCTACCTACAGCTATTGCCCTGCCTGGGCCTCCATTCTCCTCCTCTTCCCAAAAGCCCCCTCTTCTCTGGGGACCTGGAAGGTCTCTCCCACTGAGATCTATTCATTCTTCACGCACCTAGTACAGGTATGCTATTTTCTCACTGGGGCTCTTTTGGATCCTATTTAAAAGTTCAAACCCTGCTCCTTTCCATGCGTTTTCTGCCTTAATTTACTCTCATACTTATCTAAAAGACCATGTGATTGACTTAATGGCTTTGTTTTATGTGCTGTCTCCCCCACTAGGATGTCAGCCTCACAAGAACAGTCTCTCCACCCCCCACCCCCCCTTTCTGACTTGCTCACTGCTGTGAAACCTAAGTGCCTGAAGTAGTAGTGCCTGGCTCACAGTGGGTGTTCAATAAATATTTGGGATGATGGCCTCATAATAGGGCGGGCCTCATATTAGGGCGGGCTTCATGGGCAAGCCCCACACTTAAAAGGGCCCCACTTTGTTTAATGCCCTGTCACCACAGTCTTGAAAGTCTGAAGAACTTGGAACAAGGAGCTCCATATTATTTGTATTGCAACTGTAAACCTACTTTTGCCTACCCCTGTATATATGTGTCTCCGGAATCCCACACTTCCAACCTTAGGACATAGTGTAGTAGTTTACATGTTACACACGTGGGTTCAGATCCAGGTTTTACTGCTATGGGAGAGTGGGCAAGTGACCTCACCTCTGTGGCCCTGTTTCCTAACCTGTAGGAAGCATGATAAGGGTCCCCACCTTGGAGTTGTACAGAAGGGATGAAGTATTCTGTAAAGTGTTTTACAGCCGAAACCGGTTTGGCTCAGTGGATAGAGCGTCGACCTGCGGACTGAAAGGTCCCAGGTTCAATTCCGGTCAAGGGCACGTACCTTGGTTGCGGGCACATCCCCAGGAAGGGGTGTGTAAGAGGCAGCTGATTGATGATTCTCTCTCATTGATGTTTCTAACTCTCTATCCCTCTCTCTTCCTCTCTGTAAAAAAATCAATAAAATATATATTAAAAAAAAAAAAAGAGAGAGTGTTTTACATGTTGTCTGGCCCAGAGTAAGTGATCAATAATTATTACTAGCTTTTTGCTTAGATTCGTAGTATGTTAAAGCTTGGAATTTTGGACAAGTGACATGAGAAGCTCAGAACCTTGGAGTTCAGAAGTGTGAAAGCCCAACGTAATTCTGGAGCTTAGATCAATGGATACTTGAATTTCTGGGGGAATGGGAGGAAAAGGCATAACATATGTGGAGCTCTCTGTGTTCCAGGTACTAATTTAAGCACTTTATGTGAATTATATTACTGATTGGTTCTTCTCAACTACTCTCTGAAGTAGGTCCTATTATTCCTATTTTGCAGATAAGGAAACTGAAGCCAAGGGGCTAAGTGACTTGCCCAAGGCCACACAGCTGGGGGGGGGGGGGGGCGGGTACCTAGAAGCTCTGGTTTCAGTATATGTGCTGCCAAAGCCCAAACATCTCAATGCTGTTCTCTCCTGGCACACAGCCCTTCACCCACCCAGGACCCCAGGCTCAGCCTCCAGGAGCCCAGCTGGGGCTGGGCAGCTCACCGTAAGCAGATGCAGCAGGTCCTCATTGGCACTGCAGGGGGGGTGCTGCTTCTGAAGGGCTGCCAGTTCCTGCAGCCGTAGGTAGAGGCTGTTGAGCTTGGGAAGGTGCAGGCGGCCATCAGGTAACCTGTCGGGCTGTGCCTCATGCAGGGACACCAGGTCCTTGAGGTGCACACCCAGCACAGGCAGCCGGAAGCCTGTACAGCCAGCCCAGGTGCGGCGATAACAGGCATAGTTGTTGTGGGCAGCAAGCAGCTCAGTCAGCTCCAGCAGGGTCTGTGTGGGAGGCCACATTGGGGAGAGGGCAGCATGTTATCGGGGAAAACTAGGTTCCGCTCTCTTAGCCCCATGGAGGAGGGTATCTTAGCAGTCCCCTGTGTGGGCTTCTAACCCCCAGGGGCCCAATGCCGTTTTTGGACACTTTCCCAAACCCTATCCATGTCCCACATTGGCCTCAATATCTTCTCAAACTGCTCTTCCTTGGGTCCCCAGGCTAGAGTGATTCTTCCAAAACCTAAGTCTGATCATGGATGTTGCGTCATTCTGAAATGTTCCCTAACTCCCCAGTGTCCTCCGGATAAAGCCCAGATACCTTAATGAGCTTGCAAGGCTCCCCTAGATCTTCCTCTGAATATCATCTGCCACCTCCTGTCCTCAGCCACACACCAGACTCATGAATGGCTCACTTTCCCCAGACATTACCAGGATCCCATCCTGTGCTCCTCCCATGGGTGGCCCAGATGTTGGCACTCTTGGGGGCATTGTTTTACTCTGCCCCTGGGCTGCAAGTTCTCCACTAGCACCTTTCTCATGTCTCTCGCCAGTCCTGCTCAGGACTGGATACACAGTAAGAGATGTCAGCATGACAGGTGGATGTGTGAAGAGTGAGGAAGAATGGCAGAGGAGAACAGAGCCTGGGGGTCTGTTGGATTTGAATGAGCAAGGTCTCCAGGGCCCCAGGGGTAAAGGGGGTTGAAGAAAAGTGGGAGTTCAGGACCACTAGAATTTTGGGGAGGGTAGTGGGGCCTCACCTTGGTGCTATCAGGACTCAGGTGGGCATGGGAGTCCTTGAGCCTGGATATGGCACTGTGACACAGGCCCCCAGTGACTGCCATCAGTGTGTTGAAATTCTGCAGCTGGTGGAGACTCTATGGAGGGCAATGCAGATGTGATGAAGTCACAAGGAGCACGGATAAGTTGGGGGCTCAGGTGAAGCATCCCAATTGGAAGTACCCAGTTGAAGTTGAGATCCCAGGCATGGGTGTGTGTGGGCCAGTATGGGCATCAGACAGTTGAGATGTGTCAGGCAGGAGTGGGCCACAGCAGGCATGTAACAGACTAATGTGAGGTCAGAAAAAAAGTGGAGGGACTCCGTCAAGTATGGGGTGTTGGACTAGGCAGGTGTGTGTCAGACAGGTGTAGGTGATTCAGACAGATATCAGGGTGTCAGGCACCTGGAGGTCTCACTGCTGAGAGTCAGATGTGAGGAGAAAGAAGGTCGCGCTCTGGGCGGAGTTAGAAACAGAGCAGAGGTGAATGGGGTCAGAGTGATATAGAAGTGTCAGGTAGACAGGTGTGGGGTCAGCTGGCCGTCAGGGAGAATTGCCTCACCCTCCCCTTTTCCAAGTTTGAAGGGCGCAGGTCGCTGCGAGGAGAAAGTGGAACAAGGAGGAAACCCGCAGACAAACCCAGAACCGCAGGTCTAAGGGACCCAGCAAGAGAAGCAAAGGCGCAGGGAGAAGCTAGAGGAAGGGTGTGGCTGCAAGGAAGTGCGCAAAGGGGCGTGGCCACGCTAGGGGAAGGAGGGCTTCCCTTTTCTCCAGAAGGGAGGGGACCTGTCTGCAGGGAGGGGCGTGCAAGGGGCGGGGCCAGAAAGAGACCTGACGACGTAGTCACTATTCCGGAAGAGGCGCTGGAATGAATGTAGGGACTAGGGTGGAGGATGACGTAGAGGTGGAGGGCGTGAAAGAGACGCTTTTATTGCCTCGGAGACAATATTCTGGTGTAGGGCTTGGAAGACGGGGCCAGGAGGGATGTTGTCAACTGCCAAGTTTAGGACCACAGGGTGAGGCCAGGGAGGGTTGGATGCGGTGTTATCAAGGCCAAGGAACCGGGGCTGTCACAGTCTGGGTAAGAACCACCAGACTGAGACATGGGGCAGGGGGGAGGGGGGAAGGGGGAGGAAGGGGGAGTGGAGGGGACGGGCGGGAGTGGTCAGGATGGGGCTCGAAGCTGCAGGGCGCGGCCAGGGCACGGTGATTTCATTACCAGGGATGGACAGCTGGAACCGAAGGGGTGCGAGGGCCACAAAACGAGTAGAGCGGCGGGGCGGCCTCACCTGTGCCACACGGATGAACTTGTCCAGCACCTGTGCGCGCTGTGTGGGCCCGGGGCGGCTCAGCACCATGACCTGCACCCAGCGGGACACGCTGTTGCTGAGACCTACGGATACCTCTAGGGCCGGGCAGCCCCGCACAGAGCCCTGTAAAACGTAGTCTCGCAGGTCCTGGGGCTGCGGATGAATGAGCATCAGGTGGGCCGTGGCATTCCGGCCCTGCCCCTCACAGCCCATCCCTCTAGCAGTCTTGACCTCCTAAGCCCTAGCCTAGCTGTCATGTCCCTGATGTCACCATGGCTCTTTCCCATCTGAGGAGAAATGTTTATTTATTCATTATTTTTTAATAATTCTCACTTGAGAATATGTTTACTGATTTTAGAGAGAGGAAGGGAGACACAGAGAGAAACATCAGTGGTTGCCTCCCATACTCACTCTGACCAAGCATCCAACCTCAGCCTAGGTATGTGCCCTGACTGATAATCAATGTCACAGCCAAGGGAGCCACACTAGCCAGGGCCAGAGAAATGTTTACAAAAAGCCAGGCACTCTTTTGAAGCTTTTGTCATGTTAACTGATTTAACCCTCACATTGACTCTATGAAGTGACTACTATATTATTCCCATCTTAGAGATGAGGCCAAGAAGGTTCAGAGAGGATAAGTAATTTGTCCAGGATCACATATGCTTGAGTCAGGGTGGGAACCAGTCTGTTGCTCTTAACTGTTTACCTGTCTGGTATACAGTCAGCAAAGGAAAGAATGACAAAGAGGACAATAAATCAATTTCTATTTGTTCTGCTCAGGGGTCAACAGTCCATATCCACATACACTGTGCTGCATGTGTATGTAGGCGTGCGTGTGCGTGTGCACAAGTGTGTGTGTGTGTGTGTGTGTGTGTGTGTGTGTAATCATAAAATGTTCACATTAAAAAACCAGAGCCCAGCCGAAAACCAGTTTGGTTCAGTGGATAGAGCGTCAGCCTGCAGACTGAAAGGTCCCAGGTTCAATTCCAGTCAAGGGCATGTACCTTGGTTGGGGGCACATCCCCAGTGGGTGGTGTGCAGGAGGCAGCTGATAGATGTTTCTCTCTCATTGATGTTTCTGGCTCTCTATCTCTCTCCCTTCCCCTCTGTATAAAATCAATTAAAAATATATATATTTAAAAAAGAACACACCAAAAACCAGAGCCCATCAGGATGATCACTTTATAAGGTATGTAAATATCTAATCACTATGTTGGACACCTGAAACATAAGTATGTTAACTGTAATTTAAAAATAAATTTAACAAAAAAATATAAGACAAACATAACAAAAAACTAGATCCCCACCTTCCCTTGAAATTTTGATGGCAATAATGAGCACTTACTAGATTGAAACATGACATTACCATTTGGGTAGGTAAAATATGATAGGATTTACTCTGAACCAGGCACAGATCCTATCTTTAGCACTAACTATGTGCCAGGCATTGGGACAAGCATTTTCAAATGGACATATTAATTTAACTCTCCCAACAATCCAATGAAGTAATATGACCTGCATTAAAAACACTGAGTCCCAGAGGGGACTAGTTCAAAGTTACACAGGTAACAAGGGGCTGATCGATTTGAACCCCAGGGACTCTGTGCTCGGCCAGCTTAACTCATTTTTCTGGCCCTTCCAGCACCAAGTTTGAGAGTGAGATCCCTGCCCAGAGTCCAGGCCAGGGTGGGAAGTGTCCTCTTACCTGGCCCTAGCTGGAGGAAAGGGGGTTCTCACCTTGATAGCCTGAAAGGACCGGAACTCCAGGTAAGTGAGGTGCTGAGCCAGTTCCCCTGCCTCCAGGTGGTCGAAAAGCAAGGACACTTTGCACTTTTTGCCCAGGCCTGGGCTGCTCATGGAGGGTGGGGGGCCAGGGCCACCAGGGCTCAGACTGGGGGTAAAGAGGGGGAGGGTATTATAGGGGCTCGGGTGGAGGTATGGAGAGAGATGGCAGAGTGATGGGAGGGACAGAATGGGGAAGGGCTGACTCACAGGTTGGAGGAATCTCCCAGGCTCCTCTGGGCTGAGTTGCCTTCCTGCTCCACAGTGGCCCAGAAACGACCTATAACCTCTTCTAACTGGGGCTCATGGTGCACTGTCTCAGGGTGTTGGGTCAGCCAATATCTGAGGACGGTTTAGAGATGATGGGATGAGGCTGGATGGTGGGATGGTGGGGTGAGGGTAGGAAAGTTCTCTGAGAATCTCTAGGTGCTGGACTGGGGAATCTCTGTAAAGCCAGGGTTCAGAGAGGCACCAGGCTAGTGCAATCTCTGGGATTAGGATTGGGGGGGGGGGGGTCTCTTAGCACAGATTAGTGAATCAATAGGATATAGATTGGGGAGGATCTCTTGGAAGTGACATTGCTAGGTAGGACAGTGAGGAGGTTTTGGGTAAGATTTTGGGAGAGCAGGATGATGGGGGTCTTAGAAGCTAGGCTGGAGTATGTGGGAGGTAGGGGTTTGGGGATCAGAGCTAGAGGTGTCTGGGCACGAGCTGTGAGAGGGTCTATAGGATCTGGTTAGGGGTCTCTAAGAGGTGAGGATTCTAAAGAGTAGAACTGGGAGAATCTTATCAATCATACCAGGTATCTTAAAGTGGGATTCGGAGGAGCTGGATGGGTCTGTGGGGAATTGGGCTGGGAAGACTCTGGGAGGTGTTTTAGGCATCAGCAGGGTGAGGGTTTGGGGTCATGGGTATGGAGGTCTTGGCCCAGTCCTACCTGACCAAGTGACAGATCTGCAGCCGCCTCAGCTCCTGCGTGTTCCCTGTGGCCTCCTGATACTTGGGTTCTGGTTAAGGCTCTGATAGCCAGCATCCCAAACCTGCCTACTCACGTCTCTATCTCTCAGACTCACATCTCTGCCCTCTGCCCTCCACCACTGCTCACGGCCCTGGGAGGATATAAGGTCAGCAGACGGGCAGCAAGGTGGTCAGAAGGCAGCACCCAGCTGTGCATGGCCAGTACCATGTTGAGAATGTGGTCCCCACGGCGCAGGCTGCCAGCTGAGTCTGGGAACAGAAAGAGGGGACTCTGTGTCAGGATGGCCCCCAGGCAATGAACTGCAGTCTCCAGAGCCAGTTGGATCACCCGGTTCAAACCCCAGCTCTCCTCCTGACTCCTACATGAACTTGGGAGAACAACTTGGCCTACTTGAGCCTGTTTCCTGGTCTGCACTATGCATGAATCAGAACAGTGCCTGATGTTGAAGACAGAAATATCATGTTGAAGACAGAAATATCATCAGACTTCCTTCGACTCCACATCTCAGGAAAGAGAAACACAGGTGTCTCTCATATCTAATGCAGTGATTGCACTCACCTTATCTTATAACCCCCCCACCGCACCCCGCAAATGAGGCCTAGAGAGAGAACACTTGGCCCAACCTTAGTATTTGGGAGGCTTGGCCAGGGAGGGGGACACTCACCAAAGGACTGAATACATTTCTCCAGCAGCTCATCTTCGCTGCAGCCGCCCTCTTTCAGCATGTCCAGAGCCATGGAAGCCATGATCTTGCTGATTTCCCTGGGGCTGGGGCACGTCTTGTGGCGACGAGCCTGTCGGGGCCGGCCCCGCCCTCCTGTCTTTCCTGGGCATTCCTGGTGGGACTTCCTGTGGGCATTTCCCCCAGGGAATCATGGGAGCCCCTTTCATCAGACAGGCCCCCAGAATCCTTCTTGATCTTAACGCCCTAAAGGCAAAGCCTTAGGGTTACTCCTAATCTCCCATGAACTCATGGGAGAAAACCCCCAGAGTATTCCAGATCATGGGAGCCTTCTCCTACAAGTAAACTCCAAAGGTTACTCCCGTCTCCAGGGAATCAGGATAAGACCCTCAAAACTACCCTGAAACACCCCCCCCTCCCCCGAGAATCATGGGTGATGACCCTCGTAATCATAAGAAATTTCTCCAGGCATTGCCCCCAAATTCCCCTTGACTATACAGTCCCTAGGCATCATGGGAGATATTTCCTGTTGGCAGACCTCTGGAATTACTCCAGATCTTAAAGTGAAGACTACCAGAATCCTGTCTTCCCAGGGGAATCAGGAGATTCTGCCTTCAGGGAGACTCCACAGAATTCCCTTTTGTTCTCCAATGCTGTGCCTTCTTTTCCCAGCCCTCGTGAGAGCAGCAGACCCCTGAGATTCTATCTCCCTCTCCCCTACCTTAACCCCTCCATCAAGCCAGCCCTTCTGCAGGACTTGAGTCTTAGCCATTCACTTTAGTCCCTATATTTGGAGCCTAGGGAGAAAGTATGGGTGCTCTTCAGAAGGGGTGGGGTCCTTGGGGCTGAGACAGTTTCAAGGGAAGTTTAAAAATAACCCTCACTCTGCTTTGTGCCTCCTCAAGGCTGGAGGCTGGTGTTCCAGTTGGGGAAAGAGGTAATGGAGAGACTGGGATGGTGGAAGAAGCAGGAAGGAGAATCCAGGCAGAATAGCCTTGGCTTCCATAAGTTAAACAAAATGAGGTTTGAGAAATGTATGTTGGCCATGTGGCTATGTTAGTCACTTAATTTCTATGGGCCTCATATAAAAAAACAAGTCACCCTGAGATCTTCCCTAGGAATCTGCTTTGACCATTCAATGCCTAGCTCTTCAAAAGTGCTAAGCAAGCATGGCTGGTGTGGCTCAGTGGTTCAATTCCCAGCCAGGGCACATGCCTGGGTTGCAGGCTTGATCCTCAGTAGGGGCCATGCTGGCGGTAGCCAAGCAATGATTCTCATCATTGATGTTTCTCTCCCTTTCCTTCCTCTCTGAATATATATGTCATGCAGGCAGAAAATGAGGCAACTGATCTCAACCACTAAATTGCTAGATTTTATGGGGAAGGGACCCCTTTGTATATCAGAGACATGCTGGAGGAGCTGCCCAGGCTAGGAACCCAATTACAGGGCCTTGTGAGGACAAGAGGGCCAGCTTGCCCAGGCGATACACACAGGTGTCTCTCATATCTAATGCAGTGATTGCACTCACTCTCCAGCAGCTCAGCTTCGCTGCAGCCGCCCTCTTTCAGCATGTCCAGAGCCATGGAAGCCATGATCTTGCTGATTGGCAGCCAGCCAGCATCTGCTGCTACAGCCAGCTGCTAGACCCTTGCCTGCAGACTGACCCCTGTAGTTTCTGAAGCAACCAGGAGTGGTTTAAGAGGCAAGGGAATCCCTTTGCCCTGTGTCATATCCTCTCCCCCGGGCAGGGCCCTGCAGGAGCCTGGAGTTTCCAGGTCAGGGGGTCAGCAAGCGACTGTTATGGGGAACCAGGAAGACCCCAGGGAGGACAGAGTAAGAAAGATAGGATGAGGGTGGGGGTGGGGAGAAGGGGAAACAGAGCAGGTCCAGCTCCAGAGAGAGTGAGGACAAGACATAGAGCTCATACAAAGAGCCCCGGGCCTTGGCTGGCTCTGAACTCCCTAAAGCATCTTTCCCTCTGGGGCCCCCTGCTCCTGCCCTGCTCCCAGAGGAGCCCCACACCCTGCTAACTGGTTAGGGCCTCCCAGCCTTCCCACACAGCGGGCGGCCCAGGGGCTTTGGGCGCGCCCAGGTTCCTCGAGGGTCTCTCACCTCTTGCTGTCTTTCCTGTTCATGCTTCCTGGAGTGGGGCTGGAAGGGGTCTTGCAAGAGTCTGGCTCAGCTTCTCCTCTTTCACCAATGCTCCAGCTTCTTAGCCCTTTGGGAGCTGGGTCCTCCCCTAGTGCTGGGGAAGGAAAGAGGAACTGCCCCTCCCCACCCAGGCCCAGGCCAGGGGGAAGGAAGAGGCTGGGGAGAGACCAAAGGTTCCCCCTCCCCCCACATGGGGATCCCTACAAGCTGAGGTTTCCGGTGCTGCTGGACCCCACCCCCAATCACCAGTGGGCTTTCTATCTCCCTCATCTTTCTGTCTCTAGACCCGTGATTCTCTGTTCTGTCATTTTCATACTTCAATAAAAGCATTTATGTAAAATACACTCAAAATAAGAATTTATATTTCTATAAGGACATATTCATATAAAGAATGCACAAAGCATTAAATGGAAAGTTACAGACATAATATTTTGTATATTTCTTCTTAAGTTTCTTTTATTCCTAGTTTAGTCTTCACTTTATTACCTTCATTGTAACAAAGCTTTATATAGCGTAGTGTCTACTGTATACCACACACTGTTCTAAAGGCTTTAAAAATAGTAACTCATATTTATTTATTTATTTATTTATTTATTTATTTTTAAAATATTTTGTTGATTTTTTACAGAGAGGAAGGGAGAGGGAGAGAGAGTTAGAAACATCCATGAGAGAGAAACATCAGTCAGCTGCTTCCTGTACACTTTCTACTGGGGATGTGCCCGAAACCAAGTACATGCCCTAGACCAGAATCGAACCTGAGACCCTTGAGTCCACAGGCCGACGTTCCATTGATCCAAACCGGTTAGAGCTTGACATATTTTTTAATTGACATATAAATAAAGAGCACAAAACCTAAGTGTTCAGGCTGGTGAATTGTAACAATCACAGCAATCAAAAAATAACATTCCCATTCTCTACCAGCCCCCAGACCTCCTCCACAGGGCTACCTCCCAAAATTCAAACACTAGCCTGATTTCTAACAGAGTAGTTTTGCCCAGTTTTGAGCTATATATAAATGGAATGATTTATTGTGTTTGGCTTCTTTTATCTAACATCATGCTTTTGTGATTCTTCCATGTAATTATATTTGGTTAAAATTTATTCCTTATTTTTATATATTTTATTGATTTTGTACAGAGAGGAAGGGAGAGAGATAGAGAGTTAGAAACATTGATGAGAGAGAGTCATCAATCAGCTGCCTCTTGCACACCGCCTACTGGGGATATGCCCGCAACCAAGGTACATGCCCTTGACCGGAATCGAACCCGGGACCTTTCAGTCCCCAAGCCGACACTCTATCCATTGAGCCAAACCGGTCTCGGCTATTCCTTATTTTTAACCAAATGATTTTTTATTGTGTGACTATTCTATAAATGATCTATCAATTTTCCTGTGATGGGCATTTGAGTTTTCAGTTTGGGACTGTTGTGAATATTGCTGCTGTAAACATTCTCGTACCTGGCTTTTGATGAATATTAAAGCATATAATTCTGTAGGATACATACACATGACTAGAGTAAATGGGTCATAGTAATTAATATGTTTATGCAAAACCTAGTGTGTTAGTTATTCAATCAAAGGTCTCATAGAAACACACACACACACACACACACACACACACACACACACACGTATATACACAAGAGACCGGTTTGGCTCAATGGATAGAGCGTCGGCTTGGGGACTGAAGGGACCCGGGTTCGATTCAAGTCAAGGGCATGTACCTTGGTTGCGGGCATATCCCCAGTAGGCGGTGTGCAAGAGGCAGCTGATTGATGACTTTCTCTCAACGATGCTTCTAGCTTTCTATCTCTCTCCCTTCCTCTCTGTACAAAATCAATAAAATATATTTTAAAAATAAATAAATAAATAAATAATTTGTCTCTCAAAAGAAATTTCAATCGTTGTACTGTTGATATTTGGCTCTGTTAACTAATGAGTTTGCCAACCACTGCTCTAACCAACTGAGCTACCCTGCCAGGGCTATCGTGGTTGGGTCTTCAACACAAGGATGACTGAAAAAAAAAAGAATTATTAATATCTCATGATATAATGTAAAATGACAGAATAATTTTATATTAAATATAAAATTCTAAGGAAAAACTTACAATTTAATACATAAAACTTACATGTATATTATATAATGTATATGTAAACACATAACTGTATTGTACTATATAATTACATAAGCCTAAATATATAATTATCCATTTTATAATTCAACAATATGATACAAACATATGTTATATATTACAATTGTATCACTATACCAATATTTTAACTATGTTACTCCTAGCAACCTATTTAACACTAGATCCAAGTGCACAAATTCATGCAGCAGTAGGGTCCCTTGGTCTGGCTTGCCGGATCTGGCCAAATCCAGTTCTCCCATATCCCCCAAGGGGTTCCAGATTACAAGAGGGTGCAGGCCAGGCTGAGGGAACCCAGCAGCAAGAGTACACGTTCATGGTAAAGAAGGGACCATCTTTTCTTCCATTTCAAGAGAGCAAACTGAGACTGAACGGGGAGCTTGAGGGACCCCCAGGAGGCTCTCAAAGGCTGCCCCTGGTGGTCAGTGCATGTCATAACACGTGGTTAAGCAGCCTTAGCATATCATTAGCATATTATGCTTTGATTGGTTGAATGGATGAACGGACGACTGGACACTTAGCATATTAGTCTTTAATTATGTAGGATTTTATGTATAGTTTTATTTAACTGTAAAATATTGTTTTATGTAACTTAATATATACCATTACATTTTTTTTGTTTTTGTTTTTGTTTTTGTTTTGTTTTGTTTTTTGTTTTTTGGGTTTTTTTGTTTTTTTCCTCCCTCCCTGCCCTCCTCGCTCCCTCCTTGGCCTCGCCCGGCCCGAGTGCAATACCATTACATTTTAACAATGATAATAATTTTAATAGATCCCTGTATCAATCAGTGACCATGTTGGTTTCCTCATCAAAATTTCCCCAAGTCCCCATTAGATAGAAACTATTCTAAATTAACCCAATTGCCAGATGAGGAAACTGAGACCCAGAGGCATGAAGTTGCCTGTCTGGCAGGAGGCCCAAGTAGATGAGGCTTCTGTGTTGGGCCTCCAAGTCCCACAGCTGCATGTGTTTTTTTTTTTTAGAAAATATGTTTTTAGCCTTGGCCGGTTTGGCTCAGTGGATAGAGCGTCAGCCTGAGGACTGAAGAGTCCCGGGTTCGATTCCGGTTGGGGACATGTATGTCAGTTGTGGGCACATCCCCAGTAGGGAGTATGCAGGGGGTAGCTGATATGTTTCTCATTGATGCTTCTAACTCTATCCCTCTCCTTTCCTCCCTGTAAAAAAAATCAATAAAATATATTTTTTAAAAAGAAATAAAAAACATGTTTTTATTAATTTTTTTAGAGAGAGAGGAAGAGAGAGGGAGAGAGATAAACATTGATGAGAGAGAAACATCAATGGCTGTCTCCTCCATGCTCCCTCCTGGGGATGGAGCCCACAACCCCGGCATGTGCCCTGACTGGAAATCGAACCAGCAACCTCTTAGTACATGGACATTGCTCAACTCACTGAGCCGCACAGGCAAGCACCATAGCTGCCTGTTGAGGAAAGTGTAGAGGCCCTCCACACCTGCTCTCAAGAAGAAGCTGGTTACTGCTCTCAGGTCTCCTATTTAGAAAGCCCAGAGTGCTCAACTTGCATTAAGCAGTGGCCCAGCTAGTCAGGTGTCCTCAGCGGCTCAGGTGACCCTTGCAGAGAGGGAGGGTTAGAACTCTGGACATGGGGAAGTGGGTTTTGTTATAATTGGAATATTTTATGCAAATATTGAAACAATAAAGCAGAATGGTTAAGAATCCTGGCTTTGCCGAGGCCAGTTTGGCTCAGTGAATAGAGTGCCGGTCTGCAGACTGAAGGGTCCCGGGTTCGATTTCGGTCAAGGGCATGTACCTTGGTTGCGGGCATATCCCCGGTGGGGGTGGTGCAAGAGGTAGCTGATCGATGACTCTCTCTCATCGATGTTTCTAACTCTCTATCCCTCTCTCTTCCTCTCTGTAAAAAATCAACAAAATATATATTTAAAAAAAAAAAAAAAAAAAAAAAAAGAATCCTGGCTTTGAATGGTTAAGAATCCTGGCTTTTTTCCTAGCCATTTTGGCTCAGTGGATAGAGTGCTGGCCTGTGGACTAAAGGGTCCCAGGTTCAGTTCCATCAAGGGCACATATCTTGGTTGCAACCCCCATCCCTGGCCCTGGTCGGGGCACCACTGTGGGAAGTAACCAATAGATGTGTCTCTCTCACATCTATTTTCTCTCTTTCTCTGTCTCTTCCTCTCACTTCCACTCTCAAAAAATCAATGGAAAAATATCTTCAGGTGAAGATTAAAAATAAAATTCTGGTTTTGGGTTCAAATCCCAGTCTCAGTCTCTGTGTGACCTGGGACAAGTCACTCCACTTCTCTGTGCTCAACTTTCCTTATCTGTAAAATGGGCACCGTAAGTGTATGGCTTCACCATACTGTTGTGAGAACTACATCATTTTATTTGAGTCCTTAAAAGTATACCTGGTAAGGACCACACAGTTTAATTTCCTCCTCTAAACCATGTGAACAATAGCAGGATTGTTGTGAAACTAAATGAGATGCATAAAAAGACCTAAGCCCAGGGCCTCGAATGCAGCATGTACACAGAAGACTTCTGCTATGGCTATTGTTCCTGCCTCATCAGTTTTGTTTGTTTGTTTGTTTGTTTGTTTGTTTTAAATATATATTTTATTGATTTTACACAGAGAGGAATTGAGAGGGATAGAGAGTTAGAAATGTCGATGAGAGAGAAACATGGACCAGCTGCCTCTTGCACACCCCCTACTGGGAATGTGCCCGCAACCAAGGTACGTGCCCTTGACCGGAATCGAACCCGGGACCTTTCAGTCCACAGGCCGACGCTCTATCCACTGAGCCAAACCGGTTTCGGCCTCATCAGTTTTTATAATAATAATGGTGATAATAATAATAGCAGCACTTATATAATCTTTACATTGGTTCTCTTTTAAGTGCTGTAAATAAATGATCTCATTTAATCCTTGCAACAGCCCTGTGAGATAAGTACCATTAATATCCTTCTTTCCAGTTGGGGAATCTCAGGCACGGGAGGTGAAGTGACTTGTCCAAGGTCACACAGGGGAGTCACAAGGCTGGCTCAGAGTCCCTGCTTTCAGTCACTGAGTGTGCAGCGCCCTGAAGTCCGGAGGCCTCGTGCGCATCAGCCTCTGCAGTGCGGCGCCACCAGCGGCTCCCGTTCCGCCTCAGCTTGCTCCCGGTGAAACGGGAGAGAGATGGTCCCTTCCTCACCCCGAATGTGTGCGGAGAGCAGCTGCCTTCTGGACACTCCCCTGGCGCCTCTCCCACCAGCGCGGGCCGGGCCGCGGGCCTGTGGGCGGGGCGGGGCGAAGGGGCGGGTCTAACGGGAGCCCGGGGGCGGGGACCTCCTTCCAGCTCCGCCGGCGCGCGGTCCTCCTCGCAGTTCCATCTGCCTCGCGGGTTCCTCCGGTGTCCCCGGAGGTCTCCGACCCAGCCCGCCCGCAGCCCGCCCAGCCCGAGGCTCCTTCTTCCCATCCCTACACCTCGGCGGCGTCCCCTCGGGCCCCGACACCATGGGAGACGGAGGAGAGGGCGAGGATGAGGTCCAGTTTCTGCGGACGGTGCGTATCGCTGTCAGGGGGACTCGGGGCTCCTCCTCGGGCTCCTCTGCTCTCTCTGTCCTGCCTGCTGTGGTCTCTGGGACTCCAGGTCTCTTCCTCTGTCCCTCAGGGTGAGCGTCCCTCAGTCGTCTTTCTCAGGCCCCCCCCCTCCGCCCCCCGCCCGGTTTCACCACAGAGAATTAGCCGACTTTGGGGAGGGGGTCGTGGGCCGCCCTCTCTTATGCCATTAGCGGCTTGTCTGGGAGAAGGGGGCCGGTGGGGAATACCCCTCTCATCACCCTGGACGCAGCACTTGGGGAAGTCAGTTTTAATTCCTGAGCTTAATTTAGCGCCCCCCCTCCCCCCAATCCTAGCCCTTATTCTCTTCTTGCACCAGACTCTGACCTACTTAAATTTTCGAGAAGGGAGCTGGGGTGGCTGGAAACCCCAAGTCCTTTGCACTCCCAGCCCTTGAGGGCCTCCTGAGAGTCCCTCAGCTCCTGGTCTTCCTTTCCCACCTTGGTTTTGGGAAGGAGGATGAAATGGCTGTTGATAACCTCTGGCCATGTCGTTCCCTATTGGTCTCTTTAGTTTGTCTCTGTGTCTCTGTCTCCCTGTCTCTGTCTTTGTCTTTTGGTTTCAGACCCTCTGTCTCTCACTCGTCTCTCTAGCGCTGGCCCCACATCTCTGATCCCCTGCTGGGGGCAGGGATGGGAATTGGAACAACAGGTGTCTCTCCCAGAATAGCCGGTCTTTGGGGGCTGGGCAGGGGACAGGGAGATGATGGGGGGGAGGGGCTGCCTAACTCGAGTCCTTCCTAACTTTCCCTCCCAGTGGCTCAGCTGGATGAGGAGTGTGAGTATGGAAGGAGATGTTCTCTCTTTTGGGCCAGGTTTGCTGACCCTGCACTAGCTCCTCCCTTCCCCCTCTGGGCCCTGGGAAATGCTGACACAGAATTCCGGCTAGGACCACGGCTGTAAGGTTTTATTTCCTGGGAGGGAGGAGCAGACAGCTGGGGCTGACAGTGAAGGGTAGGGACAGCTGAGCATGCAGCCAGGGGAGGAGTCCTAGCTTCACCCTAGACTCTTGCCCCAGCTCCAGTCCCTTCCACTGGGTTGGGTTCTCCTCTCCTCTTGGGCCCTAATGAGATGGTAGCCAAGGCCATCAGCCCCTGAGCTTCTCTATGTCAGACCCGTGCCCGTGCCCAGGACCTCTGAAGCATCTAATTATATCCTCGATGCCTATCTTCTGAGCTAGGGCCCTATCTTTATCTCTCTGGGAGATTTAAGGAAACCAAGGTATGAGTGGAACAACTTGCCCAAGGTCAAGGCCAAGAAGAGTAATTTCTAGATGCCCCTGGGGCCCAGCACTCCTGCTTTCACAGAGTGGGTGTTTTTCCCAGAACTTTATTGATGCTGTGTGGTGGTTCTCTCTAACCTTTTATACCTCATTTCACCAGTAAGAAATATTTTCTATTGTAACCTGGGACATGTACTTATATACATACATTATTTAAAAACCAACTTTGTTGAGATATAACTGACATGCAATAATTGCACCCATATTAGGTGTTACAATGCAATGAATTTTGACAAACTGTACACAGATATGTAATCAGTATCATAATTAAGACAGAACATTTCCTTTACCCTAAAAAGTTTTCTTGCTCTTTGCAGTAATCAACCTGTCCATTTACTTTGTCACTATAGATTCCATTAGTCATTCCAATGTTTCATATACAATTCATGCTCATTTGTCTTGCTTCTTTTGCTCAACCATGTAGCATTTCAGAGAGAAAGGGATAGGGAGAGAGAGATAGAAACATCATCGATGAAAGAGAATCATTGATTGGCTGCCTCTTGCATGCCACCCTACATGAGCCCGCAATCCTGGCATGTGCCCTGACCAGGATTTGAACCATGATCTCCTGATTCATAAATTGATGCTCAACCACTGAGCCACACTGGTTGGGCAAAAGTTCTTTTTTTTCTTTCTTTTAATTCATTATTTTATTTTTTGGTTAATCCTCACCTGAGAATATTTTTCCATTGATTTTTAGGGAGAGTGAAAGAGAAAGGGAAAGGTAGAGAAAAACATAAATATGAGAAACATATGGAATGGTTGCCTCTAGCATGAGCCCCAATGAGGGCCCAGCCTGCAACCAAAGTGAAATCTGCAACCAAGGTATGTGCTCTTGACCTGACCGGAATCAAACCCAGGACCCTTTGGTTTACAGGCTGACACTCTATCCAGCCAAACCAGTAGGGCTCTTTAAGATGCTGGGAAGTATTTCAATTGTGTGAATATAGCACAATTTGTTTATCAATTCACCTGCTGATGGCTTCCGTCAATTCATATTATTATGGACAAATTAGGTGCACACACACACACACACACACACACACACTTATTTTTAACTGCAGGTTTATGAAATTTCTGAAACCTACAGAAATTTCATAAACTGTAGGTTTATGAAGCATGATGGACAAGTTGGTATTTTCTGTTCTTATTATTTCCCTTTTTAAGTATGGTGCCCATGGACCCCCAAACTAATTTCCTTTCCTTTAGATGTGTGGTGGCCTCTAGCCCCCTTACCCCCACCTCTCTTCCCCAGGCTGGGCTTTCTCAAAGCGTGGCCATGTCAGAACCTCCTGAGGTGGTTAATGGCCCAGATTCCCTGCTCAGGCAGAGCCAATGAATCAAGCTCTTGGTGTTGGGTGGGGGTGGGAAACTGGAACAGCAAGGAAGCTGCATTTTATTTTATTTTAAAGTACCAACATTTTAAAAAATATATATTTTATTGATTTTTTACAGAGAGGAAGGAAGAGATATAGAGAGCTAGAAACATCTATGAGAGAGAAACATCGACCAATTGCCTCTTGCACTCCCCCTACTGGGGATGTGCCCGCAACTCAGGTACATGCCCCTTGACCTGAATCGAACCTGGGACCCTTCAGTCCACAGACCCAAACCGGTTTCTGCAGGAAGCTGCATTTTAACCAAGCACCTCTCTTCATTCCTTTTTGTTTTTTTAAAATATATTTTTATTGATTTCAGAGAGGAAGGGAGAGAGAGATGATGAGAGAAAGTCATTGATGAGAGAAAGTCATTGATTGGCTGCCTCTGGCACGTCCCCCACTGGGGATGGAGCCTGCAACTCAGGCATGTGACCAGACCAGGGAATCAAACCACAACCTCCTGGTCCCTCCCTTTATTCTGATGCAGGAGAAAGTTAGAGAACTACTGGTGTAGCCATTCTCTGGTTCATGTCTGGCTTTGCCATTTGCCTGCTTCCAAACTTTGGGCAGGTGATTTTTATTTTTCTCTCCAAGCTTTAATTTTTTAGTCTGAAAAATGGGGACAAGGATTGATTCAGCAGCAAATATATTAAAATTAACAAGGGGGCCTTTGGCTCAGTGGATAGAGTGTTGGCCGGCAGACTGAAGGGTCCCAGGTTTGATTCTGGTCAAGGGCACATATCTTGGTTGTAGGCTCAATCAGGGTGCTTGTGGAAGGCAATCAATCAATGTGTCTTTCTCACATCGATGTTTCTCTCTCTATCCCCCCACCTTCCACTCTCTCTAAAAATCAATGAAAAAATATCCTGGGGTGAGGATTAACAACAACAAAAAACAACAAACAAACCACACACACACACACAGACACAGACACACACAGACACAGACACACACACACACACACACACACACACACACACACAAAATGGGGACAAAAAATCTGTACCATAAGGGCTCCAGGGGTCTGTGCAGCTCTCTCTGAGCTCATCTCTCCCATCTTCCTTTGTTCCTGCTGCCACCATTCTATCCCCCTTGCTCTTCCTCAACACCCTCGGCCCCTCCAGCCACAGGTCTTTGAACAGGTTGCCCCTTCTTCCTCCAGAGACCATGAGGCCTGATTCCTCCTCATTATTTGGATAAAGTTTATGGTTGGGGATAAAGTATTAGGCTCAGATCAAATGTCACCTCCTTGGAGAGGCTGTCACTTCATCCCCTCACTGATGTCATCCCTACTCCAAAAGCCACTCTCTTACATCACCCTGGGAATTTTTTCCATTACACTTACGACTGACATTTAAATTATGAACCTATTCACCTGTTTATTGTGTCTCCCCTCCTCTTGCGCTGGATAGACAGACTCAGGGCTGCCTGGGTGGGTCAAAGCCCAGGACTGGAACATGTTTGTGTGATACCCTGGAAGGACTGGAGACTGTGCAATCTCAGGCAGGATGCCTGAGCTCCTTGAATCAATTTCCTCAGCTACAAGATGGAATAACCACTGCCTTCCTCAGCAGAGAAGAGCTGTGGTCGCCATCATTTTTTATTGAGACTTCTATCAGTGAAAACACTGAGCACTCCCCATGTACACTGTGCTGGTTATAAAGGTAGATGTGGGCTACTATAGTCATGTATGAAGAGGTGGTCTAGTGTTCTAAGAGTGTGACATACAGAGTTGTGATCAAGTACCAGCTATGTCATATGACAGCTGTGTGACTTCAGGCAAGTTGCTTCACCTCTCTGGACCTCAGTTTCCAAAGGTTCACATAATAAGACTTACTTTACATGGTTGTTGTGAGGAATCAATGAGTTAACTTCTTAGAATGGGATCCACCACATGAAAATGCATCTATTGTACTTAAAATTTTAATTTATAATCTTGAAATCATTTCAAACTTAGAGAAAAGTTGCAAGGTTAGTTCAAAGAGTTCCCATATAGCCTTCAGTCATTTTCATTAAATGTGAAGATTTGGCATATCTGCTTCCCCCCTCTGTCTCTCCATATTTTTTCCCCTGAACTGTTGTAGCTGTTTTAGGGTAAGTTGTGAACATGATACCCTTAACCCTAAAAACTGTAGTGGCTGTTTCCTAAAACACAAGGATGTCTCTTACAAATCACAGTACAATTATCAACATCAGGAAAATTAGTATTGTGATGACACCATTAGCTAATTCACAGTCCTTATTCAACTTTGACCAATTGCTGAAGCATCATCTTTTGTGGCATTTCTTCTCCACCCAGGAACTAGTCCAGGCTTTGGCATCACATTCAGATGTCATTAGAAGTCACTCCTTAAAGGATAGCTTTTGAAAAAAAATTTTTTTTATTGATTTCAGAGAGAAATGGAGAGGGAGAGAGAGAGAGAGAAATATCAATGATGAGAGAGAATCACTGATTGGCTGCCTCCTGCATGCCTCCTACTGGGGATTGAGCCTGAAACCCTCGACCAGAATTGAACTTGGGAACCTTCAGTCTGCATGTCAATACTCTACTCACTGAGCTGAACTGTCTAGGGCAATGGCTGTGTGTGTGTGTGTGTGTGTGTGTGTGTGTGTGTGTGTATAATTTTTTTTTTTTCAGAGAGAGGAAGGGAGAGAGAGAAACACTGATGAGAGAAATATCTATCAGTTGCCTCTGGCATGCACCCAAATTGGAGATTAAACCCTCAACCTGGTTTCGTGCCCTGATGAGGAGTAGAACCCATTATCTTTTGGTGTACTGCAATATGCTCCAACCAACTGAGCCACACTGGCCAGAGCAACAATTTTGGGTATTAAGAGAAATTAAATACACAAAAGAGAAATTAAAGGAGGCTGAGCTTAAAAGCCATTGAACTTGATGTATTCAGACTTCCCACCCTCAATGGCTCACCTTGAAGACCCACCTGGGGGGCCTCTGGAGCCAGCTAGGCTCAAATCCCAGCTCCTCCTTTTAGTGGTGTGGTCTTGGACAGACCATGCCTCCGCTTTGAGCCTCAGTTTCCCATATTAAAATGGGATGACACTAGTTCCTATTTCATGGAGATGTTAGAAGTATGTGGAGCATTCAGTACGGGCACCTACTTTATTGCAAGGTGGGTCTCTCTTTCATGGGGACAAGGGTGGGGTGAGTGGCATGGTATGTAGTGTCTGTGGGGTGAGGCTGAGTGCTAGGGAGCCCTGAACCCCCATCCCTCCCCAGGATGATGAGGTGGTCCTACAGTGCAGTGCCACCGTGCTCAAGGAGCAGCTTAAGCTCTGCCTGGCAGCCGAGGGCTTTGGCAACCGCCTCTGCTTCCTGGAGCCTACCAGCAATGCTCAGGTCAGCACGGGAGCTAGGGCAGGGGCCAGGGGGAGAGGGGTCTAAAGGGGCACAGAATATGTGGCCCAAAGAAGGATGGTCTGGAAATCTGAAGAGAGGGTGCTGATGGGAGAGAAAATGGAGGGGGCTAAAAGGAAAAGGGGGCTGGGTTTGAGGAGGGAGGGACCAGGGTCTTAGGAGGCCGGTGTCTGAGGTGGCAGAGGGGCTTGAATATGATGTGACAGGGCCTGGAGGGGCAGGAGGATGCTAGCAGGGAACTGAGGTGGGGGTGTGGGTGGGGGTTGAGGCTGAGAGGTGGAGGGTGCCTGGGGTCTGAGGGTGAGGTGGACTCAGGTCGGAGAGAGGAGGTGACCTGGGGGATAAGGTGAGGGCTGCGAAATGGAGGGGATATGGCATCTGATGGGGGAAAGGGCCAGGGTCTGCAGGGGACAGAGAGCCTTGGGTTCAAGCAGGAGTGTGTCTAGGAGTTGAGGTAACAGGTGGAAGACTGAGGGGGTGGCTACAGGTGCCCTCTTGCAATTTTGAAGTAGTATTCACAGTATCCATGCAGGAGGCAGGAACTGGGCTGCACGGGGACAGCAGGAGGGGTTGGAGAGGTTTGAGTTGCCTGCAGGGGAAGCGGAGGAGCCCTGGAGTTGGGCCGATGCAGTGTGTCTAAGGATGGAGGCATCTTCTGAGATTAGGTGGGGTGTGGGGTGTCTGAGCAAAAGAGTAGGGGTTCAGAAAGGGTTCAGATGTTTGAGGGAGGAGGCACAGCAGAGGTGTTTTCTGTGATATTGGTGAGGATTCGGGTGTTTGAAGCAGGAGGCAGAGGGCAGGGCTTGGAGGGTTGGGGTCGAGTCTGGGTGTCCATATTTAGAGGGGAAGGGGTATGCCAGATCTTTGGGCCTGCAGGCCCTCTGCTCACATCTCACCCCCCTCCAGAATGTGCCCCCCGATCTGGCCATCTGTTGCTTTGTCCTGGAGCAGTCGCTGTCCGTCCGAGCCCTGCAGGAGATGCTGGCCAACACTGTGGAGGCCGGCGTGGAGGTGAGGCTCCCCCGAGCCGATGGGTGACCAGGATGGGTGGGAGGAAATGGGCTTCATTTACCATCTGCTCTTCTTCCTCTCTCTGACCCACCCCACAGGCCCTCAATTTGGATAAGTGGGTAGGTCTGGCCTTGGGTGTCACCTGTCCTTCCCACCTCTTCTGAGCCCGGTCTGCCTCTTGGGCTCACATCCTGCATTTGAGGCTGGGGTTATGGACCCCAGAACAGGCCAGGAAAGAAGGAAGGAAAGAAGGAATGAAGGAAGGGGATGGGGGTTCTGAATCCCCTGTTCCCACTGCCTGTACTTCCTCCTCTTTCCCATCCTTTCCCTGACCCTGATCCCAGCTCTTCTCCGCATGGGACCTCTTCCCTCCCCTCTCTTATCCCAAGTGTGGGTCCCCTCCGGTCCAGGAGTGGGTCCGCCATGTGATCATGTGGCCCCATCACATGGCCCCCTCAGAGCATGGGCATGAAAGAGCTGGGATGGAAGGCCTGGTGCCATCAAAAGACACGGGTGGGGGTGGGGGAGGGTAGAGTCTCCTTGTGGCAGTACAGGGCAGGTCTCTGCGGGTGATGTTCAAATCTTTAACAACTGGCAGGACTGTATCGTGCACACCAGCTGCCGCCAGCCATGATGCGACAGGTTAGAGTAGAAGGAGCTGAGGTCCGTGGGACATGAGATGCTGGGGCTTCCTGGAGTGTCCTCGGTACCTAGAGGAGGGTCCAGCCTCCCTGAGTGACTCTTGGCCTAGTTAATAAGGTGAAGGAGGCAGGGCGGACAGAGGGGACTTTGGGGAATATAAAACTCCCCATCCACAGACTTCTCAGAGACAGAGCCTCCACTTTCACAGGTAGGGAAACTGAGTCAAAGAATCTGTACTGGTCTGAGCAGAGGCTTCCTTGCATCCAGGTGTGAGCATGGTATTTTATGGGGATCCTATTCCCACCTGGGATAGGCCAGATGTGTTAGGGGTCTGTTCTCACTCTGTGCGCTCACTCCCCCACCCCCCTGTAGTCATCCCAGGGCGGAGGACACAGGACACTCCTGTATGGCCATGCCATCCTGCTCCGGCATGCACACAGCAGCATGGTGAGTGCATCGGCAAGAGGGCAGGGGGCAGGGAGTGCAGTGCCTTCCAGGAGGAGGCTGACCCCCCTCTATGACCCTAGTATCTGAGCTGCCTCACTACTTCCCGCTCCATGACCGACAAGCTGGCCTTCGACGTGGGACTGCAGGAGGACGCAACAGGTGGAGGAGCTGGAGGGGCAGGGTGTGATAGGGACAGGACAGGACAGGCAGGAAGTTGGGGTACAGATCTACAGAATTATGGGGTAGACATGGAAATGCTCTGGGGGTAATGAGGACTTTGAGGCAGAGAGTATCTGGGTGCGAATGGATAAATTTGGATGGGGAAACTTGGGCAAGCATGGGGGAATTGTAGGCAGAAGGTCTGAGGGCAGGAAGAGGGAACTGAGGCAGAGTTGGTGGCAGCAGTAGGAGAATTTGGGGCACAAGGCTTGGAAGGCTCAGGACAGGGAAGACCTTGGGAAGAGAATTCTGGGCAGCCATCATCCTGAAACGCCTGCCCCCCATAGGCGAAGCCTGTTGGTGGACAATGCACCCAGCCTCCAAGCAGAGGTCTGAAGGAGAAAAGGTTCGCGTTGGGGATGACCTCATCCTCGTTAGTGTCTCCTCTGAGCGCTACCTGGTGAGCAATCCCATGGCTACTACTGCCCCCAGGCAGGAGGCACATGGGATCCACCCCATCTCCTTATCACTGGTTAGCCTGGTCCCAAGGTCCCGACTCCCAATATCCAGGCTCTTGACCTTTGACATTCAATTCCTGGTTTCTGACACCCCAGCTCCTGACTCCATCATGGTTTCCTGATCTGTGACCTCTAATGTTCTGTCTTTCATCTGCTGGTTTCCTGGCTTCCACCTCTGGGTTTTGGCTTCTGTCTCTGGAACTGTTGGCCCATCACCATTGTCTCTGACCATCACCTCCTGGCTGCCTTCAGCACTTGTCAACAGCCAGTGGGGAGCTCCAAGTCGATGCCTCCTTCATGCAAACATTGTGGAACATGAATCCCATCTCCTCTGGCTGTGAAGAGGGTGAGGACTCCCATAATTCCAGACCCTAAACTGAGAGCCCCAACATAGACTTCCCACATTGCCTCTCAGATTTGCCCAAACAGAACCTTGTAAACCCAGACCCCAAACTATGACCCTCACAATTAGATCTCCAACTAACCCCAAATCCAGAACTCAAGATCAGACTCCAAACCCAGACCCAAAGTATTGGTCCCCAAGCTGACATGTCAAACTCGGGTCCTGGAGGCCAGACCCCTAAACTCAGATCCAATCTTAGAACATCAAATTTGGAGCTTATTCTCAACCCTAATCCTCAGATGTCAAGCACAAGCAGCATGTGACCTCAACCCCCAAACCCAGACCCCCAAATTCAAACCCTGATCCCCAAACCAAAACCCCTCATTCAGACTCTATACCTAACCAACCTCAGACCTCCACTTTAACTTCATATCTCCAAAATCATCTCCCAGATTCAGACTCCCCAAAACATGGCCCCAACTTTGACTCCAACTCTGACACCCCAAACCTCAGAGCCCTAAGGCTCAAGCTGAGACTCAAAGGACAGATTCCAAAACTCAGGCCTGAAGTTTGAATCTCAGACTCACCAACTTCCAATTGCAAAGCTCAGACTTCCAAACCTAATCTATGACTTCAGACCCTAAATCTCAGCTATCAGCCTCAGACCTTCAAAATCACACTCAAAATTCAGATCCCAACTTCAGAGCCAATCATCACACTTCTAAACCCAAATCCCAGGCCATGGACCATGGAACATGGACCACAATATCAGGGAGCATGAGACCCAAATATCTAACCCTAATCTCAAATATCCAAACTCAGACCCCAGCTCTACACACCCGACCCTCAACTTGAGACCCCAAATCATATCCCTCTACTTCAAACCTCAAACTTAGCCTAAACCTCAGACTACACTTCCTACCCTGAAATTCAGGTCTTTACCTGCAGACCCCTAGCCCAGGCCCCAGCCTCCCCTGGGGGGTAAACAGGCCCCTAAACTCCTCTTTGGTTCCGGGCTTGTCTGGGGCTCCAACCCACAGTGATCATCTTTCCTGGCTCGTCTGCAGGCTATGTGACTGGGGGCCATGTCCTCCGCCTCTTCCATGGACACATGGATGAGTGTCTGACCATTTCCCCCGCTGACAGTGATGACCAGCGCAGGTCTGGATGAGGGACAAGAAGGCATGGGTTTTCAGGGAGGGAGCAGGGAGGATGCAAAGGTCAGTTGGGGGGCTGGGGTAGGGATCAGGTTCTGGGGGACTGGAACCTGAACTCCTGACCTCACTCTCTCCCATGTCCCCAGGCTTGTCCACTATGAGGGGGGAGCTGTGTGTACCCATGCCCGCTCCCTCTGGAGACTGGAGCCTCTGAGAATCAGGTGGGGGCATTGGGTTGAGCTGAGGGAGGGGACTGTGTCTGGGGGGAATCTGGAGGGGAAAACTAAGGAAGAGACTTGAGAGTTTTGAGGGGAAATCTGGGGAGCCCAAGAGGACAATGAAGTCCTCAGGGTCCTAGAATCCTGGAGGAAAAGGAGGTCTTGGGAGTTGTGGGGGTGCTGAGGGAGAGGTTAGAGGGTTCTGAGTGAAAATGTGGGGAGTGGAGAGGGATAATATGATAGGTCTGGGGAAACTGGGGGTGCTAGAGACATCTGTGGAGCCAAGAGGAAGCTGTGAAGGCCCAAGAGAAGATGATTAGGGTTCCTGAAGGGGTTTGGGGATTCTAAGGAAGACTTGAGGAAAGTTTGGGGCATCCTGGAAAGGGGCTTGAGGAAGTTTGAACCAAGACCATAGTCTCCATGGGAGGATCGCGGCTGGTCTCTGACCTTCTCGCCCTCACCCTCCACAGCTGGAGTGGGAGCCACCTTCGCTGGGGCCAACCGCTTCGCATCCGCCATGTCACCACGGGGCGGTACTTGGCACTCACTGAGGACCAGGGTCTGGTGGTGGTTGATGCCAGCAAGGCCCACACCAAGGCCACCTCCTTCTGCTTCCGCATCTCCAAGGTTGGTGGGGTCAGAGTGTCCTCCCTCACCTGGAGCCCCAAATTCCATCTCAGCAGTCTCTCTGTGGGGCTCCCCTATTAACCGCACAGCAGAGGAGCTAACTTATGTCCCCTGTCCCTGCAGGAGAAGCTGGATGTGGCCCCCAAGCGGGACGTGGAAGGCATGGGTCCCCCTGAGATCAAGTATGGGGAGTCACTGTGCTTTGTGCAGCATGTGGCCTCAGGCCTGTGGCTCACCTATGCCGCTCCGGACCCCAAGGCTCTGCGGCTCGGAGTGCTCAAGAAGAAGGTGGGCACCGGCAAGGAGAGAAAGGAGACGGGGTGGGAGACGGGGGTTCCTGCTTGAGCCTTCAGAATATCAGGTGTTTGAAGATGAGAGAAAGAGGCAGGCTGAGAGAGAAACAAAAATTGAGAGAGAGGAAAAAAATGAAGAGAAATATATGTTGTTAATACATGTGGAGAAGAGAGAGCGAAATATAGACATGGAAAGTCATAGATAAATACAATATGGAGACAGAAAACTAGAGAAAGACAGATGGAAAAGACAGAGAGTGACAAACAGACAGAGAATGACATTCAACAAATTAATGAGTACCCAAGTGTGTGTGTGTGTGTGTGTGTGTGTGTGTGTGTGTGTAAATATAGGCCAGCTACAGAGACTTATTCCCAGCCCCCCACCTCCCCATTTCTCAGAACTGGTGAATAAACTGCTTTTAATGAAGTACATAGCTATATAACTGAAGAGAGGGAAAGCTGCTTTTGACAGAGGGAAGAACATGAGTAAAGGCCCTAGGGTTGGAATGAGGTTGGTTTGTTGCAATAACAGAAAGGAAGTCCACTTTGACTAGAGCGGAGTGAGCAAGAGGCAAGTGGAGGGGCAGGTGAGGACAGAGAGGAGACGGGAGCAGACCGTGTAGGGCCTTTGGTAATGGGGAGGGTCCTGGCTTTACCTTCACTTGCATGAGATGGAGCCACAGAGTTTTGGTTCCTTAGCTGCTTCCAGGAACAGGTTGTGTGTGGTGGGAGTTGGGTGTAGAGCTGGAGTAGAAAGACCGGGAGGAGATTGCTGGTAGGGCCTAGGTAGTAGATGACAGAGGACAGGACAAGTGAGGACTGTGGAGTAGTGGGAAACATGGTGGATTCTGGTTGTATTTTGAGGGTTGAGCTAACAGGATTTTCTGACAAATTGGGTATTGGGACGAGAGAGATAGGGACTGGGGGTGTTGCTATGATTTTTACCCTGAGCAACCAAAAGAATGGAAGTGCCGTTAACCAACTCAGGAACAGTCAAATATCAGCTCAGGAGAACAGGGCTAAAGTTTTAGCTCTAACAGAGTCACTCAACAAAGACTTGCTGAGTGAATGAGTGGGAAGATTAGGGAGGCACCTGTTTTCGAAAAGAACAAGGTTTGTCATTGAAAGCACGAGTGGAGGAGTCCCAGCCACAGGACTAGAGGTCAGCTCAGGGGAAAGCTGGCACTGTGGTGGCCATATTCACAGACGGTGCCAGGCATTCTGCTGGGGCATATTAAGTTTGAGGAGCTGCTAGAGTGCTCTGATGGGGGAATGTTAAGGCATTAGTAGATACAAGGGGAGAGGGCCTGGCCTGGAGACAGACAAGAAAGAGTCAGAGAAAGACAGAGAAGGAGAGACAGGGAAAATGAGACCAAAGTGTGCAATAGAGATAAGGTACAGATAAGGAGCGAGAGAGACAAAGATGAACAGACAGAAAAAAAGAGGGACAAAGATAGAGATGAAAGGAAAAAGACAGAATGAAAGACAGACTCAGATAAAGAGGGAGGAAGGGAGAACTGGCAGAGAGATTTGGTGGAGGAAGCTGGCAGCTTTGGGCTAAAGTCTAGGGAGCAAGGCCCCCTCCTGACTCCTCTGTCCTCCCACTGCCAGGCCATGCTGCACCAGGAAGGCCACATGGATGACGCTCTGTCCCTGACCCGCTGCCAGCAGGAGGAGTCCCAGGCTGCCCGCATGATCTACAGCACTGCTGGCCTGTACAACCAGTTCATCAAGTGAGCAACCTGCCCACTCTGCCCCGGTGCCAGGTCAAACCTTGACCGCCATGTTCCTGACCCCATTAATCTCTACCTCTGACATGCACATCCCTTCGAACATTCACATGACCACTAACCTCTAAACTTTTTTTTTTTTAACCTCTAAACTCTTGACCTTTATATACTTGGTCCCTAACCTGAGCATTTCTGATCATCTTTCAACCCCCCGACACCCAGGCCCTTGACCCTGGACTTCCCAACTCGGACTCCTGTTTCCACTGTCCCTGTGCCTACAGGGGCATGAGTCCTAGTTCCAGCTCCACGTGTAACCTCAGGCCAAGGCCCTTCTTTGACTTTTTTAAAAATATATATATTTTATTGATTTTTTACAGAGAGGAAGGGAGAGAGATAGCTAGAAACATCAATGAGAGAGAATCATCGATCAGCTGCCTCTTGCACACCCCCTACTTGGGATGTACCCGCAACCAAGGTACATGCCCTTGACCGGAATCGAACCTGGGACCTTTCAATCCACAGGCCGACGCTCTACCCACTGAGCCAAACCAGTGTCGGCCTTCTTTGTCTTTCTGCATATCTATCTCCCTCTCTGTTAAAGGAGAGTCCTGCAGGGACGGGGATAGGGGGACTCCCGAGTGCCGCACCCACGGTCAGCACTCGGCCCCTGGCCAACGAGTGCGTGATCCCACAGGGGCCTGGACAGCTTCAGCGGGAAGCCGCGGGGCTCGGGGCCGCCGGCTGGCACCGCGCTGCCCATCGAGGGCGTCGTCCTGAGCCTGCAGGACCTCATCGGCTACTTCGAGCCGCCCTCCGAGGAGCTGCAGCACGAGGAAAAGCAAAGCAAGCTGCGCAGCCTGCGCAACCGGCAGAGCCTCTTCCAAGAGGAGGTGCGGGCGCAAGGCTGGCCTGCGGGCAGGGCCTCCGGAGGAGCGGGGGCGGAGTCTCGGGTGGGAGGGGGCGGGGCCTGGGGCGGAGTCTCCGGCGGGGGCGGGGTCCCGTGGAGCCTGGGGAACCTGTAGCTTAAGGGGCTGACCTCGTTCCCTCATCGGGAAGGAGGGGCCGGGCCCTCGGGGAAGGCTTGAGAAGTCCCAGGATAAAGGCCCAGAGGCTGCGGACTCAGAGGTGGTGTCTGTGGTGTCTGTGAGAGGGTGGGACCGGTGGAGCGTGGGGGCGGATCAGGGCAGAGGTGGGTCTTTGGGAGACTGGGAGGGCAGTGTAGGGTGGAAACTCAGAGGGGGTCAGGGCTAGGAGTTTGGGTTAGGGGAGCCTGAGGAGAAGAATTGTGGGGCTGGACAAAGGTTGGGCGTCTGATACATGCTGATGGGGATGTATGTTCATTCAAAGGTTGACAACTGGTGCCCCTCCTCTCCAGGGGTTCCCAGTCTGATGGGGGAGGCAGACATAGAAATGATAACAATAACAAAACTTACTTATGGAATATAGTTAGTATATGCAGAGCTTGAACAGTGCCAGTAAATATTTGGGTTATTTTACCTTGAATTTAGCCCTCACTATGTACATGACATCCTCTAATAACTCCATGGGGGATTGTAATTCCCGTTTTACAGGTGGGTCAGTGAAGGGCAACAATATACCAGTGGATATGGCTGTCAACAAAACAGACAAAATGCCCATCCTTACGGAGTTGGAATGGGAGGAGGATAGATGATCAATAAAATAAATTATTCTTTAGCCAGGTAGCTCAGTTGGTTACAGCATCATCCCAATACACCAAGATTATGGGTTTAATCCCCAAGCAGGGCACATACAAGAATCAATCAATGCATAAGGAACAACAAATCGATATATATATATATATATATATATATATATATATATATATATATATATATATATTTTACAGAGAGGAAGAGAGAGGAATAGAGAGCTAAAAACATCGATGAGACAGAAACATCAATTAGCAACTAATGTACATGCCCTTGACCAGAATTGAACCTGGACCTTTCAGTCCGCAGACTGACACTTTATCCACTGAGCCAAACTGGTTTTGGCCAAATCGATGTTTTCCCTTCTCTCTCCCTGCCTATCTAAAATAAATAAATACATAAAATAAAAAATTTATATGGTATGGTGGCAAGAGCTAAGGAGAAAAAGAGAGCAGGGCAGTAGTAGGCAGTGCTGGGAGAGGTGCAATTAAAATGCAGTAGAATGCTCAAGTCAGGGACCTGAAGGAAGGGAGGTGGCCATGTGCATACCCTGGGGGAGCTAGTGGAAGAGCCAGTCTGTGTGACTCCAGCCTGGTTATGCTCTGACCCACAATGCACTGCCTCTCTGACTAGTGATATGGGCCCCAGGATATAGATAAAACAGTTGTCATAGCAGCATTGCTTGTAACAGCCTAAAACTAGAAACAGCTCAAATATCCACCACTAGAATTGATCCACAAATGTGTCATGTCCATAAAATGGATATGGATACACTCAGCAATGAAAAGGAATAAATGAAATGATAGATTCAACAATGTTCTTGGATCTTACACTATAACATTGAGCAAAAGAATCCATGTACAAAAGGATACTTTCTGTATATTCCAAGTTCAAATACAGACAAAAGTCAATTAGAAAATTAAGGAAAGGATTTTCATAAAAGTCAGGATGATGGTTTATCCCTAACAGCAAGGGTTGTGTAATTAGAAAGGGCATCCAGGCGACTTCTGGCTTGCTGGCTGGCAATGTTCTCTTTCTTGGCCTGGGTCATGGTTCCACAGCTATTCTTGATATTGGTTTGGTAAACATATACTTTGGTCTTTGTTATTCACAGATTCTGTATTTTCCATTTGCCTACTTGCTAAAGTTTATTTGTATTACCCTAATCAATACTAGAGCAATGTGTGGCCATTTGCAGAGTGGTAAAAAATTTCAGTCTCATGTAGCTAGCTGAGGTGGAACAAGGCTATGCTCCACTTTCATCTCCTTTTTTAAAAATCCTCACTCCAGCCCTAGCTGGTTTGGTTCAGTGGATAGAGCATCCGCCTGTGGACTGAAAGGTCCCAGGTTCAATTCCAGTCAAGGGCATGTATCTTGGTTGTGGGCACATCGCTGGTAGGGGGTGTGCAGGAGGCAGCTGGTCAATGTTTCTCTCTCATCAGTGTTTCTACCTCTCTGTAAAAAAAATCAATAAAATATTTTTTTAAAAAATCCTCACTCCAGAGTATGTTTTTAAACTGATCTTTAGGGGGAGAGAGAGGGAGAGTGGGAGAGAAACATCTATTGGTTGCCTCCACTATGAACCTGCACCCTGCGACCTTTTGGTGTACGGGGCAGTGTTCCAACCAACCAAGCCACGCTGGCTAGGCACACTCTGTTTTCTTGTTTCATGTCTCATATTATAAACAAGTGTCCTCTTTATCACATATTTGGTGCCATATTCATAAATGAGTGAGATCATGTGGTCTTTTTCTTTCACTGCCTGGCTTATCTCACTTAGCATAATGCTGTCCAGTTCTATCCATGCTGCTGTAAATGGTAAGAATTCCTTCTTTTTTATAGCAGCATAGTATGCCATTGTGTAGATGTACCATTGTTTTCTAATTTATATGGTATGATGGCAAGATGTACCATTGTTTTCTAATTTATATGGTATGGTGGCAAGAGCTAAGGAGAAAAAGAGAGCAGAGCTGATGGGCACTTAGGCTGTTTCCAAATCTTAGCTATTGTAAATTGTGCTGTTATGAACCTAAGAGTGCATATATCCTTTCTGATTGGCATTTCTGTTTTCTTAGGATATATTCCTAGAAGTGGTATTACTGGGTCAAATGGGAGTTCCATTTTTATATTTTTGAGGAAACGCCATACTGTTTTCCACAGTGACTGTATCAATCTGCATTCCCACCAGCAGTGCAGGAGGGTTCCTTTTTCTCCACATCCTCGGCAGCACTTGTCGTTTGTTGACTTGTAAATGATACCTCATTGTCGTTTTTGGTTTGCATCTCTTGGATGATTAGTGACTTTGAGCATGTTTCATATGTCTCTTGGCTTTCTAAATGTCCTCTTTCAAAAAGTGTCTTTTTAGGTCCTTTGCCCATTTTTTGGTTGGATTGTTTATCTTCCTTTTGTTAAGTTGTATGAGTTCCCTGTAAACATTGGAGATTAAACTCTTATCAGAGACAACATTGGCAAATATGTTCTCCCATGCAGTGGGCTTTCTTGTTTTGTTAATGGTTTCTTTTGGTGTGCAGAAGCTTTTTATTTTGATGTAGTCCCATTTGTTTATTTTTTCCTTAGTCTCTCTTGCCCTAGGATCTGTGTCTGTAAATATATGGCATATGTCTGAAATTTCACTGCCTATGGAGTCTTGTAGGATTTTTATGGTTTCCCATCTTACATTCAAGTCCTTTAGCCATTTTGAGTTTGTTTTTGTGTATGGTGTAAGTTGCTAATCTAGTTTCATTTTTTTGCATGTATCTGACCAAATTTCCCAGCACCATTTTTTATTTTTATATATATATATTATTGATTTTTTAGAGAGAGAAAGGGAGAGGGATAGAAAGTTAGAAACATCAATCAGCTGCCTCCTGCACACCCCCACTGGGGATGTGCCCACAACCTTCAGTCCGCAGGCTGATGCTCTATCCACTGAGCCAAACCGGTTTCGGCTCCAGCACCATTTATTAAAGAGACTGTGTTGACTCCATTGTATGCTCTTTCCTCCTTTGTCAAATATTAATTGAGTATAATGGCTGAAATTAATTTCTGGGTTCTCTATTCTGTTCCATTGGTCTATATGTCTGTTCTTGTGCCAGTACCAGGCAGTTTTAAGAACCGTGCTTGGTAATATATCTTGATGTCTGCTATTGTGATAAATCAGTGTTTTTAAACAGAAATGCACATAAAACAAGAGAGTATGAAATTGTTGTTACTAAATAGAGGAACTGCCTGTGTTTCTCCTGGGAGTCATGGTTCAGGATTTGCTAGCTCATTGTTCATGGGGACTTTTCAGAACATAAATATCATGAGTAACAATTGACTATATATGTCTTATGTGCTTTCTATGTATCTGTTATAATTCACAATAAAAAAGACAGAAGACTAAAATGTAAAACAACAAAATCTCTCTAATGGTCAGTGTGGCGATTGAACTGGGCCAACTGGGACGAGGAGTGGGATGCTTGGAAGTGAAAAGGATGGAAAGAAAACTGTGGGAAAGAGAAGCACAAATTCAGTCCTGATGCTAATAAGGCTGTATTATGTTGGGGACAGAGACACAGAAGACAGGACTTATCTGGGGAGCCAAGAAGGGTGGGGACTGAAGGGGGACATGGAGCTATTGTGCTGGTGTGGATCTGGGAACTCACAGTCACTAACTGTTGAAGAAATACAAATTAGTAAATCCAAGAAAGGCAAGGAAGGACAACTTGGAGCTCCTGGGTGACCCTTGTTTCCCCACCTCAGGGGATGCTCTCCCTGGTCCTGAATTGCATTGACCGCCTAAATGTCTACACCACCGCTGCTCACTTCGCAGAATTTGCTGGGGAGGAGGCCGCTGAGTCCTGGAAAGAGATTGTGAACCTGCTCTATGAACTCCTAGGTAAAGGGGCCTAGTTATGACTTTCCCTGGAACTCCACAGGTCCCAGTACTGTTGGGTCTAATCTATCTCTCCACCTTCAGCCTCTCTGATCCGTGGCAATCGTACCAACTGTGCCCTCTTCTCCAACAATTTGGATTGGTTGGTCAGCAAGCTGGATAGGCTGGAAGCCTCATCTGGTAGGAGAGCTCATGGGAAGAGACAGGGATTTGGGGGAGGGAAGGGTCACAGCCACCTCACCTTTCATTCTGTTAACCATGCAGGAATCCTAGAGGTGCTGTACTGTGTCCTGATTGAGAGTCCTGAAGTCTTAAATATCATCCAAGAAAACCACATCAAGTCTATCATCTCCCTTCTGGACAAGCATGGGAGGAACCACAAGGTCAGCCCTCACCCATTACTTCTCATCCCTTAACTCTGAACCCTGGCCCCACAGCCCCAGAACTCTCCACTATCCTCCCTCCCCTCCCTCATCTTATCTCTTACCTGGATTCCTCTTCCATATGCTCCCATCTTTTAAAAATATATTTTTTTATTGATTTAAGAGAGGGGGAGAGAGATAGAAATATCAGCTACCTCCTACACACCCCCTATTGGGGATTGAGCCCGCAACCCAGACATGTACCCTTGACTGGAATCAAACCCGGGACCTTCAGTCCCCATGCCGACACTGTCCATTAAGACAAACTGGTCCATATGCTTCCATCTTAACATAAGGCCTCTAACACATGGTTCTGAATGGATTCGGGGCCATACATATGCTTCATTAGATCTATGAAATGCTTTTTAAATTTCCTATAATTTTTCAATTTTATAGTCTTTGTTTCGGTACATACAAACTCTCCACTTTGCCACAGGTCCTACCTGTATTATTTCTAACCACATTACAGATTTATATTACCCATCCGGGAACTCACAGTCACTAGCTGTTGAAGAAATACAAATTAGTAAAAGAAAGGCAAGGAAGGGAGGGCCTGGGAGTCCTGTGGTGACCCCCTTGTTTTTCCCACCTCAGGGGATGCTCTCCCTGGTCCTGATTTGCATTGAACACCTAAATGTCTACACCACCACTGCTCACTTTGCAGAATTTGCCAGGGAGGAGGCAGACACTAGTTTGAAACCCCTGCTGATCTCAAATCTCACCCTGACCCCTGTGCTCTCTCACTAATATAGCCCTTTCACTCTTTTTCTGGCCTTTTCCTTTTAACATCATACTTCAGACACTAATTTCTTATATTGCTGTTGCTTTATCCCAACTCATATGGTCCCTACTGTCTCACCTGACCTTTCTCTTTGACCCTTGACCTTTCTCTGTGATCCCTGATATCTCACTTTCTCTACCTCCTCTCAATAAAAATGTCCATCTCCTATTCTGACATACCACCCTTTACTTCTGGCTTCCCACCCAGAGCCTCTCATGGATTCCTGCCTTGGTGCCCTTACATCATGATCTCTGACCTTGACCTCCAGGTGCTGGATGTGCTGTGTTCCCTGTGTGTGTGTAATGGTGTGGCTGTGCGCTCCAATCAAGATCTCATTACCGAGAACTTGCTCCCTGGCCGTGAGCTTCTGCTACAGACAAACCTCATCAACTATGTCACCAGGTCTGAACCTAGCCTGACTTCACCCTGACTAAGAGAGTCCCTTCCTCCATCTCCCACCCTGGACTTAACACCTCGTCCTCACACTTGTCTGCTCTTGTCCCAGCTCACCTGGCTCCACACTCTTGTCCTCTGTCCCTTCTTAATTTTTGCATCTGTCTGTTCCTTTCACTCTTTGTTTCTGTCTCTATTTCTCCTCCTCATCTCTCCCCCCATCCATCTCTCTTTTATCTCTGTCTTTGCTCTCTCTGTTGCTGTCTCTGCTTGTTCTCCCTTTGTCTGTTTTGTATTCTCTGCCTTCATGCTTCTGCTTCTCTGCTTTTCCTGTGTATATATCTCTTTTTCTGTCTCTGTCTCTTTGCCTCTCATCCTCTCCCTCTTCCTCTCCCTCATACCTGGCTCTCCTCTCCACCTCTCCTTCACCCCCACTCTTGTTCCTTCTCTCCTACAGCATCCGCCCCAACATCTTTGTGGGCCGAGCAGAGGGCACTACACAGTATGGAAAATGGTACTTTGAGGTGATGGTGGATGAAGTGACTCCATTCCTGACAGCTCAGGCCACCCACCTGCGGGTGGGCTGGGCCCTCACTGAGGGCTACAGCCCTTACCCTGGGGGTGGCGAGGGCTGGGGCGGCAACGGGGTTGGCGATGACCTCTATTCCTACGGCTTCGATGGGCTGCATCTCTGGACAGGTATCTGAACCCTTCTGGGGGATGACCAACCCTGACCATTGACCCTAGAGTTTCCAAGCTTCTCACCGCATACCTTAGAGTTCTTAGGATCCTGATCCCCCAAACAGGCCAACTTTTGATTATTTATCATGACCCTATACCTAAAGGTTCCAGAATCCTGTTCATAATACATTTCTTCATAGCCTCCAGAACTCTGACCGCAGAGGATGTATGATCTGTGACCCTAGAGATCCCAGAAAACTGCCCAGATTATTATGACCTCTAATTTTGACTTCTGACTCCAAAGAATCCAAAGTCCTAACTCCATAAAGCCTTTAATCTCTGTCCCCACAGCTTTATGGGTTCTAACCTCAGGGAGCCTTGATATCTGCCTGTTACAGAAACACTTGACTTTAGAGTTCCCAGGATCCAAACTCCATAATATTCTCTATTATCTGCCCCTTGTCTCTTGAGATCATTGGTCCCATGGGACCTCTGACTTCTGAATCCTCCCTGATGACCCTGGTGCAGGACATGTGGCACGCCCAGTGACTTCCCCAGGTCAGCATCTCCTGGCCCCAGAGGATGTTGTCAGCTGCTGCCTGGACCTCAGTGTTCCATCCATCTCCTTCCGGATCAATGGCTGTCCTGTACAGGGCGTCTTCGAGGCCTTCAACCTTGATGGGCTCTTCTTCCCTGTCGTCAGCTTCTCAGCTGGTGTAAAGTAAGGACTTGCCCCTGTCCTATTGCCAGTCCCCAGACCTGGGACTGTCCTGAGACGGCTTCCCCAAGCGCTGTCAACACCCAGCAGCTCATCTTTAAGATGAGCTGTCAGACTCATAGGTAAAGGTCCCAATGACCTCTACATGACCCTGGACACTTTCAGTGTCCTCCCAGTGCCCTTAGCTTCTCCCCAACTCCAGGTTCTTCTGGTGACCTTCAAGTGTCCCCAAACTTTCACAATGACCTAAAAACTTCAGACTCTTAAATTATCTCAGACTGTCCCAGTGACTCTATGCTATTCCAGTGACCTCCAAATGACTCCAGAATATGATGATAATCTTCTAAATACCCCAGACCCTTCCAATAAATCCACAATGACCTTGGACATTCCTAATGACTCCATACTCTTAAACACTTCTCAGTGACTCCAACATCTCTCAATGATCTTTCAATCGCTGACCCCAGAGTGACCCCACATATTTCAAAGACCTCTCAATCAGTCAGCCTTTTCCCAATGACCCATAAGCTCCGTGAGTGACTTCCCATTCAGGGGCAATTATGGTTATCTCATAGTTACACCAGATTCTCCGTGACTCCCAAATGACCTTCTTGGTCTCCCAAAAACCTTCTAATATCCCCAAATGCTCTGTTGACCAAGAGCCTCCAAAAGACATTCTGTGGCCTTAAATTAACTCTCTAAAGATCCACACTTTCCTTCTTTGACTTTCCAATGATTCCTATTGACCTCAGACATTCTTTTTGACTTTAGAATATCCTTTCTGACTCCTTTTTAACCTTTATTATCCTTTGACTGCCCAGTGATCTCAGGTCTCTCAGAACCTTCCACCAACCCTAGGATTGATTGCTCCCTTACTGCTACTGAGCACAGACTCACCCCTGTAACCTGCCTCTCCAGTGACCTCACTCTCCCATCAGGGTGCGGTTCCTTCTTGGTGGCCGACATGGTGAATTCAAGTTCCTCCCCCCACCTGGCTATGCTCCATGCCATGAGGCTGTGCTGCCGAGAGAGCGACTCCATCTGGAACCCATCAAGGAGTACCGGCGGGAGGGGCCCCGGGGGCCCCACTTGGTGGGCCCAAGCCGCTGCCTTTCACATACCGATTTTGTGCCCTGCCCCGTGGACACTGTACAGGTAGTGCCTGTCCTGCAGGGGTTTCCCGGTGAGGCAGACTCCCTTCGGAGTCAGGGAGGTGGGGAGCTGAGCTGGAAGTTAGGAATCTTGTTTAATAGAGAGGGGAACTAAAGTAGAGAGGAGGAGGCAAAGGACTCTTAAGGCAGACTCCCCGTTTCAGGGAGTCCTCACTATAGCCCCCTAAGGAAATGACTATTATTACCCCCAACTTACAGATGTGGAAAAAGAGGCACAGACAAGTTAAACAATCTGTGCAAGTCACACTGCTGATTTGAACCTAGGCAGTGTGATTCCAAAGCCTGTGATCTTATCTACCACTCCCACTACCCTTATTCCAACCTGAACTCCCCACCTTCCCTCCAAGCATGTCCCTATAGCAGGGGATTTAAGTAGTGTTTAAGAGACTGACCACGCTCTTGCCGGTGTGGCTTAGTTGGTTGGAACATTGTCCCATATACCAAAAGGTTGTGGGTTAAATCGCCGGTCAAGGCACATATCTGGATTGTAGGTTCAATCCCCATTCAGGGCTGGTATGGGAGGAAACTGATTGATGTTTTTCTCTCTCTTCCTTCTTCCCTCCCTCCTTCTGTAAAATAAAAAAGCATGTCCTCTGGAGAGGATTTAAAAAAAAGTAAGAAAGACTGATCATAAGGGTTTGATTTTTAATATGTCACCATGAGCATGTGGCTTCACCTCTCTGTGCCTCAGTTTCCTCATTTGAGAAAAGGGGATAACAATAGAACCTACCTCATAGCATTGTTGTGAAGTGTGGATAAATTAATAAATGCAAAGTGCCTAGCACATTCCTGAGTAAATAGTAAGTACTCAATATAGTTCCTGTTAGTAGTAGTATTAGTAATATTATTTCAGGGATGAACTTTCCATTTCCCTGTAACCAGGCCAGAGCCCTGGGCCTAACTTCTTGATGTCTCCCTCTCCAACCCCCAGCCGCCTGTACATCCACATCCCCTTCCCTCTCCTCCCCACAGACCACCCTGGTTCAACTATCTCCTGCCTGGAGAATAGCAACAATATAAATATTTATTAGGCACATAATTATTTATTATGTGACAGACATTTAGATAAACTACATACATTTAATAATTTATGGAAGTGATTTCACTGAATCCTTACGAGGTATTATGAGTTAAGTATTGTTCAAATCCTCACTGTACAAAGAAAGAAAGACACTTGACCATTCATTCAGCAAACATTTTCCAAGCATCTCCTCTGGACTGGGCAGGCCTGGGAAAATGATAGAAACTGAGGAAGCCCGGGTTCTGTCCTCTGGAGTTTCCTGGACATGGGAGAGACAGACCCATTTCCAGACGACCCTTTAATTCTGATGATGCTCAGTTCTTACTTGGCTGGTACCAATTCTGGAGTCAGGTCATGGAGATGGGGAGCAGGGTTGGAATAGCAGAAAAGGTCAGAAGAGCATGCTGGGGGGCAGGGAAAGACAGAGCTTGCACATGTTCTCTGGAAGAGGGGTCACAGTGCAAGCTGAAAGAACTCAGGGGCTCACGGATGTCTATGCCCCAGATTGTCCTGCCTCCCCATCTGGAGCGGATTCGGGAGAAGCTGGCAGAGAATATCCATGAACTCTGGGCTCTGACTCGCATTGAGCAAGGCTGGACCTATGGCCCGGTAAGTGACTACGTGCAACATCAGGCTGGACTTGCTGCAGAGGGGGGGCATGGCTCACTATTGGGAGGGGCCAATGGCTGAGGGAAGGATCTTTACAGCATGGGGTGAGGGTTGTTGTCCTTGGGTTTCCAGTGGCAGAACTAAGGGTGGGAGGTTAGGGGTCACAGTCTGGGAATGTTGGGGAAAGGGAAGAGGGAACCCAGAACTTGACCCGGGATTTCTCCAGGTTCGGGATGACAATAAGAGGCTGCACCCATGTCTTGTGAACTTCCACAGCCTACCAGAGCCTGAGAGGAATTACAACCTGCAGATGTCGGGGGAGACACTCAAGTGAGGGGGGTCCCATGGAACAGGGGCTGGTGGGGAGAGGGGGTCCCATGGAGCAGGGGCAAAGGGAAAAAGGGAGAGTGAGACAGACTGAAAGGGAGAGAGAGAGGAAAAATGCCAAAAGAAACAGAGAGAGAGAGAGAGGCAAGGCTTGTGAGGCAGAAACTGACATAGGGCAAGATAGAGAGATAGAGGCAGAAGGCAAGATAATTAAGAAGGGACAGACAGACAGAGAGACAGAAAGAGGCAGAGGGGAAAATGGACAGTCAAAAGATACAAAGAAAGAAACAGGGCAAGACAGAGTCAGAGAGACAGAGACTAAGACAGAGAGGTGGGAACAAAAACACCCAGGAAGCTGGGGGGAAGATATGAAGAGAGCTGGAGACCTACAGACAGAGGCAACAGGGGCTGCAGGAGAGAGACATGGGGCAAGGGACTGGGTGGGGTGACCCTGTAATCCCACCCTCCATCCCAGGACTCTGCTGGCTCTGGGCTGCCATGTGGGCATGGCAGACGAGAAGGCGGAGGACAACTTGAAGAAGACAAAACTCCCTAAGACGTGAGTGTGGGTGGCCTGGGTCCCACTGGGGAATAAAGTATGGGGCTGCCATGATTGAAGGATCTTGTGGGGGGACTGGGGTCAGAGAAGAAAGGGCCACTGGTTGAAGATCATAGGCTCAGGGGTCAGGGTCTAAAATCAGTGCTGAGTGTCTTGGGAAGTGTCAGGATTTTAGAGTCAGGAGTTCTAGAGGGAGAATAGAAGCATGTCAGGCCCCAGAGTTTTATGCAGAGGCTAGATCTCTAAGTTAGAGGCCAGGAATCAATGGGAAGAGGTGAGACTTTGTAAGGGATCCTAAAATTATAGGTGAGAGGTCCTGGGGAAAGAGACCAGGGTTCAGAGGTCAAGGGCTTCCAAGCTAGGAGTTTGGAGCAATAAGGTCTTGGGATAAGAAGCCTCAAAGCTAGAGGTGAAAGATCAGAGCATTCCAGGGTTAGAGTTGAGGCTCCCAGAATCAAGATAGAGTCACAGAAGTCAGAGGTCAGTGGAATCAAAGCTTTAACTAGGGTCACAGGATCCTGGGGTCAAAGATAAAGCATTTCCAAGATTATTCAGGGAGTCATAGACCCTATGTCAAAGATCAAAGGTCAGAAATTCCAAGATTCGTGGCCCCTGGGATCCTGGAGACAAGGGTCAGTTCAGAGTCAGTGGTCCCATAGCACTGAGCTTATACACCAGTGCCACCACACCTGTAGGTATATGATGAGCAACGGGTACAAACCAGCACCACTGGACCTGAGCCACGTGCGGCTAACGCCAGCACAGACGACACTGGTGGACCGGCTGGCAGAGAACGGGCACAATGTGTGGGCCCGAGACCGTGTGGCCCAGGGCTGGAGCTACAGTGCTGTGCAGGACATCCCTGCACGCCGAAACCCTCGCCTAGTGCCCTACCGCCTGTTGGATGAGGCCACCAAGCGCAGCAACAGGGACAGCCTCTGCCAAGCTGTGCGCACCCTGCTAGGCTATGGCTACAACATTGAGCCACCTGACCAGGAGCCCAGTGAGTATTGACCTCCAGCCCCCACCCCTGACCCGATCTTTGAGCCAACTCAACCTCTGAATGCGCTACATCTACAATACTGAACCTCTACCCCCAACCCTGAACTTGATCTTACCCACTGACCTTAACTTAATGCAAACTCTGCTTGGGCTATGACTGCAACACTGAGCCACCAGACCAGGAGCCCAATGAGCACTGACCCTGACCCCAGACTCCAATCCCTGACCCCCAGGTATGATCCTTAACCCCTAACCTCTGGACTATAGCTAATACATGGAGCCACCCAGCCAAGATCTCAGAGACCCCTAACTTGACCCCTGATCCATTGCTTTCCTCTAACAGCAGCCTTGACCCCTAACCCTGGCTATGGTCCCAGCCTTCAATTTCTCAACCCCTTGTTACAACCCCAATTTTTATTTCCTCCCTAACCCTGACTCTCAACTCCAGCTCTCAACACTTGATTCTAAATATTAACTGTAATCTTGTTCATTAGCCCCAGACTATGACCATGACTGACCTGACTTCCTCCCTCTATGTCTTTGTCAGTATCTCTTCTCTGAGAACTCTGACTGCTAAAGACCAAAGGGGAGAAGTTCCACTCAGTAGGTCCCTTCTACCTTTGTCTAGTCTGAGATTTCCCAATTCTTCTCCTCTAACACCAAACAATTGTCCTTCTTCTCTCAGCCTTACCTTCACTGGTTTCTCCCACCATCCTCTCATTGCCTTGTATCCACTCCCCATCCAGCCTCTTTGATTCTGTCTGGCCCCATTTGTAGGTCTGGTAGAAAGCCAGTCCCGTTGGGATCGAGTGCGCATCTTCCGGGCAGAGAAATCCTACGCGGTGCAGAGTGGTCGCTGGTACTTCGAGTTTGAGGCAGTCACCACAGGCGAGATGCGAGTGGGCTGGGCGAGGCCTGAGCTGCGGCCTGACATGGAGTTGGGAGCTGATGAGCTGGCCTATGTCTTCAACGGGCACCGGGTGGGTAGTTCCCTGGGCTCCACTCTGCCATGTCTTGTAGTCCCTCCCACAGCTCATTTACGTCAGCCCTGCCTCTGTCTGTGCCCCACTCTCTACCCATCCCCACATCTACCTTACTACTCACCCATTCATCCACCCATCTATCCTTCCCTCTTTCTCTGTCCATACATATATCTACCCATCATCCATCTCTCTATCCAGCTATCCATTAATCCATCCACAAATCCAACTCTCCATCCATCTAATTATCTGTCTAGATCACATGTGTCAAACACAAGGCCCGCGGGCCAAATCCGTCCCGCCAGGCCTTGCAATGTGGCCCACACCGCGCTGTCATCACTGCACTCCGCTGCGTTTCCATCACAATGACAGTTTATGACTGTTCAGTAAACCATTCGGCCCGCGATTTAGGCTGGATTTTAGATTTTGGCCCCTTCTCTGATTGAGTTCGACACCCCTAGTCTAGATAATCACTTAACCATCCACTTTTCCACTTATTCATTTGTTAATTCAGCTGCTCACCTATTTAATCAATTTGTAATTTCACTTATCTATCCATTCATCTATTCAATAATTTAGTATATGGAACCATTAAGTCATTTAAAAATACTATTATTTATTTCAGGGGAGGAAGTGAGTGAGAGGGATAGAAACATCAATGATGAGAAAGAATCTTTGATCAGCTGCCTACTGCATACCCCACTCTGGGGATTGAGTCCACAACCCAGGCATGTGCCCTGACCGAGAATCAAACCATGACATCCAGGTTCATAAGTTGGCACTCAATCACTGAGCCATGCCAGCTGGACTCCATTAATTCATTTATTTATCCATCCAACAACTCATCCAATCTTCCATTTATCTATTTGTCTATACTTTCTTTCTTCCCTGCATCAACCCATGGACTCAGTAGAGAACCTAAGCAGAAGGGAAGCAAAAGCATAAAAGCCTGTTCCTTACATTCCAGGGATCATGGATACACATGTGGGGAAAGATGGGTAAACTATGGGGATGACCACTGCTCTGTTCCACATACCCTGGACCTGATGTTTTGTAACGTGTATATTTATATGTCTCTCCTTGCTTTCTTAGGTCTCCATTTCTTTGTGTGTGTCTTTCATGCCACATCTTCCCCTTGCCTCCTCACAGGGCCAGCGTTGGCACTTGGGCAGTGAACCATTTGGGCGTCCTTGGCAGTCGGGTGATGTTGTGGGCTGCATGATTGACCTCACAGAGAACACCATTATCTTCACCCTCAATGGCGAGATCCTCATGTCTGACTCAGGTTCCGAAACAGCCTTCCGCGACATTGAGATTGGTGATGGTGAGGGCTGGCCTCATGGCCCCTTTCTGATTTTCTTCTGTCTGAACCAACCATACACTGCCCGTTCCAGCCTCCCCCTCTTCCATCCTTTCCTTCCACGTTATCCCCTCCCTACAAGTCCTTGCTCTGCCCTGCCCACCTATCTCACCTCTGCCCACTCACGCCCTCCCACCAGGTTTCCTGCCAGTCTGTAGCTTGGGACCTGGCCAGGTGGGCCATCTGAACCTGGGCCAGGATGTGAGCTCCCTGCGGTTCTTTGCTATCTGTGGTCTTCAGGAAGGCTTTGAGCCATTCGCCATCAACATGCAACGCCCGGTCACCACCTGGTTCAGCAAAAGCCTTCCCCAGTTTGAGGCTGTGCCCCTTGAGCACCCCCACTATGAGGTGAGGACTGACTCCACTCAGTACCTTCTGATCTGCCTCCAGACCTCATTTTCCCTGCAATTCTCTTCCCGGAGTTTCTCCTTTCCTTCCGTGTTAGCTGGCAAACCATGTACAAGGGGATGTTAGAGTGATGGGTTCCCAGGGCCACCTTGTAGGGTATAACCTTGGCAAACTACAACCTTTCTCAGCTCCAGGTACCTTGCCTATTAAAATGGGGAAATGAAGGAATGAGAAGCTGGATTAAATTATTCCATTGGAAATTTCCAGTCTTTTAACTATCTGATCATAGAACAAAGTTAGAAGAAATATAAACCTTGAGTAGATTTTGGCACCCTCGTTACCAATTGTTATTTGTCTTTTCTGTTTGTTCATTTATTTGTTTTTAGTATCCTATTTTTTAAAAAAATACATTTTTATTGATTTCAAAGAGAAAGGTCGAGGGATAGAGAGATAGAAACATCAATGATGAGAGAGAATCATTGATTGGCTGTCTCTTGAACGCCCCCTACTGGGGGATAAGCTCACAACCCGGGCATGTGCCCTTGACCAGAATCAAACCCAGGACCCTTCTGTCTCCAGGCCAACCCTCTATCACTGAGCCAAACCAGCTAGGGCTAGTGTCCTAATTTTTAGACTCCAGTGTTTTTTTCTTTCCCAGGATTGAACTCAAGGTCAGGCTCTTACCATAAATATCGCCCATCGACCAAAGTGATAGTCCTTTTCTCAATCTGGGAAGAACTTGATCCTGTGTGACTGAGGTTCAGCTTTAGAACCAGACAGAGTTGGAGCTGGCCCCTTACATTGGGCATATGCCTGTCTCTTCCTGAGCCCCAGTTTCCCCATCCATGGCATTGTTTGGATCTCCCTCTCACACAATCTTCCTTTTTTTTTTTACTGAATCACTTGAGTTAGTTGGAGACATCATGCCTCTTTACCCCTAAACTTTCTTTTTTCTTTTTTTCTTTTTTAAAATATTTTATTGATTTCTTATAGAGAGAAAGGGAAAGGAATAGAGAGTTAGAGATATCAATGAGAGAGAAACATTGACCAGCTTCTTTCTGCACACCTCCTACTGGGGATATGCCCACAACCAAGGTACATGCCCTTACCTGGAACCTCTCAGTCCGCAGGCCGATGCTCTATCCACTGAGCCAAACCGATCAGGGCACCCCTAAACTTTCAATATGCATTTCTTCAGGACAGACTATGCTCTTACAGAACTAGATTCAGTGCAGTTATGAAAATCAGGAAATTTAACACTGGTATAAAGTATCACAACACATATTTAAAATTTATAAATTGTGGCAATAATGTCCCTTTTTATTTTTCTGGTCTAGGGTCCAATATAGCGCTTATTGCTATACTTTTAGTCTTAAAATAGAATGATTCTGAGCCTTTCTTTTTTTTAATATTAAATTATTATCTGTGTACATATCTTACCAGTGCGCCCCCCCCCCCCCATTTCTGAGCCTTTCTTTGTCTTTCATGACATTGACATTTTGAAGTGTACAGGCCAGTTACTTTGCAGAATGCCCCTCGGTTCAGGCTTGTCTGATGATTCCTCATGGTTAGGCTCAGGTTCTGTGTATTTGGCAGGGATTCTGCAGCATTTAAGTAGTGTAGGCTATCAGGAGGCACACGATGTCTCTGTATCTAAGTTGATGTCTTATGTCAACTTAGACTCTATAATTAAGGTAAAGTCTGACAAATTTCCCTACTGTAAAGTCACTCTCTATTTGTAATTAGGAAGTCTTTGTGAGGAGGCATTTTAAGATTACATAAAAGTTGAAGGGTATTAAACAGGGAAATGTACAGTGTAGATTTGAGTTTTGGAAAGATTCCTATTGACAGTAGAAGGTGAGAGTGGAAAAAGACCAGAGAGGTGGATGGGGCAGGAGAAGATGATGGAGTAGCCATGAACTTCCCAATTCCTGCCACTGCCAGTGGTCTTCACAACACAAAGATCAGAATGCTAGATAGCAGTGAAAGTGAGCAAACTAGTATATACACAACACATGGACAAACCTCACAGACAGTATGTTGAGTGAAAGAGCCAGGCACAAAAGAACACATATTGTGGGGTCCCATTTGTAGAAAGTTCAAGAACAGGCAAAGCTAATCTGTGGTGTGATAAATTAGGAGGATGTTACTGTGAAAGGATAACTCAGACATTTAGTTACTTTGCACACAAATCACAGGAGGGAGAGGTCAGTAGGCTGTTGTCAAGGAGCAATGTCCAAACAGGATTTATAAGGAAGGGAAGAGAGAGAAGATCCTGCCTTCAGTCTGGGGACAGCAAATCTTAGTTGCACAGTTTGGGGTGAATTCTCTTTTTACATTTTAAAAATTGATTTGAGAGAGAGAAACATCCTCCCACACTGGCCCCAAATTGCCCCAGTATATGCCCTGACTGGGAGTCAATCCTTCCGGTGTACAAGGCAATGCTCCAGCCAACTGAGACACACCAGCCAGGGTAGAGGGGAATTCTTTGGCTGGTGAGGAGCACAGAGCTAGTCCCTTATCTCAGCAGCTAGTCCTTCAGAAGGTCAACTTGAGAGGGACATCAACCTCTCCAATTGTTGATGGAGTCTCCATAAAACTTTTTTTGGTCTTAAATAATGTATTTTTAAGTAAAATTACAATGCTTTGATTATACAACATAGCATAATGGAAATGAAACCAAATCAATAAACCAAAATAGAAAGAAAGCTTGGTTTTCAGTACTTAAATCATCACTATAAGTACCTGATGTCCCAATCACATCTTATGTAGACATGAGTATAATCATTTCAAACATTTCACTTGTGGGTTTAATTTCTCATTTTCAGCTTTTATGAACTACTAGAGGCCTAGTACACAAAATTCAGCCCAACCTGCACCCTCTCCAATCTGGGACCCCTTAAGGGATGTACGACTGCCTGTTTAAGCCCGATCCTACCTAAACAGGCAGTCAGACATCCCTCTCACAATCCAGGACTGCTGGCTCCCAACTGCTTGCCTGTCTTCCTTTCTGATTGCCCCTAACTGCTTCTGCCTACCAGCCTGATTACCCCTAACCACTTCCATGCCATCCAGATTGATACCTAACTGCTCCCCTGCCAGCCTGTTTACCCCTAACTGTCCTCCCCTGCAGGCCTGGTCCCCCGCAACTGCCCTCCTTTGCTGGCCTGGGTCCTCCCTAACTGCCCTCCTCTGCAGGCCTGGTCCCTCTCAACTGCCCTCCCCTGCTGGACACCTTGTGGTGGCCATCTTATGTCCACATGGGGGCAGCCATTTTGACCACATGGGGGTAGCCATCTTGTGTGTTGGAATGATGGTCAATTTGCATATTATTTTTTATTAGATAGGATAATATAACTTATTTTCAATCCTATGATACCTAGTGTTTATACTGTAACAGCAAGCAAATCTCACATATGCAATTAAATGATTAACTGGAATACAGATTTTAGTTTTTAGCCGCAGACAAAAATTACACACTGCATTCAGTACAGCAGAGTATATTACATTAACCAGAGCATGGTCTTTCATACACTTATGGCAGGATTGGTATCTCTTTTCCTTTGAACTGAACTAGAAAACTTTTGAGAGTCTGTACTTGGAGCACACAGGACAGAAATCTGTCCCTCTACCTGCTTCTGTCCCTTATTTAGGCCAGGTTGGTGCATCTCCCTCATCAGAAGCTCGCATGGTCCTTGAGAGGGTAGTGACTAAACTGGCACTGAGCGGACTCCTGGAGGCTTGGTTGTGTTCTGTTTCTCCTTCTGGGTGCTAGCATACATGTGTGTTCACTCTGAAAACTCAAGGTGCTATGCACTTATGATGTGTGCATTTTTCTGAGTGTTATGTTTCCATTTATAAGTATAATAAATTTTTTTCTGGGGCACCTTAAAAAAACCCTGTGCTTGCCGAAACCAGTTTGGCTCAGTGGATAGAGCATCAGCCTGCGAACTGAAAGGTCCCGGGTTCGATTCCGGTCAAGGGCATGTACCTTGGTTGTGGGCACATCCCTAGTAGGGGGGTGTGCAGGAGGCAACTGATCGATGATTCTCTCTCATCAATGTTTCTGGCTTTCTATCCCTCTCTCATCCTCTCTGTAAAAAATCAATAAAATATATTAAAAAACAAAACAAAACAAAAAACCCTGGGCTGCTCTCCCCAAGATGTCTTCCTAAGACCAGGACGGAAACACCCTTGTTCTGTTCATTGCTGTGTTCCCAAAACCTGGAACAGTAGCTGATATACAGTAGGTAATCAGTAAATATCTGTGTTTGGATGAATGGATAGACCAGTGGACAGGTAGATGGACAGGTAGATGGATGAATGGATGAGTGGACAGATGGATGGTTGGATGGATGAGTGGATTGATGGATGGGTGGATGGGTGATTTGGTCTGGAGTAAGGCCTGTGCTTAGTTTTTTTGTTTGTGTTTTTTTTTAAATATATTTTATTGATTTTTTTACAAAGAGGAAGAGAGAGGGATAGTGAGTTAGAAACATCGATGAGAGAGATTCATTGATCAGCTGCCTCTTGCACACCCCTTACTGGGGATGTGCCCGCAACAAAGGTACATGCCCTTGACCGGTAGGTAGGTTTTTTTTAATACTCACTAGAGAACATTCTTTCCATTGATTTCTAGAGATAGTGGAAGGGAGGAAGGAAGGGGAGAAAGAGAGAAAGAGAGAGACACATCAATTGGTTGCCTCCCACACATGCCCTCCAGGATACATGCCCTTGACAGGGAATCGAACCCAGAACTCTTCCATCCACAGGCTAATGCTCTAACCATTGAGCAAAATCTGCCATGGCTATAGGTAGGTTTTGAAAGTGATCCCAGTATCTGACCAGGGCTGCCACCAGGTGCCCAGACAAAGGCTGACAGAGGGCTGACTGCACACCCATGGCCAAACTGTCTGCCCCATGGGGAGTTTATCCACCCAGAGGAGGGGATACTTTTGACTGATTCTCACACAGGTGCTCTAAGGCCTAATGGTGGCTCGGTGTGTAACCGGGTTTAGGACCGATAGCCTAGCCCACCTATCAGGCTCAGTGCTTCCTGTCCCTCCCCGCAGGTGGCCCGTGTGGACGGCACTGTGGATACACCCCCCTGCCTGCGCCTGACCCACCGCACCTGGGGCTCCCAGAACAGTCTGGTGGAGATGCTCTTCCTTCGCCTGAGCCTTCCAGTCCAGTTCCATCAGCATTTCCGCTGCACTGCGGGGGCCACCCCCCTGGCATCCCCCGGCCTTCAGCCCCCTGCTGAGGATGAGGCCTGGGCAGCAGAGCCTGACACAGACTATGAAAACCTGCGCCGCTCAGCTGGGCGCTGGGGCGAAGCTGAGGGGGGTAAAGAGGGAACTGCCAAGGAGGGGGCACCCGGAGGCACCCTCCAGGTTGGGACAGAGGCCCAGCCTGCTAGGGCAGAAAATGAGAAGGATGCTACAACAGAGAAGAACAAGAAGAGAGGGTGAGTCAAGGTGGGGCCAGGTGAGGCCTAGGTCTGTCCTGGGATCCCCAGTTAGACAACCTCAATAACTTGATAAATCCCATTGTATCCCAAGGTATCCCCATATATGCTAAGTAAGTCAAAATACTGATGGATCCTATCATGTCTCAAGTGAACACCTTTATTTTCCTAGGAAGCTCTAATTCGCCTGAGAATGTAAAATTGGTGTACCCCACTATGTCTATGGAGAACTTCACTATTCTTGGGGTACCTGGTGGGCCTCAAAGCATTTCACCCAATGGGCTTCATTAACTATGGACTTTATAGGGAGGACTTCAGTATCTTGGCAGAGTTGACCACATCCCAAGGTGACCCAGTGAATACCAGTGGTCTTCTAAGTCAGGGTCATTTCTGTGTCTCACATGTACACCCAAAACTATTTCAAGGGATGCCCTCAGAAGGCATTAAACTTGAATTGAAATGAAATCAGCTTTCTCCTACTATGTAGGTTTTCAATGGGATGTAGTTCTGCGTCTTTTTTTGGGGGGGTGGGGTTGGAAATGATAGAAGATTTTGATTATCACAGTTTGGGTTATCACAGCTGCTCTTAGGGTCTCCATCAATTCTATTTGCTTTCAGTGTACCAGACAGTGCCACACAAGAAAAATGGTCCTTTCCCAAATTCCTTTAACACCCATATGAGAAATGCATATGAGAAATGCTGACATGGGGGATCACTGTATGCCCCCCAGGGAAGCTCCATGTTCCCAGATGCTCCTCTAAATTTGGGTCAACCAGCATTCACAATCTCAGAGCGCAGCACTTTCAGAATAGATTAGGCTGGCATAGTTGAGAATTCTATCCTCTAGGGCAGTGGTTGGCAAACCCATTAGTCAACAGAGCCAAATATCAACAGTACAACGATTGAAATTTCTTTTGAGAGCCAAATTTTTTAAACTTAAACTTCTTCTAACACCACTTCTTCAAAATAGACTCGCCCAGGCCATGGTATTTTGTGGAAGAGCCACACTCAAGGGGCCAAAAAGCCACATCTGGGCTTGTGAGCCATAGTTTGCCGATCACGGCTCTAGGGGTAAGGCCTTGAGTATGAGAAACAGGATGTAGTTAGGACAGATGTGGGCAGCATGAATGTCGTAGTCAGGAGAATTGGAGGGTTGGGCTTGAGAGCTAGTTCTTATGCAACTTCTCCTCCCCACCACCAGGTTCTTATTCAAGGCCAAAAAGGCTGCCATGATGACCCAGCCACCAGCCACTCCAACTCTGCCCCGACTCCCTCGAGAGGTGGTGCCTGCTGATAACCGTGATGACCCTGAGATCATCCTCAACACCACCACGGTATGAACCAAGGACCTTCAACTTTAGAAACCTGTCAGATTTCAGAATTTCATGTTGTGATTCCTAGGAACTGCCATACCTCAATATACACTGGAGACTCCTTTGAACTCCTAGATGCATAAAGCCTAAAAATTGTGGGAATCACTGTGAAGTTACAAAGCATACTAACATAACTCCCAGGGATCTAAAAACATCCAAGGGATAAACCAATATAAACTTGGGGCCCCAATATTTGTATTCACCCATATAAACTCAATATATCCAAATTTAAGTTATTCTAACATATTCCTGGGAAACAAAACTTACAGTTATTCCAATAGTTTTGGGATTCCCCAAATCTAGAACATTTTCTGAGGCAAACAGCCATGTTGGGATCATGGGTGATCTGGATGCCACTTGGGTGTTCTTGTCAAAAAACTCTATGATTTTTTCCATCAGCAAAATGGTAATTATAAGGTTATTACAATTGATGGTAAGTGTAAGGACTATGTGAGTTAATTTGTGAGCTAATTAGTGAGCTGTTTGTTGGCCATTGTTTACTTGTAACTTTGCTGTAAACTGAGGAGACCCAAACTTGGGAGTATCACAAAATACTCCCAAAGGATTCCTGAGTTTAGAAATACATCAATAAACGCAGAAACAGAGGGATATAGAGCCAGGGGGGTCTCAAATCTGGAGACTTGTTAAATTCCCAGAAGACACTGAGGATCCCGAGAAACCCACTTAAAGTCCCAGGGAAGCCCTATGTCACCATTCTTTTGGACTGACCACTGATCTTCCCTTTGCCTCTCCAGTACTATTACTCCGTGAGGGTATTTGCTGGCCAGGAACCCAGCTGCGTGTGGGTGGGCTGGGTCACCCCTGACTACCATCAGCATGACATGAACTTCGACCTCACCAAGGTCCGGGCAGTGACAGTGACCATGGGGGATGAACAAGGCAACGTCCACAGCAGGTGCCAGGGAGGGGTGGGACTGTGGGAGGTGGGACATCAGCGCTGGGCACCTGGCTCAGAAGCTTCCCTCCTCCTTTTCTTCCTCTCTTCCTATTTATTTTCTTCCAATGGCTTCTGCTCTGCTTTTTCTTCTTCTTCTTCCTCTTCTCCTTTTTCCATTTATTCTTTTCTGTTTACTCCTCCTTTTTCATCTTGCTCTCTTTGTCTACCTCACCTCCTTTCTCTGTTCTCTCCTCTTTGCTCCCCTTCCTTCTCCTCCTTCTAGGACACCCCGCCAGCTTTTAAGAATTCTAGCTCTGAGGGACTCAGGGTCTGGGGTGAGGGGTTTCAGTGCTGGGTCTTCAGTGGTGGAGGGTTGGGGATGAGCCCTGAGGTTGCAGTATTCTGGGAGCTTGGGGAAGAAGCTATCCAGGGTCCAGAATGCTTTGGCTGAGGACCCATGCACTGATTACCCCTGTCTCCTCCAGCCTCAAGTGCAGCAACTGCTACATGGTGTGGGGCGGAGACTTCGTGAGCCCTGGGCAGCAGGGCCGGATCAGCCACACAGACCTTGTCATTGGCTGCCTGGTAGACTTGGCCACTGGCCTAATGACCTTTACAGCCAATGGCAAAGAGAGCAACACCTTTTTCCAGGTGAGCCCAAACCTTTCAACTTAGCACTAGCATCATGTCCCTGCATCCTGGAACAACCTTCCCAGACACCCCTGGAGTCCAGACCTTAAAAAGACAGGACAGCCCTGACCGGTTTGGCTCAGTGAATAGAGCATTGGTCTGCAGACTGAGGGGTCCCAGGTTCGATTTCGATCAAGGGCATGTGCCTTGGTTGCGGGCACATTCTCAGTGGGGAGTGTGCAGGAGGCAGCCGATCGGTGTTTCTCTCTCATCAGGTTTGGTTTTGGCAAGGCTGCTTCCAGATGGTGGTGTTTGTGGTGGTGGAGGCTGGGTGGATTCCACTGGGAAGATTAGAAGTGCTGGGGGGAGAGGGAGTCAGAGGATGCTTGCTGGATTTTGGAGAAGAGTATACTTGGGAGAGAAGTGGAAATGGCATTCGTGGTGGGGGACATGATGTGGACAGAGACCCAGGAACTAGACCTGGCTGGATCAGAGGGGTGCGGCCCAAGGGTGGCTTCAGGGCCAATGTGAAGCCTACGGTGCCTTAGTTTGGACCTGCAGGTGCCAGCAGGATCAGGATGGGACAATCAGCCCCAGAGTTTGGGTTCCAGAGTCAACACCACCTGCAGCTCACCCTCTTCCCCATCCTGCTGTTATCCCTTGCCAGGTGGAACCCAACACAAAGCTCTTTCCTGCTGTCTTTGTCCTGCCCACTCACCAGCATGTCGTCCAATTTGAGCTGGGGAAGCAGAAGGTAAGCGTGCAGTGATGGCACTGGCCACAGTGGGAGGTGTGGCAGGCCAGGTGGAACAGTAGCTGTACGAGAGGGGGCAATCCCGGAGGTCTCCCTGGAAGCAGGGTGGCAGGATGGAGGGCTGGAAATCCTGACTAGTGCACTATGCCCCCAGAACATCATGCCGCTGTCTGCCGCCATGTTTCTGAGCGAGCGCAAGAACCCGGCCCCGCAGTGCCCACCGCGGTTGGAGGTGCAGATGCTGATGCCCATCTCGTGGAGCCGCATGCCCAACCACTTCCTGCAGGTGGACACGCGGCGGGTTGGAGAGCGACTGGGCTGGGCCGTGGAGTGCCAGGAGCCACTGATCATGATGGCGCTGCACATCCCTGAGGAGAACCGGTCAGTGTCCCTCCGCTGCAAGACATGCGGTGGGGCGGGGGATGGGGCGGGATGGGGGCCACAGAAATCTGGGTCCAACTCAGTGCCCCCCCCATACTCTGGGACTCCAGACAACACTCTAGAAGGTCCAGACCTACACCTACCTTACTGTCCCAAATAACACTGCAGGGAACCTTAGATGCATTTCAGTGGGCCCCAGACACACCTCATGGGACCCAGACGCAGTCCAGGCATTCTCAGATACACTCCAAGGAACTCCAGACTCACCTCAGGAGATCCTAGGTCCTTCACAGGGGACCACAGACCCACTTTACAGGGCTCCAAACCCATCTTAGGTCCATATCAAAGAACCCACTCCACCAAGGGGCCTCAAGTGCACATCGGAGGGTCCTGGACATTCCTTGGAGAGGTCTGGTGCACCGCAGGATCTCTCGGTACGCTGCATGGATCTCTTTGAACCCACTCCAGGCGACCCAGACACACCTGGGTGGACATGAATCGCAAGAATACTCTTAAGGACTCTGAACATGGCCAGGAATCCTAGGCTCACCCCAGGAGGCTTCCGGCATGCCTCATCTTTCCTTTATTCACTCACATGACAAATAGCTTCGAGCTCTTCTTATGTAACTGATGGCATTCCAGGCTGTAGACCATCAAGCCCTTGAGAACGAACATTCTAGAAATGCTCATGTATAACTCGGTGGGCCAGACACATCCATTTATTCAGTCAACAAATACTTATCGAACACCTGTTATGTGCTAAGTCTTGTTTAGGTGCTGATGAATACAGAAAGTAAAAGAAAAACACCAAACAGACTGAAATGGCTTACCCTAGTAGCATTTACATTCTAGTGGTGCTCACACACAACCAGGATACTCAGACCTGCCCTGGGAGGGAGGGTCAGGCTCAGTTCTGTATCCCAGATACATGTCAGAGTCACAAGATCTTCTCCATAGAGTCTCAGATATCCCAGATGCCAGATATTCCCAGGGTGCCCCCAGACCCTTTAGGGACGTCCAGAACCATTCAGAGACTTCTTACCCAGTTCCATAGACGGTACAGAACCTTGGCTCAGCAGAGCACTGGGATTCCCTGCTGAGGCCTCCAAAACTCACCTACTCACCTCTGCCTCTCTGTGGTTTGTGTCTGTCTCTCGCCTCCTCTGCCGGCTCTGTTCCTGTCTGGGGCTCATCTTTGCCACAGGTGCATGGACATCCTGGAGCTGTCCGAGCGCCTGAACCTGCAGCGCTTCCACTCCCACACACTCCGCCTCTACCGCGCAGTGTGCGCCCTGGGCAACAACCGCGTGGCTCATGCTCTGTGCAGCCATGTGGACCAGGCGCAGCTGCTGCACGCCCTGGAGGACGCGCACCTTCCTGGTCCTCTGCGCGCTGGCTACTACGACCTCCTCATCAGCATCCACCTGGAAAGCGCCTGTCGCAGCCGTCGCTCCATGCTCTCTGAGTACATCGTGCCCCTCACGCCTGAGACCCGAACCATCACCCTCTTCCCACCTGGAAAGGGCACGGATAATGGTCCCCGCCGCCACGGCTTGCCTGGCGTGGGCATCACCACCTCCCTGCGACCTCCACACCATTTCTCACCCCCCTGTTTCGTGGCTGCCCTGACAGCTGCTGGGATGGCAGAAGCTCCAGCCCGCCTCAGCCCCAGCATCCCTCTGGAGGCCCTGCGGGACAAAGCACTGAGAATGCTGGGGGAGGCAGTTCGAGGTGGTGGGCAGCACGCACGCGACCCTGTCGGGGGCTCTGTGGAGTTCCAGTTTGTCCCTGTGCTCAAGCTTGTGTCCACCCTGCTGGTAATGGCTTCCTCCTGCTTTCCTCTGCCCCAGTCTTCCACAGTCCAAATTATCTGTCCACACATGCATCAACCCCCTTCCATTTATGCATCTAACCACCCGTTCATCTCTCCATCTATACAGCCTCCACCTTTCAAGTTATCCCTCCATTATCTACTCATCCTTCATTCACTTTCACTTTTCCTTCCACTCATTAATCTGTCATCTATTCATGTATTTATTAAATTCTTATTCCATTCATTCTCCCAACCAACCACCATTCGTACATCTATTTATTCTTCCATTCTCCAACCATAAATCCATCCACCAATGTGTCAATCTGTCCAACTTTCATCCTAGTTTTTCATTTAGCCTTCTAATTACTCATACATCAGTTCGTTCACCATGCCATTTATTCATCTATCTAACTACCCATTTACTTAAAATCTAACTTCCTTTTCATACATCTAATTATCATCCTGATTCCACTGGTGCATCCATACATCCATATGTACATCCATGCACTATCATAGATTTATCCGTTTGTCATTATCCACCTACCTGTCCACCCATACACATAACTGTCTATCCATATGTATTTTCACCCATCCACCTATCTATGAATCCATCCAACCACCTACACTTATTCATCCACTCACGCATCCACCCAGTCTCCATCTTCTATTCATCCCTTATATTGTGTACCCTTTCATTCACATGCCCATCTAATAGTTCATCCATATGCCTACCCACAAATTCACCCAACTTTTCATTCACAAATTCACCCATCCTTACCACCTCATCCCATGACTACTTACTATTTACCCATACACTCATTTACTTGCTCATGCATCTATCAGACAATCCATTCACCTATTCACCTATCCATATGTCATTTATCCTCTGTCATATTTTCACCTCCCATCTCTTCCTCCACTTTTTACTTCACCTCTCCATTCCTTATCCACCCATTCATCTTTCTTCTCCCTTTAAAACCCTTACTATTCCATGTATTAATTCAGCCACCCAGTTCTCCCCCCATTCATCCTTGTTTCTCCTTCTCAACTCTTCTTCCCTTTTATCCACCCAATTTCCTTCCATCTGTTAGCATCTCCATTATGTTGATTGAGAACTGGCAATGCTGGAAGCTATAAGGGTATCCATCAGGTATAGGGTGTGTCCTGTTTCAAAGGCACATATGCTGAAGCTTGGGAGAATAGACACTTGGGAAGGGAAAGTTGCTTTTATTTAGCTATGTGGTCTGGACCATGAGGGTGGGACACAGGATAAAGATTTGAGGGAATCTTAAGGAGGATGAATGTCAGGGCAGAGAAATGTCATTCCTGCTTGTGAGAGGAGCCATATAGCCAATGCAGGAATGAGCCTGCCACACGCAGGAAAAGCAGATCTGGGAAATGATGCTGGGACTTACTTATGGAGGCTCTGCAGGCCACAGTGAAGGACCCAGGCTTTGTTCTGTAGGTGATGGGCGTCTTTGGTGATGAGGATGTGAAACAGATACTGAAGATGATTGAGCCTGAAGTATTCACTGAGGAAGAAGAGGAAGAGGAGGAGGAGGAGGAGGAGGAGGAAGAAGAAGATGAAGAGGAAAAGGAGGAGGATGAGGAGGAAGAGTCACAGGAGAAGGAAGATGAGGAAAAAGAGGAAGAGGAGACAACAGAAGAGGAAAAAGAAGGCTTGGAGGAGGGGCTTCTCCAGATGAAGTTGCCAGAGTCTGTGAAATTACAGGTGGGCTATGTGGTCTGGACCATAGGACTTCCATTAGGTATTTCATTTTCCAACCTCCATTCATCTTGGGTGGGAGACAATGGTGAGATTTGAGTCCAGATTTGTTCTGAGCAGTGGGGAGCTGTGGAAGTGCATAAAGCAGTGAAGTCATCTCTCTGGTTTCCAAGTGGGAAATGAATTGGAGAAATGAGACCATGGAGAAGTCTGGTTTACGAATCCAGACAAGAGATGATGGTGGCAAGACTAGGTCAGAGCCCCTGAGAGGAGGACAGAAAGCAAAATAGTTTCAAGGAAATCCTGATGGTCTGACCACCATCCCTCCTAATGCATGGCTGTTCTCCCACAGATGTGCCACCTGCTGGAATATTTCTGTGACCGAGAGCTGCAGCACCGAGTAGAGTCCCTGGCAGCCTTTGCAGAGCACTATGTGGATAGGCTCCAGGCCAACCAGCGGGACCGCTATGGCCTCCTCATGAAAGCCTTCACCATGTCTGCAGCTGAGACTGCCCGACGTACTCGCGAATTCCGTTCCCCACCCCAGGAGCAGGTCCTCTGACCCCCTGACCCTGGTTGGCCTTACTGTTTAAACCCCAACCTCAACTTCTTCCTTATTCATATCACCAATAGTACTTGACCTCTAAACTTTTTCTTGATCTCTGACCCTATTGATATACTATCTCTTACTGTCCTATCTCTGAATGAACTTGACCTCCGAGTCATCTAGACTGACCCTGACCCTTTACAAACGTCTAGTCTCCCATATATTCTTATATTTTGGCTAATGACTTTAAACAGAACTCACAGTCAAATCTTTTATCCTTGATCACAGTGTTTCTGCTCTGGGGTCTCTGACCCTCATTCTGACCTTTGACATTCTCCTAGATCAACATGCTAGTGCACTTCAAAGATGGTCAGGAAGAGGAAGATTGTCCACTCCCTGAAGAGATTCGACAGGATTTGCTCAAATTTCATCAAGACCTGCTGGCACACTGTGGTAAGGAGAAGGGATCAGAGAACCTTTCTCCCAAACTTTTCCTTGAGACCTCTCCTGAAGTTACCCTGAGACTTTCTGATCTTAAACACCTAGAGTATTGTACTATGTAACTGTTGATTGGTTGAAGAATGAATGGATGGATGGATGTATTCGTGAATAGATAAATGATGAGAGGAAGGATATGTTTACATAGGTATTTGGGTGGATGTGTATTTGGATGAATGGCTATTGGCAGAGGGATGAGAGTGGAGAGATGGCTGACTGGAAGGATGGATGACCTCCATTGTTCCTGATGAGAAGTCAGCTGACAATCTTGCTGAGATTTCCTTATAATGCATTGTTTTTCTCTGGCTGGCTTTAAAATTTTTCTTTTTACCTTTGCCTTTAAACAGTTTGAGTATGCTGTGTCTAGGTGTGGAGCTCTTTGAGTTTATCCTGCTTGGAGTTTAATTTGGAGTTTAATTTCTTTTTTAAAAATATACTTTTATTGATTTCAAAAAAGAAGGAAGAGGGAGAGAGAGACAGAAACATCCATGATGAGAGAGAATCATGGATTGGCTGCCTCCTGAAAGTCCCCCACTGGGATCAAGCCCACAAACCGGGCATGTGCCCCTAACCAGAATCGAATCTGAGACCTTTCAGTTCAGAGATCAGTGCTCTATCCACTGAGCCAAACAGGCTAGGGCTGGAATTTAATTTCTTGGATGTGCAGATTGATTTTTTTAAAATCAAATTTGGAACCTTTTGGTCATATTTCTCCAAATATTTTTTCTGCCCCCTTTTCTGCTTTTATTCTGGGACTCCCATTATGCATATTGATACACTGGATGGTGTCCTACAGATCTGAGCTTCTGTTGTTTTTTTCTTCATTATTTTTCTGTTTTTCAGCCTAGATAATCTCTATTGTCCTACCTTCAAGTTCACTGATTCTTTTTTCTACCAGCTAATATACGTGGCCATAGCCATCACTGGTCCTACTTGCACTGATTCTTTTTCCTACCAGCTCATATACGTGGCCATAGCCCTCACTGGTTTGGCTCATTGGATAGAATGTTGACCTGTGAAATAAAGGGTCACGGGTTCGATTCCAGTCAAGGGCACCTGCCCAGGTTGCAGGCTCAATCACCAGTAAAGGGCATGCAGGAGGCAGTCGATCAATAATTCTCTCTCATCATTGATGTTTCTATCTCCCTCTCCCTCTTCCTTCCTCTCTGAAATCAAATACACACACACACACGCACACACACACACACACACACACTAGAGGCCCGGTGCACAAAATTTGTGCACTCGGGGAGGAGAGAGGGGTGATGGTGTCCCTCAGCGCAGCCGGCACTCTCTACAATATGAGACCCCTGGAGCGATGTTCGACTGCCCAGTGGGATTGGGACTAAACCAGCTGTCAGACATCCCTCTCACAATCTAGGACTGCTGGCTCCCAACTGCTCATCTGACTGCCCTTCTGATTGTCCCTAACCACTTCTGCCTGCCAGTCTGATAACCCCCTAATCATTCCCATGCTAACCTGATTAATGTCTAACTGCTCCCCTACCAACCTGTTTGCCCCCAACTTTCCTCCTCTGATGGCCTGGTCACCCCTTACTGCCCTCCTCTGCAGGGTTGATCACCCCCAACTGCCTTCCCTTGCTTGTCTGATCACCCACAACTGCCCTTCCTTGCAGGCCTGGTCCCTCCCAACTGCCCTCCCCTACTGGCCATCTTTTGGTGGCCCTCTTGTGTCCCATAGGGGCAGGATCTTTGGCCACATAGGAGCAGCCATATTGTGTGTTGGAGTGATGGTCAATCTACATATTACTCTTTTATTAAAGGCCTGGAGTGTGTGGGGGGCCAGCTGGTTTGCCCTGAAGGGTGTCCCAGATCAGGGTAGTGGTCTGGGCTTGGGGCCTGTGGTGGTTTGCAGGCCAGCCACGCCCCCTGGTGACCCAAGCAGAGGCCCTGGTATCTGGAATTTACCGTATTTTTCGGACCATAAGACGCTCCGGACTATAAGACGCACCAGTTTTTAGAGAAGGGAAATGAAGAAAAAAAGATTCTGAAACAAATAGTGTCCTAAAATATTTTATGTGCATTAAAACCCAACATCACAGTCATAAACACATGTAATCAACCCTGTAAAGTACAGTAAACAGCAGCATTTAAAACCATTTTAGAGCCAGGCAAGCACACAGAGACCACACAGAGCCGGGCAAGTAAAAAAACTTTTTTTTTAAAGTTTATGTGTAGGCTATATTTGGACCATAAGACGCAGAGACTTTTTCCCCCCACTTCTGGGGGGAAAAAAGTGTGTCTTATGGTCCGAAAAATACGGTATCTACCTTCTACAATTGAAACTTTGCAGCCTGGAGCGGAGCCAAGCCTGCTTGCTCTGTGGCTGCTGCCATTTCCTTTGGATTTGTTTACCTTCTATAATTGAAACTTTGTAGCCTTGAGTGGAGGCCTAGGCCAGCAAGAACAGGCAGAAAGCTTGGCTTCTTCCATTGCCTGGGAAACCCAAGCCTCCCTCCTGCTCTTAGTGGGTGAAGCCATTTTTGATTGGGGTTAATTTGCATACTTGCTCTGATTGGCTTGTGGATGTGGCTTTTGGGTGTGGCTCGTGGGTATAGCAGAGGTATGATCAATTTTATTCTTTTATTAGATAAGATATATATGTATATGTATATGTATATGTATATGTATATATTTAAAGTCTATTAACCTGTGTTTTTTTTGTGGTCATCCTCTCTAGTGATTTTTAAAATTGTTGTACTTTCCAACTCCAGAATTTCTATGTGGTTATTTTTTTTATATTACCTACTTCATTATTAATATTCTTTGTTTGATGAGTCATTGTCACCATACTTCTCTTTAATACTTCAAACATGCCCTAGCTGGTTTGGCTCAGTGGATAGAGCTTCAGCCTGCCGACTGAAGGGTCCCAGGTTCTATTCCAGTCAAGGGCACATGCCCAGTTGCAGGCTCAATCCCCAGTAGGGGGCGTGCAGGAGGCAGCCGATCAATGATTCTCTCTCATTGATGTTTCTATCTTTCCTTCTCCCTTTCTCTCTGAAATCAATTAAAATATATTAAAAAATAAAAAGTTCAGACATGGTTTCCTTTAGCCCTATGAACATATTTACAGTAGCTGGTATAAAGACAAAGGCTTCAAAGAATGAATAAGTGAAAAACGTGTGGGCAAATAAAGAAATAAATGAAAAAACATGAATGCATGCAAGAATAAATGAACAGATGAAGGAATGAAAAAGTGAATGGTTAAGCATATGAATAGCAAACAGACAAATGACATTCCCTTCGTCCTTGACCACCTCCAGGAATTCAGCTGGAGGGGAAGGAGGAGGAACCAGAGGAGGAGGTCACCCTGGGCAGCCGCCTGATGAGCCTGTTGGAGAAAGTGCGGCTGGTGAAGAAGAAGGAGGAGAAACCCGAAGAGGAGCTGCCTGCTGAGGAGAGCAAACCCCGTGAGAACTGGGCCATTAGGGAGGGGGCTGAGGTGGGGCAAGCAGCCCTGTGCTTGGGGAGCCTCTGGGTTCAAGACAGCTTATGAGAAGTAGCACAAGGGAAGGGTAAATGGATATTAGAGATGAGGAATGGAGGGCGAGGTGAAAGGGCAAGCATGCTGGAGTGGGGCTGTATGTAGACATATAGACTTCCAAATGTCAGGGCTGCACAGTCTGTATTGGACCAGGGTGGTTTATGGCCCTCCCAGAGAAAAGACTCATCCGTACATGGCAACTCCTGCACCACCATGGCGTCCATGTCCTTGTGGCTTTGCTTTGTTTTTATTTTATTTTTTGGTGAAATGATTAACTTGCTGAGGGGTTAGAAAAGCAGTTATGATAAATGTTGGGACAAAGGCTGATTATGCAAACTATGTATTAACCCCATCTCACTAAGACAGAATCATTGATGTTTTATAGGGTTTATTCTACAACATTTAGGTAACTATTATTGGCCAACGCTGGGCCAGGCAATGTTGGCAGGGCTGGGGAATATATTAGGGGGAAGAGTCAAAGTCCCCACCCTCAAGGAGTTTAGAATATTATGACAAATACATGTATATGCCATAATGTCAGGTAGCCATGGGTGTTAAGAATAATAATAAAGTTGAGTGAAAGAAGAGAGAAGGACTAAGATGGAGGGGTTGAATTGGGAGAATGAGATATGCAAAGGTCTGGGGAAGATTAATTGGTACAGAGAGAACAGCCAGTGCAAAGGGCCTGAGGCAGACATGCTTGTTATGTTTAGAGGCCAAATGTGGCTTGTGCAAAATGAGTAGGGGGAGGGGGCAGGGGATGAGGCCAGAAGTGATGGGCCAGAGTGTGGAAGGAAGGTAAGATGAACACATCACAGGTCATGAATTGACACCATCATTTAATGCCAGTGCCTGGAAGTTTCTTTTAACACAGGAGACATCCGTCTTCTCCCCCATAAATCCTGGGAAGAAATTCGCAGGAAAATAAAGTTGTTTTGGCATTATTTTCAAATGATACTGAAATGTTCCCAGTTTATCTTTGTACCTATTGACTCTCATGATGACAAGTTGGCAATATTTTTATAGAACACACAGAACTGAGGCTTGGGCTCTTAGAGGTACATAGTGAAAAGCTCAGAATAGTGCTCTGGTGTTCTCTAGCGATTTCATTTTTTTTTCCTTTTGAAATTTGTAGGAGGTCTCTTCACTAGGGTGAAGAGAACAGAGAGAGTCTTAGGGCAATAGAAAAAATCTGCCAGAATCCAGGCACTCCTGCCTCATGGGACAGGCAGCTAGTAACTGAGAAGCTGCTGGAAAGAGGGGCCCCTTTTACATTGTTTGGACTCAAAGCCCTGGTCAGGTAATGTGTACTGACCCTGTGTCTTCTTCCCAGAGTCGCTGCAGGAGCTGGTGTCTCACACAATGGTGCGTTGGGCCCAAGAGGACTTCGTGCAGAGCCCTGAGCTGGTCAGGGCCATGTTCAGCCTCCTGCACCGTCAATACGATGGACTCGGGGAGCTGCTGCGTGCCCTGCCCCGGGCATACACCATCTCGCCATCCTCCATGGTGGATACCATGAGCCTGCTGGAGTGCCTTGGCCAGATCCGCTCGCTGCTCATTGTGCAGATGGGTCCCCAGGAAGAGAACCTCATGATCCAGAGCATCGGGTGAGGCACTGTCCCCTCCTTGACTTTGCAAGTCCCAGGGGAAGGGAGGGGAGCTTGTCCCCTGGGTCACAACTTCTGGATACGATAATGTCTCCTTCCTCCACCTCTGCCCTCAGGGTGATACATTCTTCTGGCAACTAGCCCATCTCCCTAGATAACGTCCCTTCCCCTTACCGCTCCACCTACCCCTAAGATAACAGCTCCTACTCACCTGTGACTGACTCTTGCTTGGCACAAAGTCCACCCTGATGGAGCTTCAGTTTCCTCATCTCAAGTGGGGAAGAGGCATGCCCACCTTGTAGAGTCCCTGTGCAGCTTTAGTGAGCTCTTGCTTGTAGCAGTAGCAATAATAATAATGGTAATATTGAGTACTCAGTGTCAAGTGTCTCATTCACTCACTCAGCAAATATTTATTGAGCACCTACTGTGTGGAGGCCGTTACTTTGTCACGTTGCCCATTTGTGGATACAATGGGCAACGTGACAAAGGTCTCCTCCCTAGGGGACCCCACTTGGTGGTGACTCCCCCAAGAGTCTGGGGGCTCTCTCTGGACTTGGGCCCCACCTAAGAGCTACATTTGTCCACAGAAACATCATGAACAACAAAGTTTTCTACCAACACCCGAATCTGATGAGGGCACTGGGCATGCATGAAACAGTGATGGAAGTCATGGTGAATGTCCTTGGGGGTGGCGAATCCAAGGTAAGTGTCCTGCATTGGCTGGGGAGCTCAGGATAGGGACCACGGGAGGCAGGCACTGACCACTGGCCCACCCTGCCCACCCCAGGAGATCCGCTTCCCCAAGATGGTGACAAGTTGCTGCCGCTTCCTCTGTTACTTCTGCCGCATTAGCAGGCAGAACCAGCGTTCCATGTTTGACCACCTGAGCTACCTGCTGGAGAACAGTGGCATTGGCCTGGGTAAGAACCCTCGGGCTCGGTGATGCCTCCCAGAGCCCACTCCTGGCAGTCCATCCAGGCTCCCCTCACTCTCCAATGGCTCACTCATTCATTCAGTAAACACTGACTCTCAACTGCCATTGGTCTGACCCTGTAATGAGCAGTGCTGGGGACACCCAGACGGCCCTGGGCCTGGCCTTCATGGGGCTCATAGTGCATCAGGGTAGACAAACCCATCCTGGACAGCAACAGCCCAGAGTGGTCAGACCTTGGATGGGGAAGCACAGGACAGAAGAGGCACCCAACCCAGGCTGGAAAGGGTTGGTCACAGAGGCCTTCTCCGAGGAGGTAGGATAGGCAGGAGACAGGTGGCTAAGCACCTCCAAAACACATTCTCACAACCTCTCGCCCCCACAGGCATGCAGGGCTCCACACCCCTGGACGTGGCAGCTGCCTCTGTCATTGACAACAATGAGCTGGCCTTGGCGTTGCAGGAGCAGGACTTGGAGAAGGTGTGGAGGGAGGAGGCCTGGACCCTGGGGGCACCTGCTGATTCAGGACCCATGATGAGGGGCTTGGATGGTACAGGATCAAATCAAAAGGAGAATAATTTTCAAGAAAAGAACAGGACCCCAGTCACTCATTTGTGGAACTGAGGGCAAATCCATGCTCCACCCTTCCCAGCTGTGTGGCCTTGGCATGTTTCTTGGCCTTCCGTGCCCCTGCCTCTGTGTGTAGCACTGAAGGGCTCTGAGTTCAGAAACTTAGACTTAACTCTCCCCACCCCTTTGCTGCGTGGCCTTGGACAAATGCCCTAAATTCTCCAAACCTCTGTCTCCCAGAATGAATATAATTAAAAGAATGTTAAAGAGCTGATCAGAGGATTGAGTTAACCTGTGAAAGCATTTTCAAAACAGTAAATACTCAATAACAGTTATCCACTATTATATTATTTAACAAATGTTTATTGAGCACCTTCTATGTGCAGGGCAGTAGGGGTATGACAGTGATTGAAATCCTCGTCTTTGTTCTAGTTGGGAGGATGGATAATAAACAAGATGAATAAGTAAAAGACAAGGTATATTAGCTAGTGATAAGTGTTGAAGAGAGAAAAAAGTAAGCAAGAGAGAAAAATATCAATTGTCAGAAGGGTGTCCAAGTTTAAACAAGAGTGATCAGAGAAAGCCTCCTTGAGATAGTGACATTCAGGTAAAACTCTGAAGCAGGTGAGGAGCCATGTAGACATCTGGGGAAAGAGCATTCCAGGCAAGAGAATAGCCAGTGCAAAGGTCACGAGGCAGTAGTGAACCTCATGACTTTGAAGAGCAGTGTGGTGGTTGGAGCAGGAGTGAGGGGTGAGTGGTGGGAGGTAAGGGCAGGAGGTGGCCAGTGACTCCAGGGTCTTGTGGGCCACAATGAGGGTTCTGGCTTTTACCATGTGTAATGCACTACCAGAGCATTCTGAGCAGGAGAGGGACATGACCTGGTTCAGGTGTTTACAGGGTCCTTCTGACTGAGTGTAGGGGACAGACTTGGGGGTAGCAGGGAGCCCTGGGTGGAAGCCCCACTGATGGCAGGTGGGAATTCAGGGCAGAGGATGAGAGTTACTGTTTGCAGAGAGTTCCAGAGATAATGGGAGTGCAGAGCACCAGGGATTGCAGGGCCATGAGCCTTGGAGAGGACGTTAGTGTGGGTCTGGCCTCTGGCTGAGCTCTCCTCTGCCCCCAGGTGGTGTCCTACCTGGCTGGCTGTGGCCTCCAGAGTTGCCCCATGCTCCTGGCCAAAGGGTACCCAGACATCGGCTGGAACCCCTGCGGCGGTGAGCGCTACCTGGACTTCCTGCGTTTTGCTGTCTTTGTCAATGGTGAGGCAGGTGGTGGTGGAGGTGGTGGTGGTGGTGGTGGTGGTGGTGGAGACTGGGGTCACTGGCCAAATCTCCCTCAGGTGTGGCTCACATCTTGAGCTATAGGCCTGGCATGGGCAGGAAGGAGGGTCTGGGCATGAACTCTTGAGGTGCAAGGTCTAAGGCTACCCGGGGAGGGAACCTGGGCTCACAAGGCCTCCTGCCCCCACCCGAGCCACCAGGTGAGAGTGTGGAGGAGAACGCCAATGTTGTGGTGCGGCTGCTCATCCGCAAGCCCGAGTGCTTTGGGCCGGCCCTACGGGGCGAGGGTGGCTCGGGACTGCTGGCTGCCATCGAAGAGGCCATCCGCATCTCTGAGGACCCTGCGCGGGACGGCCCCGGTGTCCGCAGGGACCGAAGGCGTGAGCAGTGAGTTTCCTGCCCCCTCCTCAACAGAACAACCTGCCCTCCTGTGCCCCTTGCTGCCCCCCCCCCCCAACGCCACCTTCCTTCTCCTGCAGCTTTGGGGAGGAGCCCCCTGAGGAAAACCGGGTGCACCTGGGACATGCCATCATGTCCTTCTACGCTGCCTTGATTGATCTTCTTGGACGTTGTGCACCAGAGATGCATGTGAGAACCAAAGACCGAGGGGTGTGCATGGCCTTAAACCTCTTCATTCAGGCGCTCAACATTGGCCCTGAGTTAGGCAATGCTGGGGGGACACCGGTGACCAAGATGGCCCTAGATCTCACTCTCCCAGAGCTCCCTGTCCAGTGGGTGAGACCAGATAGTGAGAACATGGGGTAGTCAAGGCTGGAGTGGAGACACACAGGCTGGGGTCAGGGCTGTGTCTCCCTGACCCCTGAGTTATCCCCATGAAAAGAATTTCTGCTCCAGTGCATCCGGAAGGGATAGAGTGGAGTAATGGCCAAATGGGTCATGGGCTTCCCAATGATATGCTCCCCTCCCCCCTCCAGTTAATCCAAGCCGGCAAGGGTGAGGCCCTGCGGATCCGTGCCATCCTGCGCTCCCTTGTGCCCCTGGATGACCTCGTGGGCATCATCAGCCTCCCACTGCAGATGCCCACCCTGGGCAAAGGTGTGAGGGGGCGGGACTCAGCAAGGGAGTAGTGCTGCGGAGGGTGGGTCTGAAGGGCATCTCTCACCCCCTGTGTCCTTGTCCACAGATGGGGCTCTGCTACAGCCAAAGATGTCTGCATCCTTTGTGCCAGACCACAAGGCATCCATGGTGCTCTTCCTGGACCGTGTGTACGGCATCGAGAACCAGGACTTCTTGCTGCATGTGCTGGATGTGGGGTTCTTGCCCGACATGAGGGCAGCTGCCTCACTGGACACGGTGAGCAGCCTGGCCAACCTCCCTACTTCCAGGGTAGGAATAGTGTGTTCTGAAATTGTGTAGCTATCCTGCCCCTCCCTCCCCCAAAATCAAGATAGAAGACAAAACCAAGAAAAACTGAATTCTGGGAAAGGGACAGGGTGGAAATCTCCAACGCCTCGGGTTATAAGAAATAATCATTCTCAGAGATGGTTCAGCACCCCGGAGACTCAAAGACCTGTGTCCAACAACAGTACTAATAACAGGTGACAAGGTCAAGTACAATGAGAACTGAGAACTGACCACTGGTTTGGCCAATTGGAGGTTACTGTTGTCCTTGACAGTTTGAACAAGTTGATGGGGCAAAAGCCTTACAAGAGAGAGTTTAAGCAGCCTGGGAGGTGAGGTATGGGGGACAATGGGTGTTGACAGTTTTTACACAAGTTGGTAACAAAGCAGAGAAATGACGATGTGCTGGAGGGGTGAGCTTGATCAAAAACAGGCTCTTTTTAAGATGGGAGAAATAACTCTTAGTCGTTAATTGGGAAGAGGAACACAGGAGCTTGAATCTATAATCATCAGCTTGTCAGAAATACTGGAGCAAAAGAACAAGTTAACTGACACCACCAGGAAGCGACCAGCCAAAGCCAAAATATAGGAAATTCCACTGGACTAATGACCCGGTTACTTCAGCAAATAAACAGCTTTAAAAGGGTGGGGAGGAAAGAGACCGCTGCAGATGGAAAGACCTGACCTGCCAGCTAAACACATATGCTGACCTTCCTCAGGCCTGATCCAAACAATCTCAGCTAAATGCAAAGCAACTTTTGAGACAATTGGAGTAAGCTGATCATGAATATGAAGACACTAGAGGCCTGGTGCACGAAAATTGTGCACTCAGAGGGTCCTTCAACACAGCCTATGCCCTCTCACAGTCCAGGACCCCTTGGGGGATGTCCACTGCTGGCTTAGGCCTGATCCCTGGGGCATTGGGCATAAGCTGGGAATCAGATATCCCTCTGGCAGCCCAGCAGCCCTGTGGGGAGCAGGCCTAAGCAGTTAGTTGGACATCCTTAGCGGTGCAGAGGAGGCAAGAGAGGCTCCTGCCACCACCACTGCGCTCAGGCTTTCAGCTGGGCTTGTGGACGAGTGGAGCTTCCCCTGTGGGAGCACAATAACCACCAGGGGGCAGCTCCTGCATTGAGCGTCTGCCCCCTGGTCCGTGGGGGTCATAGTGACCAGTAGTTCCACCATGAGGGTCAATTTGCATTCTACCCTTTTTTATATATACCTAAGGAAAATTGTTAATTCTGTGAGGTGTGATAATGGCAGCATAGAAGGTTCAATAGAACTTCTTGTCTGAATGGAGATACATATTTAAGTATTTTGGAATAAAATGGTATAGGCTAGGTGTTGCATGAAAATATCACAGGACAAAAGGTGGGATTAGAGGAAATAAACATGCCGAAGGTGAAAACTGCAGAACAGTGTAGTCTGACTAATGAGGATTCAGTAATTGCCTTCTGCACTTCTGTAAGAGAGTAGAGACGGAGGAGCAGGTTTGGAGGAAAGAACAGAAGCCTGGGTCATTTGCTCGGAGTTGTCCAGCCGAGTGCCAGGGCAGCCCCAGGAGCACCGAGGACTGAAGTCCTGTCCCTGCGCCCCAGGCCACGTTCAGCACTACGGAGATGGCACTGGCGCTGAACAGATACCTGTGCCTGGCCGTGCTGCCGCTCATCACCAAGTGTGCGCCGCTCTTCGCGGGAACCGAGCACCGCGCCATCATGGTGGACTCCATGCTGCACACCGTGTACCGCCTCTCCCGCGGCCGCTCCCTCACCAAAGCGCAGCGCGACGTCATCGAGGACTGCCTCATGGCGCTCTGCAAGTAGGCGCCCGGGGCGGGCGGGGCGCGGCGGGGCGGGGCAGGGCGGGCGGGGGCGGGCGGGGGCGGGCTTCCAGGTGAGCGCCCACCCCCCGCTGAATGTCCTCCAGGTACATCCGTCCGTCCATGCTGCAGCACCTGCTGCGGCGCCTGGTGTTCGACGTGCCCATTCTTAATGAGTTCGCCAAGATGCCGCTCAAGGTGAGGGCAGACGCTTTTGAGCTCGCTCACTCTCATGCCCCGCCCACCGCTTGCTCTGCACTGGACTCTGAGGCTCATTTGTGTTAGCACCCCCCAGGCCAGTTAAACTGCAAACATGAAGCCATTCTTTAGCATTTTCATTTGCATAAGGGGTTCTCAGAATATTCACTTTGTGTCATTGGTGCCTCTAACGCTCTCTAATTAAAGTTTAATTTCCCTAATATTGAGCCAACCCGCACATAAATTAACATATATTTGCATGGGGCACACCACTTTTCCTAATTAGCATGCTTATTCTTATGCCCAGACCATCAGGCTTCTATTATTCAAATGAGTACATTTATTTTAACAAGCAGTTCCACAGCTATTTTGAGTCTTTGCACACTGTCTTTCCTATTATTTTCTATTTCCATGCTAGTTTTTAAAAAATATTTTTTTATTGATTTCAAAGAGTAAGGAAGAGGGTGAGAGAGATAGAAACATCAATGATGAGAGAGAATCATTGATCGGCTGCCTCCTGTATACCCCACATTGGGAATTGAGCCTGCAACCTGGGCATGTAACCTGCCCGGGAATCAAAACATGACTTCCTGGTTCATAGGTCGATGCTCAACCACTGAGCCATGCGGCCAGCATCCATGCTAGTTTTTATAAGGAGATACCTCCATCTCAGATATCTTGACTATTTTGCATAATATATCTAAATTAGCCCCTATTTTAAATTTGCATATTAAATGTGGAGGCTCTCTTCCCAATTACCATACAAATTACATTTGTATGGGGTGCTGCTAATGTTTCTATTCCACATGATAATTTACATAAGAGCAAACCACTGCATCCATATGTCCATTTACTTATAATGCTCCTCATGGATTATCTGTGTAAAACAATACCAGATAAATCCAGCTCTACTTTAATGCCCATCCTGACTCAAAATTAGGATGTTAAGCTTTTGTATAATAAACTGTCCAGGACCACTCCCCAATAAGCATGCCATTCCCCTCATTAGCATCATTTACATAACCCACACCTCCTTCAGTAAGAAAGTACTGGCAGCCCTGGGCCTCCCAAGACTTCATTTGCCTGCCAACTGCTTCTGCCTCCTCATTTGCTTGCCTCTTCCTCGCTCCCATCCAGCTCCTTACCAACCACTATGAGCGCTGTTGGAAGTACTACTGCCTGCCCACAGGCTGGGCCAACTTTGGCATCACTTCAGAGGAAGAGCTGCACCTCACAAGGAAACTCTTCTGGGGCATCTTTGATTCGCTGGCACACAAGGTCTGGGCACCTGGGGACCCTGAACAGAACCTGTTTGGAGGGGGTGGGGTCCAAACTTGAGATTCAGGATGAAATTTCCAAATGTAGGGATCAGGGAGGAAGGTTCTTTGGATCCAAGAGAATCCATGAGTGAGACCTCTGGCTTGGGTGTCATGGAAGATGGGATGGACCTCTTATTTGGGGGCTTGGAGAAGGTTACATAGGATGGCTCGAGGGTCCAGATGGGACTGAGGCTTGGGTTTTAGGAAGAGGGACCATAATTCATGTTTGTGGGCCCAGGAAGGAGGGTTACTGATGGCAGGGATAAGTTTGAGGTTCTTGGGCTCCAGGAACTGCAGGCTCAGCCAGGCCTGCAGTGACACCCCTGTCCTTGGCATCCCTAGAAGTATGACCAAGAGCTGTACCGCATAGCTATGCCTTGTCTGTGTGCCATCGCAGGGGCCCTGCCCCCTGACTACGTGGACGCCTCATACTCGTCCAAGGCTGAGAAAAAGGCCACAGTGGATGCTGAAGGCAACTTTGATCCTCGACCTGTGGAGACCCTCAAGTGAGGCCTAGTGGAAGGAGAGGGTGGGGCTTGGGGCAAAGAGAAATGGGATGTGACTGTCAGAAACACGAGGAAGGGCCAGCCCCAACATCTGCTGACCCTGTCTCCTCTAATAGTGTGATCATCCCAGAGAAGCTGGACTCCTTCATTAACAAGTTCGCAGAGTACACACATGAGAAGTGGGCCTTCGACAAGGTTGGTGTCAGGGTCCTCCCTTCCCAGGAACTCCTACCCCTGCCTCAAAACACCAGCTTTTCTGAAACCCATAACCCTTCCTGAGACCCACAATCTCCTCTGAAGCCCTCAGTCCCTCTAGGGTTTCCTCTCTGTGTCCCCCAAGCTGCTGTCAACTCCTCATCTTACCCATATCCTCAGCTGTAACACTGCCTCCACCCTTTTCACCTCCAGATCCAGAATAACTGGTCCTATGGGGAGAACGTAGATGAGGAGCTGAAGACCCACCCCATGCTGAGGCCATATAAGACCTTTTCAGAGAAGGTGACCAAGCCTTGGGGCCCAATGTCGAGGGTTCAAAATGAAACCTCTAAGTCTGGAGGTTCAGGGAGGAGTGAGTCTGCTTGGATCTAGCTGGATCCCTCTCCATGGACTGTGCCTTTCCTCAAACTTGGCTGCCTCCCCTAAACCTTAGTATTCCTTCTGGAAGAATTGAAGAGACTGGTTTTGATTCCACCCTTAACTTCTCTGAGTCTCCTGGGCAAGATGGGACAATGCGAGTGTGTTTGGAAAGCTCTGTTACAGAGCAGGGAAGAGACCTAGGTTCAAATTCAACTGGACCACTTCCTAGCCACGTGCTGGGCCTTTCCCCTTCTGGGACACTGGAAGCTATGGAAGCTAAGCCACGGCCTTTTACCTCCACTTCCCTCTCACCCATTCCACCAACTCCGTTTTCTCCTGTCAACCCCAGGACAAAGAGATTTATCGCTGGCCCATCAAGGAGTCCTTGAAGGCCATGATTGCCTGGGAATGGACCATAGAGAAAGCGAGGGAAGGTGAAGAGGAGAAGACGGAGAAGAAAAAAACAAGAAAGATCTCCCAAAGTGCCCAGGTGGAGGCTGGACCGGGGTGGAGGGCCGGGCATTGAGGGGGTGGTGAGTGGCTAGAATAAGAGGCAGGGCCAGGAGAGGGTGGGGCCAGGCCGGAGATGGAGTAGGGGGAAGGAGGAAGGCCTGCAATGAGGTGCAGGAGAAGATCCAGAAAAGGAGACAGCAAAGTAGAAAGGAAGGGGTGGCTTAGAGGCAGGGCCTTAAAGAGAGAATGCAGAGCACGGGTGTAGGGCCAGATGAGGGGGAGTAGTTTGGGTTGGGGCATGGGCTTCTGCTAACCCACCAAGCCCCCCATTTCTCCCTTGTCCTCCCAGACCTATGATCCGAGAGAAGGGTACAACCCCCAACCACCCGACCTCAGCGGAGTTACTCTGTCCCGGGAGCTGCAGGTGAGACCCCTCATCTTTTCTTTTGGGGTGTGGAGGTGTCTGTTTGGGTGGGGGAGGACATCCTCTGAATCTGGGCCTTGACTCTCTGCATCCACACCCAGGCTATGGCAGAACAGCTGGCGGAAAATTACCACAACACATGGGGGCGGAAGAAGAAGCAGGAGCTGGAGGCCAAGGGTGAGGGGACGCATCGGCCTCTGCACAGATCCTCCTTCTCCACAGTCCCCTGGTCATAGGCTCTGGGTCGTAAGGGCCTGTGTTAGAGCTGTGTGACTTTCATCTCCCACAATTGCTTTAATCCCCTGAACCTTGTTTCTGTGTTTGTACAGTGGGGATAATAGCATTTACTATCTTAAGGTTGTGGTGAGGATGTGAAGAACATCCAAAGCAATGATTTGGTTATTTTTATCTCTGTCTTTATTACTATTCTATATAATAAAAGCCTAATATGCAAATCGACCAAACCACTGGTCACTATGATGTGAACTGACCACCAAGGGGCAGAGGCTCAATGCAAGAGCTGCCCCCAGCCTGCAGGCCCCAGGCCAAGCAAGGCAGATGCCAGTGAGGCCACTCAATTGCCCCACCAATCGGCCCTGATAACTGGCCAGACCTAAGGACCCTTCCCGTGCATGGATTTCGAACATCTGGCCTCTAGTAATTACACAAGCTTTCAACTGCAGGAAGCACTTCAATGAGAGTGGCCTGGGTCCTTCCCGGCCCCCTGATTTCTGGTCTTTGCCACGCCAGGTGGAGGGACCCACCCTCTGCTGGTCCCCTACGACACTCTCACTGCCAAGGAGAAGGCACGAGATAGAGAGAAGGCCCAGGAGCTGCTGAAGTTCCTGCAGATGAATGGCTATGCAGTCACCAGGTAGGTGGGCTGGGAGCCAGATCTGAGAACAGTGGGGAAGCGAGGCAGACCCCACAGGGCAGCAGCTGGGGAAACAGCCGAAGAAGGGAGGAGGCTAAGAGGGCGGGGTCTGGAGAGCAGAGGCGGCACCTGAGAGGGGAAGAAGCTAAGAATGTGGGGCCTGACAAATGGGGTGGAGCCAGAAGGGGGTGTTAAGAGGGTGGAACTTTGGATCAGAAGCGGCTCTAATCCCGGGGAGGAGCTGGAAACTCCAGGGATCTGGGGGAGCAGAGTCGGAGCTGGAGAAGGATAGAAACAGGGCATTCTGGGTCTCAGTTGATCCTTTTCTCTACCCATCCACGCAGAGGCCTTAAGGACATGGAGCTGGATACATCTTCCATTGAGAAACGGTTCGCCTTTGGCTTCCTGCAGCAGTTGCTCCGCTGGATGGACATTTCCCAGGAGTTTATCGCCCACCTGGGTGCGGAGAAGTCCCTCCCCAATGCCCGCCCTACCTGGGAGCCAGGGCACGCATGTCTCCTTTCTCCCTCATATAATTACTGTGCCAGACAGTGTTCTAGGTGTTGAGACTAAACAGTGAGCAAGACAGACAAAGATGCCTGTCCTGGATTCAGACAATTAATGTCACAAATAACTAACACACTTTGTGTGATAGAAGGTGCTTGATATTATGGGGTTAAGATTGCAACAGAGCCAGTTAAGGTGTGTGCAATGGGAATAGTCCCGAAGACCTTGAAGGAACTGGGGAGGGGGCCATGTGGACATCTGCGGAGAGTATTCCAGGCAGGGGAACAGCCAGTGCGAAGACTCTGGGAGGTCCCTGCTATGAATATTAGGCCTGTTTGGCTGCAGCAAAGGGATTGAGGGGGAGAGTGAGAGGAAACGGAGTCAGAGACGTGCCAGGGGCAGCTCATGGAGTGATTCTTAAATGTATGTAGAGCTCACATTTATTTCAAAGTTTAATATTGGAAGTGTTTGGGTCTTTATTTAGAAGTTTGGTGAGAAATATTCCATAGAACTTAACTCTTGTTTATGTCAATTAGCCTGTGGTCAAATCGGTGTCCTTATTATGCATTGTTTTGCCTAAAGTTGCCATTTCCAAGAACCTAAGGAGGACATTAAGTGAGAACGTACTGTACACAGGCCTCCAAGGTGGGAGGAGATGGTACAGGATGTTTCTCACAGTGCCAAGAAATAGCAAGTCTCTAATAATTAGGATTGGCATTATTATTATTTTAATAGTATTAATTATCATTGTCACCATTATTATTACGTTTGAAATTGATTTCCATTTTAAAAATAACAATATTGATCTCTTGTTTCATTTATTTCAAATTTACTCAGTGTAAGTATTGGGGATAGGAGAGGAGGGGGATGTTAGTTTATTTCAAATTTACTCAATGCCAGGTATTGACGTGCAAGAAGAAAAGGGTTTGTGATAGGAGAGGAGGGGGGTGTTCCAGGGCCCTTCCCATTCTCAGCCTCAAAGAAGGGTTTGATCAAGGAGTTAGGGCAGCAGAGGAAAGGTAGGAGAGAGTTTTATTTTAGAGCCAATAAGGTGACTTCATGTGAAGAATTTAATCTCCCATTCTCTCCTAACTCTGCACCATCAGAACACCCTGAGTTCGATAGCCTTGAATCCACCATGACCCCTTTTTGCCCCTCTCCCCTTCCAGAGGCTGTGGTCAGCAGTGGACGAGTAGAAAAGTCCCCACACGAACAGGAAATTAAGTTCTTTGCCAAGGTGAGAGGTGGGCTCAGAAGCTGGAGGAGGCTGGAAACTCTCTCCACCCTTCACTCAGTCACACTCATCTCTTCCCCACCTCACTCTTTAGATCCTGCTCCCTTTGATCAACCAGTACTTCACCAACCACTGCCTGTATTTCTTGTCCACACCGGCCAAAGTTCTGGGCAGTGGTGGCCATGCCTCCAATAAGGAGAAGGAAATGATCACCAGGTGGGCTGCCCTCTGACCTCTGACCCAGCCCCATGACCTCACAGCATTGTAATCCTGGACCTTATACTCCTACCTTGGACCTTAGGGGCTCTGTCCTGGGGGCCAGGCACTGACTACCTGTACTTGCAGAGGCAATAAAAGGGCAGAGTGACCGACTGTCCTGTGGTGCCCTGAGGTGTTTTCCAGGACGTGGGACTTTCAGGCAAATTGGGATGAATTTGTTGTCCTGTCAGAAAGGCTGACCAGTATCCCCACTCAGCCCCAACATTGCCAGTTCCTTTCAAGCTTACTCATCTCTGCCCCTCCTGTCTTCTTCTTTTCCTCCCCCATCATTCTATCTCCCATGACTCTCTTCTGTCCCTCTCTCCCTATGCCTGCCTCCTCTAACTGTGTCGTCACTGCCCCTGTCCCTCGGAGCCTTTGCACGCTGTTTCCCCTGTCCTTCCTTCTCTATCATTAGCCTCTTCTGCAAGCTTGCTGCTCTTGTTCGACACCGAGTCTCTCTCTTTGGTAAGTAACTTTGCTCCCTAAGTCCTTCTTCTTAATCTTCCCTCTCTTCCCCTCATTACCAATCCCACCCTGAAGAAGTATGGCCCAGGTTCATGCCTTAATTTGAGCAACCTTTACTGTTTTCTTCCCCTGGACCCTGCATGGACTAGGTAGACCTGGGGGCAGTGATGGGGACAGTCCTGGGCCCTGCCCTCATGAGCTCACAGGCCAGGATCTGGAAAACAGGCTCATCACCAGAGAGTGAAGGCCCGAGGGGTCAAGACCTGGATGGGAGAGGGTCAGGGCCCAGATGAGGAAGAACAGCAGCCTATGGGAGTCTGAGTAGGGGTGCAGAGAGATCACTTGGGGTGGATGTAGATGGATGTACTGTACTTAGCCCTTCCTTCATCCAAGCTCATCTTCATTCCTCAGGGACGGATGCCCCAGCTGTTGTCAACTGTCTTCACATCCTGGCACGCTCCCTGGATGCCAGGTAGGGCTACAGGTCATGATGCCCGTTCCTAGATTCCCTGAAATCTAAACTCTCATACTCTAGAACGGGGGTGCCCCCACTTCCCTCCTAGGACGGTGATGAAGTCAGGCCCCGAGATTGTGAAGGCTGGCCTCCGTTCCTTCTTTGAGAGTGCTTCAGAGGACATCGAGAAGATGGTAGAGAACCTGAGGCTAGGCAAGGTGTCACAGGCGCGCACACAGGTGAAGGGTGTGGGCCAGAACCTCACCTACACCACCGTGGCCCTGCTGCCTGTCCTCACCACCCTCTTCCAGCACATCGCCCAGCACCAGTTTGGAGATGATGTCATCCGTAAGGACTCCTGACCCTAAGGGTGGGGGAGGGAAGCAATTCAGCCAACATCACCCTTCCCTGTGTGCCCAATAGAAAGATCAGGTGTTTAAATGTGTATTTATTGAGTGGATTTATTGCCATAAGCAAAGTGTGCATTCAGTAAATTAGTAGGAAACAGAATGAGTTAATTAGGATGTCTTCAGCTGCTCTATCAAAAGAGCCTACATGGCATAGCTTAAGAAAAATGAAATTATATTTTTGTCCTGTGTAACAGTCTATTGTAAGTGGACCATAATGTCAGGCTTCCAGGTTCCCTTCATTTTGTTGCTCTGCTATTTCAGAAATATTGTCTTTATCCACATGGTCCAAGATAGCACACCATCACATTCTTATTCTAGCCAGTAGGAGAGGAGTAAAGGCAAAGAGGAGGCACCTCAATTATTTTAAAGGAACAACCTACAAGTGTTCCGCATCACTCCTGCTTACATCAGTCCCATGGGCCAGAACTTAGCATGTGGCCCATGTTTCTGCAAAGGAAGCTGGGAAAGTAGCCCTTTTTCTCAGAGGTCAAGTGTACAGCTAAATATTGGAGGTCTAGGAAGAAGAGAGGTACAGAAAGTAGGTAAGAGCAGGAGTTGGGAGTCAATTAGCAGTGTCTGCCATGTTTATCCTATCAAGGGGCTCGATCCCCAGCAGGAGAGAGCCAACCAATCAATGCTGATGTTTCTCTCTCATCAGTGTTTCTAGCTCCCTCTCCATTCCTGTATCTCTAAAATCAATAAAACATTTTTAAAAACCCCAGTAATAAAAGTAGCACTTAGATGGGGATTTCCATTTTACTTGGAAATTTTAATAATATATAGGAAAGTCACAGAAGAGAATTGTGAAGAACTTGACCCATTTGCTTTACCTTTCACTTTATGAGTGGAAGGATCTACAGACTTTCCTGAGCTTTTGAATTTGAGTTGCACACATAGTGACATCCTACCCCTGAACATTCAGCTTGTATCTCCTAAGCAAGAACCTTCTCTTATGTAACCACATATCAGAGTCACCCCTAAACTGACTATCTCTAAGTTTCCCTATTGCCCTCAAAATGCCTTTGATTTTTTTTTTTTAATTCAGAATCCAGTGATGTTTCTCTCATGGCTTCGTAGTCTCTTTTCAATCTAGGACAGCCCCCTGCCCTCTTTTTGCCTTGTGACATTTGTGAACTAGATGAGATTCTTAACCCAACCTTCCAAAGAGGATTGTGGCTAACCTGAAATCTAGCCAGGATTGCATGTGTGTTTGAATTTTTCTGGAGAGTATCCATCACTACCATCAAAGAGATCCATGAGTCCTTTCCTACTGAGTGCCTCCTGTGTGCCTTGTTTTAATTGCTTTCCAAGTATTAACTGGTTTTATCCTCATAATAACCCCAATGAGGAAGATACTATAATATGCTCATTTTACAGATAGGAAAACAGGTCAAGAGAGTGGTATTTGCTCAAGTCACAAAACTAGTAAATGGCAGGCAGCTCTCCAGCCTCTGCTCTTACCCTGCATTTGGATACAAGGGAGGGAGGTGGGATACTGGTGCGGTGGGCACATCCTCCACCCTTGTTCTCTCTCTCTCAGTGGATGACGTCCAGGTCTCATGCTACCGAACACTGTGCAGCATCTACTCTCTGGGAACAACCAGGAACTCTTATGTGGAAAAGTAAGGAGAAACAATCATAGTTTGGGGCTGAAATGAGCACTGGGAGGGGAGGGCGCAAGAGAAGATGGGAGTGAGTGAAAAGCAAGGGAAATCAACAGAGGCACTTCGTGGCAGATGCAGTTCCCCAAGGTGACCACATGAGGGCACTCAGGTGAAGGTTAGCTAAGGAAGTGGAGACCTCAACGCTCTGGATGGAATAGGGTGCTGGGGATGACCAGGCTTTTGCTGGCCCAAATGCCAGGTTGTTCTTTCCTGAGGAACAGGCTTTCCCTGACAAGGGGCATGCAGAAACGAGGTAGCACACAGAGGCCATAGCACACTGGGGGCACTGGGAGGGCTCTAGCAGTGCTCATGTGGGCTCTCCTGAGCCAAGATCACAGGTGGGACAAGAGGGCATTCAGGAAGCCTGAGAAAAAGGTCATATGTGCCCGCTGGTGAGCAGCACTCTGTTCCAAAGGGTTCTGGGGAGAGACTCCTGTGGAGGCTGGGTCTGGGATCCAGATCCAGGCAGAGGACATGGGAGTTAAGGAGCACCCTCTTTCAGGCTACGGCCAGCCCTTGGGGAGTGCCTGGCCCGTCTGGCAGCGGCCATGCCTGTGGCGTTTCTGGAACCTCAGCTGAATGAGTATAATGCCTACTCAGTGTACACCACCAAGTCTCCTCGGGAGCGGGCCAGTAAGTTGTGTGGGGCTAGGGCAACAGACAGGGTTCCAGTCCACACGGCCCAGAGCAGAGCCCATTTTGGGAGCAGTGTGGCCCAATCTGGGCTCTGAGGGGCTGAGCATTCCCAAGCTTGGGTGTGCTCCAGATTGGGGAATCCCAGGGTTTATGGGGGACCCTAGAATGTCATGTGGACACTGAGATCTGAGGGTGATGGGTTGGCATACCCTGATCCCTCCCTGCACCCCAGTCTTGGGGCTCCCCAACAGCGTGGAGGAGATGTGCCCTGACATTCCAGTGCTGGAGCGGCTCATGGCAGACATCGGGGGGCTGGCCGAGTCGGGGGCCCGCTACACAGAGATGCCACATGTCATTGAGATCACACTGCCCATGCTGTGCAGCTACCTGCCCCGCTGGTGGGAGCGCGGACCTGAGGTGCCCCCACCCGCCCTGCCCGCTGGGGTCCTCCCACCCTGCACAGCTGTCACCTCTGATCACCTCAACTCCCTGTTGGGGAATATCCTTCGAATCATCGTCAATAACCTGGGCATTGACGAAGCCTCATGGATGAAACGGCTTGCTGGTGGGTCTGGGGACACTAAGCTATGGAGGGTTGGGGCCAGGGTCTTGGGGCTGGAGCCTCTTGATCTAACAGTCTTGGAAGTTGAGAGGAGTCAAAGTCTAGGTTTTCTCAAGATTGAAAGTCAAGGGTCATCACAAGGGGTTGAGAGGCTCAGGGCTGGAAGGATGAGTCCAGGGAGTCCTCCAGGCTGGATTCTGAATTTTTGGAACCTTAAAGTAGGTTAGATCAGGATTTAGGAACAGGGTCAGAGCCTGAGTTCCTTATGCAAATAGAGGATGAGGTTCCTGATGAGGATGGGTTATAGGTAAGAGGTCAAGACATTAGTCCTTAAAGGGTTGGGACTCCTGGTTTAGAAGTTCTCTGTCAAAAATTAGTTCAAACTAGAGGTTGGGGCTGGAATTGGAGGCCAGGATTAGAGGCCAAAGGCTGGGGTAAGGAGCCATAGTCAGAAATAATTTAGTGAGAAAGAGTCTGGGTTAGGGACCAGGTCAGAGGTTAAAGACAGGTGAAAGGTTACAGTCTAGAGCACATGTGTCAAACACAAGGCCCGCGGGCCAAATCCGTCCCGCCAGGCCTTGCAATGTGTCCCGCACCGCGCTGTCATCACTGCACTCCGCTGCGTTTCCATCACAATGACAGTTTATGACTGTTCAGTAAACCATTCGGCCCGCGATTTAGGCTGGATTTTAGATTTTGGCCCCTTCTCTGATTGAGTTCGACACCCCTAGTCTAGAGTAAGATATCAGTTGGGATCACAGGTCAGGCACATGTGTTAGGCTGGGATCACAGGATCAGGTTATGGGTTATGGTACGGAGGATTCAGGGACTATGTTACAAGTCATCACCCAAGGTCAGAAGTGGGATTAGAGATAGCTGCTGGAATCAGAAGCCAGGGTCAGGCTCAATGATAGCTGCTGGGTCAGAGGAGTCATGGGATGGGAACAGAGGTCAGAGGTCAGATACTAGAGTTAGATGCTGGCCAGCAATGAGTGTTGCCCCTTTGCTCCTGCAGTGTTTGCCCAGCCCATTGTGAGCCGGGCCCGGCCGGAGCTCCTGCACTCACACTTTATCCCAACCATTGGGCGGCTGCGCAAGCGGGCAGGGAAGGTGGTGGCTGAGGAGGAGCAGCTGCGCCTGGAGGCCAAGGCAGAAGCCGAGGAGGGTGAGCTCCTGGTGCGGGACGAGTTCTCTGTGCTCTGCCGGGACCTGTATGCCCTCTATCCACTGCTCATCCGCTACGTGGACAACAACAGGTCAGCATGTCTCCCTTGTTCCCCTACATACCTCAGCCAACCTCTGGCTTTCCTAATCCCTTCTGACCCTTCACCTTCTGACTTGCTATAAACTTCTTGCAATTCTCACCCAGCCTTCTGACTCCAACCCCATTGTTTCTGGCTGAACAAAATCCCTTCCACTGGATTTACTCCCTTCCTGCCCCTTTGCACTCCTGAATCTGAGCCCTGCACAGTTGCAATGTCAACTATAAGGAGCCCTGCTTTTCTCTCCAGCACTTGGCCTCCAGGCTTGGGTAGACGAGATGTCTGATATTTGTGCAGCAAAGCCCAATCATTAGGCCTTTCTCTGTCATTGGGAGAAGAAAGATAGTCCAGATGTGACCAGTCTCATTCCCCAGAAACATGGATCTTTACTAAAAGGGCTAGTGCAGCTTGCTAATGTCTCTCTAAATTCAGAAACTGTTTAAAAAATTAACTCCACGTGCAGCCTAATTCAAGGATAGTAAGTGAGTTTCAACTCCAGTTCCATCCTTGTTGGAAAAGCTTGTCCTGGGAGCAGAAGAGGAAGTGGTGGTATGCATGCTGGATGCATTCTTGCACATCCACCTTTGTGCTCACCAGTGGGTAGTGCTGTAGGGTAAATTCCTAGGAGTGGGAGAGCTGGGTCAAAGAGTTTGAACAAGTAAATTGTGGTATATTCACACAGTGGAATATTACACAATAATTCAAATGAACAAAGTCACAACACACAGCATGGATAAACCTCACAAACATCAGGTTAAGTAAAAGCCAGTAAAATAAAATAAAAAAGAGTACGTATCATATCATCTATTTATGTAAAGTTCAAGAACAGACAAAAATAATTCATGGTCTGTAAGTCAAGATAAGCGTCATTTTTTTTTCAAGAGGAAGGAAGTGGGAGTGGCTGGGAGGGACATAAGGGAAATTCTAGGGACTGAAAATGTTCTATTTCTTGAGTTGGGTGGTGGTTACACAAGTGTGTTCACTTTGTGATAATTTATCAAGTTGACATTTATATGCATGTCAAATTTCTTTTTTTCACTGTAGAAAAAATTTATTTGCCTCATTAAAAATCTCAATAGTGCATTTAACTATAAATTCAATCTTCTCATGCAAGGAGTTGCAAACAAAGTTTAAATAGAAACTTTCGATTGCTTTAGGTTTACATTTTATTTTTTTTAATAATCTTTATTGTTCAGATTATTACAATTGTTCCTCTTTTTCCCACCATAGCTCCCCTCCACCCAGTTCCCACCTCACCCTCTGCCCTTACCCCCCCACTGTCCTCATCCATAGGCATACGATTTTTCTCCAGTCTCTTCCTGCATCCCACTCCCTTTCCCCCCCAAGAATTGTCAGTTCATTCCCTTTCTATGCCCCTGATTCTATTATATTCACCAGTTTATTCTGTTTATCAGATTTTTTATTCACTTGATTTTTAGATTCACTTGTTGATAGATATGTATTTCTTGTTCATAATTTTTATCTTTACCTTTTTCTTCTTCCTCTTCTTAAAGAATACCTTTCAGCATTTCATATAATACTGGTTTGGCGGTGATGAAATCCTTTAGCTTTTTCTTATCTGACATTCAATTCTGAATGAGAACTTTGCTGGGTAGAGTAATCTTGGTTATAGGTTCTTGCTATTCATCACTTTGAATATTTCTTGCCACTCCCATCTGGCCTGCAGAGTTTCTGTTGAGAAATCAGCTGACAATATAGGGGTGCTCCCTTGTAGGTAACTGTTTTTCTTTTGCTGCTTTTAATATTCTCTCTTTGTCTTTTGCTCTTGGCATTTTTATTATGATGTGTCTTGGTGTGCTCCTCTTTGGATTCCTTTTGTTTGGGGTTCTCTCACTTCCTGGACTTGTAAGTCTTTCTTTCACCAGGTAGGGGAAGTCTTCTGTCATTATTTCTTCAAATAGGTTTTCAGTATCTTGTACTCTCTTTTCTTCTGGCATCCCCATAATTTGGATGTTGGTACACTTGAAGTTGTCCCAGAGGCTCCTTACACTATCTTCAACTTTTTAAATTCTTTTTTCTTTTTGCTTTTCTGGTTGAGTGTTTTTTGCTTCTTTGTATTTAAAATTTTTTACTTGATTTTTGCAATCCTCTAGTCTGCTGTTGAATCTCTGTATATTATTTTTTATTTCAGTCAGTATATGCTTAATTTCTAGTTGGTCTTTTTTTATGTCCTCGAGGGTCTCACTAAATTTATCGGCCTTTTCTAGGAAATTCTTTTATATATATATATATATATATATATATATATATATATATATATATATATATTTTATTGATTTTACACAGAGAGGAATTGAGAGGGACAGAGAGTTAGAAACGTTGATGAGAGAGAAACATCAACCAGCTGCCTCTTGCACACCCCCACTGGGGATGTGCCCACAACCAAGATACATGCCCTTGACCAGAATTGAACCGGGACCTTTCAGTCCGCAGGCCGATGCTCTATCCACTGAGCCAAACCGGTCTTTTCTAGGAAATTCTTAAAAAATCTTATGACCATGGTTTTGAACTCTATATCCAATTGTTTGATTTCCTCTATTTCTTTCATTTGTGACCTGTTTCTTTGTCTCCACATTTTGGCTGCTTCCCTGAGTTGATAGAGTGGCCTTGTGTGCTAGGTGTCCTGTAGGGCTCAGTGGCTCAGCCTCCCTGTTACCTGAGGTGGATACTCTTGGGTGCACCCCTTTGTGGGCTGTGTGCACAGTCTTGTTTGTAGTTAAGCCTTAATTGTTGTTGATATCCCTGGGAGGAATTGACCTCCAGACCAATTGGCTGTGAGGATTAGATGTGTCTATTATGTACTGGAGACATCCTTATGAGGCAAGACTTCAGTGGGTGCTCACTGAGTCTGCCCCCTGAGTGTGTCCCTTATTGATCGGAGGTGTTGTAATCTAGTTGTAATCTACTCTGACCTCTGGGTACACTGGCTCTTGGATCTCCAAGGAGGTCTGAGGCCACCCAGCAGGAGCTATAGAGAGATCTGCAGATTCCTCTTCTTTGTTTGGATTTTGGAGGTGCCCAGATGAGGCCCAGCTGTGAAGCAATGCAAGCTGCTGTGGGGCCTTGGGCCTTCTTTTGGATGTTCTGGATCTTTTTGACTCAGTTAGGTAAGTTTAGATTTGAAAGGACCAGGCCATTCATATGCAAAAGCCTCTGCACACAACTTGGATATGGCAAACCCTCAGGAGCAAACAGCAGTGGCTTTCCATCAGCCCTGCCCTAAGAAGCCCCTGGGTCTCAGTGTCCCTCAGTAATCACTGCTAGTACCTCTGAGAGAAAGCCACCATCGTGTTCCGCCCCCTGCCAGACAGACCAGTTTCTCCCTGTATGAGTCTGGGTCCCCAGAATCTTGCCAGGAATTGGAGTTCAGAGCAGTCAGGAGCTTGAGTCTCCATTTGGGTTGAAAAAGCCAGCCACATACTCAGTTGCCAACCCTCTCCTCCCTCACACCTCCATATCTCTGCACTTTACTTCTGCAGCTCCTCTGAGCCTCAGAGTGCTTTTCTCTTCCCCTCTAGTTGTAGAATTTCCACTTAGCCAGCTTTCCTGTGGTTCTGGATAATGTCCATTTTATCTTTTAGTTGTAGTTTTAAAGTTGTTGTGTGAGACAGCAATTTCAGGTGTTTACCTATGCCACCATCTTGGTTTCTCTCTCTGGTTTACATTTTTAAAACTCTTAGATTTACTGAGGAAACATTTAAAAAGCCAGATTTTTAAAACCTTGAAGCATAAATTTATAATTAATGGATCTATTATTCTGCTCCCAGTGCCAGCTCTGCAAGAGAGAACACTTCCAACCTATAGCTAAAGCATGAAATAAAATAGTTGCAAACTAAATCCTGCGTCAGCTACTGAAAGAGCTGAAATAATTTAGGATGGGAAAGTTACCTTACACAATTTCACTCCAAGAGTAAAAAATTGAACCCAAAGGCTCAGCTCTTTCCCCACTTAAAAAATGTCCCTGTCTGCCCTCTCCCTGAAATCCCTCCCTCTCTCCAGGACAAAGTAAAGCTAAAGGTCCCTGTGGTGGTGACTCACACCCAGAAAACAAAGGGGATTCCCAGCCATTGTCCTCCCTATGCTGAGCATCACTAGCACTATGCATGTTATATTTCACTGGAGAAAGAAAAAAGTTTGTAAAGGAATGGTCATTTCGCAATTTTAAATAATCTGAGAAGCCAGATTATCTAGAAAATTCCACTCCTCCCTTTGGAGTCTCCTGGTCCCCCTGATCCTCTCCCCTAAGATCTCTTTTGTAGCCTCTCTCCTGGGTGTCCCACCTCATCCCTCATCAGCCCCTTCCCTGCTGCCCAGGGCACACTGGCTGACAGAGCCTGATCCTAACGCTGAGGAGCTGTTCAGGATGGTGGGCGAGATCTTCATCTACTGGTGCAAGTCCCACGTGAGTCCCTGCTCACTCCCTGCTCCTCTTCATACCTGAGAAGCTGCTGCCCTGAGATGCCCCCCCCCCACACCCTGCCTGACCCCAGCACTGTCTCTACCATCAGAACTTTAAGCGTGAGGAGCAGAATTTCGTGGTCCAGAATGAGATCAACAACATGTCATTTCTGACTGCCGACAACAAGAGCAAAATGGCCAAGGTGGGTGCTTTGCTCTAGGAAGTGGCCTTATCAGGGAAGGAGGGAACACCCAAGGGCTTCCTACCTGCCCCTTCTCACCCAGCTGGCTGCCTTATCCTGATCACATTCCCTGCAGCCCTCACAGCTTTGTCCTCTCTCATCTTCCATTTCCTTCCTCCTATTCTCATTATCCCAGGTCCCCCACTACTCTCCCCTATTACTTATCAGAACTGCCCTCTACAGGGTTCAATCTAAAGGACAAACCCACCCACCCTGAGCCAAGGTGTGGGAATGCCCTACAAGGGGGTGCATGTCCAGTGGGCAGAGAGCTTGGGTTGGGCCAACTTGGAAATAGGCCTGGGGTTCTCTGAGGACTGGGGTAACCCTTTTTTGTCTCTGTCTGCCATCTGATGAAGCAGGCAGGAGATGTACAGGTCAGCTCCTCATCTGGAACCTTCCGCATGACTCTTGGCTAATACCCTCTTCCCTACAAACCCCAGCATCTGCACCCCTCCAGAAAACCCCTATCCCTATTTCCCACCCCTCAACCTTGGCTCCCAGCCACCATCCTCTTTCTCTTCCTATTCCTCCCTGTCCCCAACCATCCATTCCCTTTCCAACTCTCAGCTTTGAGCAAATTTACTGTTCTCTCTCTCTCTCTCTCTCTCTCTCTCTCTCTCTCTCTCTCTCTCTCTCCCTCCCTCCCTCCCTCCCTCCTCTCTCTCTTTTTTTTTTTTAACTTACGTTGAAAAAAAAGAAAAGAAAAGAAAAACCTATCTCTCAGCTTTCCCTAAAGCATTGAAGCATTGTGGGCTAAGGCCCATAGTGGGCTGAGGTTGTGAGGAATGGAATGAGGGTGGGACAGGCACGTGCATGCCAAGTTTAAGTCTTGGGGCTCTGGAATGAGAGAGACTTGGCTTAGAATCCTGACTCTGGCAGGTGGCTATGTGACCTTGGTCAACAGTCTTATCCTTTTGAGTTGCTGATGGCATTTGGCCTATAGCCCCTGGCCCAGAACTACAAGGACTCAGATGCATGTACGGCCTCCATATTTCAAGCTGGTGTGGATGTGGCCCTGGCCAAAGCTTGTCACCTGGGTTTCTCATTGGCATGACTGGGGTGGTCCTGACTATATGTCTGCACCAAGGCTCCAGAACATGGCTATGGAACTCCATGCCCGTGTTTCTGTTCCCAGATCTTTTTGGATCTCTTGCATCTTCTGTCTTCCTGTTTTCTTGTCCATCTCAGTCTCTCAGTCTCTCTCTTTTTCTTCCAACTTCTCTTATCGCATCTTTATTTTATTCTTGGGAACTCAGTCTTGAGATATGAAGTGTGGGTTTGTGCATGTTTTTTGGAGGGATGTTGTACTGAGAGTTTTTAGGGGATTCTGGGAGAAGACCTCCAGAGGTTGAGAAAGGCCTGGAATTTGGGGGAATCTGTAAGGGTTTGCGACAGAAGTTAGGAATTTGGAATAGGGGCTTGGGTCTGGGAGGTCAGGACTGGGCATCTGGTGAAAGATCAGCAAGGTCTGGGGTGGTAACTGGGGCAATGGCTGTTGGGGTGGGAACTGGGAATGGGGCTGGGCTGGCACTCAGGCTGGTGCTGAGCCTCATGTCTCCACAGTCAGGTGGCTCAGACCAGGAACGCACCAAGAAGAAGCGCCGGGGGGACCGGTACTCTGTGCAGACATCGCTGATTGTGGCCACACTCAAAAAGATGCTACCTATCGGCCTGAACATGTGTGCACCCACTGACCAGGACCTCATTGCGCTGGCCAAGAACCGCTATGCTTTGGTGCCTGCCGGACCCCGTTGTGGGAATCTGCCAGGATCCCATTCAGTACCCTTCACTGAGCCCCCAAGACCCCAGGAGCTCACTGGGAGCCCTCCCTTAGGACCCTGCTGAATCCTTCTCTAGGACCCTGAGGACTCACTGGACCCCCTAGGATGTTTAGGACCTCACTCAGGAAACTGCCAGGGCTCTGGGACCTAAGAATTCTACATGGGACCCTACTGAAATCCAGAAATACTAAGACCCACTCATAAGCCTTCCACTAGCTGCTGGGTTGACAGGCCTAGAAGGACCACATTGACCCTTTAGAGATTCAACTGAACACCCTCCCCCAGGACCATGCCAAACCCATTATGACTCTGAGGACCCCACACAAGATACCATTAGCACCCCTGAGACTCCTCTGAGCCCTTCACCAGGACTTCTCAAAACTCCTTGGAACCCAATGAACCCCACATGATCTCACTGGCCCTCCCCTGAATCTCTGGGTCTCCATTGAGCTCTCATCACCTCTTTCCCTCAGGACCCTGCTGGACCCTCCCTCTGAACTCTCTTGACACCCAACTAAACCACTCAAAACTCTCAGGGGACCAGTGAGCACCCTGTGACCCTAAGTAGCCCTGCAGAATCCTAATGGTCCCCTCCCCAGATCTATGAATAATCCTCTGAGATCCCAACAATCAGGATCGGTTGACTCTGCCCCTGAACTCTAAGCCCTCTGGGACTTAATGGAGGCCTCCTAGGACCCCACTAACCCCTTATATGGAATAATACCCTCCCCCACCCTGATTCTTTTCACCACAAGAACCTTAGAGGGTCCTATCTCAAGATCTCTAAAACCTCCCCCCATGACCCTGCTAAGCAACCTTACAACATACTCCCCCCCACCCCCCACTGACCTCCTCTGGTATCCTTAGGACCTCGTGGTCCTCTTAGGGCTGTGCTGAGTCCTACCAAGACCCCCAAAGAGCTTGTTGACCCCTCCACTTGGTCCTTGAGGGCCCCCCTCTCCTGGGACCCTAAGGAACCCCCACCCTACTGACCCCTCCTTTGGCCTGTGAAAACTCTACTTATGACTTGGTTGATATGCCTGATCTCCCATGACCTCTACTAACTTGATCATCTTCCTTATAACCCCCTTCACCCCATCTGATCAAATACACCCCATCCTGCTAAGCAACCTTACAACATACTACTCCCCCACCCCCCCACCCCCACTGACCTCCTCTGGTATCCTTAGGACCTCACTTACTTGCAGTCCCACTCTGACCCTTCTCTGACATCCAATAATCCCTCTGTGGTCTTATTTGATCTTTGAGGACAGCCTGTCACCTTCTACCTCCTCTTATACCCCCCATGAGGTTCATCTAATCCTTACTGTCTCTTCAAGGTGCCTTAGTGACCTCTAGGACTAACCCTCTGACCTCTCCTGATCTCTGATTCTTTTTGAGTTTCTCTCCCATCCTCCCTACACAAGCCTCCCACCAGCTGCTGGGATGACAGGCCTAGAAGGGAAAGAGTTATGGGTCAAGGAGAGAGCTGAGCCCTCCCGAGTGACCTAGCCTGGCCATGTCTTCTCCCCCCCTCCCCCCCCAGAAAGACACGGATGAGGAGGTCCGGGAATTTCTGCATAACAATCTTCACCTTCAAGGAAAGGTAGGTCTTTTTAATTTGCATCTAGGCACATTGGGATACCAGAAACAAAAAGAGCCAACTTATATGCACTAACTATGTACCAGGCATCAAAAGAGAGACCTTAACTTGTATTCACTTACCACAGAATTAAGTATGACCACATTGAAAGGAGCCGGGTACGCCAGAGCAGCCACTGCGTGCAGGGCCATTTCCCACGCCAGCCCACCGTGCCAGAAACCAGGCGGAGGGAGGGCTTTGCGGACTGGGTAAGGGCCCTCACGCCAGCCCACTGTTCTTCCTCCTCTCAGGTGGAAGGCTCCCCTTCTCTGCGCTGGCAGATGGCCCTGTACCGGGGCCTCCCCGGCCGCGAGGAGGACGCAGACGACCCTGAAAAGATTGTACGCAGAGTCCAAGAAGTGTCTGCAGTGCTCTATCACCTGGAGCAGGTGGGCGGGCAGCTGGCCTATGATCTCCTGGCCGGACAAGGGGCAGGCCTTATGTTTGTGGGTGTGGCTTTTCTAGGAGGTCTTGGGTCTGTGAGTGAGCTTGCATGGAAACTTGAGTTTAAATCGAGGCTTAGGCCCAGCCAGTGGGGCTCAGTGGTTGAGCCTTTTTTACAAATTAATGTTTATTGTTGAGATTATTACAGATGTCCCTCTTCTCCCCACTCCATTACCACCTTCCCCCCAGGTCTTCACCACCCTATTGTCTGTGTCCATAGGTAATGCATATCTATATATATAAAAGCCTAAGCAACCAAATGATCAAATGACTGAATGACCGATTGACCAGTCGCTATGACATGCACTGACCATCAGGGAGCAGATGCTCAACACAGGCGCTGCCCCCTGGTGATCAATGCATTCCCACAGCCAACCTCCTGTGGCCAGCCACCTTCCCGCACTCCCTCTCTCCAGCCAACCAGCCCTTATTGGCCCCCATAGGTCTGCTGACCAACTCCCACAGTCTCTCCCCCCAGCCAGTGGGCCCCAATGACCCTGATTGGGCTGCTGGTTGAACCTCCTGTAGCCTGACCTCACCCCCCAGGCCTGCCAACCTTCCATAGCCCCTCCCCCCACAGCCAGCCAACCTTGCTGGCCAATCTCTTGTAGCCCTGATTGACACCAATTGCCAACCAGACTGAGAGACCCCACCATTGCATGAAGTTGTGTACCAGGCCTCTAGTATGCATATAAAATCTTTGTTTAATCTCTTTTCATCCCCTTGCCCCCCTTCCCTCTTAGAATCTTTTTTTTCTCTCTTACAATCTTCAGTCTGTTCCATTTCCATGCCTCTGTTTCTATTTTATTCATCAGTTTATTCTGTTTATTAGATTTCTTATCTGTTTATTTTGATTTTTACATTTAATTGTTGACAGATATGTATTTACTAGAGGCCCAGTGCATGAAATTCATGCACTTGAGGGGAGTCCCTCAACCCAGCCTGTGCCCTTTTGCAGTCCGGGAGCCCGCAGGGGATGTCCGACTGCCAGCTTAGGCTCATTTTCCACAGGGCTTCTGGTCATGAGCCCGGCTTCTGGCCAAGTGGCACTCCCCTTGTGGGAGTGCACTGATCACCAGGGAGCAGCTCCTGTGTTGAGTGTCTGCCCCCTGGTGGTGCACATCATAACGACCAGTCATTCCACTGTTCAGTCAATTTGCATATTAGCCTTTTATTATATAGGACTAGAAGCCCAGTGCACAAAATTTATGCACTCGAGGGGGAGGGGGTTCCCTCAGCCCAGCCTGTGCTCTCTTGCAGTCTGGGAGCCAACTGACAGCTTAGGCCTGCTCTCTGGTCATTCGGCCACTTGGTCAATTTGCATATTAGCCTTTTATTATATAGGATTGCCTTTTTATTATTCATCTTTTTTATCTTTATCTTTTTCTTATTATTATTCTTTCTCTTCATAAAAAATATCCTTCAACATTTCATGTAATACTGGCTTGGTGGTAATGAAGTCCTTTAGCTTTTCTTGTCTGTGAAGCTATTTATCCAACCTTCAATTCTAAATGAGAGCTTTGCTGGGTAGAGCAATCTTAGCTGTAGGTCCTTGCTATTCATTACTTTGAATATTTCTTGCCACTCCCTATACCTGCTTAGTTTCCGTTGAGAAGTTAGCTGACAACCAAGCTCCCTTGTAGTTAACTAACTGCTTTTCTCTTGCTGCTTTTAAGATTCTTTCTTGGTCTTTAGCCTTTGGCATTTTAATAAGATGTGTCTTGGTGTGGGCCTCTTTGGGTTCCCTTGGTTTGGACTCTCTGTGCTTCCTGGACTTGTAAGTCTATTTTTTTCACCAGGTAGGGAAAGTTTTCTGTCATTATTTCTCAAATAGGTTTTCAATATCTTGCTTGCTTTCTTCTTCTAGCACCCCCATAATGCAAATATTGGTACACTTGAAATTGTCCTAGAGGCTTCTTATACTATCTTCATAATTTTAAATTATTTTGTCTTTTTGTTCTTCTGATTGGGTGTTTTTTGCTTCCTCACACTTCAAATCATTGATTTGATTTTAGGAATCCTCTACTCTACTGTTGAATACCTATATATTATTTTTTATTTCAGCCAGTGTATGCTCAATTTCTGACTGGTTAGTTTCCCATGCCCCACACCCCTCACTTCTTTTTGGAATTCTCACTGAGATCCGTGAAAGTCTCACTAAGTTCCTTGAAGGTCTCATGAAGATTCTTAACTATCCTTATAATGTGGTTTTAAACTCTATATCTAGTAGTTTGCTTTCTTCCACTTCTTTCATTGTTGACATGTTTCTTTGTCTCTGCATTTTGGTTATTTCCCTGTGTTTGTTTCTATGTATTTTGTACCGCTGCTATGTCTCCTTGAGTTGATAGAGTAGCCTTGTATGGTAGGTGTCCTATTGGGCCCTGTGGTTCAGCCTCCCCAGTCACCTGAGCTGGGCACTCTGTGTGCACAGTCTTGTTGTAGTTGAGACTAGATTGCTTTTGGCATCACTGAGAGGAATTGACCTCCAGGCCAATTGGCTGTGAGGGCCAGCTGTGTTTACAATGGAAGAGCTGCTGTGAAGGGGACACCCCTAAGGAGCAGGACTTGCTTTAATGGGGCTTTGGTGCTCATTGAATCTGCCCCTTTAGTGTGTCATTTATGGATGCATAGAGTTGTAATCTGTATGGTCTGACATTGACCACTGGGTGCACTGGCTCTTTGTTCTCCAGGGAGGTGCAAAGTCAACTATTGCCTGGGGCCACCTATCTGCAGATCCTCCTATTCGTATCAGTTTTGGAAGTGCTCAAGTGAGGCTCAGCTATAAAGCAAGGCAGGCTGGTGCTAGTGCTGGGTGTTGGGCCTTTTACTTATATGTTTGGGGCTCCCTGAGCCCATTGCAGCTTGTTTGAGAGATTTTAGCAGACTGAAGCCTGAGCAAAGACAGACCATTCTATGCAAAAGCTACTGCATACAGGTTGGGTGGGGCTGAAAATTGGATGGGCAGGATGTCAGGGAATCACCAGGGTAGTGGTATATGGCTGCCAGTCAGACATGCAACTAGGGAGGTCCCAACACAGGAACAATGACCCCTGTTAGCACCTCTGACTAGGAGAAAGTTGCCCCTGAGTTCCTGCCCTGATGCCAGACAATCCAGTTCCTCCCCATATGTATCTGTGTTCCCTAGAGACTTGCCCTGGCACTGGAATTCAGAGGAAGTGGGACCTTATAAGTTCAATTTGTGTACAGGGAAGTGCTTTAAGAGGATCAGCTGAGTCTTTAGCAGCCTCCGTGTTACTGAGCCCCAATCCCTGCTGATTTTTACAGCCCATCGTTATGGGGACTTCTTTTCCCAGCTCTGGGAGCCTAAGCTGGGCATCTAGTGTGGGGCTGGGACCCCTTGCTCCTCACAGGTGGCCTCCACAAAGATAATCTCCCACCCGATTAAAAAAATCCACACATGTGGGTGTTGATCCAACCCATTTCATGCCTCTGCCCCACCTACCTCGGGTGCTTTCTTCTTTATTTCTCTAGTTGTAGAACTTCCATTCAGCCAGCTTTCAGGCAGTTCTGGATAATGATTGTTCTGTATTTTAGGTGTAATTTTGATGTGGTTTTGGGAGGCAGTAGGTACAAGCATTTTCCTATGCTGCCATCTTGGTCCCATAAACTAGGAGGTCATGGTTTGATTCCCTGTCAGGACACATGTCCCAGTTGAGGGCTTGATCCCCAATAGGGGACATCTATGAAGTAGCTGATGGATGATTCTCTCTCATCATTGATGTCTTTCCCTCTCACTTCCTCTTTCTGAAATCAATAAAACCATTTTTAAGGGTTTTTTTTTTTTCAAGTCTAACATTAAGATGAATTATAAATAAATAAATTGACTTAGAATGGAAACTTGAATCAGTGCGCTCAATCTTGGGCCCGGAACAGAACTTTGGTTCAGGTAGTAAAGCCTGATGGAGACTACTTGACTCCGGGAAGGGCCTTGGAACTGTGGCTGGACCCTGGGTAGAGACCCTGGGTCTGTGGACGGGGTCTAGGAGAGAAATTTTGGTCTGGAAGCAGAAACCAGGTAAAAACCTTGACTCTGTCAGTGGAACTAAAATGTTTCTTTGGCCCTGTTAGTCAGACCTGGGCACAGATGGGAAGTTTCACTCAGGCTGGAAGTGGGAATCAGGCCAGGGGCAGAGTCTGGGGACATGACATTGTTCTGCTCTCAGGTTGAGCACCCGTACAAGTCCAAGAAGGCTGTGTGGCACAAGCTCTTGTCCAAGCAGCGCCGGAGGGCGGTCGTTGCCTGTTTCCGCATGACCCCCCTGTACAACCTGCCCACGTAAGATAAGCGGGTGAAGGGGACCTAAAGGGACCTCAAAGAAAGGGTGGCTGAGTGGGCAGGAGGATGGAGTGCCAATATGATGGGCTCTTTAGGAACGGTTGGTGAAGCAAATTCATAAGAGGTCAGAGGAAGCAGAGAAGGTCCCACTGTCACTCCACATGTTTCCTTTGCAGGCATCGGGCAAGTAACATGTTCCTGGAGAGGTACAAGGCCACGTGGATCCTGACGGAAGACCACAGTTTTGAGGACCGCATGATAGATGACCTTTCAGTGAGCTTGGGCCTGCCTGGGAGTGTGGGGGCAGAGCTGGATAGGGTTGGGGCTGAGGCTGCCTGTTGTACATCTCCAGGGATCACCCTTTACATGGAGAGGTCTGAGAAAGGTGGCCTCTGGCTTGGGCAGAACCAGGGAAGGGTGCAGGATGTGGAACATGTGAGAGAGAAAAATCCAGCCCATTGGAGCAATGGGTGAGACAGGAGGGGACTCTGGAAGCCTCTTCCCCAACCCCACTTCTTCCCGCAGAAAGCTGGGGAGCAAGAGGAGGAAGAGGAAGAAGTGGAGGAGAAGAAGCCAGACCCCCTGCACCAACTGGTCCTGCACTTTAGCCGCACTGCCTTGACTGAAAAGAGGTGAGGACCCTCCATAGGTCTTGGGGAAATGACCCACTACCTCCTTGCCCCCAGCAACCTCCCTGTTCCTCAAGAGAGACCTTCTGTGTCCTACGGGAGCTGATCTCTCAAAGTCACTTTACAAGGACTGGCAGAGCCACCATGTACCACTGTGCAGGCAGATCACTCACAAGGGCATCTTGTGATTTTGACATTTTTAGAAGAAAGCACCTTGCTCAAGCAAAATCAGTATATTATAGGGACAAATCTGCAAATTACAACAAATTTCCAACAGAGGGAAGTGTGAAAGGGGGTCCTTTTTCTAATTCACACAAGACTGCATATGGGCTAATGACAGTCTTGGGAATAAACAAGCGAAGTAATGGTGCTGCTTCTGCTAGCAGGTGACATTTATCAAGTGCTTATGTGTTAGGCACCATGCTAAGCACTTGACATCTATATTCTCTCACTTAATCTTCACACTGTAAGATGGACACTATTATTAACTCCTTTTTGTGACAAGGAAATGGCAGCACAGAGATTTTTCTCACATAACATGAAGTCAGGAGGTAGGAAGTCCAGGGCTAAACAGTGACACAATGACAAGTCACAAGTCATTCAGACTGACAGGCTTGCGCAGGCTTTCTGCAGTGCATTCTGAGCTTCTGTCTTGTGGTCACAAAAATGGATGCTAAACTTCCAGACATGACCATGTGCCAGGCAGAAAGAAGGGAAGAGCATTTGTTTCCTCTAGGCAAGGCCAAGATCTTTTTATCCAAGGAGAGAAGCCCTCCTTGGTGGGCTTCTGCACAAATCTCATTGGCCAGAATTCTGGCATCAGGCTACCAATAGCAGCATGGGAGGCTGGGAAATTCAGTGTCCTGGAAAAGCAATGACTCTGGAGTTAGACTATCCAGGTGTGAACCCCAGTAAAAGCCATGTGACCTTGGCCAAGAAGGATCTTTGTGCCTCAGTTTCCTCACTGGTAAAATGTGGCTAGTCATATACCTACCTAATAAGATTATTGTGAGAATTTATATATCTCTCTCACTTAGAACAGGGATTAACATAGGGTAAACACTTAATAGGTCTTGACTATTATTATTATTATTATTATTATTATTATTATTATTAAGACCCAAGGATAAGGTGGTTGGTCATAGTTGTCAAAAACTCCATGTTTCCATCACACCGTTTTAGTAACCCCAGTAGAAAGGGAAAATCTCTACCAATAGCTTCAGCAAAATTCCCCATATGAGTTCCACTGGACTATCTCTAGCCTGTTCCTGCGGCCAAGCAGGAAAAAAGTACTAATTGGCCCAGACTTCATCACAGAACCACTCTGACAACGGACAATTTACCCTGCGTGAGCCACAGAGGCTGCGTGTGGGGAGGGCTGGCTTTCCAGAGGAAACCTGGAAGCTGCTGTAAGACGGTTCTCTCCATTGGGTCCTGACTGTCTCCCAATTACTTCCTCAGCAAACTGGATGAAGATTACCTGTACATGGCATATGCTGACATCATGGCAAAGGTGAGGCCCGCCCCCATCCAGGGCAGGTCCCCTTCTCAGCTTGTCCACTGAAAGGGGTGGGGGTGGACTGAGGATCTCCTCTGTTCCCTGTCATCCCTAATTTATGTCCCATCCTCAGAGCTGTCACCTGGAGGAGGGAGGGGAGAACGGTGAAGCTGAAGAAGAGGTTGAGGTTTCTTTTGAGGTAGGTGGGGTCAGGAGGTCCTGGAGGAAGGGATGGGGAACCCTGACTTCACTCATCCTCATTTATTCAGCATGCACTCACAGAGGAGTGCTGAGCCAGGACCTGGGAGGGTGATGTTGGGGATACAGCAGTGAACAGGTTAGTCCATTGGGGAGACATGCTCAGGTCGGGGGGGGGGGGGGGGGGGGGGGTCATGGACGCAGGGCTGGGAAAGCAGAGTGGCTCAGGGCTAAGTTCAGGGGGTTGTGGAAGCCCACCCAAGGTGTCCACTCCACCAGAGGAAGGGCTTCTCAGAGGAAGGGATGTCTGAATTAAAGAAAAGGAGAAAGGTGTTTCAGGTAAGGCTGTGGTCGGCAAACTGGGGCTCGAGAGCCACATGCAGCTCTTTGGCCCCTTGAGTGTGGCTGGCTCTTCCACAAAATATCACGGCATGGGCGAATGAATCTATTTTGAAGAAGTGGCGTTAGAAGAAGTTGAAGTTTAAAAAAATTGGCTTTCAAAAGAAATTTCAATCGCTGTGCTGTTGATATTTGGCTCTGTTGAACAATGAGTTTGCCGCCATGCAGTGAGAAAGAGCTAGTAAACTTGCAATTAACCCACCTCTTCATCATTAAGGCATTCAGCAAGCATTTTCAGGAGTTTCTTAACCATTTTCGTGCCAGGGTTCCTTTTGGCATCTGGTGAAGCCTTTCTCACAATTATGTTTTTAAATTCAGAAAATGAATTCATAAGAGAGGAAATAAGCATATTGAAGTAGTTAACAAAATACTGTCTTAAAAATTCGTGATACAGTAATATCTGCACTTCTTTATTAATCTATTAAATAAGATCTAACAGTGGGTCCAATAGCTACTGTAAGTGATAAGTAGTGGTGAATAAAACAATATTTTGAGATGTCTATAAAAATGTGACATGGAAACATTTGTGATTCTTTTTGTTGTTAATCCTCACCTGGGAATATTTTCCATTGATTTTTTTAGAGAGAGTGACAAGGTGGGGGAGACACAGAGAGAAATATCAATGTGAGAGAGACACGTTGATTGGTTGCTGCCCGTACTCATCCTGACAGGGGGGCCAGGGACAGAGCCTACAACCAAGGCACATGCCCTTGACCAGAGTTGAACCCATACTGAGGACCAATGCTCTATCCACTGTGAGAAACTGGCTAGGGCTCATCTGTGATTCTTATTGATAATCTTGCTGTTTTATGGCCTCATCCACAATGGGAAGAAGTGCTACATTTCAGTTAGAGGGTAGTAAACATAACCTTTTTCCTCATTCGAGTTCACAGACTTCCCGGATTTTATCCATTGACCCCTTGAAGGTCTGTGGGCCCGGGTTAAGACTGCACCATGCCCAGTCCTGCACTAGGTGCCAGGAACAAATGGAAGATTTCAGTCCCAAAAGATAGAGGAGGTTTATGAGTGGAAGAAATGAGCCAGTGACTGAAGCAGGGAGCACAGGGGTGAGGGTCTGGGCTGGAGGGAGGGGAAGGTTGGCTGGGGAGCCTGGACTCACTTGGCACCATGGGCCTGGCTCTTCCCCAGGAGAAAGAGATGGAGAAGCAGAGGCTCCTGTACCAGCAGGCGCGGCTGCACAACCGAGGGGCGGCCGAGATGGTGCTGCAGATGATCAGTGCCTGCAAAGGTGCCCTCCACAAGCATCCGGCTCCTCCTGAGCACACACATCCTGTTTGCACTCTCCCAGCCCTCATTTCCTGTGGGCCCAGCGGCACTCTCCCACCCCTGCATGTCTGTGGTTTGCACACACACATCAGCCTTTGCATGTTCCCCTTGCCTTGTGATTTCTTGCTCATCCTCCCATCACTATCACACTCCACACTCCTCTGACCCTTTCTCTCACATCCCCTGCATTGGCTGTTTCCTGGTGGGTGGAGAAACCCACTCCCAAACTAAGTGCACCATCTTTTGTCCCCTGCTGCCCCCATCCTCAGGAGAGACGGGAGCCATGGTGTCCTCCACCCTGAAGCTGGGCATCTCCATCCTAAATGGGGGCAATGCTGATGTGCAGCAGGTAGCAGGAGAAGGGACTTGGGAGGAGGGCTAAGAGGGTTAGTAGGTTCCTGTATAACTATCAGTTCCCCCTGTCCTGCCACCCCCTCTTCAGAAAATGCTGGATTATCTGAAGGACAAGAAGGAAGTTGGCTTCTTCCAGAGTATCCAGGCGCTGATGCAGACATGCAGGTGGGCTCTAGTATCTATCTTTTAGTGAAACTGTTTGGTGCCACTGTGCCCCCCTCCTGCTATCACGTCTAGTTCCACTCTCTTGGTTCCAGGAACAGAGACCCATTCAAACTCGCTCAAACGTGAGGGAGTTTATTATAAGAATTCATGTGCAACAATAAGGAAGGCAAAAAGCCAGGATCCAGACAGGGGAACTGGAAGGATGTTGAGAATTCAAGGGGCTCAGAGCAGCAGGGAATCTGGGCTCTCTCTTTAATGACCCCTATTAATGTGACTCTGTGACTGTCTGCCTCTGTTGACCCTCTGAAGCTTTTACTGATTGATGGTTTCTGTACCCTCCTGATTTCAACTGGGACACTTTTCGTCCTTACGCCATTTTACTTCACAGCTTCTGCCAACTCTGTTTCTGCTTCCTCTTGATCTCTGCTCATCCATGGCTTCCCATGACTCTTCACCCACCACCTTCGGGGGCGCTGCGGGACTCTGGAAGACGACCTCAGCACGTCTTCCCATCTTCCCTTTATTCCCCTCAGCGTCCTGGATCTCAATGCGTTCGAGAGACAGAACAAGGCAGAAGGGCTGGGCATGGTGAACGAGGACGGAACTGGTGAGGCCTTCTCTTGGGCTTCCCTCTCCATGGAATTTCTTTTTCCTTCAGGATCTGCCCCCTCACCAAACACTGCCCAGGGCTCCCTTCCTCCAAGACACCCCCTCTCCAAAAGCATCCCCAGGGGTCTCCCCTCCCCTGCCCCAGTGGTGCCCCCAATTTCTCAGGGTCTCCCTCCCCATGATCTCCACCCTTGGGTGTCCTTGTGTCCTGTGTTTTCTTACCCATCACCACATGGACCCTGCCTTCCATGAGCCCCAAGTCTCCCACCCTGGTTGCTGTTCTCTCATTAATGTCCCTAATCCTGGTTAATCAAATCTCCTCTTTGCCGTGTTGTGATGTGTTTAACTTTTCTGCCCTGATCCTTGCCTCCTGCCTTTCCACCTCTACCTGTCCATCTCTCTTTCTCTTCCCTCTTCCTTCTTCTCCAATGCCTTCACCATCATTTCCTACTCTCCTCCTGGCTTCCTTCGGTATCCTTATCGTTCTTTCTGTGGGAATTGTTTCTTTTTCCATGTCTGTGTCTTCGTCCCTGCCCTGTGTCACTGTGTGTTTTTCTGTCTCTATCTCCTTCTGTCTCTTTCCCCCCCTCTTTTTTCCTGCTTCCTCCTCCCATCCTGTTGGCTGCCCCAGTCATCAACCGCCAGAACGGTAATTTCCCCAGCCCATTCCCCTTGCTGTGCTACTCTGCCACTCGTCCCTTCTTACCCCCATCACCCCCTTCACCTGGGGGCTGAGGATCTGGGACATCCAGGGAGGAAGAAATACCTGGAGAAAGTCTTGAGAACAGGGTCCAGAGACCAAGATTCGAGTCTCAGATTAGCTACTCACTTACTTTCCATTGGCTTCAGTTTCCCTATCTGTAAAGTAGAAGCTAGAGAAGATGGCAAATGTCCCTTTCCAGATGGATGTTCTCGGACTTCCTGACCCAGATTCACAGCCCCAGGGTGGGGTGATCCCCATTCCCCCTACCCACTCCCCCACTCCCCCACTCCTGCTCTCTGTGTCATGACCCCACCCCACATTGGTGGGGTCTGCAGTTCCCATCCACCAACCAGCTTGGTTGCTCCTAGCTTCCACTCTGATTGGTGTGTGTGCAACCTCTGTGCCTGCTCTGATTGGCCCCAGCCTCCCCTCTTTTTCCTCCCCTACAGCCCTTCTTGATGAGTTTATTTCAGATGCCTATTCTGATTGGCCCATGTACACACACACACACACACACACACACACACACACACACTGCTTCTCCTGGATTGGCTGCTTTCAAGGCACCTGAGCCTATTTCAGTCCTATCCCTTTCTGCTCAGAGCCTTTGTGTGAAAGTGATCCCAATCCCCATAATCCATTAACCCTTTGGTCCTGGAGGAGTGCTGAGGGAGGTGTCAGCTGCTTGAATCTTTGCTGGATCAGGCAGACACTCCCAGATGTCACATAATGATGACATCAGAGAGACACTGATGTTGTAGAAAGACACTCAAGGCCCCAGCTTCATAACTCAGGGCCCATCAGGTCTACATCAGCTGTCACAGATTCTGAAATCGGGACTCCTGGTGTCACGGATGTCCATGGCCCTCATAGTGTCTTTGAAGTGATGGCTGCTACCCCTCCTTCTCCCTATGCTTTGCGCATGTGTGTGCAGTGTGCATGGGCCATGTGTGCATGTGCCGTGTTCTGGCACACCTCACCTGTTCTGGGCCCTACCCCTTTCTCCAATCAGGGGAGAAGGTCATGGCAGATGATGAATTCACCCAAGATCTATTCCGATTCCTGCAATTGCTCTGCGAGGGGCATAATAATGGTGAGAAGGAGGGGTGGGTGGAGTGGAGAGGAGGTGAGGTTTGGGGGCAGTCTGGAAGAGTTGTCTGAGTTAATCTCCAGTTCCCTCCTCCCTTATCAGTGATGACCTCATTACCTATCTGTATCCCTTTGTCCATCATTTACTTTCAGCCAGAGTCAAACTCAATCCACCCACCTTCCTAAATCTCCCTTGAATTTCTGGAATCTAGCCAGAAAGTCACTTCCTGGCCAGTCCAAAGCAATCTATCAGAAACCAATATGGCCAAAAATCAATTTGCCAAAATGAGTAATTAGCTACTTGCCATTTTCCCAAGTCATTTCAAAGTTGAGTAAATGTTATGGATTTCCATACTTTGGTTCTGTATGGGGGGCGGGGGGGGGAGGGGTGTCACATGGCATTTTTCAATTAATCTATTTCAACTAGAAGCCCAGTGCATGAATTTGTGCACAGGTGGGGTCCCTTGGCCTGGCCAGTGATCGGGGCTGATGGGGCCAGCCAGCCAGGGGGACCACGGGAGGTTGCTGCCTGCGGGAGGTTGATTGTGGGAGTGCACTGACCACCAGGGGAAGCTCCTGCATTAAGTGTCTGTCCCTGGTGGTCAGTGCATTGTCATAGCCACCAGTTGACCCATTAATTGGTCAACGGGTTATAACAGTCACTGAGGCTTTTATATATATGGATAATTGAACAGACAATACAGGACAAAAGTCACACACACAAAATAACACCTAGTAAAAGCAGATAACTCAGGGTTGTTCTACCGTTTGCTCTTTGTGTTCCAATCCTTTGCCTAAATTCTTGTTTATCAGCCTTTTATTATATAGCATTGCTTATTAATTTTGCTTATAAAAATGCTTTGCCAGAAGGAATAACTACAGATTTTTTCCTAACTTTAGCAAGAGGTGTTTGTTTGTTTGTTTAATATATTTTATTGATTTTTTTATAGAGAGAAAGAGAGAGGAATAGAGAGTTAGAAACATCGATGAGAGAGAATCATTGATCAGCTGCCTCTTGCACACCCCCCGCTGGGGATGTGCCCGCAACCAAGGTACATGCCCTTGACCGAAATTGAACCTGGGACCTTTCAGTCCCCAGGCCAATGCTCTATCCACTGAGCCAAACCGGTTTCAGCTAGCAAGAGCTTTTACATTTGTTCTGGTTCAAGGGTGACCAGTAAGTTAAACACATAGTCAGGGAGAAAATATAACATTAAAGGGACAGCCAAACTCTGTCCAACAAACATTCTACCCCAAACCATTTTAGTCCCAAGGGTGTGGTTGTAATGCTTAGCAGGTGATTATGAAACCAATGATTAGCCTTCATGACAAGAATAGGAGTAATTATAAATCAAACTTCCATAGAACCTGCACCCTATTTAGCTAGTGCTCTCTAAGGTAACTGATTTGTAAATATCTCTAATCTTCACTCTTCAACAAAGGATAAAGCATGATCTATTGCTTTACATTCTCAAAAGCTCTTAGGGCTACAATTATTCTTCAACGTTTATTAAATACTCTTTTGCCACATAACTAGGATTTCCTTTCTTTAAATTCAACTAGGGTGGAATCAGTCTTCGGTGTTAAAAATGAATTTTATTCCCTGGATCTATCACTTTTTGGAAATGAAAACATTCTTATGGGTGGGATTTCTTTCTCCCAGTAAATCTGTGATCCAGTCCTCTGCCTAAATTCGTAAGCCAGCCCAATCAAAGTATTTGAAATCTCAGGTGCCTGGCATGTCTTGAGTATTCAGTACAATTCAATGAAGGTAAAGGGTTTGTCTCTTACTTGCTCATGTCTGTGACAGCATTCTCAGTTGACAGAGTTCTTTACGAGAGTGGAGTGCTATATATTTAACAACTTGTGCATATGGTCTGAGGTAAATGAACACAAAGGAGTTAGCAAACAGGGTTATGAGAAAACCTGCTTATAAAATCTTGAATATTTTAGTATACTTTATAATGTGAACAAGGCAAAATGGACATTTCGCCTGATACAGTGATTGTGATGTGATTATAGGAAAGTCAAGGGGGGAGTAAGGCTTTGGAGGGGAAATTCCTTTCAAGGGCTGTTAAAGCCATCCTGTGCAACATGACATTGCTATCAACATTGAAAGGACTTCACTGAACCCCGTTTGGTCATTTGGCAAATAGGTGGTTCTCAAACTTAAGCATGCCTGAGAATCAGCTGGAAGCCTTGTTACAATACAGGTTTCTGGGCCTCACCCCAGGATTTCAGATTCAGTAGTTCTGTTTGGAGCCCAGGAATGTGAATATCTAACAGGGTCCCAGGAGGTGCTGATGCTACTGGTCTGTGGTCACTTTGAGAATCACCACTCCAAAAGGGCAGCTCTTAACCTCAGCACTTTCTTTAAGGCTCTTTAAGGTCAGCTTAACGTTCACTGAGCACGTATGTACCAGTGCTATCCTAACTCCTTTATGTACGCTAAAGTATTATATATACTTTAGCTCTAAGGAGTCTAATAAATGTGATCGCCATGTAACCAATGGGAAATGGGCAAGTCTGTACCACACAGAAAGGTTTAGTAACTTGCCTGAGATCACACAGCTCGAGGTCACAGTCAACTCCTACTTATCTTAAGGTCTCAGCTCAGAGGTACCCTCCTCCAGTCTTCCTTGATTACCCAGGCTGGGCCAGGATCTCCTCTGGCTCCTATTGTCCCTCTGGGTTTCCCCATCACAACCAAGATCATTCTGCTCAGTATTCCCCACCACCACTCCTGCCACCAATGAACAGTGTATTATTATTGTTGTTGTTGTTGTTGTTGTTGTTATTATTATTATTATTATTATTATTACCACACACTGAAGTACAGAATGGTCTAGTAAACCCCCAAGTACCCATCACTCAGCTTTAATAGTTACAAACGTTCTGCCATAGAACAATGTTTTTTAAACAGTGGGAACTAACTCACCAGAGGACCTGAACCAGTTTATCATAGAGGTTCTCATCCTAATTGCACACCTGTATGCCTGGGGAGCCTTAAAAAATACTAAAGCCCAGGTTTCACCACCACCACCCCTCACGTTCTAAGTTAATTGGTCTAGGTTGGGGTCTGAGCATTTGGATTTTTAAAAATGCCTTCGGGTGATTCTAATGTGCAGCCAAGATTGAGAGGTTGAAAACTACAGATTTAGTGGGTTGAGATCAGAATTCCTTATAGTTAATGAGACAGAAAATATCAGAATGCACGGCACATAGTAAGAGTATGTGAAACTTGTTTCAGGTATATGTGGATATAATTTGTTTAAACACATGTTCTGGGTCTCAATGGAAAATGAATTTCCATTTTCCTACCATAGATTGCAGTTAGAAAATACTGAAAATTACTACATGAGAATCTAAACTTTACAAGAGCAGGGCCTTTTTCTTTTTCTGCTGTATCCCTAGGGCCTAGAACAGTGCCTGGCACATAGTAAATGCCCAGTAAATCTGTACTACCAAAGAATAAGTGGTCAATCTTCATCTCTCACTAGCATATTGTATATTAGTGGCCTGGTGCACAGATTTGTGCACATTGAAAGGAAGTTAATTAGGAGAAATATGTTAATATTGTTATTCGCCCATTCTCTATAATAGAAGTGTCAACCAAATTCATAATCGACAATGACCAGTTGAAACACACACATGTGATTGGCACCACTGAGAGCTTTATATGTATTGTGCATGTACGAGTCAACATTTATTTTTAAATTGCCAGTGCACATCCTATGTACTGACCAGCCAGTCGGTCAGACATATGTACGTAGAGTTGGTCACTTAGCCTTTTATATATATATAGATGCTCAGTAAGTATATATTGAATTAGTGAACAAAGAAATTACAGATGCTATTTCCTCTGGCTTTTGGTAGGTGCTCAATAAATATTTGTTGGATAAATAAATACATAATAACTAACCTTCCATCTCCCCCAGCACACGGTAGACATTCAAATGCCATTTTGCAAAAAAATGGAGGATTAAATCTCCATGTACCCTGCTACACTGTAGGTGCTCCAGAACCATATTTTGGAAAGTAATCAATGAATAAATGACCAGCTACCACATCTTGCATATTGTAGGCCCTCAAGAAATATTTATTACATAAATGAATAGATTATCCTCCATCTTCCTCTGCCACACAATAGATACTTGATAGTTACTAAATTAATGATTATATGCCTCAACATACAATAGGCACCCTATTTGAACTTATGCATTAATTAATTAATGACTCACTATCCACTTCCCTGAGCACATCGTAGATTCTCAATGAATGAATAACTTTTAATCTTTTTAGATTTCCAAAACTACCTACGGACACAGACAGGGAACACGACCACTATCAACATCATCATCTGCACGGTGGACTACCTCCTGCGGCTGCAGGTAAGGGTGTGACCTGGGTCGGGGACTGGGGGCCATCGTTGGCCCTGCATCTCCTCACCCTCTGTCGGCCCCCCAGGAGTCCATCAGTGATTTCTACTGGTACTATTCTGGCAAGGATGTCATTGAGGAGCAGGGCAAGAGGAACTTTTCCAAGGCCATGTCGGTGGCTAAACAAGTGTTCAACAGCCTCACTGAGTACATCCAGGTAGGGCCGCCGGCTGCGGAGGGGCGGGGAAGTCGCCCTGCGCCACGCCCTCACGCAGCCTCTGCCTGCAGGGCCCCTGCACCGGGAACCAGCAGAGCCTGGCGCACAGCCGCCTCTGGGACGCCGTGGTGGGGTTCCTGCACGTGTTTGCCCACATGATGATGAAGCTAGCTCAGGTTCGAGCCCCTCAGCTTTTCCTCTAACTGCTTCAGGGCACTCCAACTGGCGCGTTTCCAAGCCCGCCCCACCGCTCACTTTCTCACCCAAGTGCTCCCGGCATGTTCCAGACGGTTCCTCCGCCCAGAGGCTAAATCCATCTTCCTTCTGGATTAGCTCTCGGCCTGACCCCGCCTCTTCCTTTGCCACCAAAGGAAGAGTTGGTTGGTTTCCTAGCCATACTTCCATTGGTCTGCCGGAGCTCCTCTATGATTGGTTGGTGTTCTTTTCTCTCTGATGGGATTATCCATTCAAACAGCCCCAGGAATAGGGTACCCACACGCAGGCTTCTAGATGAGGGCCCGTGGCTGGAGGAGTGTTCTGCTTCTTTATTCTGTCTGCGGCATGTGACGTTCATCGTGGGCTCCTGGATATAATGTCCATCTCCCATCTCCGGAATCTTCGTGCTCCCCTTTCCCACCACTCCCTCCCCTTTGCGGCCTTGCCAGTGTCTCCCGAACACCACATGCATTTGCTCTGCTTCTATCTGGTAAACAGATCCAAGGCAGCGATAGGTAAACACTGCGCCAGAGCTCAGCTTCTGAAGGGGCCAGCCACATCCTAGACATCAGACATACATGGGTGTGTTTGTTAAAATAGGTTTCCAGCAGATGGCAGTAAAGTGTCCTGTATATTATAATTTCCCAGCAGGAACAGATTTGAGGAAGGAAGGCCTTTTTCTAATTTACTCCAAGGTGCCACAGGCATAAACTTTGTCTGGTGTCATTCGACTTTTGGAAAGGAGTTAAATGTTGAAATGCAACTGCTCAGTGTCAGTGCAGTTGTAATCTTAAAATTCTAGAGACTGTTGGTATCATAGTGTAGAGTTTTAGACCCTGCAGAATTAATTCATAGGGTCAGGTTGCAAAGACCAGACACCCAATGCAAAGTACTGTCTTACAAGGGAAAAATAATTTATCTGTTCCCATCACAGTTCCAAGGCCCAAGGTGATGTCAGCAGAAATGTCTCTCTTGTCTGGCTTCATTCTCAAGCAGGCTCTCCCCAGGGGTTGGGAAATGGCGCCCTAGGCTCCTGAGCATCCCATTAACAGCTCCAGAGGGAAAAGAAACCCTTTTTCACAGAGCCCTGGAAAAGACCTACAATTCCCTCTGATTGGGTTATTAGGTCACATGCCCATCCTGAACTAATCACCAGGGACAAGAGAAAGAAGGCTTTGATTGGCCAGATCTGGTCATATACTCAATCCTAGAACCAGAAGATGAAGCTAGCCTCACATGCTCTGAGCGTAGGATTAAGAGAAACAAGCGCTGGGTTCTGGGCAGGCACACACCCATCTCAGGATCTCGAGATCCTGGGATTGTTAGAATCCTAGACTCAGAATACAGAGCTTTGGAACTGTGGAAATGTGTTAGGGTTAGAATAAGCAACTTTAGAACTAACATTGGGGTAGAAGGAGCCTTGTGTCCCATTTCTCTGCTATCCACCCCCTCCACCATTTTATTAGGTAAAGCCATATGAAATTACCACTTTGTGGATCAAAATGGTCGAATATTGGCAATTTTATGTAGCTCAACCTATACAGATATGGACATGAGGCAGAACTTTGACCATGTTGGAAGCTTTTCTGGGCTTTGCATACGGCACTGTAACAGGAGAGACAGCACGTCCTTACATTGTTCCCAGATAGCTTGCCAGAAAACACATGGCTGTATCTTCCAGCCTTCTTCCTGAACCCAGAGTCCCACCTTTCCCATCACACATTCATTCACTAACCATGCACCTGGCACTCATCATAGCCAGACGCGGTGATGAGCTCCCATCCCTTCAGATACTTCATTCCCTTATTTGTGTCTCTGACCCAGTACTTTCCTCTGCCTGTCTCTGCCTCAGCCCCAAGAGTCTGCTCTCCAAGCCCCATACTCCTCCCAGTCCTTGTCTGCCAGCCCTTGCCCTTACATATCACCTGTTGGGCCTGCTTCTCCCCAAATGTCAACCCCATCCCCACACTTTTGTCTCTCTACCCTTCCCCCTGCTTCCGAGGAACATGTCTGGACTCGGGTCCCCTCGGAGGTAAGAGGGGAAGAAAAAAGATGTCTTAGGCCCTGCTGGGTGGTGAGGAGGAACAGAAGCAGCTGGAGATGGGGGAGGTGTCTCTGCAGAGACCAGTCCTCATATGGCTGTGGTGTGGGTCTCTAGGATTCGAGCCAAATCGAGCTGCTGAAGGAGCTGCTGGACCTGCAGAAGGACATGGTGGTGATGCTGCTGTCACTGCTGGAAGGTACACACTGGGGGCAGGGGAAGGCGGCTACAAAGCTGCAGACCCTAACCTTCAACTCTATCTGATACCATGTCGATATCAATGGGTTGGTTAAGAAGTCACATTAACAAGGGCAAGCAGACGTTTATTGGGAACTTATCATGTGCCAGGTCCTAGCTGTATATACATCAGATTATTGAATCCCCAGAAAAATATTTTTTAAAAACAATATTATTTTATTGATTTCAGAGAGGAAGGAAGAAGGAGAGAAAGATAGAAACATCAATGATGAGAGAGAACCATTGATCGGCTGCCTCCTGGGTGTCCTCTACTGGGGATCAAGCCCACAACCTGGGCATATACCTTGAGCAGAATAGAACCTGGGACCTTTCAGTTCGCAGGCCAACGATCTATCCATTGAGCCAAACTGGCCAGGGCCCCTAGAAAAATCTTAATAAGGAAGATGGGCTGGACACTTTAAATAGCCTAATAGTTATTTAGTTTCTAAACATATCAGCTATGTTTTGCAGCCTAACAAACTTAGCAGACTTAAAAACAACCACAATTTCCCAACCAGAGGGACACAGTTGTTTATCATCCTGTGCACAGTTCTCAGTCAGAGCACAAATCGGGGTTGCAGGGTTGGTCCCCATTTGGGCACGTACAGAAGGCAACCAATGAATATCTCCATATACATCAATGTTTCTTTCTCTCTCTCTCTCTCTCTCTCTCTCTCTCTCTCTCTCTCTCTCTCTCTCTCTCAGCATATCCTCCAGTGAGGATTAAAAAAATAATAATAAAATAAAAATAGAAGAACACCTATAATTTATTATTGATTAATGAAACAATTTAACTAGTAGACAAACTGTTTTCTATAGAGGTCATAAAGCCTGTCCTCATTCATTTATATGGCTGCATAGTGCTGCATTGTATGGGTTACATTGATTCATATTCCCATTGATAGATATTCAAGTTTTTAAAAATATTTCACTACAATGTTGTAATGATTACTCCTCTTAGAGTTTCAGGTTCTTTGGTAATTAAGCATTAACTTTAAAAATCAGAAGGTTTTGCCGAAATTGGTTTGGCTCAGTGGATAGAGTGTCGGCCTGTGGACTGAAAGGTCCCGGGTTTGATTCCCATCAAGGGCATGTACCTTGGTTGCGGGCACATCCCCAGTGGGGGGTGTGCAGGAGGCAGCTGATCGATGTTTCTAACTCTCTATCTCTCTCTCTTCCTTTTTATTAAAAAAAAAAATCAATAAAATATATTTTTTTAAATCAGAAGGTTTTCTTTAAACATCAGATTTCCAGCTTTTCTTGAAAAAATGAAAGATTTGGTAACCCTGGGTTCACAGTCTCACATGGCAAAAATTAGTTGAACTGAATTAAATAGCTGAATTATATCAGTTAAATCTTCCGATTTTGGTTACTATGCTATGATTATATTTGTCTTTTAGGACATATCCAATGGAACGCTTAGGGGGAAGGTCTTGGGCCTGCAGCTAACACTCAAATGGTTCAGGGCGAAAAGAGAGTGAAAAGAGTATAAAGCAAAAAAGCAAATGTGGCAAAATGTCAACAATGGTTGAATCCAGATTTCCCTTGCACTACTGTACCTTTTATGTAAATGTTAAAATTGAAAATTACACAAAGAAGCTGGAGCCAGTTTGCTTCAGAAGGCAGTATGAGATCCCAGTTTACCACAGTCTCCGCCTCTCCCTGCTATTTCCCTGTGTCTGCCTCACTCATCTGTGGACCTTCTTGGCCTCTGTAGGCTAGTGGAAGGCTTCAGTGTGTGAACTCTGAAGTCATGAATTTCTGGGTTCAAACTCTCCTCACCCCTTTACTGACTGTGTAGTCCTGAGTGTTTGACTTTTTCCCTGAGTCTCAGTCTCTTCACCTGTAAAAACAGATAGTAGCATACCTCCCTTACAAGGGTGAGATCTCGCCAGCACAGCATCTGTCACCTGCATTAGCTTTTGCCGTCGTTACTTTATTGATGGCTCCTTCAGCTCTCCGGGAGATGGACAAAGACAGGATCAGCTAGGTTGGCACGTGATGGTGATTGAGATCAGGAAGTGACTCACGCCCTTGAAGGGGAGGCTTGTGTGCTGGCTGGGGAAGCTTCCACCAGCACAGTGGGTCCTGGTGAGCCATGGGAAGCTCTTGAGCTGAAGAGGGAAGCAAGCCATGGGTCTCCAGAAAGGAGGCTCTGCTGGACCACACTGACCTGGGGCTGTCCACAGGGAACGTGGTGAATGGCATGATTGCCCGGCAGATGGTGGACATGCTTGTGGAATCCTCATCCAACGTGGAGATGATCCTCAAGTTCTTTGACATGTTCCTGAAACTCAAGGACATCGTGGGCTCAGAGGCCTTCCAGGACTATGTCACGGACCCCCGTGGCCTCATTTCCAAGAAGGACTTCCAGAAGGTGAGTGCTGGAAAGTAGCTGGGTGAGGGTGCCAAGTGCCAGTCATATCCTTCCTGACTACCTGCCTTGGGCAAGAGAATTCTCTGGAAGCCTCAGTTTCCTTATTTGTAAAATGAGATACAACAGCCCTTGGAACTGTTTTTAATGTGAAATATAATAACACAAATGAGAACCATCATTTTATTGTCATTATAGTTATAATACTACTAGAGGACTGGTGCACAAAATTCGTGCACAAGTAGGGTATCTAGTGGCTGTGGCTGCTGGCCATGGCCTCCCTTCGCGTTGGCTGGCCAAGACCTGCCCTCTGGTCGAAATCCTGGTTGAACTCCTGGTGGAGGGGACAATTTGCATATTAAGCTTTCATTATATAGGGTTATTATAATAGATAGAGATCAGCTATTTAGCTGATAAACATCTACTGAGTTTCCCTCTGTACCATAGACACAGCATAATGGAGACAGACACAATCCTGCCTTCATGAAGCTTATAATCTTATGACACCAGTGACCATGGAAGTCTGAATAGTGAGGCTGTTAGGAGGGAAATACCGAAATCAGCTTCATCCAGGAGCCCACTCATTTCCCTCAGTCCACTCCATCCCAGCTGTATTCTCTCTCCCTATGTAAACTCAGCTAAGTCACTTATCTGCTCTGAGCCTCAGTTTCTTCCTCTGTGAAATGGGGCTGAGATAGTAACATTAACTATCTAACAGGACTGCTGGGAGAATGGACAGTGCCTGGAACACAGCAGCAATCAAAAGGTGTTAGCTACTATTTTTATGGGCATATCTTGGAGATATTGCCGGTTTGGTTATAGACCACAGCAATAAATTTAATATCACAATAAAGTAAATCACAACTTTTTTTAGATTGCCAGTGTGTATAAAAGTTATGTTTACACTGTACTGTAGTTGGTCAAGTGTACAATAGCATTATGTCTAAAAAACAATATACCTACCTTCTTTTAAAAATACTTTGTTGCTAAAACATTGCTAACTATCATCTGAGCCTTCAGCAAGTCATAATCTCTTTTTAAATTTATTTTAGAGCTGAAACCAGTTTGGCTCGTGGACTGAAAGGTCCCAGGTTTGATTCCGGTCAAGGGCATGTATCTTGGTTGCGGGCACATCCCCAGTAGGGAGGGAGTGTGCAGGAAGCAGCTGATTGATGTTTGTCTCATAGATGTTTCTAACTCTCTATCCCTCTCCCTTCCTCTCTGTAAAACATCAATAAAATATATTTTAAAAAAATAATAAAATAAATTGATTTTAGAGAAAGTAAGGGAGAGGGAAAGAAAGATAGAAACATCAATGATGAGAGAATCATCAATCAGCTGCCTCCTGCATGCCCTCCACAGGGGGTGGAGGGAATTGAGTCTGACTGGGAATCGAACTGTGACCTGGTTCATGGGTCGAAGCTCAACCCCTGAGCCACACTGGCTGGGCACAAGTCATAATCTTTTGCTGGTAGAAGGTCTTACCTTCAATTTATTAAAAAATTTTAAAAAAAGTATCTGCAAAGTGCAATAAAGTTAGGTACACCTGTACTATTATTACTGCCATATCATTTCCATCAACATTTCGTTAACTTTTTCTTTTGAAATGATTTCAAGTTTATAGAGAAGTTGCAAAAACAGTACATTGAATTCCTGAATACAATTCCCCAAGGTTGCCCAAAAGTTAACATATATATCTATATCTATATCTATATCTATATATCTATATAGATATATAGATATATAGATATATCAATAGATATAGATATATATAGATATATATATGGAAAATACAGTATATGTGTATACACACACACACACACACACACACACACACACACACTGTATTTTCCAGCGTATAAGACGACCCCCTAATTTTACAGTTAAAACATAGGTTTAGGCCTATATTCGCTGTATAAGACTACCCCCCACTTCAAAGAAAAGACTTACTTTGCCTTCAAGATCTGCAGGTAATTTTTGTGCAATTTTGGTCTTTTGCCCCTGATTTTCGGTTGACTTTTTTTCATTTCAAAAGTTGTCTTATACGCCGGGAAATACGGTATGCCATTTTTATTGACAAAGTTATACAATGGGCAATGCATATTCTACCTTTTTGTTCACTGAATTCAAAATATAATTTAACCTTTTTTTCTGATGACTCAGTTTCACTTTAATGAACAGCAGTGGTGGCCTCACAGACCTGAGGTGTCTAAGCCTATTTGCTCCCCGGCTCTAGTTTAGAATATTGTGTCTTTTATTTTGATGTTTGTTTAAAAGTTCTCACTTCTGCATTCAAAGCAGTTGTCAGGTTTATTTTTTGTTATTGCCAATGTGCCTGCTTCTACCAGCCTTCTTTATTCCCTCTGTATATTTGTTGTATCTCTTCTGATATTGAAGAAAAAAAAAAGTTAGTTGGTCAGAATGTAATAACTGCACGAAAAAATATAAGTAAAGAAGCCTTGAGTGATGGATAGAGATTCTCCTATGAGTAAAATGCACAAGATTTTGAGCACATATTCTTCTGTAAGAATCCTTCTGTAGCTCAGGTGACTTTTTTTCTTTTTTTTCTTTTTTATTTAATAAATCTTTATTGTTTAGATTATTGCAATTGTTCCTCTTTATTCCCCCATAGCTCCTCTTCACCAGGTTCCTACCCCACCCTCTTCCCTTACCCCCTCCCCCATTGTCTTTCTCCATAGGTGTACCCTTTTTATTAAGTATCTTCCCTCACTCCCCACTCCCCTTTTCCCCTGAGAATTGTAAGTCCACTCCCTTTCTATGCCCCTGATTCTATTATATTCACCAGTTAATACTGTATATTTTTTAAAATATATATTTTATTGATTTTTTACAGAGAGGAAGAGAGAGGGATAGAGAGTTAGAAACATCGATGAGAGAGAATCATCAATCAGCTCCCTCTTGCACACCCTCCACTGGGGATGTGCCACCAACCAAGGTATGTGCCCTTGCCTGGAATCGAACCAGGGCCTTTCAGTCTGCAGGCCGATGCTCTATCCACTGAGCCAAACCGGTTTCGGCTGTTCATCAGATTTTTTTATTCCCTTGGTTTTTATTTTTTTTTATTTTTTTTTTAAATATATTTTATTGATTTTTTACAGAGAGGAAGAGAGAGAGATAGAGAGTTAGAAACATCGATGAGAGAGAGAGATCAATCAACTGCCTCCCTGTAACCAATGTACATGCCCTTGACCAGAATAGAACCTGGAACCTTTCAGTCTGCAAGCCAACACTCTATCCACTGAGCCAAACCAGTTTCGGCTATTCCCTTGGTTTTTAGATTCACTTGTTGATAGATATGTATTTGTTGTTCATAATTTTTATCTTTATCTTTTTCTTCTTCCTCCTCTTCTTAAAGAATAACTTTCAGCATTTCATATAATTCTGGTTTGGTGGTGATGAACTCCTTTAGCTTTTTCTTATCTGTGAAGCTCTTTATCTGACCTTCAATTCTGAATGATAGCTTTACTGGGTAGAGTAATCTTGGTTGTAGGTTCTTGCTATTCATCATTTTGAATATTTCTTGCCACTCCCATCTGGCCTGCATTGTTTCTGTTGAGAAATCAGCTGACAGTCCTATGGGTACTCCCTTGTAGGTGACTAACTGTTTTTCTCTTGCTGCTTTCAAGATTCTCTCTTTGTCTTTTGCCCTTGGCATTTTAATTATGATGTGTCTTGGTGTGGTCCTCTTTGGATTTCTCTTGTTTGGTGTTCTGTGCGCTTCCTGAACTTGTAAGTCTATTTCTTTCACCAGGTGGGAAAAGTTTTCTGTCATTATTTCTTTCAATAGGCCTTCAATATCCTGCTCTCTCTCTCTTCTTCTGGCACCCCAAAAATCTGAATGTTGGAACATTAAAGCCATCCCAGAGGCTCCTTTCACTATCCTCACACTTTTGGATTCTTCTTTCTTTCTTTCTGCCTCTCTGGTTGGGTGTTTTTTGTTTCCTCATATTCCAGATCTTTGGTTTGACTCTTGGGATACATTGATCTATAGTTGAGTTTCTGTATAGTCTTTATTTCAGACAGCATATGCTTAATTTCTAACTGGTCCTTTTCCATTTTTTTGGTATTCTCATTAAGGTCCTTGAAGGTCTCTTCAAGTTTCTCAGCGGTTTTTACAAAATTCTTGAGTAACCTTATAAATGTGATTCTGAACTCTGTGTCATCCAGTAGTTTACTTTCCTCCATTTCTCCCATTTATGACATACTTCTGTGTCTCCACATTTTGGTTGCCTCTCTGTGTTGATGAAGTGGCTTTGTGTGGTCAGTGACCTATAGGGGCCAGTAGCTCAGCTTCCCCAATCACCTGAGGTGGTTGCTCTTGGTACACCCTTTGTGGGTTGAGTCTTGGTTTAGGTAAGCCTTGATTGCTGTTGGTACATTGGGAGGAATTGACCTCCAGGCCAATTGGCTGTTAAGTCCCTCTGTGTCTATAATGGAAGAACTGCTGCGCTGGAGACACACTTCTGGTGCAGGCCTTGTATCAGTGGGGTTTTGGTGCTCACTGAGTCCACCTCCCAAACATGTCATTTATGGATGTGAGGAGTTGAAGTCTGGTGTCTCACACTGACCATTAGATACAATGGCTTCTGGATCTCCAATGGGGGTGCAGTTCAGCTACTGTCTGAGGCCACCCTGCAGGAGCTATAGTGAGAACCACAGTCCTCTCCTCCCTGCTTGGAGCTTGGAGGCTTTGGAGCTGTCTGCATCAGGTTGCAAGTTTGCTAGGTTATACTGCACTAGAGAAGGCCATTCATATGCAAAGCCGCTGCTTGGAGCTTGGGTGTGTTTGTAGATTGTGCGGGGCAGAGTCTAAGGGCGGAGTCTCAGGGCATCACTAGGCTGGGGCGTGGCCTACAGCAATGGCTGCCTGTCAGTCGTATCTACCTCTCTGACCGAATCCCCTTGTCTCACACCCAGCACAGCAAGCAATTATTCTTGCACGCAGCTCTGCAAACAAGCCACCCTCATTTTCTGACCTGATGACAGACAGTCTAGCTTCTCCCCAGAAACTGGATTTCAGAGACATCGGGAGCTTGTCTCTCTTTGGGTTGAAGAAAGCAATGCCCTCTGCCAGCTGGGATCTGTTGCCAGCCTGTATTGTGTGCGTGCCCCAGTACCTCAGTTTTTCAGCTCTTGTGCCTGAATGCTCCTTTCTCTTTCAGTCTAGTTCTAGAGCGTCCTTTCAGCCAGCTTTCCCATGGTTCTGGGTGATAGACGTTTTGTTTTTTTGTTGTTGTAGTTTTGAAATTGTTGTGCACGGCAGCAGTTTAGGTGTGTTTTCCTAAGCCGCCGTCTTGGATCCCCTCATTCTCACCTCTTTGTCAACCTGCCCTTCCCCAACTCCCATTGCTAAAAGTAGCATTAATTTCTTTTGTATCCTTCCATCATTTTCCAGATATTATTTCTCTCCTTTTTTTATAATAGGTAATGAACTACATACATTAGTGTATATCACTTAATATATTCTGGAGGTACAGGGAGTCCCCTCATTATTTTTTTACAGGTGCCCAGTATTCCACTTTGTGTATATATTATGTTTTATTTGGTTATTCCTTGCTGATGGACATTTGCTTTGTTCCCGTCTTTTGATATTACAACACATTCTGTAGTAGTTGTGTGCACTTTACAAAGGTGCAGTTTATAGCACAGATATTGTAGATTTCTAGGAGATAGAAGTAAATGTGTTGAGGAAGGCCCCCTATGATCCATTTGCAATGCTGGCTACAACCATACCCTTGTGCACACATCATTCTGTATGAGCAGTTACATCTAATCAAAAGCAGGATTGCTTGGTTAAAGGGTAAATGCATTTGTCATTGGACAGATTTTTTCATCTTCCCTCTCATTAACATCATGTGAGAGTGCCTGTTTCCCCACAGCCTCACCACCAGACCACATTGTCAAATATTTGGATTTTTGCCAATCAGATAAGTAAAAAATGGTAGTGCATTGCAGTTTTAATTCACATTTCTCTTGTTAGAGGAGCAGTTAATCATCTTTTCATGTTATTTCTTTCATGTTAATTGTTTAGTGAAATAACAATGTCCTTGGCTTATTTTTCTCTTGGGATGTTGGTACTTTTATTCTTGATTTCTAGGAGCTCTTTATATATTAACTCATTATAACTTGGTTAGTAATAGGTGTTGCACCTATTTTTTCAAGTTTATCATTTTGTCTTTTGACTTTGCTGTTTTGTTGTTGTTGGGGGAGGGAAGTCATGCAGAATACTTAATTTTTATGTAGAAAATAATTTAAAATACTTGACTCAAAACTATATAGCATTGTTTTATGGTTTCCCAAGTTCTTCATGGTTGACAGAGTTCTTGACAGTTTGCAAGACACATCTCCATTAATAAGTACTTTGCAGGTTCCAAACTTTTGCATTAGTTTGGAAAGCCCTTTTTGGTAATTGAAAACACATTAAAAGCTACTAATTTATTCTTGGTCAGTACTATTTTGGGGTTTTCTTTATTTTTGATCTGCAAATATTTTTAATGTATCTCTAAATTTAAATTTTCTTTTTAAAAATATCTTTGTAGGAATATAATTTACACACCATAAAATTCACCCATTTAAAATGTACAATTCAGTGACTTTTTTTTTTTAGTATATTTACAGGATTGTGCAAGCATCCTTACAATCTAATTTTAGAACATTTTAATCACATCCAAAAAGGAACTTCATACCTTTTTGCTGTCACTTTCCATTTCCCAACCCAGCCACCACTAATCTACTTTCTATCTTTATAGATTTGCCTATTCTGGACACTTCATATAAATGAAATTGTAGGCTTTTTTTTTAATTTAACAAGTCACAATGTCATTATCACCCCCAACCAAAACCAAAAAACGTATTCACAATTCTTTAAATAATCAAATATCTAATTGGTGTTCAAATATCCAAATATCATAAATATCACATAATTTTTTGTAACTTCTTTGAACCAGGATTCAAACAAGGCCCACCTATTGCAATTGACTGATATTTCTTCTTCTTCTTCTCCTTTTTTTTTTTTTTTTTTTTTTTTGTAAGTATATTTTTATTGATTTCAGGGAGGAAGGGAGGAGAGAGATAGAAACAATGGTGAAAATCATTGATCTGGCTGCCTCCCACACGCCTCACTGGAAATCAAGCCTACAACCCAGGCATGTGCCCTGATGGAGAATCGACCTCCTGGTGCATAGGTCAAAGCTCAGCTACTGAGTCATGCTGGCTGGGCTGGTTGACATTTCTTTAAATCTACTGCTTCCCTCCATCACGTTTACTTTTTCTGGCGCTTTATCTGCTGAAGACCCAGGTGACTGGTCCTATAGAAGTCTGGCAGAAGTACAATGTGAGCAATATGTATAATTTACAACTTTCTATGCTTTAGAAAAAGGAAAAGGAAACATGTGAAATTATTATTATTATTTTAATATTCACCCAAGAATATTTTTCCATTGATTTTTAGAGAGTGGAAGGGAGGTAGAGAGAGAGAGAGAGAGAGAGAGAGAGAGAGAGAGAGAGAGAGAGAAAGGTGAGACTGGGACCAGAGATTGAACCTGCAACTTAGGTATGTGCCCTTGACTGGAATCGAACTCATAATTTCTCAGTGGGTGAGCTGACACTCAACTAATGCTCAACACTGGCCCAGACACATGAAATTATTTTTTTAATAGGTTTCATTGATTTTTAGAGAGAAAGGAAAAGACAAGGATAGAATTCATGAGTAACTTGAATTGACTGCCCCATTCATGCCCCCTACTGAGAATACAACCCACAACCTGGACATGTGCCTTGATTGGGAATCGACTGGTGCTGACCTCTTGGTTCCTGGGTCTACATTCAATGACTAAGCCACACTGGCCAGACAAATATATATATATATATATATATATATATATATATATATATATATATATATATAATTGATTTTTTACAGAGAGGAAGAGAGAGGGATAGAGAGTTGGAAACATCGATGAGAATCATTGATCAGCTGCCTCTTGCACGCCCCTTACTGGGGATGTGCCCACAACCAAAGTACATGCCCTTGACTGGAATCAAACCAGGGACCTTTCAGTCCGCAGACCGATGCTCTACCACTGAGCCAAACCGGTTTCGGCTGGCCAGGCTATTTTTAACAATATGTATCCAAATAAGTTTTTTAACTTAATGTATCCAAAACATTACTTCAACCTATATTCAATTTGAAAATTATTAAATATTTTACATTCTTTTTTTCATAATAAGTCTTCAAGATCCAGTATGTGTTTTTTATACTTTGAGTATATCTCAGTTTGCTCCAGGCACGATTCAAATGCTCAGTAGCTACATGTGGCTCGTGGCTATCATTCAACAGTGCTGTGCTTGAGTTTCCCACAGTTTGGATCTGGCTGATGCAACTTTGTCGTGGTACTTACTGTGTTCTTCTGTCCCCTATGTTTCCTGTAAACTTGGACATAGGTCAAGAAGCTCAATCAGACTTTCAGGTGTGGAATTTTTAATATATATATATTAAAATTATAGAATTATATAAATATATATAATTTTATTGCTTTTTTACAGAGAGAAAGGGAGAGGGATAGAGAGTTAGAAACATCAATGAGAGAGAAACATCAATCAGCTGCCTCCTACACACCTCCTCCTGGGGATGTGCCCGCAACTAAGGTACATGCCCTTGACTGGAATCGAACCTGGACCTTTCCGTCCGCAGGCCGATGCTCTATCCACTGAGCCAAACCAGTTAGGGCATGGAATTTTTATTTCTGTTTGCTTTTGCTTATTTGTTTTTGATGGAGCTGCATCTGCCTATCTGGAGGCACATCCTGTCCGGGCCTCCTCTTTTGTGATGTCAGCAGCCCTTGTGTCAATGCTCAGATACATGAGTTCATTAGAGATTAAGAATGGCAAAGTTCTCATTTCTAAATGTTTGACCATTTACTAAGCTTTATGTAGTTTTCTGAACTCTTCACAAATCTTTGTATTTTTACAATGTGCTTTTCAGTTTATTTTTTAATATATTTTAATGATTTCAGAGAGAAAGGGAGAAGGAGAGATAGAAACATCTGTGTTGAAAGAGAATCATTGATCTGCTACTTCCTGCATGCCCCACCCTAGGATGGAGCCCACAACCCGGACATGTGCCCTGACTGAAAATCAAACTGTTACCTCCTGGTTCATAGGGTCACACTCAACCACTGAGCCATACCATTCAGGCTTACATTTCTTTATGGTTTAAAAAACAAGTTCAGGATTTTTTAAAAGGGACTTTCAAATGTTAAAGAATTGTAATAGTTATGCCCGACCAACATGGCTCAGTGGTTGAGTGTCAACCTATGAACTAGGAAGTCATGATTCAATTCCCAGTCAGGGCACATATCCAGGTTGCAGGCTTGATCCTCAGTGGGGGGCATGCAGGAGGTAGCCAATTATTCTCTCTTGTCATTGAAGTTTCTATCTCTCTTTCCTCATTTCCTCTCTGAAATCAATAAAAAATATTTTTAAAAATTGTAACAGTTATAAACTCTTTGAAGTTTTCAAGATGCTTAATTCATTTGGTGAATATGTGTGTAGCAGAGAGCAAAACAGAGATCCCATCCTCAGAGCTGATGGCCCAGTGTGGAGGGGCAGATGGAAAAAAGTAAATAAATGAAATAATTTCAGATTATAATCTGTGGTCTGAAGAAAATGAGCAGGGTATTGTATAAGAAAGTATGGTTTGAATAAATCTTGTAATCTGCATGGTCCGGGGAGGTCTTTCTAGAAGAGAATATTGAAGGAAAAGCTGAAAGGTACCATGTGAAGATGGGTGGAGGTGGGGTGGGAAAGTTGTAGCATCCCAGGCGAAGGAGACAACAAACTGAAAGGTGGGAACAGAGGGATGCAAAGGAGGCCATGTGGCTGGAGAGAGCTGTTGGTGGCAAGAGAGGAAGAAATAGAGTCTGAGAGGTGAAGGGGGCAGATAGGCAGAGCCTCTTTGACTTTTAAGTTGAGTAAGATGGAGCTGAGGAAGGATTCTCAGAGGAAAGGGGGCAAGGAGGGGAAATGTGACCTGACTCAGATGTTTCCAGGGTCCCTTCAGCTGATTTTGGGAACAGATGGGGAATAGGGAGATCAGGGAGGTGGTTGCTGTAATGGTACAATGGGAGACAAAGGGGGAGGGGTAACCTGAATGAGGTCTACTAAAGGGGTAAAGTGTGTGAGACCTAGATCTGTCTAAAGCAGAGCTGACAGATTTGCTGATGGGTTAGGTGTGGGTGGTGAGATAAAAGTGAGGAATCAAGGATGACTCCTGAGATGGGTAAGAGCGTGAGAGGATAGGTTTTGAAATCAAAAGTTTGGGCCATTTCCAATTTGGGGAACAGATCCACAAAGAGTTGTTAGGTAGGGTTTTAGCTGTGTTTGGATTCTGGAAAGCAGTCAGGGCTGGGATGCAGACTTGGCCATCATTGGTATGAGATGACATCCAGAGCCTTGGACCTCAATGATATCTCCATGGAGGGTGTATATTTAAAGAAAATGATGCAAATTCCAGGCCTGAATTCCCCCAACCTTTAGGGATCTGATGTCAGAGAAGAAGGCATTTCAAAAGAAGGGAGTGGGCAAACAGACGATGACAAAGAGAAAGCAGCAAATCACAAGAGCAGAGTCCAGGACTGAATGGAGGGGATGGAGTCCCAGGCCCCCAGTGGGCAGGGGGGCACTTTTAAGGGTTCAGTGTCACCCTGCATCATAAAGGGAGAAGATAGTTCTGTGGATGAGGGTAGAAGGTGAGGAGTTCCTGTGTGATTATGTCTCCACATTCTGCGGTTTTTAGAGCCCTTCATGATTTGCAAAGCATGTTACTCATTTAGAAAGCATTTTGCAAAGTTCTTGACTACAAAGCACTTTTTAGAGACAGAAAATTTCACTTTTGTTCATACCCCAGAGCAGCATTTCTCAAACTGCATGTGGCAACCTACCTGTGGATCATGAAATTAGTTTAGTTAAGTCATGACCTGCATCTTTAGAAATAAAATATAATATAACATTACAGAGGGAGTTGCTCAATGAAAGTCAGAATTGTGTCATGAAACCTCTTTTTTATAAAAATGTATTCTTACTGTGGGTGCAGTCAAAACATTTGAAAAACTGCCTTAGAGAGCCTCTTGCATAGGAGATCAGCACCAAATATTCAATTTAAGTGTTGCCTGCAAAATAAAACACTGGAAACAACCTCAGTGTCCATCATCAGGAGAATAAAGAGTACTATTTTTCTAAAACAGGAATACTACCATGAAATGAATTCATTTGATCCAAATATCAACATGAATAGATCTAGAAAACATACAGTAGTTGGCTTAGCCAGTTTGGTTCAAGGGATAGAGCATTGGCCTGTGGACCAAAGGGTCCTGGATTCGATTCTGGTCAAGGGCACGTATCTTGGTCACAAGCTTCTTCCCTGCCCAGGCCCTGGTCAGGGCTCATGCAGGAGGCAACCAACTGGTGTGTTCCTCTCACATTGATGTTTCTCTTTGTTTTCCAGTCTCTCTTCTACTTTCCCTAAAAATCAATGGAAAAATATCCTCAGGCCCTAACTGGTTTGGCTCAGTGGATAGAGCATCAGCCTGCGGACTGAAGGGTCCTGGGTTCGATTCCGGTGAAGGGCATGTGCCTTGGTTGCAGGCACATCCTCAGTAGGGAGTGTGCAGGAGGCAGCTGACCGATGTTTCTCTCTCATCGATGTTTCTAACTCTTCTACCCCTCTCCTCTTCTCCCTTCCTCTGTAAAATATCAATAAAGTATATATTTTTTTAAATATCCTCGGATGAGGACTAATAAAACAGAAAAAGAAAAGAAAACATGCAGCTGAGTGAAAAAAGACAAGTTTCAAATTACATGCTCCTTTAAATTGAAAAAATGCACAGGATACAGTTTTTTGTTGTTTTTTTTTTTTTTTTTGTAGAAAAATGTTGGGATATAGGTAGTAAAAGTACTGACACATGTTTAGGATAGTGGAGGCGGGGTGGAGCAAGAGAAGGATATCATATAGGACTCCAATCATACCTGTAATGTTTTAATTCTACAATATGTTTTTTAAAATGTAGTATTTGAAAAATATCTTTTCGCAGCATTTGTTAACTCTGGGTGATGGGCACATGACTGTTACCAGGTGTGACTCAGAGGCTTCCATGCGTCAGGTGTCAATTTTTAGTTGCTGGAAATGTAGAAGGGGCACTTGGGAAAGGGTCAGAGGTTGAGGCAAGCATTAGTCAGGGGCTGGCCCGGAGGAAAGAGTAGTTACCTAACTTGGAGACAGAAGGTGCTGCGTGGACAGGGCTGTGGGACTCACCTTGGAACAAGGAGCACACCGGCACAGAGAGGAAGCAGGGCAAGAAACGCCTCAGCTCCATCTTCCACCCACAGTCAGAGGACCAAGAGCGCCTAAGGTGCAGCCAGGCGTCTTCAAACTACGGCCCGCGGGCCACATGCGGCCCGCAGAGGAGTCTGATCCGGCCCACCAGGTTTTTTGGGCAGTGAGCGCAGCCGAGGTGTTACAGTAGGAATTAGTAGTTCATATAGTCCAGCCCTCCAGCTCTCTGAGGGACCGTGATCTGGCCCCCACTTTAAAAAGTTTGAGGACCCCTGGCAGGCCATGGCCCGCAGGCAGGGGAGGGGGAAGGAGGCCGGGTGGGGAGTGGTCTGTCGGGCACACCGGGATAGCACACAGAGCTCGGGGACGAAGCTAAATATTTTAACATTTTAATGGCTGGTACAGCCTCGCCAGTGCCAGCTGTTAATAAGATTTTGGACCTGTCTGTCTTCATGAAAAGTCTGTAGTTGTTTTAAGAAGAGCATTCAGCCAAAACCGGTTTGGCTCAATGGATAGAGTGTCGGCTTGGGGACTGAAAGGTCCCGGGTTTGATTCCGGTCAAGGGCATGTACCTTGGTTGTGGGCACATCCTCAGTGGGGGGTGTGCAAGAGGCAGTGGATCGATGACTCTCTCTCATCGATGTTTCTAAACTCTCTATCTCTCTCCCTTCCTCTCTGTACAAAATCAATGAAATATTAAAAAAAAAAAAAAAAAAAAAAAAAAAAAAAGAAGAAGAAGAAGAAGAAGAGCATTCAGGTTCCCCAGGTCACCCCTCTGACCTCTTCCCCACCCCTGCCGCACCCAGGCCATGGACAGCCAGAAGCAGTTCAGCAGCCCGGAAATCCAGTTCCTGCTGTCCTGCTCTGAAGCGGATGAAAACGAGATGATCAACTGCGAGGAGTTCGCCAACCGCTTCCAGGAGCCAGCCCGCGAAATCGGCTTCAACGTGGCAGTGCTGCTGATTGACCTGTCAGAGCACGTGCCACACGACCCGCGCCTGCGCAACTTCCTGGAGCTGGCCGACAGCATCCTGGAGTACTTCCGGCCCTACCTGGGCCGCATCGAGATCATGGGCGCCTCCCGCCGCATCGAGCGCATCTATTTCGAGATCTCAGAGACCAACCGCACCCAGTGGGAGATGCCCCAGGTCAGACGACCTCGCTCACTGGCTTTCCCGGGTTTGGGGGCATGCTCCTCGCACCCTTGGACTCCATGCATGCTTTGTACATCTGGTCTGAAGACCCTGGTGGGCGTTTGCTCTGCTCCTACAAGCCCATGCCCACCCTTTCACACACATTTTACGGGTCCTGCAGCGCCCTTGTACACCCTCCGTTCCCCTTGTCTGCCTTGGCGCACACATGGATGTACACACACCCCTTGTATGTGAAGCAGAGTCTGTGTGCCCTCACTGTGGTGCTAGCACACTATGTCCTCACCATTTGCACACTTATCCTGGAGCCTTTAGAGTCCTGATTCGACCAAGCCCACACCTTCATGTACTGGAATCCAACCCTAGCTCACCTTCCCAGCAGACCCTAGTTTGCCCTCTTTTGACCCTGGCCTACGCATGCCCACATTTTTGCACACTCACTGTGGGGACCCTGCGGGCCATGGAATGCTAGCCCAGCCCTCACCAGCCACTATATGTGTCCACACAATGCCCATCCCACTTATTCTGGATGCAGCACTAGCATGCCATATAGTTGTCCATTCATCTCCCACATGCCCTCACTGTAGCCCCGCACACTTACCACCCAGGCACACTTGGACTACCCTTTCAAGTCCCATAAGAGCCCCCACATGTCCTTAGTGAGCAGGCCTACTTCTTGGCCCTGTCTCAGCCCCTCCTATGCCCAACCCAAAAGTGTTCGTGTCTTTATACATTCACTTACCCCAAGAGTACACTCATGTGGCCCTAGATCATCTCCTGCCCACCTGACACACTCCTATCATTCAATCTCTCACACTCACACATGCCTCTCACACACGCTCAGTCCCCAGCCGTGCCCCTGTGGTCCCGGTGGCCCTCCGGCTCACACACACATTGCACACCAGCCTGCATACCCCTTGCATTCCCTTTAAACTCACGCTTCCATTTTGTTCCTCAGGTGCCCCAAGACACCTGCATACTCCTCCACATGTTCTTGCACACCCTTTCCCACTTACAGCCCATGAAGCTTTTACTCCCACAACCTCCTCAACAGCTAGGCCCTTCATGTCTCCTCAGAGGACACCTGGCTCTTGCACAGCTGGCTCATGTCCCACACTGAGCCCTGTCTTCATGACTTCGGGCCTCCCTGATTCCTGGGGCCCGCTTGCACACTTATACCTGCTTCACATACACTGATCCTATGAACTGTAGGCCCCTCCACACCAGCACTCTCCCCACCCCTGCTTTGGCCTCAGGCCCTTGAATGCCTGCCCCATGTGCCCATCTCCGCTTGTACAGTGAGCCCACATGGTCACATATTTCCCACCTTCCCATGCCACCATGCCCTCCTTACACCCATTCCTCCCTCAATCCCTGGTGCTCTCTCACAAGACTCTTGCACATCAGCTCCTTCACATGGTCCACAGGAACCCTCAAAGTTTGTACACTGTGTCCTTGAGGCACCATTGCATACTCACCTCCCCCCTTCCCCCCCCCCCCATCTAGCCAAAAAGTGAATGCACCATCCTTGCACCTGGATGTCTGCCACATCCCTGCCTCCACCGGAAGCCCTGGCCCTTCATATGCCTGTCCCTGCCCTGGGAGCTCCGCCTTCCCTTTGCCTGTCTCAAGCTCCCCACGTGACACTCATTCCCTTAATGTGTCCTCCAAACATGCACTTCCACCTGCTCACCCTTCCCATGCGCTTTCCGCTGCTGGTGTGGCCTGGCTCCTCAGCAGTGTAACAGCAAACACTGCGCAGCATGGGTGAGGCGCAGGCTGCGGTTCTAACCCCTCAGCATCCTTTAACTTAGGGGTGTCGAACTCAATCAGAGAAGGGGCCAAAATCTAAAATCGAGCCTAAATTGCGGGCCGAATGGTTTACTGAACAGTCATAAACTGTCATTGTGATGGAAACGCAGCGGAGTGCAGTGATGACAGCGCAGTGCGGGCCACATTGCAAGGCCTGGCGGGACGGATTTGGCCCGAGGGCCTTGTGTTTGACACATGTGCTTTAACTCATCTAACCATCACACCAACCCTACAGAGTAAGTCCTACTATTGTCCCATGTTAGAGAGGGGGAAGCTGAGGCCCAGAGTTACATGGAAATCACCCAGGTACTCGGTGGCAGAATTGGGATTTGAACCCAGGCAGGCTGGCTGAGGAACCTTTGTGTCTCAAAGAGGCTGAAATCATATTCTGAAGCCAGCTTGTTGGGAATTCCAGTCCCACATCTGCCACCTCTCAGCAGCATCACTGCAGCACGTGGTGACCCTCTGGGCCTCCAATTCCCCGTCTGTAAAATGGGGATAAGAGCAAGCCCTAGGGGTTGTTTGTGAGGATTAAGTAAGACAATATATGTAAGATGCTTGGAACAGGGCCTGGCTTTGTTGAAGAGAGTCTACAGCGAGCAGAATGTTCACTTACTTTTATAATTTTGCTTTAAATTATTAAAACATAAGTATAAAACACGAATGTCGCTATCAGGGGCCGCGTGGAGCGGAGCTGCCCGCTGACCCCCGTCCCCCGCCCGCAGGTGAAGGAGTCCAAGCGCCAGTTCATCTTCGACGTGGTCAACGAGGGCGGCGAGTCGGAGAAGATGGAGCTCTTCGTCAGCTTCTGCGAGGACACCATCTTCGAGATGCAGATCGCCGCGCAGATCTCGGAGCCCGAGGGCGAGCCCGAGGAGTCGGACGAGGAGGGCGCGGAGGCGGCCGAGGGCGCCGAGGAGGGCGCGGCGGGGCCCGAGGGCGCGGCGGGGCCGGCGGGCGCAGCGGCGCGCGTGGCGGCGGCGCTGGCGCGGGCGCTGCGCGGCCTCAGCTACCGCGGCCTGCGGCGGCGCGCGCGGCGGCTGCGGCGGCTGACGGCGCGGGAGGCGGCGGCGGCGGCGGCCGCGCTGCTCTGGGCGGCCGTGACGCGCGCGGGCGCGGCGGGCGCGGGGCTGGCGGCGGGCGCGCTGGGCCTGCTCTGGGGCTCGCTCTTCGGCGGCGGGCTCGTGGAGGGCGCCAAGAAGGTGACGGTGACCGAGCTGCTGGCCGGCATGCCCGACCCCACGGGCGACGAGGTGCACGGCGAGCAGCCGCCCGGGGCCGGCGGCGAAGCGGACGGCGAGGGCGAGGGCGAGGGCGCCGGCGACGCCGCGGAGGGCGCCGGCGAGGAAGGGGCCGCCCGCGAGGCCGGCCCGGGAGGCGCCGACGGGGCCGCGGCCGCGGCGGAACGGGGCCCCTTCCGGCTCGAAGGGGCCCCGGGAGGCCTCGGGGACATGGGCGACACGACGCCGGTGGAGCCGCCCACGCCAGAGGGCTCCCCCATCATCAAGAGGAAGCTGGGGGTGAGAGTGCAGCCGAGGCGGGTGCTGGGGTGTGGGAGAGATGGGGTGAGGAAGGACGGGAGGGGAGGGGAAGAGAGACTCAGACTCAGGGATGCGCAGAGAGAGAAACCGGCCCCGCACACAGAGATAGAGATAAACAGAGAGACACTCAGAGACACAGAAATGGACTCGGGTGGAGGCCTGGAGAGGGGCTCCTGATGAAAAAAAAGTGATGTTTCTGGAACAGAAAGAAAACCATATCTGGAGTCACAGAGCGAGAGACCCCAAGATGACATTTGAGGGGAAACAGGACCAGAAATTAAAAGCAGCCGAGGTGGGGTTGGGGGGGCACCAGGAGAGACCCTCAGAGACACAGATGGTTGTGGGGAATGAGTTGCCCACAGTGCTGTGAGTGCCCCCTGGGAGTGGTTGTCAAGGGGATGGGAAAGGTGGGGGAGAGAGCTGGAGCCGAGAAAGTTGAGTGTGTGGCCTGTGGGCCCAAAGCGCCCAGCCTCTATCATTGCCTCCCTCCTGGCCTGTGAGCCTGACCCTGGTGTCAGCCTGACCTGGGTGCTTGAGCAAGGCGTTCCGTTCCCCTCCGTAAAACGAGTCCTAGTCCCTCTCCCTTCTAGCAAGGGCGTTGTGAAACTTGGATGCCCAAGCAGATGACCAGGGAGGGACCCAGAGGTGAGCAGGCAGGTCAACACTTCGAGGCACCCAGGGATGGGGGCTCGAGACTCTGATGCTTGCCCTGCTGCCAGGTGGACGGAGAGGAAGAGGAGCTGCCTCCAGAACCAGAGCCAGAACCTGAGCCAGAGCCAGAGAAAGCTGAGTGAGTGGCCTTGGGGCCCAGAGGGCCCAGCATCTATCATTGCCTCCCTCCTGGATGGAGAGCCTTCTGAGGTCAGGGCCCGAGCCAGGAGGCTGTCCTGGTTACCCAATGTCCTCAGCATCTCCCAGCCAGGCCCAGAGGAGGGGCTCTGTGAAAGGGAGGAGAGAAATGAATGCTCCTCTCTTACCCCCCAGCCTTTGCCCAGAACACCTTCCCCCGTGCTTCATCTCAGTCTTCCTCATCGTCTGAATTTTGGCCCAAGCCTACCTTGACATCACATCCCTAAGTTGAAGGAATGTCTCCTCAGGGCTCCCAGCTTCCCTCATGCCATCCCTGACCACACTGGGTTGCCACGTCTGGTGACAGATCTGTACTCCATTGGGCTGGAGAGCATAAGGACAGGGCCTGAGGTTGTCCCATCACTGTGTTCCCAATACTGTCTTCACCTGGGCCAGGAATGGGGCGGGCCCCCTGTACATGGCTTTGAATGAATGAATGAACAAATTGCTCAGGTAACTCCACACTCTGTCCTGCCTTACAGTGCTGAGAACGGGGAGAAGGAAGAAGTCCCTGAGCCTCCACCAGAACCCCCCAAGAAGACAGCACCTCCCCCACCCCATTCAAAGAAGGAGGAAAGCAGAGGTGGGGGCCTGGAATTCTGGGGAGAACTGGAAGTGCAGAGGGTGAAGTTCTTGGTAAGGATCCAGCATGCTGCAGCGTCCTCTTCACACCCCTCTCCTCTTCACCTTGTTCTTTTTTTTTTTTTTAATATATATTTTATTGATTTTTTACAGAGAGGAAGGGAGAGAGATAGAGAGTTAGAAACATCGATGAGAGAGAGTCATCCATCAGCTGCCTCTTGCACACCCCCTACTGGGGATGTGCCCGCAACCAAGGTACATGCCCTTGACCGGAATCGAACCTGGGACCCTTCAGTCCCCAAGCCGACGCTCTATCCATTGAGCCAAACCGGTTTCGGCTTCACCTTGTTCTTAGTGAAAGCCAGGCTGGGAAGAGGGCAGAGATGTCCCAGTAGAGCCAGGACCTGAACACAGGAAAGAAGTTTTAGGTTGTTCCCATTTGGCTCTTCCGCCTCTCCTTGCTCTTAATCGTGATCCTTCTTCCAACCTCCACTCCTTTGCTCATCTGGGGCCACCTGCTTAGGCATCCCACTGCCGTGCTGGAGCTAAATCCCGCCAAGGCCATGTTCTTCCTGCTATGGCCTGCTTCTTGGCTGTCAGCCTTCAGGTTGTAGCCGTCACCCCAGCCCCAGCTACTCCTATTGGGGGGACAATTCATCTCATCCAAGCAGGAAGAAGGGAGGGTGTTTGGGAGGGAGGGTCCAGGGCTCCACCTCCTGTTTCCTCTCCTAGGGCCAACCTGGCATCAGGGGCTAAAGGAAACATGCTGGACAAAAGGTGGTTTAGTGAGGGTTTACGAGAAGAATGAGGGAGGGAGAGATGGAAGTAGGTGTGCCCTGCTTGTGGTAAAGCAGACAGGGTAACCTCACACAGGAAGCAGCAGTGGTTGGGAGCTTGACTGCCTGGTTCCAAATCCCACATCTGTCACCTCTTGGCTATGACCTTGAGCAAGGCAGCTCATCTCCCTGAGCCGCCATTTCCTCATCTGTAGAGTGGTCATATCAGCAGTACCCACTTCATAGGGTGTGGTGAGAATTAAACAAGTTCCTGCAAATAAAGCTCTTAGCCCAGGTCTTGATATACAGTAAGCACTCAAAAAATAAGAGGTTGTGGGACCAAATATTGAGGACTCGGGTACTTGTGTTATGGGAAGAGGGTGGCCTGTGAGTTTTCTTTCTCTTTCTCTTTCTCTCCTCCTCATAGAACTACCTCTCCCGGAACTTTTACACCCTGCGATTTCTTGCCCTCTTCTTGGCATTTGCCATCAACTTCATCTTGCTGTTTTATAAGGTGCTGGTCATGAGGGGCCAGGAGGAGTTGGGCTGTGGGGTGGGAGGCTCAGCCCCTAATAAGTTCACAGGGTCACTGCAGTTCACCAGGGACAAGGTGTTGGGCCCGGGGTTACCAGAAATGTTCAGGCTGGACACCTGAATCTTGGGACCCCACTGGAGTGAGTGTGAGTGTGTGGGTCCGTCTGGGCAGATGTCTGAGCGCCTGTAGGAGTTAGAACAGGGAGCCAGTTCGGGGTCCCGTACTCAGCTCTGCCATTTGTCCTGTGCCCCTAGCCACAGGCCTTTGTCTCTGCAACACACATTGATGCAGTTAAACTTCTTGGCTTTCACATAAGCTAAAGAGACATTTGTAGGGAGGGAGAAATGGGAAGGAAAGGGTAAGAACCAGGCATCCTGAAGGACAAAGGGATCCTTGGGGCCTATGCCTACATAACAGGTCAGAGAGGCATCTAGCAGAGAGGCATCTTCCAGGCTGGCTCCTGTCAGACTTTTATTTCAAAGAAAAAGGGAGGGGGAGAGAGAGATGCCTTGCATGCCCCACACAAGCCTAAAACCCTTGTGGCATATGCCCGCCCTGACCAGGAACCGAACCATGACCTGGTTCATAGGTCGACACTCGACCATTGAGCCACACTGGCAACTTCTGGGAGAGTGAAACCTGATCTACCACTCACTAGTTGCATGACTTAGAACAGTACCTGACATAAGAAACAACTGTGTAAATGTCAGCTACTACTAATTTTAGTATTAGTGTAAATATTAGTAGTCAGTCTCTTTAAGACTTCACTACTAAGATGATCCACTCTGTTTTCAGTCCTCCTGTCACTTGGTTCAGTAGTGAGATTCCCAGGACATAGTTTGATTTGCTAGCTAGAGTTGTGGGCCCACCCCTTGATCTTGATTGACAGTCCTTTCCCCACTGTCTCAGACAGGGGCCCACTACAACCTCAGAAATGAAGGCTGTTTGGTTTGTTAGTGGGTTTTGGTAATGGCAGACCAGGTGCCTGTGACTGACCTCTGCTCCCCTTCAGGTCTCAGACTCCCCGCCAGGGGAGGATGACTTGGAGGGCTCAGCAGCCGGGGACCTGGCAGGCACAGGGTCTGGTGGCGGCTCTGGCTGGGGCTCAGGCGTCGGTGAAGAAGCAGAGGGCGACGAGGATGAGAATATGGTGTATTACTTCCTGGAGGAGAGCACGGGCTACATGGAGCCTGCCCTGCGTTGTCTGAGCCTGCTGCACACACTGGTGGCGTTTCTCTGCATCATTGGCTACAACTGCCTCAAGGTGGGCCATGCCATGTTCCTGAGCAGGGGCTTGTGTGCTGAGGGGAAGGGGACCCTGGCTGAGAGGACCTGGGGCAGGCTGTGGGATCTTACACTGGAGGGGAGACAGAAGGGTCCTGGTGTTGGGTTAAGGGCTGGGGGATGGGGACAGGATTGGGGTCTTCAAACTGGGAACTAATTCGGGTCACAGCTGAGGAGACAGGTCTTATGACTTAATTTTTGGATCAAGAAGCAGGTTTTTTAAATTTGGAATATTTCCCGCATGCTAGTCAGTTGGTGAATTAAGATCTCTTAACATAACATGGGTGCTAGTGGGAATGTAGAGTCTGACATCAACTATGCCTGAGGTTTGTGATGCCCCATAAGTACTGTTACGAGAGTTTCCATTTGGATTCCATAAGATCTATTTTAATAAATCTTGGCATTTTATAATTGGATAAACAGAGTTCTTTGGCTTAGAACTTTTGCAGTTGCTGTCCCTCTGCCCTGGAATGCTTTGCTCCACTTCTCTCTCCTTTCACCTGCCTCTGTGTTATTCATTCTTAAGATCTGAGTTCAGAACTCCCTCCCTTGGTAAGCCACAGGCTGCATCAGGCACCACTTCTGGGCTCTCCCATTTCTCCCCCATCCCAGCCCAGACCCCCTTGCCCACACTTCCCCATCTCTGCCCTGTTCACTCCAGTGTGGGGCTCACACAGGCTCCAACAAGATCTCCTGGCACCTGCTGAGGCTATGGTCTCCTGAGGCGCCTGACACCAGCCCCCTTACCTCCCTGCACAATCTAGGTGCCCCTGGTAATCTTTAAGCGGGAGAAGGAGCTGGCTCGGAAGCTGGAGTTTGACGGACTCTACATCACTGAGCAGCCTGAGGACGACGATGTGAAGGGGCAGTGGGACCGACTGGTGCTTAACACGCCGTAAGGACCCAGTCCCCACCTCCAGGTGGATGGGGGGAGCCCAGCTGCGTTTCTACTCCAGTCCTGGCTTCCTCAAAAGACCAGGGTTTCCATCACTGCCAGCCTGATTCATTCTCCCCAAGCCTTGGTCTTCCTCTCTGTAATGTAGACACATTCCCTCTGCAGTCCCTTAGGGGTGACACATGGAGACTCCTGGGCCCTGGCCTTGGAGATTCTGGTTTAGGAAGTCTGGAGAGGAGCCTGGAAACTTGCATGTTAAACCCTGCCCCATGTGGGATTCTCACCCAGGGGCCATGAGTGGGAAATGTGAAATCATTTGGTTTTTATACTGGGCCCAGAGAGGAAATGAGGGTGTGTGAGGGCAATGTGCTGGAACTGTGGACCCCATGTGCACGCCAGCCCATTCCCTTTCCCCCAGATGGAGTCCTATTTCTCGTGCCATATGGGGCTTGGGTGGGGGGCGGGAGGGGTGGGATGGGGGGGAATGCCTCTAGAATAAGAACGTCCGATCAGATTTAAACCTTGGGTTGGTCATATCCTGGCTGGGAATTCTTGGTCAAGTCACTTAGCGTCTCAGTTTCTTAATTTGTAAAGTAAGGATAAATAATAACATTGACCTAAAAAAATCTTGTAACTCTGAAATGAGTTAGTATGGTTTCTGAGGCACAGTGAGTTCTAGGTAAAGGTGGGAAGTTACTAGGGGTCCTGCCTAGTGTGGGTGGTGTGAGGAGGGAGGGAAGCCACACCAATCACATCCTTCCCTCTCAATGTCACATCCAAGTACACATGCTTAACAAAAAGACAGAGGAACACTTGTTTAAAATAGTATTTGCCTACCCTAGCCAGTTTGGCTCAGTGGATAGAGCATCGGCCTGTGGACCCAAGAGTTCGGGTTCGATTCTAGTCAAGGGCACGTACCTTGGTTGCAGGCTCTGGGGTGAGTGCAGGAGGCAACCAATCAATGAGTTCTCTCACATTGATGTTTCTCTCTGACTTTCCCTCTCTCTTCCACTCTCTCTAAAAAAAAAATATCCTCGGGTGAGGATTAAGTAAGTAAATAAATAAATAAATAAATAAAAAAGTATCTGCCCAAGACCTTGACTTATAAATGCCATTTTCCACAAAAAGGAACCAAGCTCCTTGAAGAAGTGGCCTATTTCAGGGCTGGGGCAGGTCAATATACAATGGGCCTGGATTATCCTGTTGTATCAGAGATATCAATCAGAAAACTGGTCAATATAGGACCAGAATCATCAAATAAAATTACATAAAACTGTGTGAGAAAGCACACCACTCCCCGCAGAGCTGGATCAGGACCAGGTTGCTGGCGGGGAGTCCTCCCCACCTGAGTGCCGATGAGGGTCTTTATACATCCACGCCCCAAAGGCAGCGCCAGGCCTCACTTGGGCTGCACCAAAAGACGCCAGTGGGGGTAATGGCTGGCCTGAGGCAAACTTCAGGCCTGGGTCTTCAGAGTGAGAGTGTGGGGTCCCCTGTAAGAAAAACATTGGGGTTTCAACCACGTTGGACTGGCTAGTGGCTCCTATTCCCTCCTGTCCTGATATCTCGTGGTCTATCTCTCTTGACAGGTCTTTCCCCAGCAACTACTGGGACAAGTTTGTCAAGCGGAAGGTGAGATGCATGGATAGGGTGGTGACAGGGCCTTCCAGGCTGGGTCCCTTGCTGCCACCAGGCCAGCCCAGTCCTATCAAGCTCTGTGTGTGACCTGGACCAGGAGCACCTCAGTTTGCCCATTTTGAAATGAGCATGATAAGCAACCCTCCCTCTGACAAATGAGATGATGCAGGCAATGAGCATAGATAGCATAGTGCCTGGTACAGAGTAAGTACTTCATAAATATTACTTCAAAAGGAGGAACTACTCTTTTAAGCATACAGACTCAGGAGCCAGATTGCCTGCTTTTTCTACTCCTGGCTGCGTCAACCTTTCTGTGACCCAGTTTCCCTCATATTCAGAATGAGGTAACAATAGGGCCGACTCCATAGACTAGTTGTAAAGATTGTATGACCTACTATGTGAACAGTATCTGGCTGTTACCATCATTTATTCACTTAACAACTGTTCAAACTGCATACCAATGTTCAACTATTTTAGAGACCTGGGATTCAGCAGTAAACACAACAGTAATTCTGACACTGGAGTTGGAAAGACAATTGATGAACACATTTATAGCATTCAAGTTGTGATAAGTGATATAGAAGAAAACAGGCAGAGTAGTGGTTGCTCTTTCGTGCAGGGTGGTCAGGAAAGGGCTCTCTAATCAATAAGGATCTGAGGGAACGAGCCAAGTGGAAATCCGGGGGAAGAATCCAGGCAGAGGGGACAGCAGTGGGAGGCCCGAGGCCAGAGGGTGCCTGTGCATGTGAGGAACTGTGAGCAGGTTGTTTCTGCAGCAGAGAGAGTGAGGCAGTGAGGTGAGGAGATAAGTTTATAGGTAACAAGAGGCCTGTTATATACAACTCCTACCGAAACCGGTTTGGCTCAGTCGATAGAGCATCAGCCTGAGGATTGAAAGGCCCCATGTTCGATTCCGGTCAAGGGCATTTACCTTGGTTGAGGGCACATCCCCAGTAGTGGGTGTGCAAGAGGCAGCTGATCGATGATTGTTTCTCATCAATGTTTCTGACTCTCTATCCCTCTCTCTTCCTCTCTGTAAAATACCAATAAAATATATATTTTTAAAAGTATATACAACTCCTTGCCTACTAACCTACCTAAAAATAAGAAATTATCCTAATTTAAAAATTATCCTAATCAGAAATTATCCTAATTACTTTGGTTAATGAATCAGCTGGACCTTTATAACTGTTGGACCCTCCCCCTGAGGATACAAAGAAAGCTCTGGCCCTTCTCCCTAGAAAAATGTACCCCTAATTTACCACACAAAGTTCTGAGGGTCCCCAGGACTCCCTACGCCAGCCAAGGCCCTCCCCCACTCCAGCTATGTCTGCATGGCCCCACGTTCTCTGTGCAGGTCCTGGACAAGCACGGGGACATCTATGGACGGGAGCGAATTGCCGAACTGCTGGGCATGGATCTGGCCTCGCTGGAGATCTCAGTCCACCATGAGCGCAAGCCTGAACCACCACCGGGGCTGCTTACCTGGTGCGCCTGGGGTAGCGCCACACAGGCCTGGGGCAGGCTGGGGGATTGGCCAGGGTTGGACCCTCAGGCATCTGGCCATCCCTCTTCTCTCCACCCTGCATAGGCTCATGTCCATTGACATCAAGTACCAGATCTGGAAGTTTGGGGTCATCTTCACAGACAATGTAAGGAGGGGCCAGTACTGGGGGAGGGACCTGCAGGAAAATGGCTCCACCCCTAGGTATCCCTGGCCAGGGACTGACTCCTGAGCCCTGCACATCTCTGATCCTAGGATAAGCTCTGACACTCCCAAGGCTCCTTGTCACCCAGAGTGCTGTTTAATTTCCAGACTGTATTCTCCTTCAGAGGGATCCCCAACTTTCCCCAGGATGGCTCCTCATCCAGAGTGCTCCTGAACCTCCAAGGGCCCCCCACCCCCAGCTAAAGATGGCATCTGATCCCCAGAGCACCCCACACCCTCTTAAATGTCCCCAGACTCCCTGGGTGTTATTTCCCAGAGTGCTCCCCACGAATCCCTGCATGCTCCCTGACCCCTGACCCTGTGTGCCCGCAGTCTTTCCTGTACCTGGGCTGGTACATGGTGATGTCCCTCCTGGGACACTACAACAACTTCTTCTTTGCTGCTCACCTCCTGGACATTGCCATGGGAGTCAAGACACTGCGCACCATCCTCTCCTCTGTCACCCACAATGGGAAACAGGTGTGGAGAGGACCTGACGGAAGCGTGTGAGCCAGGCAGGGACCAGTTAGCAGTCTGTGTAGGGGTGGAGGGATGAGGGACAAGGCTAGGCCACCAAGCGAGGGTGGGTGTGGGTAGTAGGCTCGGGGGGGGGGGGGGGGCGGTGCATGGCTGAACCTAAGTAAGGATGGGGAAGGCTGGGCATGGAGGCGGGGGGGGGGGGGGGGGGGAGCAGCAAGCCGGAGCATGGAGCTGACCTGCCCCTGCCTATCCCCAGTTGGTGATGACTGTCGGCCTCCTGGCAGTGGTGGTTTACCTGTACACTGTGGTAGCCTTCAACTTCTTCCGCAAGTTCTACAACAAAAGCGAGGATGAGGACGAGCCTGACATGAAGTGCGATGACATGATGACAGTAAGCCCCTCCCTCCAACGTTCTTGGGCCAGTGACTTAACCATCCCTGACCTTTAGTTTTCCCCTCTGTAAAGGGGCTTAATAATAAATAGTCCCTGCCTTGTAGCTTTACTGTGAGTGTTCAGTGAGCTTATGCTTGTGAGGTACTTTGAATAGTACTAGGCACACAACCAATACTCAGTAAATGTCAACCACTGGTGTACTACTATTTGAGTTTTTATAACTTTTCTTATTCAGAAAGGCACTCAGGCAAAGTGTCCCAAGCCATGTGATTGTGGGCAAGCTACTCAAACTCCCCATGCTCTTGGGGTCCCCACCTGTCAAATGAATATATAGTAACAGTATCTTCAGGACTCAGGGTGCTCTGTGACAATCTCAGATTTAAATAGCTGAGAATAGTGCCTGGCATGTGATAAGGATTACATAAATGTTAGCTCCTGCCATCAGCCTATATAATAAAAGGGTAATATGCAAATTGACCATCACTCCAACACACAAGATGGCCGCCTCCATGTGGACACAAGATGGCCACCACAAAATGGCTGACAGGGGAGGGCAGTTGGGAGGGACCAGGCCTGCAAGGGAGGCCAGTTGGGGGCAATCAGGCCTGCAGGGAAGGGCAGTTAGGGATGACAGGGCCAGCAGAGGAGGGCAGTTGGGGGTGACCAGGCCAGCAAGGGAGAACAGTTAGGGACAACCAGGTTGGCAGGGGAAGGCAGTTAGGGGCAACCAGGGCTGTAGGGGAGGGCAGTTGGGAGGGACAAGGCCTGCAGTGAAGGGCAGTTGGGGGGACCAAGCCTTCAGGGGAGGGCAGTTAAGGGGTATCAGGTCTACAGGGGAGGGCAGTTGGGGGGACCAGGCCTAAAGGGGAGGGCAGTTAGGGGCAACCAGGCTGGCAAGGGAGGGTAGTTGGGGGTGACCAGGCCTGCAGGGAAGGACACTTAGGGGGTGACCAGGCTGGCAGGGGAGGGCAGTTAGGAGCAATCAGGCCAGCAGGGGAGCAGTTAGGCATCGATCAGCCTGGCAAGGGAGTGGTTAGAGGGTGATCAGGCTGGCAGGCAGAAGTGGTTAGGGGCAATCAGGCAGGCAGGCATGCGGTTGAGAGAGGGATGTCTGACTGCCCGATTAGGCTCAATCCCACCAGGTAGGAAACAGTGCAGGCTGAGCTGAGGGACACTACCCTTCCCCCCCACAACTTTTTTGCACTGGGCCTCTAGTTATCTATAATTAGAAGTTTCACCAAAGTACCAGCATACTACCCATTTCTGTTTTCTCTCCTATTATAATAATGGTGGTTATAATCTAAATTGAGTTTAATCTACCAGAGGCATGGGACACAGTTGAAAGAATCATCTCAGGCTTTTATCTGAAATGCCCTGTAATCTGGCACCATGATCTCAGGACCCAGTCCAGCACCTCAGCCTGACATTTGAGACCCCACCAGACCCCGTCTTACCACTCATACAGGCCTGGTTGCCACTCACTGCCCTCCCCTGCCAGCCTGGTTGCCCATCACAGTCCCTGGCCTTAGCTTTTACCCAAGACAACTAGGGGACACAGAAATAACAAGTGTGGCCGAAACCGGTTTAGCTCAGTGGTAGAGCGTCGGTCTGCGGACTGAAAGGTCCCAGGTTCGATTCCGGTGAGGGGCATGTATGTTGGTTGCGGGCACATCCCCAGTAGGGGGTGTGCAAGAGGCAGCTGATCGATGTTTCTCTCTCATTGATGTTTCTAGCTCTCTGTCTCTCTCCCTTCCTCTCTGTAAAAATCAATAAAAAAATGTATTTAAAAAAAGTTCAAGGAAATATATACATATATATATATATATATATATATATATATATATATATATATAATTATTATTATTATTATTATTTTTAAAAAAAGAAAGAAATAACAAGTGTGAAGTCTTTTCCAAAGTCCAGACAGATGATGTTCCCGGCTCTGCACCGAATCTTCGTGTGGCTCTAATGCCAGGTGGATGAAACAAATTCTCTCGTTATGGTTTACAAAGCCAGGGAGAAGCTAGTGTTGCCTGAGTCTAACCACAGTCTTTTTTGCCTTTTGCTCTCTGGCTGCCTGGTCCTTCTTTCACTTCCCCTAAGACCATGTGTTTTCTCCCAACCCAAGCTTTTTGCTTCTGGTGTTCTCTCTTCCTCCCACCCTGACCCTATGTGCACATACACCTCTTCATTTGACACCTGTTTTTTCCACTTAAATTCTGCCTCCTACAGGAAGCCCTCAATGACCATTGATTGAACCTCATCTCTCTCCCTACCCTTGCTCACAGGATCTCTATTTTCTAGCCTCACTGAACATTTATTCTTTCAGTTCCTCATGGGAGCAAAATGTGTTCTTTCTCCCCCAATGGTGATGTAGCACATGTGGTTTCCTCTGCCTGGAACAGTCTCCCACCTAACACCTGCTTCATGTCCCAGCTCACATATGCCTCCTCTTCCAGGAAGCTGCCTGCTCACCCAGGCTTTCAAGCTTCAAAGCTTCCTCTGCTTTCCTATCTCCTCCGATCACCCTGTGTCTCCCTCATCCCAGCTTCCCCATCATAGCCCAGATCGTTTCTTGACTGTCACTATCTGGTGGCATGTTTGTGATCCCTGTGAGGGCAGGTCCAGGGTTGTCTCAGTCATTGCCATGACTCCTGCCCCACTGGCCCAGGGCCATGTAGGTACTCGGTGAATGCTGAGTGATCAGATGTGTGACCAATATGCTTCTCACCCTCTCCCTGCAGTGTTACTTGTTTCACATGTACGTGGGTGTCCGAGCTGGTGGGGGCATTGGGGATGAAATTGAGGACCCAGCAGGCGATGAATATGAGCTGTACCGAGTCGTCTTTGACATCACCTTCTTCTTCTTCGTCATCGTCATCCTGCTGGCCATCATCCAGGGTCAGTGCTGCTAGGGGTTGTGGGAGTGGGGCTCAGACTAGCTCCTTTGAGTGCCATCCCAGAACCCAGTCTGCTTGGGTCCATGTCCTGGCTCTGCCTCTCCTTACTGGAAGATTAGGGCAAGTCACCTCTCTGGACATCAGTTTCTCCATTTGTGAAAGGGAGATATTAATATGATGCTCATATTGTTGTTGTGAGAATCAAGTCAATTCATAGGTGTTAAGTGTCTGGCTCATAAGTGCTCAATAAACACTAGATGTCAGTATTTTCAGGAAGCAGGGTGATATTAGGAAGATGGGAGATGGGTGATTCAGAGGTGGGTAACCAGAAGTGGGTCAGAGGTTGGGCACTGACCTATGCCCTGCCTTCCAGGTCTGATCATTGATGCTTTTGGTGAGCTCCGAGACCAGCAAGAACAAGTGAAGGAAGATATGGAGGTAGGTGTTGTCTGGGGGTGACCCAAAGGGATTATAGGACCCTGGAGAGTTGAAAGGGCCTGGACTCTGATGTCTCTTACCACCCACAGACCAAGTGCTTCATCTGTGGCATTGGCAGTGATTACTTTGATACCACACCCCACGGGTTTGAGACTCACACACTAGAGGAACACAACCTGGCCAATTACATGTGAGTGTGGGCCCACTGGCCAATGAGAAGGATGGTCACTGACTGTCAGGGGTGGGGTACTGGCCTTGGCCAGTTAGGGAAGTGGGTGTGGTCCATAGTGGATTCCCAGCCAGCTAATCAGAAGGTAAGGATGCGATGTGCCTGACCTGTCTACTGCTGCACTCCCATCCCCAGGTTTTTCCTGATGTACCTGATAAACAAGGATGAGACAGAACACACGGGTCAGGTAAAGGGGTGTTAATGGGAGGACAGTGGGCAGGACCTGGAGAGTTTTAATATAAGGTTAATCATGCCAATTTCAAGTGTTTGAAGATGTGACCAACCTTCTCCTCCCCATCCCCCAACCCTAGGAGTCCTACGTGTGGAAGATGTACCAAGAGAGATGCTGGGACTTCTTCCCTGCTGGCGATTGTTTCCGCAAGCAGTATGAGGACCAGCTCAACTGAGTCAACCCCGCTGGCCCTTCACCCCCGCCTCAAGTGCCTTACTCTCACAGCAAGCCCCTTTGCCCCAGGCCCTCCCCACAAGGCCCCTGGGGGGAGGAGACCATGTCCTGGAGAAATAAAGTCTGTGCTACCCCTGACATCCTAGTGTTGGATTGTTGACATTGGGGAGGAGCATCCTGAAATTCTGTCCTACCCCAACCCCAGAAAAACAAGATGACAGTAGAGGCTGAAGACATGTTTATTGTGGTAAAGAGACATGTCAGGACCACTAATGAGTGTCTGTTGGGAAGGAGGGTGCAGGGAATGGTTCCTAACACCTCCAGGGACTCATTCCTGAATGTAGAGGTTGCTGGGAGCAGTAGGATCATCTGCTGGGCGTGTCTCCACCACCACAGGCCTAGGGAAGAGATAAGTCAGTTCAGGCATTTTTTTATTTTTTATTTTTATTTTTATTTTTTGGTGTGTATGTGTGTGGTTATTTTTTTAATCCTCATCCAAAGATATTTTTCCATTTTTTTAAATTTTATTTTATTTTTTAGAGAGAGTGGAAGAGTGAGGGAAAGACAGAGAGAAATATCGATTTGAGAGAAACACATTTATTGGCTACCTCCTGCATGTGCCCAACCAGGGCCTGGGCTGTGGAGCAACCTGCAACCAAGGTACATGACCAGAATTGAACCTGGGACCCTCTGGTCTGCAAGCCAATGCTCTATCCATTGAGCCAAACTGGCTAGGGCCAGGCATTTGTTCATTCATTCATTCATTCATTCATTCACAAATTAATAAAGACTGTGCCTGCATAATGCTGGTCTGTAGCAGTGAACAAGCAGACATGGTCCCTGAACTTGGGGACCTTACTTTCAAGCAGGAGACCAACATGAATCAGTAAATTACATGAGTGCAGCACGGCACACTGCAGGGACACCTAGCCCCAGGGGTCAGCCAAGGTGCCTCCAAAGAATGGATAGGAGATCCTGACCAAGGCTTAGGAGGGAACTTGGTGAAAAGACAGGGAAGAGCGTTCTGGAGAGAGAACAGCCCGTGCAAAGGCCTGGAGGTAGAGGGACTGGGGGTTGGCTGCAGAGTCACAAGAGCTGTGGCCAGAATTAGGAATTTATCTTGAAGCCACAGTGGGGTGGGAGGGATATTTTTTATTTTTAAAATATATATATATTTTTTCAGAGAGGAAGGGAGAGGGAGAGAGAGATAGACACATCAATAATGAGAGAATCTGATCGGCTGCCTCCTGCACACGCCCACCGCTGGGGATTGAGCCTGCAACCTTGGCATGTGCTCTTGACCGGAATCAAACCTGGGACCTGTCAGTCCACAGGCTGATGCTCCAGCCACTGAACCAAACTGGCTAGGGTGCCACAGAAGGGTTTTAGACATGGGAAGTGACAAATTCATATTTGGAATTTAAAAGACCCCTCTTGTATGTCAAAAATGGTCACAGAAGATCCTTGAAGAGGCTTGCACTGGCTAAATCTGGGAGTATTTGTGCCTTTTAAAAAAAAAATGATAGTAATAGATTATATATAATCCATAGAATACAATGGAAATCCATGAGACTATGCTGAAATACATACATACATACACATAAATGGTGGAGAAGGGACAGTTTTTCCCTACAGTGTGGCTCAGTTGGCTGTCCCATGCATCTAAAGGTTGCCAGTTGAATTGCTGGTCAAGGCATGTGCCTGGGTTTCCAGCTCAATTACCAGGAGTGGGCTTGTACGAGACAAATCAATCCATGTATTGCTGCCACATCAATGTTTCTCTCTCTCTCTCTAAAAAAAAAATCAATTAAAAAATCTTTTAAATAAATAAATAAATGTAGACAGAATGATAGAAATAGAAAAATCACCATTTAGTAACCATCCTAATAATAGATTCAGACAAAAATCATCTATAGCCCTGGCCGGGAAGCATGTTGTCCTGATATGTCAAGGTTCAATCTCTGGTCAGGGCACATACAAGAAGCAATCAATGTTCCAGCTGTGGTGGCTCAGTGGTTGGGCATCAACCTATGAACCAAAAGGTCATGGTTCAACTCCTGGTCAGGGCACATGCCTGGGTTGCAGGCTCAAGTGCCAGGAGGCAGCCAATCAATGATTCTCATCATTGATGTTTCTATCTCTTCCTCTCCCTTTCTCTCTGAAATCCATTTTTAAAAAATATTTTTTAAAGCTGAAACCGGTTTGGCTCAGTGGATAGAACGTCGGTCTGTGGACTGAAGGTCCCAGGTTCAATTCCGGTCAAAGGCATGTACCTTGGTTGCAGGCACATCCCCAGTAAGGGGTGTGCAGGAGGCAGCTGATTGATGTTTCTCTCCCATCTATGTTTCTAACTCTCTATCCCTCTCTCTTCTCTGTAAAATATCAATAAAATATTTATTTTTTAAAGAGGCAACCAATGAATGCACAAGTGGAACAACAAATCGATGTCTCTCTCTTCCTCTAAAATCAATAAATAAAACTTTAAACAAAATTATCAATAACTGCTAAAACTAGTCAATGAAAGTCTAGTAAGAAAGAGTATATTTACACAATCTTAACACATCACCCAAAAAGATACATAGTCTCTCCTCCCCCCACCCACAGTTTTGCTTTCCAAGGTCTCAGTTACCTGAGGTCAAAAGCAGTCCAAAAATATTAAATGGAAAATTCCAGAAATAAACAATCCATATGTTTTAAACCGCATGTCATTCTAACTAGCATGATTAAATCTGGTGCTGCCCCACCCTGTCCTACCCAAAGGGGGTCGTCTCTATCTAGCCTACCCAATTGTATATGCTAGCCTCCCTTTGGTCACTTAGCCATCTCAGTTATCAGACCGACTGTTACTGTATCTCAGTCCTATGTTCAAAGAACCCTTACAGTAGCTTAATGCTACAATACATCATAATGCTTATGTCATTCATAGCACTTCTCCCCATCTCATAGGCATTGTATCATCTCCCATCATCATGAGGAAAAGGCTGAGTACAGCACAAGATATTTTGAGAGAGACCACATTCAGATAATTTTTATTATTTATTATTATAATTGTTCTAGTTTATTAATTATTGTTGTTATCTCTTACTGTGCCTAATTTATAAGTTAAACTTTGTTATAGGTATGCGTGTATAGGAAAAAACATAATACATATAGGGCCCAATACTACCTGCAGTTTCAGGACTGAGGGTCTTGGAACATATCCCCACAGGTAAAGGGGTTTCTGTACTTATTAATAGAAAGGAAAAAGAGTATCTTGAAAGTGGGAAAAACGTGGCTGACTGCACACCTTAACCAAATTATCAAAGAGAACGTCATCGGTAACAAGACAAACTGACATGTGCCTCCTGATATGATGCGTGAGACAGCCACCCCATCATTTCAGTGAATCTCCGGCTCCAAATGCTTAACCTGGGCATCTCAAACCCAACTGAGGGACATTCTGTAAAACAATTTTCCTGCACTCTCTTCAAAAGTGTCAAGATCATGAAAAACAAAGCAAGTCTGAAGAACTGTTCCAGGCTAAAGACTAAAGAAACATGCCTCCTGCCCTGCCCAGTGTTCTCAGTGGTTAGAGCGTCAGCCTGAGTACCGCAGGCTCACAGGTTTGGTTTGGGTCAAGGGCACTTATCTGGGTTGCAGGTTCAATCCCAGACCCCCTGGGGCATGAGCCAGAGGCAACCAATCTATTTGTCTCTCTCACATTTTATTGTTTTATTTCTCTCTCTCCCTCCCTCTGTCCCTTCCACTCTCTTTCAAAAAAAATCTATGGGGAAAATATCCTCAGGTGAGAATTGACAGCGAAGAAAGAAGAAGAAGAAGAAAGAAGAAGAAGAAGAAGAAGAAAGAAGAAGAAGAAGAAGAAGAAGAAAGAAAAAGAAAGAAAAGAAAGAGAAAGAAGAAAGAAAGAAGAGGAGGAAGAGAGGAGGAGAGGAGAAGAAGAAGAAGAGGAGAGAAAAAGGAAGAGGGAGAAGGAGGGAGGGAGGAGAGGAGGGGGGGGAGAGGGAGGGGAGGGAGGGAGGAGGCGGGGAGAGAGGAAGAGAGAGAAGAAGAGAAGAGAGAGAGAAGAAGAAGAAGAAGAAGAAGAAGAAAGGAGGGGAGGAGGGAGGAGGAGGGGAGGGAGGAGAAGGGGGAGGGGGAGGGGAAGGGGGAGGGAGGGAGGGAGGGAGGGAGGGAGGAGGGAGGGAGGAAGAAAAGAAAGAAGACTCCTAAATGCAATTCATCATCCTGGATTGTATTCTGGACACACACCCCCCAATAATATTATTTTTTTGTTATTACGAATATCACTGGTATAGTGATATTTCAATGGGTGTGTGGATTAGAAGGTAGTGATATCTCCATATTTTCTTGATTCTGAAGGCTGCATGTGGTTTGTAAGAGCAGGTCCTTGCTTGATTTAGTGAACACACACTGAAGAATTTATGAGTAAATAGGCACCATGTCTGCAATTTATACCCCCATAGTCAGGGAAAAAAATCAATGGACTATCGGGGGCAACAGGACCAGGGGCGAGAATGTGTAGGCCAAAGATTCAGTGGCTAGGAACACCTCAGGATGCCCCCTCCACCTCAGAAGCTCCCCTCCCAGGTCCCCAAGTCCATACCTGGGGGAGCCAAGCAGACGGAAGGTGAGGGTGGGGTCTCTCAGCTCCTGAAGCAGCTGGAGGGGAAGATGCGTGTCAGTATCTAGAATACTCCTCCAGCTCCCTTAAAGAGGACAGGAGGGAGTGCTCTGAACTCCCAGCCTCAGACCACAAATAATCATTCTTGCTAATACCACTCACCAGCTGTGTGACCTCGAGCAAGTTATTTAACCTCTCTGTGCCTCAGATTACTAACCTGTGAAATCACAGCACCTACCTGACAGGTGATCTCGAAGATTAAATAAAATACGAACATGTATGGGCAGGTTCTGACACACAGTGACCTATGAGCTAAGCACCATTTTTGCCCCATCTTCCAGATGAGGAAAGTAAGGCACAGGAAGGTTAAGTCATTTGCCTAAGGTGACTCAACTCCATTCCAACCCAGGTAGTCTGGTCCATACTCCTAACTACCCATATATCTCCATAGTGCCCCTATTTTATAGTTGAGATGATGAGGCTAAGAGAGAAGCAAAGTCACACATGCACAAGGTCACACATGGCCTGGGATGAGCTCTGGACACAAGAGACCCTGGGGAAGAGCAGGGGACCCGTCTGAACTGAGACTGGAGGACACTTCTCCTCAGGGTTTCACAGCTGACTCAGACCTCCCGGGCCATGTACTGAGAGAGGTGGGTGAGAGAGGAGGTAAGGCTTGGGCTGGAGACACTTACCTGGTCAGAGCCTAGAGCCCACACCTGCACGCCATGCTTCCAGAAGGCCTGGAGCCGCCCTCCGACCATCGCTGGGAGGAAAGCAGTGCCCGTTACCCTCGGGGATCCCTTGAGCCTCCACTCTGGACCCCGGGCCGCCCAACTCCACGTACCCACAGCCTCCACAGCTTCCGTCATGGGGATCTCCGGAGTTCTAAGCCCCCTGACTGGGGCTCCCTCAGGCGTCACCAGCTTCAGAGACCCTGTAAGGCAGTGAAGAGGCTGTAAGAGCGGGTTACCGAGAAAACTGGACAGTAAGTTCCGGGGGAGAAGCAAAGCAAGACCGGGACTGAGAGAAGGGGCGTCCTTACCGTCCATCAACACCATGACTTTGTCTTCCTCCACCTGGGTCACCTGCACTGGTCCCTGGTGCTCTGTTTGGGAGGAGGTTCAGGGCAGATTCCGTGGCTCTCGCCTTCCTCCTTAGGGCCCGCTCCATCCCCGCACAAGTAGGCTAAACCCGCTCCTCCTCCCAGGGGCCCAGTCCTCTACCCCATCCGAGGAGCCCACCGCCTTTCTCCCCGCCCCGCACACGCCGGTCCATCCCCTTCCAACCCGCCTTGAGCTCAGGCAGCCCCGCCGCCCCCCGCCCCGCCGCCGCGCTCACTGGTGCTCATGTCGCCCAGCCAGCAGGACAGCGCGCCGAAGCGCACGGTGTGGAAGAGCACGGACTTGGGCGGCCGCGGGCTGACGCCGATGCACACGGCGGGCAGCTCGGAGCCCGGCCCCGTCAGCAGCGCGAACACGGGCAGGGGTGTGGGCAGCGGGAACAGCACCTGCTGCGGGAGGGGAAGGGGGGGGTGACGGGCTCAGAGAGGCTCGGGGCAGCGGAGAGGGCGGGGCCCTGACGGCGGGCGGCCTTGGGAGGGGCCAAATCCAGAAATGTCTGGGGGTGAGGTCTCGGGGTTTCGGTGGCGCCTCCTTAGAAATGAACAAATGTACTCTGAGTTCTGTGGCTGCCCATGGGGGCGTGGCGCTCTGGTGACAGAAAGACAGGGTCCCCCACCTACCCACCCCCAGGAGCGTGGCCTCGAAGGCGGCCGGGTCTCAGAGGCTCAAAGGACCTGCACGGGGTCCCCTTAGTGCAGAGGGGGAAGGGCCTTGTGCCTGGAGAAGGAGGCCAGGGTGAGGGGCGGAAGTTAAGGACTAGGAAGCCCTCAGGGGGAGGGCTCCCACCTGACCTATGGCAGGGGGGCAGAAGCTTGGGGGAAACTGGGATGAGGCCTCGAGTGGAAGTGGGGTTTCATGGAAGTCTCCGCAGAAGCCAGCGTCTACGGCTCCCTACCCGGATCAGCAGGAACTTGTTCATGGGCTGGTACCACTGAAGCAGGACCACAGAGGTCTCCAACGCCCCACACAGGAAGGGGCCCCCGGAGCTGGAGCCCTCCGCTGTGGGAGAGGGTAAGGACATGATAGAGTCACTCTCTCCCCATTCCCGTTCTCCCAGAAGGCCACATTTTTCCCAGGCTCTGTACACTCTGCCTTAACTCTGCAAACCCCTAGGGTGGATGGGCCCATGCACCACCCACGGCCCAGGCCGCCCCTCCCTGCCTCCCAGGGGGCTTTCTCTCACCCACACAGCACGCTTGGCAGCCTTTGGTGTCCTGGATCTTGGTGGAGACCATGTTCTTCCTGCAGAAGAAGGTATGGGGGGATGGAAGGTAGGCGGGGAGGGGGGATGACAGAGGTCTGTGGGGCCATGGGGGCTGGTACCTTGCGAGTAGCCGGTGGGGACTAATGTGAGAGATGGGGCTTCCCGCTCTGGTCTCTTTCCTCTCCAGCAGGCCCAGGATGCTGTGAGAGTACAGGTGGGGGGTCTTTCCTGCAGGGTTGTACACACAGGAAGCAGCCGTTATAGGACATCGGACATTCCCGCCTTTCCAGGTGGCTTCACTCCACCGTCACTTTGTCTGAAGTTCACAGACCTTAAAGCCTTAAGCACTTTTCACCTAACATGTTTTATTATTTTTTAATATATATTTATTGATTTCAGAGAGAAGAGAGACACATCAATGACAAGAGAGAATCATTAATCGGCTGCTTCCTGCACATCCCACTGGGAATTGAGCCAGCAACCAGAGCATGTACCCTGACCGGGAATTGAACCATGACCTTCTGGTTTATAGGTCGACGCTCAACCACTGAGCTATGCTGGCGGGCTCACTTAATATGTTTTAAACACCCACTGGAAGCCAGGCACTGTGCTAGGCACTGGTAACAGTGGCAAGTAAAAGAAATATGTTCCTTGCCTTTTGGTGCTTGTACCCACATAAGAACTATGGGCACTCAACCAGCCAGATGAAGTAAAAAGCATTGCAAAGTTTAAGAAGAAACTTATCTAGAAACTTTTAAGTTTGTCATCACAGATATTAATTAGCTCATGAATCCTATTTGGTTTGGAGATTTCCCACAAATTAGAAATTTTTTACACAAAGTGTTTATGAAATTAAACAAATTGTAATCTATGACTTGCTCATTGTTTCAGTAGTGTGGGCTAAGTCCTAATTGTGATCTGAACATCAAAGAAGGGTAAAGACAAACTTATTGTAGAAATTCTCTCAAAACTGACTTGAGAGGTGGGGACTGTGAGATGGGGAGACAGAATCAAGGAGCAGACGTCTCCTGCCCCAAGTGAGGGTGACTGGGACTGAACCTCACCTCAGGCTCTGTGAAGGGGAGCCTAGGCTTTTACCAGCTGTGCCCATCTACCTCCCAAAACACTGACCCCAACCCCTGAACTCCTGATCACACCCTTCCCAGCACCCCACCCTGGCGGCCGGCCAGACCTGAGAGAGACATGAGGACATTGTTGATGGAGTACACCCAGGTGGTCCGGCTAGGAAAGAGCTGCAGAGAATGGGGGAGACAGCTCCTGTAAGACCTCAGCCACCCCCAGCTCCAGCCCCGCCCTTGGCCCACCCTGGGAGCACCCTTCACCATCTCCAGCGTGGCCTCCTGATCATTCCGGTTCAAGATGAAAATGCCTTCCTCTGCCCCTAGGATCAGGTGCTGGTCTTGGGGGAAAGACACAAGGACACTAGGACCTGCCTTATCCTGGGGGACCTCCCGAACCCCCACCTGTCTGGAGAACACTAGCACTCTGACTCCCAGCCCTGACCCTCAGCTCCCTTATTCCCACCCCCACAACAGTACTCCCAGCCTGTCCCCAATCTGAATTGAAACCCTGATCCAATCCCTCTAACTGGTCTCATTCAACCTTCCTCTGACTTCCCACGTTCTGGTGGTTCTTTCATCTCTGAACCACAAATCCTGGCCCTCTCTCCCCTCAGTCCTGACCAAACATTAGACACGCCTCTCCAAATAGCCCTCTAAATTCTGTTCCTCTCTTCCCCTCCCCTAGTTCTAGACCCTGAAGGCTAATCCTATCTCAGCACTGATCCTCAAACTCAGGCCCTCTTAAATATAATAGCTTTTTCTGTTCAGTGACACTCCCCACACTCTATGCTTTTTCTTTAACCTCTCATTGACTTTGTCTCTACATCTCTGATCCCCAAACTCTATCCCTCTCTGTTATATTTTAACTCCCAATCCCAAAATGCTGATCTTACTATCTCTACCATTAATCTCCAACAGGTTAATGGAGTTAATGGGGTCTAACTGTCCCCCATCTTGTATCCCAAAGTTTGACCTTTCTGCTGTATCTAATTCTCATGGCCACCAATCCCTAATATTGCTAGTTTTCACTTTCAAACTCATCTTCCAGCTTACCATCTTTAATCCCCAAATGCCACTGTAGCTCCAGGCTCTGTCCCTGCCTCAGCTTGGCCACTCCACACCCTATTAAGCCCCTTCCTAGTCCTTGACTTTGACCTTCCTTTAAAGTCCCTCCCCATCCGCCAATACTCTCTGTTACCCTCCTGAATGCCCACCCTTGGTGGAGGGGTGTGTCCAGGCGGCCGTGCTGTGGATCCGGAGGGGGCAGCCATTGAACAACTTCACAAGAAGGGCACATCCCTGGGCAGGTCATGGGGAGCAGAGCAGGAGATTCAGAAAAAAAAAAAGAAGTGGACGGGAAGTGCTCTGGAGCAAGAGTGCCAGTGTTCAGATTCTGCCTCCTGAAAGGTTTATGACCTTGGCAGGCAACATGACCCTCTCTACCTCAGTTTATCTTCTGTGAAATGGGAGATAATATCTACCTCTAATTGTAAAGTTTACACCATGTAAAGACATGAGGTTAGTACCTGGCACAGAGGAACCGCTCTACAAATGTCACTTATCATTAGTCTTCCCACCCCCACCCCCACCCCCGCCAGCATCCCCGGTCCCATCTAGAGGCGTGAGTCCTCACCTTTCTCTTCATCTTTTCCTTCTTGGGGGGCAACTGTGGGGGCTGGTCAGACTGCTGAGGGGTTGGATTCCAGAGTGAGGGCTCTGAGACAGGATTGGGGATAATCAGTCCCCAAAGCTCCCCCACCCCTACCCACCTCCCACCTCAGCCTGCCCTGTTACCTGAATGGGCAGTTAGATGGGGACTCCTGGTGGCTGGGGGAGGTCCGACATGGGGGGTGCGTGGGGGAGGCCCACTGGCACACCGGACCAGCACCCCCGGGCTCAGCTGCCCCTCCTCCCCAGGCACCCCAAGATCCTCGTCCGATGGAGAACGGAACTTGGGCTTTGGAGGCAGAGAAGTGGGGCAGGAGACATTAGATGATCTCAGAAAGAGAGGGCACCCTGCCATACCAACCTGCCTAGGCTACAACGGAAATGTGGCCATAGCTCTGACCCTTCCCACAATGTCCTACCACCGCTCCAACTTCCCTCCACCTCACCCCGTCAATAGACTCCAGCTACTAAAGGATTAATGCTGGGTAACCAGCTACTGACCAGTGTCCATCAGGCTAAATATTTTGAATCACACCTGTGGATTCATGGATGCCACTCACATACCCCAATATGCTCATTTCCCATCTCCCAGATTTCAAAGGACCTGATGTCCCAGACTACAGCCCTAGAATGTCCAGTATCCCAGCATCTAAGGACCCTAAACTCTTGGCTCCCAAACCCCCAGCTCTTGACTAGGACCTCACCTTGGGGGGCAGTGGAGGAGGTGTGTCCTCTGAAGGGGTGGGGCTAAAACAAAAAGACAGGGTAAGCAAGTGGGGGTATGGAAAACAAGGATGGAGTGGTTAGGGGCTGGATATCTGAGGTCAGAAGGGTCAGGGGTGACTTGGTCTGTGATGGAGCTGAAGACTAAAGAACTAATTAATAATCATCATGACAGCCCAGCCTGTGTTGCTCAGTGGTTGAGTGTTGACCTATGAACCAGAAGGTCATGGTGTAAGTCCAGTCAGGGCACATGCCCAGGTTGTGAGTTCAATCCCCAGTAGAAGATGTGCAGGAGACAGCCAATCAATGATTCTCTCTCATCATCAATGTTTCTATCTCCTCTCATCTCCCTTCCTCTCTGAAACCAACAAAAATATATATTTTTTAAAATAATAATCATGATGACAATAACAACAGCAACTCTTGGAGATCAAGTGCTGTCAAGGCATCAAGTCTAAATCTTCAGAGCCACCTAGCGACACAGATCATCTGAGTTCCTGGGGGTTAGGTGCCTACAGGGTGCCCGGGGCCACATGTGAGCCCATTACAGCATGATGGGAGCCCTGAGGCTGACGCTGGGCCTGTGGGTTGGGGTTGAAGTTGGGGTCCAGGGTCCAGGGTCTAGTCTAACATGGGGAAATTCCCAGGGACCAAGATTCAGTCAGGTTTTGTGAGATGAGAAAAGATGAAAGCCTGTAGTTGAGGGTTGGAGCTGCAGTTGAAATCTGGGGGTTGGAGCAACGTCTGGGAAGAGCAAAGGGTCCAGGGCTGAGCTGGATAGATGGGGAAAGAGCTCTGGCTGGAGCAGAAGGACATTCTAGAAGAAACTGGGGTTGAGGGCAGGTGGGGGCTGAAGTTGGGAGTCAGATCAAAAGTCCTATAAAAAGTTGGAAGGAAGGTGGGTTTGGGGGTCAAGGGAATGAGGTAAAGAGCTGAGTTTGGGTGGGGCTAAGGAGAAATAGAAACATCAATGAAGGAGAGTGGGGGCCGGGCAAGGGGTCAGGTTGGGGTCATAGGTTGGGAGTGAAGGAAGGTGAGGGCTCCTTCATGTATTAAGGGTCCAGTCAGGGGTCAGGGATGAGTGGTGGAAGGACAGTAGGGACTGAGGTTGGGGTCAAAGTGGGAGCAAGGCAGGGGCTGCAGGGAGGCAGGGGCTGGGTGAAGGCCTGAGGAGCTGAGGGCCCAGCCTCTCTTACATGTCCACGTCATCGTAGTCATCATCAGACTCCGACAGGTGCCTCCTGAGGAGTGACAGGCATAAGCCTCAGGCAGTTCCCACTTATATCCAAACCCCTCCCCTCCCAGCCTTAGGGTCCCTGACCTAGGACTGCTGCTCCTGAAGTCTTCAGGGGGCTGTAAGCGAGCCTGCGGGAAGTAAAGGGTCAGCAGTGGCCTAGGCGAAGGGGAGGGTGTTTGGGGCCAGACAGGTGGGGGAAAGGGCATCTCACAGTGTCAGCTGCAGGTCTGGACTCCCTTGCTCTGAGCTTCCTGAATTCCATGTGCCGTCCTGGAGGTTGGGGGTGAGAAGGTGAGGTAACACAGTGAGCTGGGGAGATGGATTCAGAATCAGACTAAAATTGGGAGTTTGGATTGGAGCTGTTCCTTAAAGGGAAGTATCTTGGTTTACAGGGACCAAGGTTTGGGATTAGGGAGGTAGGGCTAAAGTAGTAATAGAGTGTTCAGTTTCAGGACCCATTGGGCATCAAGAGTCTACCATATTTCTGAGGTCTCTGGGGGTCAGGTGGTAATGGGAAGTGTGAAGGGGTCTGTTTGCAGGTCAGAGCAGTGGGGGTCCCTAGAGTCACCTTGTAGTCAGTAGTAATGAGGCTCTGGGGTCTCTGAGGGTCTGTTTGGAAGTGGTGAATGATGTAGGAGTGAAGGGGGTCTCTTGGATCTATTTTAGGGCCAAGAGTTCCCAAGTTTGAGGCCTCTCTACTCACGACAGCAGTCTGCATCTGGAACCCCCAGGGAGCTGGATCGGTGGGTGGATCTGATCCGCCGAGGGATGGCAGGGGGTGGCTGGGCAGAGTGGCAGCTGTATCAGGCTGGTGGGCCCAGCCTGGAGCCCTTGCTCCTCCCATAACCTCTGTGCCCCCAGACCTGTGCCAAGCCCACCATCCTCCCTCCCATTTATCCTTGCAAGAGTCACTCCAGGCAGGGGGCCTGGCCTGAGCAAAGGCTGGGAGGTTCCAGGGCTTCTGTCTGCCAGGACCCCTCACCTCAGGCTCCTCATCTTCAGTCTCACCAACAGGAGTCCCCTTCCCTGGGTTCCTCAGTTTGTCAAGAAGATCCAGGATCAGGCCTCTATTTAGCCCTGGCTGGGATACCAGTTGATGCTGGGGGATGGGGAGGAGGGGGTCAGCAGGCAGACAGCTGGTGTGAAGGGAGAGGTTGGAACAGGGGCGGGAGAGCCTGCCTAGGGGAACAGAGGGAGAAAGCAGGAAACTCTTGGGAACTGGCAGAAGACCAGAGAATGCTGAGGAGTCTGAAGTTACTAAAATAATTCAAGGATCCTGGTGGGGGGCTCGGAGGATTCCATTCCAGTGTACACCCAGGAATGGGTCTTGAGGCTCTTGGAAATTTGTGAGTTTTAACAACTCAAGATATCTTGGAAAAGAGTTTGGGTACAAGTTGGAGGGTTTTAGGGGGCATCCTGGGGAATTCTGAAGGACCGGGGATGCTGAGAGGGCCATGGGGTTCTATGGAACTAAACCGTCAATGTTCTGGAGAGCCATGTGGCCCTGGGGAATTCTGGAGTGAGAGTCTGGGGAGGGTTTGGGGGAGGGGTGGTTTACACTGAGCATCTTGGTGGCGCTGGGTCGTTTCTTGGGGCTTTTGGTGAGGGAGACTTTAACAAAGTTGTGGAAGGCAGCAGACCTTGGGAGAAAGAAGCCAAGTTCTGGGGTGAGGGACCAGAGACATTTCCCATCAAACGATCAACCCTGGCTCTGCCCTCCCTCTCACCACTTCCTCCTACCATTTGCCTTTTTCCTTTAGCCGGGGAGGCTGATAGCCACTCTTGGTCATGAGGAAGAGAACTCTACAAGAATAAGGAGAGTACATGGAGCTCAGACTCCCAGTGGGGGCCAGAGGGACCCTCAATAGCACTGAAGTCAGCAGAGAGCAAGTCAGGGACAGAATGAGAATGAGGCTTAGGTTTTACTATGCACTGGGTTGCCACCTCCAGGGGACACCACATTTCACATTATAGAGCTATGTGAGTCGCAGAGAGAGGCTCAAGATGGGGATCCCTGAGTTGGGGGTTCCTGGTATGGAGAACTAGAAAAAAAGGCTTTCTGAGTTGAGAGGATCCTTGGGGGTCTCAGGCTGGGTTTGCAGGAAATGGGGGCTCTCCTATAGGACAATCTTGATGTGGGGAAGCAGGCTGGGTGGAGTCTCTAGGCCCTGGGGGGGCACCACACTGCTTACCTGAGAGGGTGCACATCGAAGAGCGGTGGCTGTAGCTCGGCTAATTCTATGGCTGTGATGCCCAGAGACCAGATGTCACACAGCTCATTGTATCCGCCCTTCAGGGCAACGGCAGCCACTTCTGGAGCCATCCTGGGGCCAGAGACCCAAAGCGAGCCAGGTGACATAAGGAGGGGAAGGGAGACTCCTTGGTGAGGGAGTTGGTGGGGGGGGGGGGAATAGACACAAAAAGAGAGAGGAGAGTGGAAAATAGAAACAGGTGCACAGAGAATCAAAGATGGAGAGAAAGACAGGTGGAAAACACTGAGAGAGACAGTGAGAGAGATAGGAACATAGAGACAGGGCCACACTAAGACAGAAAAAAGGACAGATGGGAGAGATCAGAATAAAATCAACACAAACACTAAAGGGAAAACTCAAGATAGAGAGCTGAAGGGAAGATAGAATATTCAACAGAGCAAGGCAGAGGTTGGGAGAAGGAGCCAGAAGAAGAGATGGGGGGGAGGGGAGCTGCTGCCCCTCACTCTACCCCTAGCTGCCTGCCAGGCACCCTCACCAGTAAGGTGTCCCAATGAAAGAGAGGCGTCGAGCCAGCGTTGCCCCGATCTGAGCTGAGATACCAAAGTCAGCTGGAGGTAAAGGGAGAGACAGTGACCTAGGGTCCTCTCGGGCCCTAGCCAGTCCACCTCCTCAATCCCCAGCCACACTCACCCAGCCTGACCTCCCCAGAGTCATTGATGAGGATGTTGGCTCCCTGGGGACAGAGAAGAGATTAGAGGCTATCAGAGACCACCACCCCTAGCCTCCACCTTGGTCCCCCTACCCCTGCCCCACAGCTCAATACCACCCTAAGCCCTCCAAACACCACTCCTGCCTCCTGCCCCTCCCCCCAGGCCACCTTTCTGCCCCTAGACCACCTTAATGTCCCGGTGTATCTTCTTCTGTGAGTGCAGATAGGCCAGTCCCTGGGAAGGGGGTACACAAGGAGGCTGTGAGAGCCTGAGGGCTGGAGCAGGGACCTGCCCCACCCAGGCCTCTCCTCACCTGGAGAACTTCTCGGCAGATGTAGCTGATCTGGAGCTCTGACAGGGAGCCTGTCACTGCAAAGGTCACCCCAGCACAGGGTTGGCTGGGAATTAGGAAACCTGGCCCAAGAGCCCCTGGTCCCGCCAAACTGGCTGAGAGGGTGCTATGTGAGGAGTGGGGTTCGGTACAGGATGGGACAAGGGGGGCCGGGGAACCAAGGGGTGGTTAGCAACAGAGAGGCAGCAGGATGCCAAGAGCCAGATGGAGACAGAAAGTCACTCAACAGACATTGACTGTGTGTTTATTGTGCGGTAGGCACTGGGGACACAGCTGCCCTCACAGAGAGAACATGCCCGTGAGGAAGACCAACAGTAAACCAGATAAATAGGTAAAATATTCAGTACCCAAGATGCTAATAAAAATAAGAAAAAGCAAGAATGAACAGGAAATGTGTGGGAAGGCCACACATTTTACTCAGGCTGGTCAGCGAAGGCCACGCTGTGAAGGTGACAGGATGAAGTTGTGAGCGGTCCTGCTTGGAGAAGAGACAAAGGCCAGTGCAGAGCTGGGAGGCGGGAGTGCCTGGTGGGTCTAGAAAGCAGCAGTGAGAGGAGCCGTGGGGAGATGAGACCAGGCCGTGCAGCTTGGGGCTCAGTGATGTCAGACTCATGGCCATGATGAGAAGCTTGGGATTTTTGGAGGGAAATGGAGGCCCAGGGAGGGCTCTGAGCAGGAAGTAATAGGACTTTACAAAATGAGGAAAGGCAGACAGACAGACAGATACAGACAGAGAAGCGGGAATAGATCCAAAGTGAGACAGAAAGAAAGATGGTCAGAGACCAAATAGTGTCTCTCTTCCAAAGTGAGACAGAAAGAAAGATGGTCAGAGACCAAATAGTGGGAAGAGAGACACAGGGTGGAGAGGGAACAACAGAGAAAGGCAGACGAGACCAGGTCTGAGTCTTGCTGTCTGAGTCATTTCCTCTCTGTGGTCCTCAGTTTCCCCCCACTGAGGACTTTTTAATGAAGTCCTTCCTTTTCTAACACTTGAGGTGTTGGGATGGAGGGACAGGGAGATGGTCAAAGATAGAAGTGGGCATCAGAGCTGAAACTGGTTTGGCTCAGTGGATAGAGCATCAGCCTGTAGACTGAAAGGTCCCAAGTTCGATTTTGGTCAGGAGCATGTACCTTGGTTGCGGGCACATCCCCAGTGGGGGGAGGGGGGTGTGTGTGCAGGAGGCAGCTGATCCATGATTCTCTCTCATCGATGTTTCTAACTCTCTATCCCTCTCTCTTCCTCTCTGTAAAAAATCAATAAAATATATTAAAAAAAAAAAAAAAAGAAGTAGAAGAAGTGGGCATCATAAATCAAGAGGTGATCACAGGCTACTCCACCCTATCCTCAAATTCTCCAAGACAGCAAAAGCAGGATGAGAGAATCACTCATTCAATGAAAATGTGGGCACCTACTATGAGCCAGAAATGCAGAAATACTCAAACACAAATAGACCTTGGTGAGAAAATACAGACACAGAGGAAGCTGAGGAAGGGGCTCTGGACAGAATGTAAATCACATGCAGAAAGATTGGGACTGTCAGGTTTTGGAGGGGAAGGCCCAGGGCCCAACGGAGGAGCTCACTATGTAAAATGTGGACCAGAATAAACAGTTCCAGGACACACAAACACAGACAGACAGAAGAGGTGGGTTGGAGGGCAGGGGCTGCCTGGGTCCCTTGCTCTTCTCTCACCTTGGTAGATGTCCTGGAGAGAACCGGCTCCACAGAATTCCATGCAGATCCAGAACTTTTGCAGCCTACAACATTCAACAGCAGTAATAATAATAATAGCAATGATGTTATTATTTATTGGACAGCCCCTGGCTCATTGTCTTGCTCTGACATTTTTGGTGTGTTTTTTTTTAATCCTCACCAAAGGGTATATTCACTGAGAAGGGGGAAATGAGATATATATAGGGGGTGTCTATATATATATATATATATATATATATATATATATATATATATGGAGAACGAGAAAGAAAGAAACATTGATCAGTTGCCCCTACCTCCACCTCATTGCCCTGACCCCTGGCCAAAGACTGAATTGCAACCCAGGCAAGTGTCCTGACCAAAAGCCACACCAGCCAGGGCTCTGATCTTTTAATGTAACAGTAGTCATCTCTAACTTTCCTTGCTCACAGAGTGAAATCATCCCACTTCCATTTTATAGATGGGGAAGTTGAGGCTCAAAGAGGAAATACATATTCATGATCAACTGGACTCAAACCCACATCTTTGGCTCCTAATCCAGGGCACCCTTTGCTCTCTCATGCTAAGGCAGAAGTCAGAGTAAAGGTCTCAGAGGTTGCCAAAACCGGTTTTGCTCAGTGGATAGAGCATCGGTCTATGGACTGAAGGGTCCCAGGTTTGGTTCTGGTCAAGGGCGTATACATTGGTTGTGGGCACATCCCCAGTGGGGGTTGTGCAAGAGGCAGCTGATCAATGTTTTTCTCACCAATGTTTCTAGCTCTCTATCTCTCTCCCTTCCTCTCTGTAAAAAATCAATGAAATATATTAAAAATAAATAAATAAATAAATAAATAAATAAAAAAGATCTCAGAGGTTGAGGAAGTTAGAGGGGACACAGAGGCCCAGGGTCCAGGTCTGAGGGGCAGAGTCATTATTGGAACAACTGGAGTAATGTGGGGGTCAGGTAATTCAGAGGTTCACGTTAAATGAACAGAGAATGAAACTGGGGGAACCAAAGCACAGGATGAAAGTTTTGGTTACTATGAAGAGGTCGATTTTTGGACCCCTGGTCTCAAATTAAAGTTCAGGGGGTGCTCTGGTGGTCAGAAATGTAGAGCTTTGGGCTGGGGATTAAGTTAGGGTAACTCAGTTAAAATAAGGGTCCAGGACAAAAGGTTAGGGGGCACCCTGGTTAGAAGTGGGGGTCCTGAGATAGAGGGCAAGTCTTAGGCTCATCACCAGAGATAACTCCCGTGGTAGGCCACAATGTTGGCGTGCCGGCAAGTTTTCAAGATGAGGATTTCCTTCTGAAGTGTGGAAACATCATCATCTGCAAAGAGGCCAGGAGAGAAAGTTCCACTGCAGGGAAGGCTGATGGGGGGAGCCCAATGTCCTAGGAAGCCGGTGGGGTGTGGGGAAGGATCTCCTGGGACCTCTCCTCACCAGGCTCCATCTTCACCATCTTCAATGCCACCAGGTCCCCCGTCACCTTGTCTCGAGCCTTGTAAAAGGGAAGTTGACAGTCAGGCCGTCTCCATTCCCCTGAATTGCTCTTCAGCATGCCTGCGCACCATCAAAGCCTGGGACCCTCCCTCATCCCCTCCCCTCTTGGGCTTCACAAAGGCCGCTGGTTGGAGAGTGATGGAGAAGGAGGGGGCTCCTCACCTTGAAGACTTCTCCATAGGTGCCACCACCCAGCCGCTGAAGCAGGTCATAGTGGTCCCGAGGGTCCCTATTAAAGATGTCAGGGTCCACGAGGTCCATTCCTGGGAGCCGGAGCTGGGTCTCCGCCCAGGGGCCAGCAGGGCCTCAGGGCTGGAGTGCTGGCACCTCCCTCCCTCCCCACACACCCTGCACCCGCCTTGCCTCCACCGGCTGTGGCCTCCCCCTTCCCCACTCTCGTTTCCTGCCCCAGCGCAAGGCTGTGCAGCCAGCTCCACCCCCAGTCCCCTGGGCCCTGAGAGCCTGTTGGGACAGCTTGCCTTGGGACCCACGGGACCCCTCTCCACCTTCAGGGCCCTGGACAGAATGTAAATCAGATGCAAACTATCTTAAGTGTGTCCTGATGGGTACCTCAGCACACCATCCCCCATTCTGGGTGGTGGCTAAAAACCACAGTTGAACCTCTGCTGAGTGCATGAGAGTTTGGCCACAACCCAGAGACTGCAGTCTGCACAGGGAGCCGGAGCTGGGCCTGATCACTCAGTGTACATTACTGTTCACCTTGGGCACAAACATGCACTTAGTGGAAGCCCCCTATGTGCAGAACAACCCGACATGCACATGCCTGGATACGCATGTGCACACATGTGGGTGTACTTAGACCAACAGCGAGGGTAAAAACTTAGTGTAGCCCAATGGGCTGAGTTGTTGTGTTATATACCTCCACTTATATAACACATGCCTGTACATTCATGCCTGCAGTGTTTAGAATCTGTATCCACATAACTTACGACCACACCTGGAGAGCTCGCTTTCACCCAACATACTGCAGGTGCAAATCTGCGGGGTTCCGGAGTCCCTCCCATCCCAACAGCTTTGCGGGTGGGCCCCCACCCCTGGAATTAGGGTGGAGCACGGGGGACCAGTTTCAGGCTTTGAAACTATGGAGCTCAGGATCCTGCTGCGGTCCAAGGCTGGGGGTGAAAGAGCGTGGATCACGGCTCAAACAGAGGACTGCTACGTGCATTCCGACAGTTTTGTAAGTTCAATGAGGCGAGCAACGCGACGTGCGCGCACACCGCGGAGGCTCGCCCCCTACTAGCGGGTCCGCGCGCGGCCTGAGGCCACGGGCTCGGCCCGGCGCCCGGCGGCGCCAGCGCATTGGCTCCACCGAGCGCTCCCTCTGTGGGACCAGTTCGGGTGCAGAGTGTGCGCACGCGCCAACGGCGGCCCCGGGAAGAAATCACGTGGCAGCCGGAAAGCGTGGCGGCCGCCGCAAGAACCTTCCCCCTTCAGCGCCTAGGGGCTGGAGCGAAACTACGACGTATTTCCGTTTCCGCCATCTTTTCCTTTTCCGGTCCCCTAGGACGGCGCACCGGCTGGTACCACGGCTCCATCCCCCGGTGGGAAGCGACCGCAGGCATGGCCATGTTCGAGCAGATGAGAGCGAACGTGGGCAAGCTGCTCAAGGGCATCGACAGGTCTGAGCCTGGTCGGAGGGAGAGCTGGGCCGCGGGGCCGCCAGGGGGTGGTCCGGTCCTGGGCTTGCCCTGGGTGGGATTTTCCAGTCTTCGGAGGGAGATGTTTAAGGAAAACAGCATTGCAGGCGTCTAGAAACGGGAGATAACCTTGCCTTGTATCCCCTCTTTAATTGTCTTAAGGCCTCAGCCCCTCAGTTTTCCTCTCGACTGACAATGCTCTTCGTCTACCTTCTTTTCTCATATCATTTATTCAACACATGTTCACTGTCAGCGCCGGGCAACGTTGGGGACCAGAAGTGACCAAGACAGCCCCTGCCCAGGCTTTCATGGAGTTCCCAGTTCAGAGTCACGACAAAACCGTCAGTAGATAGTGGGCGGTCAGAGCTGCGATGGGGGAAGCACAAGCAGATTGGTCAGAACTGGAATGGGAGAAGCTAGAGCGGAGAGGATGGGGCTGGACAGGGGTGAGATCTGGAGAGGGGAGGAAGCTGTGCGTGTCAAAGATGTCCGGGAGCCCAGGTACACAGGTTGGGATGACTGATTGTCTGAGGTTGGGGAAGCATCTTAGGCATCAGACCCCTGGCTCAGGTCTGAGATACCGGTAAGATAAGGGAAGTAAAGGAGGAAGGAGCAGGTTACTGTGCCCACACCCCATCCTTAAAAAAAGTAACTAGCTCAGCTCCTGTCTCCTCTCTGCTCATCCATCTTGATTCTTCTCTAGATACAATCCTGAGAATCTGGCCACCCTGGAGCGCTATGTGGAGACACAGGCCAAGGAGAATGCCTATGACCTGGAAGCCAACCTGGCTGTCCTGAAGCTGTGAGTGTCTGCCTCTAACCCCAGTCCCATGCCAGTGACCAGCAAGGTAGCACTTCCAACACTGGATGGTACAGGAGTAGGGGGTAACCTACAGCATGAAGCATCTTGGTGTGCAAAACTAGGAATCCAAGGAAGTTAGAGCAGGAGGATAGATGTGTGTTCTTTTTTAATATATTTTATTGATTTTTACAGAGAGGAAGGGAGAGGGACTGAGAGTTAGAAACTTCAACCTGGGACTTTTCAGTCTGCATGCTTTCCACTGAGCCAAACCAGTTAGGGCAGAATGGATTTTTAAAAATATATATATTTTATTGATTTTTACAGAGAGGAAGAGAGAGGGCTAGAGAGTTGGAAACATCGATGAGAGAGAAACATCTATCAGCTGCCTCCTGCACATCCCCTATTGGTGCATGCCCTTGACTGGAATCGAACCTGGGACCTTTCAGTCCACAGGCCGACGCTCTATCTACTGAGCCAAACCGGTTTCAGCAGAATGGATGTTTTTTAAAAGTTAATTACAGCCAAGTTTGGCTTAGTGGGTAGAGTGTCGGCCTGCGGACTGAAAGGTCCCAGGTTCAATTCCGGTCAAGGGCATGTACCTTGGTTGCGGGCACATCCCCAGTGTGGGGTGTGCAGGAGGCAGATGATAGATGTTTCTCTGTCATCGATGTTTCTGACTATCCCTTTTCCTCTCTGTAAAAAATCAATTTAAAAAAAAAATATATATATATATATATATTTTATTTTTTTTTTAAGTTAGTTACAGAACACACATACAGGCTAGTACATAAATATATGTAGTTGGCTCTCCATATCCACAGAATCCACATCAGTAGAAAGGTTGAAAACATTCCCCTAAAAATGTGATGTTGCTGATGTACTGTGTAGTTATATCTACTATAGTTATATCTATATTAAACATGTATAAACGTTTTTCTTGTTATTCCCTAAACCCGTGGTCACCAAACTTTGCTCTCAAGCCACATGCGGCTCTTTGGCCCCTTGAGTGTGGTTCTTCCACAAAATACCATGGCCTGGGTGAGTCTATTTTGAAGAAGTGGCATTAGAAGTTTAAAAAATTTGGCTCTCAAAAGAAATTTCAATTGTTGTACTGTTGATATTTGACTCTGTTGACTAATGAGTTTGCTGACCACTGCCCTAAACAATACAGTATAACAACTATTTACATGGTATGTAATTGTATTGGGTGTTATAAGTAATCAAGAGGTGGTTTAAAATGTATGAGAGGAACTCTAGCTAGTTTGGCTCAATGGATAGAGTGCCGGCCTGTGGACTCAAGGGTCTCGGGTCCAGTTGCAGTCAAGGACATGTACCTCGATGCAAGCTCGATCCCCTACCCTGGTTGCTGTGCAGGTAGGAGGTAACCAATCAATGTGTCTCTCTCACATCCACGTTTCTCTGTCTCATGCTCCCTTCTATTCTCTCTACTAAAAATCAGTGGAAAGATATCCTTGGATGAGGATTAACCAAAAAGTAAAAATATGTATGAGAGGACGTGCATCGGCTATATGTAAATACTGCACTTTTTTATGTAAGGACCTTGTGTCTGTGGATTTTGGTATGCACAGGGGTTCCTGGAACCAAGCCCTGGTGGATACCAAGGGATTGCATATTGTTTAAGAAGTAATTATAAATTCATCTATATTATCACCATCCATATTGCAAAACTAGTGTTGCTAGCAACTCAGGCCCTTTGCCCCACATGTTTTATGTCAGTCACACCTACTGCCCACCCTCGCAACCACTCAGGTTCTAATGGTCTGACTTAATGTGAGTTTACCACACATGCATGCATCCTGATCGCCTTAGCTCAGGTTTGCCTGTTTTGAACTTGATGCAATTAGAGTCCTCCAGAACAAGTCCTGCATCTGGCTGCTTCCACTGAGCACTGGATTAATGAGGTCCAGCCATTTTCTGTGGCTCAGTTTTTATCTGTTTTCCTGTAACAGACGTTTGGGTTTCTCTCCTTCAGTACTTTATTGGCACACAGCTGTATAATTTTTACGATTGGGTAGCTTCAGTTTTAACATCTATACAATAGATGTATTTATAGGGTTGTTTAGGTTGTTACTGGTGATCGCTACCACCATGTGGTAGTTGCTATGCTATAAGCTTTGCATGTATTAACTCACTTAAATGCTGTATTGTCCTTGTGAGGTAGATATGGTTGCAATTGCCCCATTTTGCAAGGGAAAAAACTGATAGACAGGATTTAAATTAAGTCCATGGTGCCCTAACCGGTTTGGCTCAGTGGATAGAGCATCGGCCTTCGGACTGGAGTCCCAGGTTCGATTCCGGTCAGGGGCATGTACCTTGGTTGTGGGCACCAGTGGGGTGGTGTGCAGGAGGCAGCTGATCGATGTTTCTCTCTCATCGATGTTTCTAACTCTATCCCTTCCTCTCTAAAAAAATCAATAAAATATATTTTAAAAAATAAATAAAGTAAGTCCATGGTCACTCAACAGGAAAGTTTAAACCCAGGCATTATGGTTCCAGATCCCTAAACCACTATTTGAGACTTCTCTCTATACTCATTTACTGGTATTTGTGAATCAGTTAACAGTATCTTATCTTATTGGGTGGTTGTGAAAATTAACTGTCCTTGTTGACAGAGCAGGAAAGTAGGGTCAGGGAGGTCATGTAGCCAGAGAATCTGTGGTTGGCATTGGAGCCCAGGCATGTATAGTTCCCAGACTCTGTGCCAAAGCAGTGTGTACCCTGCCTCACACCTGGTGAGGCTTCTGGGGCCTGGAGGTGCCACCTGTTGCTGTGTCTCTTGTTTCCCTTCTCAGGTACCAGTTCAACCCAGCCTTCTTTCAGACCACTGTCACTGCTCAGATCCTGCTAAAGGCCCTCACCAACCTGCCCCACACGGACTTCACCCTTTGCAAGTGCATGATCGACCAGGCCCATGTATCCTTCTAGTTCTTGGGCCCACATGTGTGTGGGAGGAGGCAGGGGCAAGAAAGATCATTTCCCTGGGAAGTGGTCTGTGAGTTTAGTCACACTTGAGTGCCTGCTCTGGGCTTGGCCCAGTGCTGGGTAGGTCTGGCCTGTCCCATGTTAGTGACAGCCTCATGTATTCAAGCCTCAGGGTTAGAGGGGCCAGAGGAGGCACCTGGCCTTGCCTGGATGTTAGAGCTTCCTGGAGGAGAGACCATCTGAAAGATGAGGAGTTAGGGGAAGTGGTAGGGAAGGTGATCCAGGCAGAGGGAACAGGATGTAGGGAGGCCGGGAGGAAAAGCTCGGTGCTGTCTTATAGAAGTTCAGCATAGCCATGCCATAGCTTTCAAAGTGGAATTTGGGAGGGCACCAGGGAGCTGTAGAGTGATGGGGGTAGATTTATGCTTTAGAGAGATTCTCATGAGGATTCTAGTTGAGTAAAGACCACCAGGCCAGAGGCAGGAGGAGTTGGGGGCTGGGCACCAGGCAGAAGGCAAGAAGAGCTGGATTGTCAGCTAAACTTTATTTTATGTATCCTCATTGCCTGCCTAGCACAGTGCAGGCCTTCAATGAAAAACTGTTGAGTGAAAAATCAGTGAATTGGATCCCCTCACCTCCCCTTGCTTTTTTGTAGCTGATCTAGCACTTAACTAGGAAAGCCTCTAACTTGCCTTTAATTACTTGAGAAACTTGGCAGAGTCCCCCAACATGCTGGGCCCTGTGCTCACAGTGATCACCATGCCAGGATTGTCACAACTACTTGCCTGTTACTGGCTGAGCTGGGAAATGGCTGCTTACTCATTGAACCTGTTCTGCCAGGTGTGTCCATGAGAGTGCCTCCCCTCTGAGAGATTGTCCACCTTCTCCAGGGTTCTGTTATGATGGTTTAAAAAAAAAAAATACACAGGCCGGGACCAGTTTGGCTCAATGGATAGAGCGTCGGCTTGGGGACTGAAGGGTCCCGGGTTCAATTCCGATCAAGGGCATGTACCTTGGTTGCGGGCATATCCCCAGTAGGGGGTGTGCAAGAGGCAGCTGATCGATGACTCTCTCTCATCGATGTTTCTAATTCTCTATCTCTCTCCCTTCCTCTCTGTATAAAATCAATAAAATATATTAAAAAAAAAAAAAATACACGGGTGGCCGGATGGGCTGGGCCAGGTGGGAGGGGGGAGAAAAAAAAAAGACATACAGCACACTGTTAAAAATACAAAGAAAATTTATATAGGGGGAAAATGGCTTCTCTTCCCTATCCCACAGCTCCCCCTGTCCGCTCATAGGAGGCAATAATTGTTTGCTGTTCTTAGGGACCTTTCCACAGATATCCTGTAGCTACATAAGTACAGCTGTGTATGTTAAATTCACACTACACATAAATCGTGCACCTGTACCCTGCACCCTCTCACAGTCTGACATCCTTAGCACTGTCATGGAGGCAGGAGAGGCTCCCCTTGCCAGCCAAGAGTCCGACTTCTGGCTGAGCACCTCCCAACCCCACCCCCACTCCCATGGGAATACAGCTCCCTGGTCAGTGTGTATCATAGTGACTGGTTCTGCATTTTGGTTGATTTGCATATTAGCTTTTTATTATATAGAAAAGGATATGTCCCCCACCCAAATTGTAAGCTGTTATGCACATTGTTCTGCATTTTTTTTTTTATGTCAGTGTGCTTACATTCTGTGGGAGTTGGCTCAGTCTCTATGGACAGTCATTGATGTCCTTGTCCCCATCATTGGATGATTTGGTTGTCTCACCTTTTGCCATTACGACCCGTGCTGCAGGGATCAGAAGAGGTGGGTAAGGAGGGCTGGCTTAGGACTTCACAGTATGCTCCTCAGGCTCTAGGACCATTTTCCCTTAACGTTTTCCTCCAGCAAGAAGAACGGCCCATCCGACAGATTTTATACCTTGGAGACCTGCTAGAGACCTGCCACTTCCAGGCCTTCTGGGTAACTTCCCTTGGATCCAAGGGCAGGATGGGTGGCTGGGCCATACAGAGCGAACTGATAAAAGTAATGACCATGCCCTTTACTGGCTTCCTGTGTTTAGGGCTGTGCAAGCAGGATTTCATAGAATCGTGATCCTCACACAGCCAGGACTCCCAGGCTGTCCCCTGTGCCCACAGGGCTCAGGCAACCTCCCAGTAAAAGTCCTCCATCACCTGAACTGCCCCCTTTCTTGTTCTAACTGGAACCAGATCCTCCACTTCTGCAGCTTCCTAAATGGGACCCACTGCCCTAGAATTTTCTTCAGCAATAATTTCTCCTTCCTCTGGCCATTAATGTTAAACATTTCCACTCTCTGACCACTTCCTCCTAGCTTTCCAGACCCCCCCCATCTCCCTGTGAGGTCTCCAACTGACATTCTTGGGCTGATCAGCACTCCAGTCCTTTGTTCTGTTTCCTCTTAGCAAAAGTCATGCATCCCTCCTTCCCAGGATCCCCCCTTCCCCTTTCCCCCTCCCACCACACACACACACACACCTATATCTGATGTAACAGGCTGGAGAAAAAGCCACCCAGAGCACGTGACAACCAGATCTACAGTCCTCCACCCTTGGCCTAGGCTCTTGCCTTCTCCCCCCCCCCCCCCTTTCAGTTTATTTCCTCCCCACTCACCTAGACAGCTCTTTTGACCTCCCCTCCCACCCCACCATTTCGTCTCACCTCAATTTATAATCTGGTTGCTTGTTTTGTGGGAAAATAGAAGCAGCCAAAAACAGAACTTGCACATGTTCCTGGCCCTGACATGGCAGCTGACTGAGCACCTGCAGCTTTGAGGGTGGGTGGTCCCTCTTATGTCAGACCATCTGGTACACTGTCCCCTTTCGCTTGCACCCACTCGGTGTTACAATAGCAATTCTCCCTACTGTCTTGTAACATCAAATGTGGTCTTCCTGGATTATTTGTGTCACCATAGAACATGCCTACTCTGTAGTTCTAGCATAACAAAGAGCTATTGCCCCCACTGTGGTGGCTCAGCGGTTGAGCGTCAACCTATGAGCCTGGAGGTCACTAGTTAGATTCCCAGTCAGGGCACATGACTGGATTGTGGGCTTGATCCCCAGTAGAGGGAATGCAGGAGGCAGCCGGTCAGTGATTCTCATCATTGATGTTTTTATTTTTAAAAGAGAGAGCTGTCCCTGACATCACATTTGCTCTGTCTTCTACCCTTTCTCTGCGCCCCTTTACAGCCACATTCTCGGCTAGGGGACTGGCAGCCCAGTTTGCCCAGGTCTTTCCAGGTTTTAAAACTGCAAATGTCACACCTCAAAACTTAGTTTCAGGCAGGTGGGGACTTTGGTCACCCTGTTTCTGGGACACATTGCCTATGGTCACTCTTCCCTGCTCACTTGAACCCACTCCAACCCTCTGACCTGCTCCCCAACACAAACACCATGAAACTTGTCGAGGTCAACAGTTGCTAGATTCAGTAGGCAGTTCTCAGTCCCCCATCTTACCTGTCCTGTCAAATCCTTTAATCACTTGGCTTCCAAGACAACTGCTCTCTCTCTCTTTTTTTAAAAAATATATTTTATTGATTTTTTTACAGAGTGGAAGGGAGAGAGATAGAGAGCTAGAAACGTCGATGAGAGAGAAACATCTACCAGCTGCCTCTTGCACACCCCCCATCGGGGATGTGCCCGCAACCAAGGTACATGCCCTTGACCGGAATCGAATCCGGGACCCTTCAGTCCGCAGACCGACGCTCTAACACTGAGCCAAACCAGTTTCAGCGACAACTGCTCTTTTGACTTTCCTCATACCTCACTGGCTACTCCTTGTCCTTGTGGCTTCTGCATTTCCCTCACTAATGTTGGAAGGTCCTTTGCAGAGAAGATGACACATGAGTAGAAACCATGGGGGAGGAGAGGAGAGTTCCAGACGCAAGAACAGTCAGTGCAGCCCTGGCCAGGTAGCTCAGTTTGTTAGAGCTTCCTGGCCAAGGTTGGGGGTTCAATCCCCAGTCAGGGCACATACAAAAGTCAACCAATGAATGCATAAAAAAAGAGAACAACAAATTGATGTGTCTCTTTCCCTCTCTCTTCCACTCTAAAAATTAATAAAATTTGGAGTGAAAGCATAGATCCTGTGAGGCCTTGTGAGTCATTGTAGGATATGGTAGGCTTTTTCTCTGAGTGAGATAGGAGCAAAGTGAGTGCATTTAGCTAATCTGTATCTGTCCTTTCTCCGAACTGGGTTCTGCCTATCAGATTTAAAACCTAGGTTTAATTTTTGGCAAATCACTTAACTGTTCTGAGCCTTGGTTTCTTTATCTCTAAAATGGGCATAAAAATAGTAACTGTTACATGATAGGGTTGCACATGGAAGAATAGTTGGCATGTGGGGGTCGATTGTTAATATTTTTTTTTAAATATACATATTTGTTGATTTTTTTTTTTTACAGAGAGGAAGGGAGAGGGACAGAGAGAGAAACATTGATCAGCCACCTCCTGCACATTCCCTAGAGGGTATGTGCCCGCAATCAAGGCACATGGCTCCGACGGGAATTGAACCCGGGACCCCTCAGTCCGCAGGCCAACACTCTATCCACTGAGCCAAACCGGTCAGGGCAGCGGTGCGATTTTTAAATTTTTTTTAGATGTGGGAGCCAACGGAGAATGTCAGACAGGATGTTAATATTTTTAATATTAGCATTCTTGGTATTAATATTAAAATTGTCAACGTTGTCATTCTTCTCACAGCAAGCCCTGGATGAAAACATGGACCTTTTGGAAGGTATAACTGGTTTTGAAGATTCTGTCCGAAAATGTAAGTCCCTTTTTGAAACAGCTCCCAGGCAGGGGCAAGGGAGAGGCAGGTAGGGAGTGTTAGCAGGGTCCTGGGAGGCGGGCGTGGCTCTTTACCATCTTTGTCCCTGACCTCCACAGTTATCTGCCATGTCGTGGGTATCACTTATCAGCACATTGATCGCTGGCTGCTGGCCGAGATGCTCGGGGACCTGACCGGTAAGATGCTCTCTGGGTCCCTAATGCTAGCCTAGGAAGTTCAGGGTAGTCTGGGGTAATGGGCCTCAGCCAGCTCCTGATGGATCCATCCCTTCCTCACCCTGTGGTTATTGAAGGCCCAGCCCAGGAAGGAAGAAATTGGTATAAGACATTCCCTTCCTTAGAGAAGATATATCACATTCATTTGTTTATTCTGTATTAATTATTGAATGGCTGCTCTGTGCCAGACACTATTCTATCCAGTGGTAATTCATGCAAGATGGCTTGTAGAGTAGGGTGGGGGCAGCATTTGAACAATTGCAGTCTGAGGGCAGAGTGAATGTGGGGGCCTGTCATGTTCCCTGGGTGGCTGGAGCAGAATGAGTGTAGGTATGGGTGGGTATATAGGGAGTCGATAGCAGAGAAGTGGTGGTGGGAAGGAGATCTCTAGATACAGCAGGGCCTTCAAAGACTGATCTTTACTTTTAGAGAGATGGAGCCACAGAGGGAGTGACATGATCAGATTTATGTTCTTTTTTTTTTCTTTTTCTTTTTTTTTTAATGTATTTTATTGATTTCAGAGAGGGAGAGGAGATAGAAACATCAGTGATATGAGAGAATCATTGATTGGCTGTCTCTTGCACGCCCCACACTGGGGATCGAGCCCGCAACCCAGACATGTACCCTTGGCCAGAATTGAACTTGGGACCTTTCAGTCCATAGGCTGACCATTGAGCCAAACCGGCTAGGGCTAGTTTTATGTTCTTAAAAGATCCTTCTAAAAAGAAGGGGGGAAAAAGTGTGTGTGTTTGCACATTTTTGCAAAAAGAAACACAGGAAGGAAAAAAATGGGAAATGAGGTAAAGATGAGGGGGAGAACAGGGGGAGATGGGTGGATTTGGAGTGAGATTTCTCTGAGTACCTTTGACAGTTTTGCCTTTTGATCCAGTTAGTTTTTTGGGGGGATTTGTTGTTTCTAATGGGAGCTAACTTGGACTTGATTGCACGCTTTGTGTCGGGCACTGTACTGTTTGACATACTTAAAAGTGAAATTAAATCAAAAGGGGATTTAACAACCTGAAAATTGAAAAGAAACATGAATCTGGATCACATTGATAATGTTTAATTATCTCCAGTAACAGTAAGCCCTCTTGCCCAATATCCTTAGTGGCATATTTTCCAAGGGTGAAAAAGAACTGCAAAGCAATTCTCAAACCTAATAACCACAGGCTTATTGTTCATGGTGATGATGACACGGTGGTTTTGAAACCATTTCTTGTAGGTCATGGGGAAAAGCAGCTACATAAATACACTGTGGCTGTTAGAACCAAGGTTTTCACTGGGAGAGAAAAGAGATAAATAGAAAATAAGACAAAAGTCTGTGGCATGTAAGGATGAGAAAGGTAAAAAGCTCCCCCTGGCAGCCGTCTGGAGAATGAACTATAGAAGTGCAGAGGTGCTGCTGCTGTTTGGATAGAAAACGCTCTTGGCTTCTGAAGCATTTGGGCAAGGAGGGTGCCTGGGCTTTTGGATCCCAGGACCCCTGGTACTGCAGGATTGGGTGGCCAAAACCCCTGTGCTGCTGTGTCACTTGCAGACAGCCAGCTGAAGGTGTGGATGAGCAAGTACGGCTGGAGCGCTGATGAGGTGGGACAGATCTTCATCTGTAGCCAGGAAGAGAGCATTAAGCCCAAGAACATTGTGGAGAAGATCGACTTTGACAGTGAGTGGTACCCTGAGGCCTCAGGGTGTGTGTCTCAGCAGGTGCCCGTCCATAGAGACCCATCTGCCAGACTCCACTGACCTCTTCTGTCCCAGGGCTGCCGCCCAGGAAGGAAGCAGGGAGTACTGATGTCTTCCCTAGAACTTTGCGGCCCTGTGTCCTGCCCCACAGCACTCACTAAGACTTCCAGGGACCTGGAGTGGCCTGGAGGGTATCCCCACACCCTTACTGGTTTCTGGGGCTCTGTCCCATTGTCTTCTTATCCTTGGGGCTCCCGAGGCCTCAGCCCTGGTATCTGCTAAAACGCAGCAGAATGCCAGAAACTACAGGCTCTGGAGTTAGGCTAGTGGGTGGGAATCTTGGTTCTGTACTTGATGGCTGTGTATCTTTGGGCAAGTGATTTTACTGCTCTATGCCTCAGTTTTCTCATCTAAAATATGGGTAAAAGAGCATCAATAATAATGACAAACACTGTTTCTTCACACTTAAGTCAGTTTGATCTCTCCTTATCCTATAAGGTGGGTACTTTTAAAGAGAGTTATTGGTACAACAAGGCTTCTCAGTGCAAACCAGTTAACTTGGTACTTATTTAGGAACCAGATTGCACTTGGGTACTGTAGACCCTCACTCTGAGGTACCTATTCTATGTAAGATCTTAGTGGAGCAAATGGTTTAGTGAGGAGATGCAAGTCCAGCACAGAGTGTCTTGCATTACTATGATAATGGTAACACTTATTAGCAGTCATTGTTCTAATGCATCCTTAATCCTATCCTAGTTAGGATAGATGCTTCCTACAGGTGGGAAAACTTATGTACCTGGTACCTGGCAGGGCTGAAACTTGAACCTGGGCCTCCTTGCTCCAGAGTCCAGACTTTTAACTACTGCCCCAAACTGCCTTTGTGATAGTGACTGGGGCCCAGAAGGGAGCTGTGATCTGTTGACTTCAAAGAATTGTGGGTGCTATAGTTGATGACTGGAACTTGTCTCTCATTTTTCCCACATTGACCCTTGGTCTCACCTTCTCTTGTCAACAGGTGTGTCCAGCATCATGGCCTCCTCCCAGTAACTACAGGTGCTTAATAAAGATTTATTGCCTTAGCCTTGTTGTCTCCTTAGTAGCTTCCAACTCTGTTCCTCGTCCACTAGAGGGAGCCCCGGAGCAGGTCTCTGCTGGCCCTGTGCTGGGGCCCCCCAGTGGCAGGGCTTCCATCTTTTTCTTCCCTTCCACTTGGTTGCCTGCCCCACCCCTGCAACTGACCTTCCACCCCCAGGAGAGGGCAGATAACAGTGAGTCAGCAGGAAGGAGAGTGTGAATGGGACAGGAGCCCAGCCCTGCAGCTGGCTCTAGCCTGGGCTCTTCTATACTTGGGAAAACCTAGCTGAGCAGGGTGTGGGCCTCCTGGGGTGCTGGAGGGCAGGCATATATTTGCCCCTGGGCCTCACAAAACCATGCACTAGTGGCTAGAGGGTGATGGGGGAGGAGCCTGGCTGTTCTACCCTATGTGAATTTTTATTTATTTATTTATTTATTTTTTATTTTTTTTTTGCAGAGAGGAAGGGAGAGGGATAGAGAGGTACAAACATCGATGAGAGAAGAACATCGACCAGCTGCCTCCTGCATACCCCCACCAGGGATGTGCCCGCAACCAATATACACACCCTTGACCGGAATTGAACCTGGGACCTTTCAGTCTGCAGGCCAATGCTCTATCCACGGAGCCAAACCGGTTTCGGCATCCTATGAATTCTTGATCTAGTGACTCCGCCCCTGTTCCTCAGTTTTCTCAGAAAGGTGGAGAATGGTGCACTCTTCTCCGAGTTATGAGGATTTCATGAGCTCTTGTCAATGTCTCAGACCAGGTCCCAGGCTGTTATTGGTGCTTAGAAAACAGGAGTTGTTGATTTTAGACTTGAGTTTGTCCCTGAGGTTGCAAACTAGTCCTTAGCATTCCTGTTTGGAGAGACTTGACAAGTAATTCATATTTTCAGCCAGGCCATACTCCCCTGTCCCCAAATCCCAGCCTATGCTAGTTAGGAGGTCCAGTTCACATCCCTCAGTTGGGATGGTTATTTTTTCCCATTTTATACATGAAGTATTCCAGGCATCTTGCAGAATAACCTTGGACAAGTATCTTCTGTGCTTGTGTGTAAAGGGCATGAGAACAATAGTGACTCCTTTGGGAGGAAATGAAATGCTGTGATAGATACACAACCTTTAGTGCTACTGCCTGGGGGAGCTCTTCATCCTCCGTGACAGTGGGCTGCCTACAGAGATTGGCAGTGCTGAGCAGCCAGCCTCCCTGATCCCCCTGCACTCACACCCATCCTCTGGGCAGGGATGTGAGGAGGCAGGGCTGGGCAGGACACCCTTTGCCCTCTGTTCCAGACCTGAGCTGGAGCCAGAAACTAGGGTGTGTTCAAACCCTGGGCACAAAGGGTGATTATATAGCTCAGAACTTGAGCCAGCTGTAAGGGGGGTGAAGGGTAGCAGGAGGGAAGACTAATGCTGCTACCCACTCGTTTGTGTGGGCACCCCCTCAGGGTGGGCGCAACTCCTACTCACCCACTTGGTAGGTGCCCTGTGTACAATAAAACCTGTGCAGCTTGCCTAAATCGGTTTGGCTCAGTGGATAGACCGTTGGCCTGCGGACTGAAAGGTCCCAGGTTTGATTCCGGTCAAGGGCATGTACCTTGGTTGCAGGCGCATCCCCAGTAGGGGGTGTGCAAGAGGCAGCTGATCTATGATTCTCATCGATGTTTCTAACTTTTTCTCTCTGTAAAAAAATAAATAAAATCAATAAGTTTAAAAAAAAAAAAAAAAAACCTGTACAGCTGGCCAAGTCCACAACAAGGAAGAGGAAATAACCCGTGTCATTTGGAAGCCACATCTCGTCCTGCTTTGCCAACCTGTCTTTGCTTCAGGAGAATCATCATCCTTTGACAGCCTGAGTTCCAATCCTAGACAAATAGCCTTTGGGCTTGTTAACTGCTTCAATTTTACAGCTGGTGAAAGTACCTACTTTCATAGTTGTGAGTTAACGTGAAAATTTTAGAGATCTTGGCACACTGTAAGATCACAAATGTGTAGCCTGTCTTGCTCACTTGGGCTGTTCAGCTGCTACCATTGTCACCTCTAGATATCCCAGGATCCATGTTCCCACCTTGGGAGGACACAGCTGTCTCCTTTGTTTTGCCCAAGTGCCACTAATAATAGGACACAGTGCTTAATCTGATACTACAGTCTTGGGAATTCTAAGTAGTATAGAATGGTGATCCCATTGACATGCCCCTTCATTCCGAGCCTCTTCCAGTCTCGTCCTGCCCATTGACACAATTGATGATAGCTATTATTGCACTGGTCCTGGAGGGCCTCAAAGATGAGTGGCAAAGGGAGCCCATAATTTAAACCTCATTGCTTGGCACCATCAGCTTTGTCTCTCAGCCAGAGTTCAGTGTCCACCAGGAGCAGGCAGAGTGGGGCAGATGGCCCCAAACCCAAGGGCCTTTTCCTGCTGACAAGGCCCACCACAAGAGTCCTAGGCTTGTTGGCCAAGTCAACAGGCTGCCTGCCCAGCCCAGCTTTGGAAATCAACAACACTTGAGTCTTTGGCTAGGTCCTAGCATCATACCCTGGGAAAGTGGGCTTCTGCCAGCTCTTGTTCCCTTTGCTTGCCATTAGATCCCTTCCAGTGCCTTTGAGAGAGCTGGGGAAAGACCTTGTAGCTCTCATACCTGGAGGAGCTCTGTTTTTTTGTTTTGTTTGGTTTGGTTTTTTAATACTAGAGGCCCAGTGCACAAAATTTGTGCATGAGAGGGGTTGTCCCTCAGCCCAGCCTGCACCCTCTCCAATCTGCGACCCGTCAAGGGATGTCCCTATCACAATCCAGGACTGCTGACTCCCAAATGCTTGCCTGCCTGCCTTCTTGATTGCCCCTAACTGCTTCTGCCTGCCAGCCTGATCACCCCCTAACCACTTCCCTGCCAGCCTGATTAATGCCTAACGGCTCCCCTGCCAGCCTGTTTGCCCCTAACTGCCCTCCCCTGAAGGTCTGGTTCTGCCCAACTGCTCTCCCCTGCAGACCTGGGTCCCCCCCCCCTCCCAACTGCCCTTCCCTATAGGCCCAACTTTACTCCTCTGCCAACCTGGTTGCCCCTAACTGCCCTCCCCTGCAGGCTTGATCACCCCCAACTGTCCTCCCTTCTAGGCCTGGTCCCTCTCAACTGCCCTCCCCTGCTGGCCATCTGTGGTGCTCATCTTGTGTCCACATGGGGACAGCCATCTTGTATGTTGGAGTGAGTCAATTTTCATATTACTCTTTTATTAGATAGGATAGAGGCCTAGTGCACAGGTGGGGGCCAACTGGTTTGCCCTGAAGGGTGTCCTGGATCAGGGTGGGGGATTCCCTTGGGGCATGGGATGGCCTGAGAGAGGGGTCTGTGATGATTTGCAGGCTGGCCACACCTCTAGTGACCCAAGTGGATGGCCTGGTATCTAGGATTTATTTATCTTCTATAATTGAAACTTTGTAACCTTGAGCAGAAGCCTGGGCTGGCCAGGATATGCAGGAAGCTTGGATTCCTCCATTGCCAGGGAAACCCATGCCTCCTGCTCATTCTTTGGCTGCAGCCATCTTGGTTGGGTTAATTTGCATACTCACTCCTGATTGGCTGGTGAGTATGGTTTGTGGATGTAGCAGAGGTATAGTCAATTTGCATATTACTCTTTCATTAGATAGGGCTAGAGGCCCAGTACACGAAATTCATACACAGGGCAGGGGGAGGAGGGGTGTCCCTCAGCCCAGCCTGCACTCTCTCTAATGTGGGACATCCTTCTCAATGCAGGACTGCTGGCTCCCTACTGCTCGCCTGCCTGCCTTTCTGATTGCCCCTAACTGCTTCTGCCTGCCAGCCTGATCACCCCCTAACCATCCCATGCTAACCTGATTGATGTCTAACTGTACCCTGCCAGCCTGTTTGCCCCCAACTTCCCTCCTCTGCTGGCCTGGTCACCCCTAACTGCCCTTCCCTGCAGGATTGATCACCTCCAACTGCCCACCCTTGTAGGCCTGGTGCCTCCCAACTGCCCTTCCCTGCTGGCCATTGCTGGAAACCAAATCAGTTTCACTGAAAAAGAGATGTTGACAGGAAGCCAGGAAGGCTGGTCAACAACCTTAATTGCTCTAACCTTTAGTTGAGATTATTGTTAGCTGAAGCAGAATCTACAAGTTTCTGTTATTTCCTGCCTAAGGGCTACATGTAAATTTCTGTTTATGTTGCTTAAGATGTTTTCCCCAAAGCCTCAATAAAAGGGGATGGCAGGGCCAGAGCAGGAGTAGTTCTCCCACTAGACTACCGCCTGGCCCCCCAAATCGCCAAATTGAATTTCTTCAAGTCTCTTCATTTGTGTGTGGCCCTTCTCCAGAACCTGAACCCTGAATTGGAACTCTTTCAACACAGGCCGTGAAAGAGAGTCCTATAGGCCATCTTGTAGCCAACTTGTGTCCACATGTGGGCAGCTATCTTTGATCACATGGGGGCAGCTGTTGTGTGTTGGAGTGATGGTCAATCTGCATATTACTATTTTATTAGATAAGATAGAGGCCTGATGGGGGCCAGATGGTTTGCCCTGAAGGGTGTCCCAGATCAGGGTGGGGGTTTCCTTGTGGCATGGGACAGCCTAAGTGAGGGGCCTGTGATGGTTTGCAGGCTGGCCACACCCCCTGGTGACCCAACTAGAGGCCCTGGTATCTGGAATTTATTTACCTTCTACAATTGAAACTTTGTATCTTTGAGTGGAGCCAAGCCTTCTGCTCGCTCTGTGGCCAGCAGCCATTTCTATTTGGATTTGTTTACATTCTATAATTGAAACTTTGTAGCCTTGAGTGGAGGCTTAGGCCAGCAAGGGCAGGTGGAAAGCTTGGCTTCCTCCCTTGCCTGGGAAACCCAACCTCCCTCCTGCTCTCTGTGGCTGTAGCCATCTTGGTTGGGTTTACCTGCATATTTGCTCTTACTGGCTGGTGGGCGTGGTTGGTGGGCATGGCTTGTGGGTGTAGGGAAATGATGGTTAATTTGCATATTACTCTTTTATTAGGTAGGCTATTTTATTGATTTTTTACAGAGAGGAAGGGAAAGGGATAGATAGAAACATCAAAGAGAGAGAAACATCAACCAGCTGCCTCTTGCACACCTCCTTCTGGGGATGTGCCTGCAACCAAGGTACATGCCTTGACCAGAATTGAACTGTGGACCTTTCAGTCTGTAGGCCACTGAGCCAAACTGGTTAGTGCAGGAGCCATGTCTTTTTTATTTATTTATTTATTTATTTATTTATTTATTTATTTATTAAAATATATTTTATTGATTTTTTACAGAGAGGAAGCAAGAGAGATAGAGAGCTAGAAACGTCGATGATAGAGAAACATTGACCAGCTGCCTCTTGCACAACCCCCACCAGGGATGTGCCCACAACCACTGTACATGCCCTTGACCGGAATCAAACCTGGGACACTTCAGTCCGCAGACCGATGCTCCACCACTGAGCCAAACCAGCTTCGGCGCCATGTCTTTTTTAAAATATATATCAATAAAATAAAAAAAAAAAAAAAAAAAAAAAATATATATATATATATACACACACACACACACACACACACACACATATATATATATATATATATATATATATATATATATATATATATATATTTTATTGATTTCAAAGAGGAAGGGAGAGGGATAGAGAGATAGAAACATTAATGATGAAAGAGAATCATTTTTTTCTGCTATTAATTTTTTTAATTTAATAAGTCCTTATTGTTCGGATTATTACAATAGTTTCTCCTCCCCTCCCCTGCCATAGCGCCCCTCCACCTGGTTCCCACCCTACCCTCTGCCCTTACTCCCCCTGCACTGTTCTCATCCATAGGTGTACAATTTTTCTCCAATTTCTTTTTAAAAAAAATATATTTTATTGATTTTTTACAGAGAGGAAGCGAGAGAGATAGAGAGCTAGAAACGTCGATGAGAGAGAAACATCGACCAGCTGCCTCTTGCACACCCCCTACCGGGGATGTGCCCGCAACCAAGGTACATGCCCTTGACCAGAATCGAACCTGGGACCTTTCAGTCCGCAGACCAATGCTCTACCACTGAGCCAAACTGGCTTCGGCAATTTTTCTCCAATTTCTTCCCCCATCTCCCATACCTTTTTACCCCTGAGAATTATCAGTCCACTCCTTTTCTATGCCCCTGATTCTATTCTATTCTATTCACCAGTTTATTCTGTTGCTCAGATTTTTATTTCACTTGATTTTTAAATTCACTTGATAAATATATATTTGTTGTTCATAATTTTTATCTATACTTTTTTCTTCTTTCTCTTATAGAATACCTTTCAGCACTTCATATAACACTGGTTTGGTGGTGATGAATTCCTTTAGATTTTTCTTATCTCTGAAGCTCTTTATCTAACTTTCAATTCTGAATGATATAACTTTGTTGGATAATCTTGGTTGTAGGTTTTTTTCCATTTATCACTTTGAATATTTCTTGCCACTCCCGTCTGGCCTGCATAGTTTCTGTTGAGAAATCAGCTGACAATCCTATGGGTGCTCCCTTATAGGTAATTAACTGTTTTTTCTCTTGCTGCTTTTAATATTCTCTCTTAGTCTTTTGCTCTTGGCATTTTAATTATGTTGTCTCTTGGTGTGGTCCTCTTTGGATTCCTTTTGTTTGGAGTTCTCTGTGCTTCCTGGACTTGTAAGTCTTCTGTCATTATTTCTTCAAATAGGTTTTCAGTATCTTGCTCTCTCTCTTCTTCTGGCACCCCCATAATTCTGATGTTGGTACACTTGAAGTTGTCCCAGAGGCTTCTTACACTATCTTCAACTTTTTGGATTCTTTTCTCTTTTTTCTTCTTTGTATTTCAAATCTTTTACTTGGTTCTTGCATTCCTCTACCCTGCTGTTGGGTCTCTGTATAATAATTTTCATTTCAGTCAGTGTATGTTTAATTTGTAGTTGGTCCTTTTTCATATCCTCAAGGGTCTGGCTAAATTTAGTGGCCCTTTCTAGGAAATTCTTGAAAAACCTTATAACTGTGGTTTTGAATTCTATATCTAGTCATTTATTTTCCTCCATTTCTTTCATTTGTGATCTGTTACTTTGTCTCAACATTTTTACTGCTTCCTTGAGTTGATAGGGTAGCTTTGTGTGATAGGTTTCCTATATGGACAAATGGGTCAGCCTCCCCAGTAACCTGAGGTGGACACTCTTGGTGATCCTCTTTGTGGATTGTGTGTACAGCCTTGTTGTAGTTAAGTCTTGATTGTTGTTGGTATCACTGGGAGGAATTGACCTCCAGGCCAATTGGTCTGAGTCTACGCTGGGTGAACTTCTGTGCTGGAGATAGCCTTATAGGACCAGACTTGCAAAATGCAAAAGCCTATGTGCTCAGCTTGGATGGGGCGGAGTCTCAGAGCTGAGCAGACAGTCTTGGCTTCCCATAAGCCCTGTCCTTGCATGTGCGCCTCTAAACCTCTGCCTTCCGCGCTCCCCTGAGTTTCCTCCTGAGAGTCCAGATTTCCCCAGGCTCGGCCAGAACTGAGGTTCAGTTCAGTCAGAGCTGGGGTTCAGTGCAGTCAGTAGCTTCCAACTCCCTTTCACTAGGGAGAGCTAGTAGCAACCTCAGCAGTCAGTCATGCGCACACTTGTGTGCTCATCCCTCCAGACCCCTGCCCGCCGAGGCTTCCTCTCCAAATCTTCCTGTGCCTTTCTCTTTACCTGACAGTCCAGGCTCCCCTCACCCCCATGAGCCTGGGTCCATGGTGTTTCACCCAGAACTGGGGTTCAGTATAGTCAGGGGCTTCCTTTCCTTTCCCGCCAGAGAACGCCAGCCAGGCACTCACCCTCCCTTCCTCTCTGCTTGCGTGACTCCATATCTTAGTCCTTTGAAGTTCTGATTCTCGTGTCCTTTCCTCTTTCCTTCTAGTTGTGGAATTTCCACTCAGCCAGCTTTCCTGTGGTTCTGGGTGATGTTTATTCTATCTTTTAGTTGTAGTTTTGAAATTGTTGTGGAAGACAGCAGTTTAGGTGTTTATCTATGCCACCATCTTGGTTTCTCTCTGAGAGAGAATCATTGATCGGCTGCCTCCTCCATGATGCCCCCTACTGAGGATCAAGCCTGCAACCCAGGCTTGTTCCCTTGGCCAGAATCAAACCTGGGAGCCTTCAATCCGCAGGCAGGCACTCTATCCACTGAGCCATGTATTTTAATCCCCATCCCCAGTAGAAAACCTGGAGTTTCTGGAGTCTTGACTACTCTTTCTTATCTCTGTCCTCCCCAACCCCAAATTCATGTCAGTAAATCCTGTCAGCTCTTGTTTTTCCAAAAATCCTACCCCTCCACAGCTCTCTCTTCCTCCAAGCCTCTGGTCCTGTTCAGCCTTATCTGGACCATTGTAACAGCCTCCTCACTGGGTTCCCTGTTCCCAATCCACCTTCTACAGTCTGTTCCCCTCATGTAACCAGGGGGACCCTTTGCACAACTGAATCAGATTCCAGCCCTGCTTAAAATCCTCCCTTAACTTCCCATTGCATTTAGAATAAAATTTATATCAATCAGGTTTCAATTAAAAATTCAAATTTCTCATCATTGTTTTAAATCCATTCATTCACCTAGGATTTATTAAACTTCTATCTTGTGTGAGATACTGCTTCAGAGACTAAGGGATACAGCAATGACCAAAACAAAAAGCACTACCCCATGGATGACATTCTTGGGAAAGAACAGATAAATGCAATCAGTATCAGTCAATCCTGTAATGTATTAAATGGTAATCCATGGTTTTGGGGGAAAATAGGCAGGAAAAATGTGGGATGCTATTTTAAATAATTTGGTCAGGAAATATCTCACTGGGGAGGTGATGTTGCCTCAGAGACCTGCAGGAGAGGAGTCTGTGAGCCCTTGGGATTCAGTATCTAGGGAAAGTGATATAGACAGTGGTAACAAGGTATCACCAAGTATAAAGACTATGAAGCTGGACCAGGCCTGCTGTGTTCCAGAAACAGCAAGGAGGCCTGCAATGGGGCAGGAGCTCAGAGAGCAAGGGGCAAAGTGGGAGGTGAGCTGGGAGAGGAAATGGGGACCAGGAAGTGGAAGACCTGGGGGTCTGGCTAATGCCACAGGAGTCTCATTTCTTTAAAAGGCTGGGCTGGTCCAGGGCAGGAGAGACTTCTGCACTTTGATCCTTTCCTTGATTTTGACATTTTCTGTGTGTAATCCTAGGGGAGAAGAGAAGAAGGGGAGGAGAGTTCTGGGCATAAGAGGGAGGGACTTGATCTGACTCAGGTGTTCAAAGGCTCCCCCTGGCTTCTTAGGGGAAAAGGGCTGGAGAAAGCTGGGAGCTGGTGAGGAGGCTGCTTAGACAAGGCTAATGAAGGTGGGACCAAGTGAAGCCATGGGGGCAGGGGAAAGTGGGTGGATTCTAAATATACTTTAAAGATAGAACTGACAATTTCCTGAAGAACTGGATTTGTGATGTGAAGACAAAGAGGAATCAAGGATGACTGCGAGGTTTGTTGCCTGTGCAGCTGGAAGAATGGGGGATTCGTTCATAAGACTGGGAAGACTGAGAGGAGATCAGGTTTAGGGAGGAAGATCAGGAGCTCGGCTTTATTTATTATTATTTTTTAATGTTGGATATCATTTATTTACTTTTTAAAATATATATTTTTTTATGGGGGAGACCAAGATGGCATCATAGGTAAACACCTAAACAGCTGCCTTGCACAACAATTTCAAAATTACAACTATAAGACAAAACGGATACACTCCAGAACCACAGGAAAGCTAGCTGAGTGGAAATACTACAACTAGAAGGAAAGATAAAAGCACATTGTGACTCAGAGGAGCTTCAAAAGGCTGAAGTATGGAGATGTGCAGGCAGAGAGGATAAGCAGCTGAATGCATGGACAGCTGAGTGTGTGGCTGGCTTTCTAAAGCAGGAGGGAGACAAAAGCTCCCGACTGAGCTGAACTCCAATTCCAGGTGTGTTTCTGGGAACCCAGACTCATTTGGGGAGCAACTGGACTGTCTGGCAGTGGGCAAGGGTGGTTTTCTCTCAGAGGTGCCTGCAGTGATTACTGAGGGACACTGAGATCCAGGGATCACTTAGGGCAGGGCTGATGGGAAGCAAAGGCTGTCGCTCCACCCTGAAACTCTGCCCCATCCAAGCTGAGCACAGAGGCTTTTGCAATTTTGCAAGTCTTGTCCCATAAGTGTGTCTCCAGCACAGAAGTTCTCCCGACGTAGACACAATTGATCCTCACAGCCAATTGTCCTGGAGGTCAATTCCTCCCACTGATACCAACAACAATCAAGACTTAACTACAACAAGGTTGAGCACACAGGTCCACAAAGGGGTTCACCAAGAGTGTCCACCTCAGGTAATGAGAGGCTGAGCCGATGGGCCCTATAGGACACCTATCACACAAAGCTACTCCACCAACTCAGGGAAGCAGCAAAAATGCAGAGACAAAGAAACAGATCACAAATGAAAGAAATGGAGGAAAGGAAACAACTGGATATAGAGCTCAAAACCATGGTCATGCCCTAACCGGTTTGGCTCAGTGGATAGAGTGTTGGCCTGTGGATTGAGGGTCCCAGGTTCAATTCCAGTCAAGGGCATGTACCTTGGTTGTGGGCACATCCCCAATGGGAGGTGTACAGGAGGCAGCTGATCAATGTTTCAGCTGATTTCTCAACAGAAACTATGCAGGCCAGACGGTAGTGGCAAGAAATATTCAAAGTGATGGATAGCAAGAACCTATAACCAAGATTTCTCTAACCAGCAAAGCTATCATTCAGAATTGAAGGTCAGATAAAGAGCCTCAGAGATAAGAAAAATATAAAGGAATTCATCACCACCAAACCAGTATTATATGAAGGACTGAGAGGTATTCTTTAAGAAGAGGAAGAAGAAGAAAAAGGTAAAGACAAAAATTATAAATAACAAATACATGTCTATCCACAATTGAATCTAAAAATCAAGTGAATAAGCCCTAACTGGTTTGGCTGGTTAGAGCATCGGTCTGGGGACTGAAGGGTCTCAGGTTCAGTTCTGGTCAAGGGTGTGTACCTTGGTTGCAGGCACAACCCTAGTAGGGGGTGTGCAGAAGGCAGCTGATCTTCTCTCTCATTGATGTTTCTAACTCTCTTTCTCTTTTCCTCTCTGTAAAAAAATAAATAAATAAATAAAGTAAAAAATAAAATATATTTAAAAAATAAAAATCAAGTGAATAAAAAAATCTGATGAACAGAATAAACTGATGAATATAATAGAATTAGGGGCATAGAAAGAGAGTGGACTGACAATTCTCAGGAGGAAAGGGTTGTGGGAGTGTGTGGAAAGAAACTGGACAAAAAGCATATACTTATGGATGAGGACAGTGAGGGGGAGGTAAGGCAGAGAGTGGGGTGGGAACTGGATGGAGGGGAGCTATGGGGGGGGGAAAGAGGAACAATTGTAATAATCTGAACAATAAAGATTTATTACATTAAAAATAAATAAATAATAAATAATAAAATAATAAAAATAAAATATATTTTTTATTGATTTTAGAGAGGAAGGGGGAGGTAGAGAGAGATAGAAACATCCATAATGAGTGAGAATCATTGATTGGCTGCCTTCTGTACACTCCCTACTGGGGATGGAGTCTGTAACCTGGGTGGGTGCCCTTGACCAGAATCCAACTGGGACTATTCAGTCTGCAGGCCCACACTCTAACCACTGTGCCAAACCTGCCAGCTCCATATATTTAAACTATAGGCCCAGTGCAGGAAATTCGTGTGTGTGTGGGGAGGGGGAAGGGAGGGGAAGGTGCGGGGAGGTTGTCCCTCAGCCCAGTCTGCACCCTCTTCCAATCTGGGACATCCTTCTCACAATCTGGGCCTACTGGCTCCCAACCGCTTGCCTGCTTGCCCGTCTGATTGCCTGATTGCCCCTAACTGCTTCTGCCTGCCAGCCTAATAACCCCTAACCACTCTCCTGCCAGTCTGATCAATGCCTAACTGTCCTCCCCTGTCAGTAAGGTTGCCCCCAACTGCCCTCCCCTGCTGGCCTGGTAACCTCTAACTGCCCTACCCTGCCATCTGGCCTAGTTGTCCCCAACTGCCCTCCCCTGCCGGCCATCTTGTGACCACATGGGGTGGCCATCTTGTGTGAGGCCATGATGGTCAATTTGCATATCACCACTTTATTATATAGGATTTGAGATTCCTATTAATGTGGCAAGGTCACTTATCTGTATGCATTAACTTATTTATTGTTGTCCACCATGTTAGCCACTTGAGAACTAGCCACGCTTATCATGCCCATCACCCCACCCCCAAGAACCGGGCTTGGCAATATAGGAGTTCAGTGAATGTTGAAGTCCAAAAAGTCCTCTACCTTCCCAGTCAGCCAGTGTCTATTCCAGTTTACCTAACCTAACTCCACTGTCCATTTGATGAATCCTTCCCATTATTGTTCAAACGTCCTTCTCCACGAAGGCTACCCTGACTACTTCACATTTACGCTCATGCTTGATTTTTCTCAATAACACGTTTCACCTTCGAATATACTATATAATCTTTTTTTAAAAATATATTTTATTGATTTTATACAGAGAGGAATTGAGAGGGACAGAGAGTTAGAAACGTCGATGAGAGAGAAACACCGACCAGCTGCCTCTTGCACACCCCCCTCTGGGGATGTGCCCGCAACAAAGGTACATGCCCTTGACCGGAATCGAACCGGGACCTTTCAGTCCGCAAGTCGACGCTCTATCCACTGAGCCAAACCAGTCCCGGCATACCATGTAATCTTAAAATTTTGTTTTCCCTTACTAAAAAGTAGCTCCATGAAGGCAAGGATTTTTGTCTATCTTGTTTTCTGCTGATGCGTACAACATGGTCTGGCACACAGCAGGCGTTTAATAAATACTTGCTGAATTTGTGTTGCGGAGTGGGACTTCAATCCCGCCGAGCGGGTTAAGGCCTGAGGCTGGTGAATCATTCCCGACGGGTCCCGCCCACAGACGAGACCGCGCTCGCGCGCTCCTGCGGGAGAAGGGGCGCGGCTGCTACCGGAGCCTGGGGGCGGTGGGGAAAGTGGACTCTGCGCAGGCGCGGAGATTCCCGAGGACGGAGCGTCCCAGCGCTTTCCAGGGCTGCAGGCGCGCGCGCGGGAGGGCGGCGGCGGCGGGTGCGCAGGCGTGGCGGGCAGTGCGCAGGCGCGGGCCGAGGGCGGGCTGAAGCAGCTGAAGCGGCGGCGGCGGTAGCGGCAGCGGCAGCGGCAGCGGCAGCAGCTCGGGCAGAGGGGCGGGAGCTGAGGCGGGAGCGGACCGGCTGGTGGGCGAGCGAGAGGCGGCGGAATGGTGGACTACCACGCGGCGAACCAGTCGTACCAGTACGGCCCCAGCAGCGGGAGCAACGGCGCCGGCGGCGGGGGTAGCATGGGCGACTACATGGCCCAGGAAGACGACTGGGACCGGGACCTGCTGTTGGACCCGGCCTGGGAGAAGCAGCAGCGCAAGGTGCGCGGCCTGCGGGCCGGACCGGCTGGAGGGGGCCGCGAAGGGGGTTGGAGGTCCTGGGACGGGATTGGAGGGTCTGTGATGGGAATTGGAGGATCTGGGGTGGGTTTGGAGTCCTGAAAAAGAATTGCAGAACTTGAGCAAGAATTGGGACTCTGAAAAAACAATTGGCGGCCCAGTGGGAATGTGGAAGTCTAAGGAAAAGGACTCGGGGAGCCGATGAAGGAATTGGAAGGTTGGGCGGGGAGTTGGGGAAACCAAGAAGGTGATTGGAGAATCTCAAATGGAATTGGGGTCTGAGGCGACATGGAAGGGCCGGGCGCCAAGAGGGACGGGGGAGTCGAATTTGCGGGTCCGGACAGGACGGGTTGGAGTCTGAGAGGAGCCGGAGGGCGGAGGGCCATTCGGAGTGAGGGAAGGTTGGAGGGGGTTGGTTGTGGCAGCAGCAGGGTGGGGGTGCTGAAGGGGACGAAGGCTCGGAGGCTACGATGGGTGGGAGAGTGAGAAGGGATTGAGGAGCCAGAGTAGTAAGAGGACCAGGGTCAGGACGTGGGAAGGAGAGGGGCTAAGGAGAGGGTGTGGAGACCTGGGCTGGGGTGTGGGGAGGTGTGGGGGGAGGGAGGTCTGGGCAGGGACCTGTGAACAAGAAGTTCCTGAAGGGGGTGAGGTTTATTCTGGTGCCCCCTTTTGAAGGGAAAGGGGGAGGTAGGCTGCGGGTGGGAGAGGCTGCAGGGGGATGGAGAGCATTTGGCACTGTTTTGGGAGAGCTTTCTGAGAACTGGTGGAAGGTGGAAGGTGCAGCGAAGCCGGGACTGGGAGCGGGGAGGAGCTGCGGGAAGGCCGATGCGGGGGGAGCTCAGTGAGGAAAAGGAAGGGCTCGCTGGGAAGGAGTCCTGTGCTGGAGAGACCGGGAAGGCGTTGTGTGTGTGTGGGGTGTGTGTGTGTGTGTGTGTGTGTGTGTGTGACGGTGCAGCTCCGGGCTGGAAGAGTGTGCTGTGAAGGTTGGAAAGTAGGAAGAGTTGTGTTGGGGGAGGGGCACACGAAGAGCTCCTAAGCTGGGTCTGTGTTACGGGGCACTTTGGGGTGTGGACGCAATTTACGGGGCACTCGCAGATCGAGAGGGAGATAAAGGAAGTGAAAGGTAAGAGAAGGTTGGAGCGTGTGCTGAGAGCACTGTGTGAGCAGGCGGGCGTGCCGAGGTGGGTGGAGTTGGAAGCATTGAATGTGTTCCGGAGGTCTGCATTTTCTTCCCAGGTTTGTTACTGAACCATTCTATGGTCTTGGTAAGACCTGATCTCAGTGCAGTGCTCTCTTCCAGTCCAGCAAAGATGGACGTGTGTGGTACTGGGGCTTTGGAAGCAGACTCGGATTTGAGCTGAGGAAAGATGTGTGTGTGTGTGTGTGTGTGTGTGTGTGTGTGTGTGTGTGCGCGCGTGCTTGTGCGCGCGCTGCTCTGGGGCTCCGTGCAGGCAGTCCGGTCCGGAGGGGAAAGGGTGAAGGGAGCAGCTGTTCCAAGCCCTCCCTGGGGTGGGGCCTAGCATAACCTTGGGTAAATTACCAACCTCCGCTTGAATTTCCTCCTCAGTGATGGGGGTGGCGTCCTTACCTGTAGCCCCACCTGCCTCAGAGTGTGCAGGTTGAGATAATCTGACATAGAAATGCTTTTTAAGGGGAACTGGATATCTTTTCTGCAGTTGGAACAATTATTACCTGAGGCACTGCCAGCTTGGAAAAGATTAAGAGTTGCCAACAGACCTGGAAAGTTGGGAGGGGAACAAAGAGCCATGGGGTTGTTTAGGAGAATGTCTGAGATCTGTCTTCTCTTGCTCCAGTTGCTTGAGAAGTGCAGGAAAGGAAACCTTCCTTTTCCCTCCCTTCTTCCACTGCTCCCCAAGTGACTCCTTTTGCTAGCTCAGTTCCCTCTCTGGGAGGTAGTGTATGCTCCTTTGTGGTAATGGTTCCCTTCACACAGGGTGAGGCTGGGTGTGGACCAGGACTCACCAGAACCCCAAGGCCTTGCTGCTGTGTGTCATTTTCCCTCCTTCCATCCTCAGTGACCAGGCAAGGTTGAAGGAAAGAGTGGCTCAGTCTGTTGTAATACCAGTGCTTTAGGTTCTCAGTAAGGGCCAGTTTCCAGTACGTCCTGCTTTATACCTTCTACAGCAAATATCTACAGAGAGCTGTTTTTTTGGGGAAATTTACTTTATTGCTGTGCACTTTCCTATTATGGGGTAGGGATCCTTTATGGGGGAAAAAAGAAAGAGTAATGGGAAGGAATATGTACACATGTTTGTGCTGTTCTCTTTCTAAGAGGACCCTCTCCCACCCCACCCCCACACACCCAAACAGGATAGTTGGATTTTTCTATGTTGCAGTGTTACTTTAGTGAATGACAGATTGCCTTCTTGCCTCTTCAAGGCTGAGCCACTAGTCACAGGGAGAATGGCAGTTCTGTAAATGTCTTGTGCATACTAATAAAAGGCTGTGTCCAGGACATCCGTATGCTCTTAAATCGTATGGAATTGAATTCTTCTAGGACTTAAACAAGGATTGGCCCAAGTCACAGGATGTTTGTGGCTTCTGTGGTTTTTATTTTTACGTAAAGTTTTTACCTTTGCTCTGACTTCTAGGGATCTCTGTAACCAAAGCATTTCCTGATAAGTAGGTTATGCAACAGTTATGACACCCTAGAAGTTCTGGGGAAGGACAGGTCTGATTTTTGAGTAAGTTCTCCAACAATTATAGTTCTGGGCTACAGTTCCCTCTTCCAGTTTCTAAAAGAAGGAATTGGTTTCTGAAGCTGGAACTTGTGTAGCCTGGTCACCACCTATTCTCCTAGATAGGTGAGGTCTCGTGACAGCTGCCCCAGAACTTATCACAGCAAGAGGAAATGCTGCCTTTGCTAAGCTTGCATGTTCACCGAAACATCACTGTTTACCGGGCTTTGGTGTTTAGATCTTGACCTTTGGCTCAGGCTGTATCAGATGTGAGTTAATTATTTGAAAGTTCTGATGGTGTTTTGTTTTTCTCCAAGAAATTGATTTCAGAGAGAAAGGGTGAGGGAGAGAGAGAGAAACATCAATGATGAGAATCATTGATTAGCTGCCTGCTGCACAACACCTACTAAGGATTGAGCCTGCAACCTGCACATGTGCTCTTGACCAGAATTGAACCAGGAACCCTTCAGTCCGCAGGCTGATGCTCTCGCCACTAAGCCAAACCAGCTAGGGCCCAAGAAGGTGTTTTGTGTGTTTTTTTAGGTTGATGATGGAGTCCCCAAAGAAACCATCTGTTATTTTGTTCCATTATTCTAATTGCTTGCCTCCTAGAATCTGGATAAGACTAACATGTCCTTTGCAGTTTTCCAAATTGAATAACATACTTACAGAAAAACAAAACACACAACCACCACCACCAAACTCTGTTGCCATTTAGAAATAAGACTGGGGGAGTGGGGGCAGGTATACTCTGCCTTCAGGAAGAGGGGTAGGGGAAGCTATTCAGCTGCTAGCACTATATATTTTCCTTCTCCCATGATGTGTTTTATTTTTTTTATTATTATTTTTTTAAATATATTTTATTGATTTTTCACAGAGAGGAAGGGAGAGAGATAGAGAGCTAGAAATGTCGATGAGAGAGAAACATCGACCAGCTGCCTCTTGCACACCCCCTACTGGGGATGTGCCCGCAACCAACGTACATGCCCTTGACCGGAATCGAACCTGGGACCTTTCTGTCCGCAGACCGATGCTCTACCGCTGAGCCAAACCGGTTTCGGCCCATGATGTGTTTTAGAACAAGGCTTTTATGATTATTGCAGAAGTGGTGAGGTGTGGGAAGATGGCCTAGGAGTTCAGTGTCCCTTGTAGCCACTCATACTGATTCAGTTGAGAGCTGAAATCTGGTTGGTGCTGTGCAGTGGTGCCTGCTGCTTCATCTAATCTCCAGTAGATCAGGATGTGGACCCAGGATTGCCCTCTGCCTTTTGAAACACCCTCCCTGGTTCCAGCTTCAGAGACCAATAAGGAGACTACTTTACAGCAGGAGCTGACTCACTCTTCAGTTGGAAACTGGTGCTAATGGTTTTATTTAATGGCAGCCGATTGCCTGGCCTCGAGTGGGCTGCTGTGTGGGGAAAGCTTGGTGAAAGTTTTGGAGGAAAACAACCCAGGAAATCAGGGTGGTGTTTTAATACTCAGGTGCTGCTGCTGCTAAACTCCTGAGATGCAGTCAGGAAGGTCAGTTAAAATGTAAGATTGCACTCAAAATGTCCTCTTAATCAGATGTCAGGACAGCAGAGTCAAGGCTTCCAATCTTAAGCCTCGGGTGGGGAGTTTCTGCCATTTAAACATATACTACAGTCATGGCAGATTTTGGCCAGACACTGCCCATTTTCAGAGTTAACTGAATGAGTGGTGTAGGTTATCTGGCAATGTTATTTAGCAGATGACTGCAAAGAGAATGGAGCAAAAAAAGAATTGATTTGGGAAGGCTCAAGGAATTTGAGACTGTGAACACTAGGCTTTTGCTGTAATATTGATTTATACTGTGCTGCAACTTATACAGGCCTTTGACCAGATCTAAGGATTGTTCTTTTTACAGTATATATATATTTTTAAAATATATTTTTATTGATTTTTTTACAGAGAGGAAGGGAAAGAGATAGAGAGTTAGAAACATCGATGAGAGAGAGTTATCGATCAGCTGCCTCTTGCACACCCCCTACTGGGGATGTGCCCGCAACCAAGGTACATGCCCTTGACCGGAATAGAACCCGGGACCCTTCAGTCCGCAGGCCGAGGCTCTATCCACTGAGCCAAACCGGTTTCAGCTACAGTATATATTTTTATATTTTTTATTTTTAGTAATCCTCATCCGAGAATATTTTTCCATTGATTTTTAGAGAGTGGAAGGGAAGGGTAGAGGCAGAGAAGCATCGATATGAGAGACACATCAATTGGTTGCTTCCTACATTTGCTCTGACTAGGGCCAGGGATCAAGCTTACAACCGAGGTACGTGCCTTAACCGGAATTGAACCTGGAACCCTTCAGTCTGCAGGCCATCACTCTATCCAGTGATCCAAACCAGCTAGGGCTAAGGATTGTTCTTTAAAAATAAATACATACATACATACATACATACATACATACATAGCTGTTTTATTTGTGGGTGGGGGAGAGCAAAAATAATTAGCAAATATCTAACTTTGAAGTTTTCTGAATAGCTAACCTGTCAACATATTTATCTCTTCCCTGATATTAGTATATTCTAGATCCCCTTGCTTTAATCCTTATTTCTTTCACTTAGTGATGTGCTGCCTTTATTTATGTATTTATTTTACAGAATAACAAAAGCATTCCTGTTACCTTAAGCCTTTCCCCCCTTTCTTTTTCATGGAAATAGGAGGCAAGTGATAGCAATTTGGTAATTCAATGGCAGTGGTAACTGAAACACTGACCTACTAAAAAAGTAGGCGGAAGTTTCTACTTGGACAGATACAAATCCCTTCATCCATGAGGTTTGAAAGAAGTCTTTATATCATGGGTGGCTTGAGTCTCCAGGAAAAATTAAAGCACATATATAAGGAAAGTTAGTATTACAGTATTGGCATTCTAGGCACCAGAATTTGTTCAAGTGTCGGAAAGTGGACAAGTAACACTTGCTTTTCTTGAAGAAGGTTTATGAGTATCCCAGGTATCAAGTAGTGTAAGGTTCAGTGAATCAAGAGAAACAAAAAACTTAAAATTCCAATCTCTGTTTAAATAGTTCTGTGATTGGGAGGAGAAATTAACCAACTGGCTGGGAGGATAAGGACCATGCCTCCTCCAGAAAGTGGAATCTTTGCATACATTTAACTGGCAAGAGTGCTGACACAGGGTTTGGGAAGCTTTATCCAAGTAGTGGTCCCTGAGTTTATAAAAATCCCTGAGGCATTTGCCTGGGTGGCGTGTGTTGTTCTATGTCCTGCCCCATCTCCTTTCCCTCATAAACAACAGATGCCTCTATTTGGAATGTCCGTGGAAAGTCTAAAAAATCTGGTTGTGTAACTTACTTGCTTTCTCTTTAGTCTGGGCAGCAGTTACTCCGTCCTTTTTCTTAAATGTAATTTATTGAAGTGTTATCTAAAAGTGAGTGGATTGAGCTTCCTTGGGATTTGCTATTTGCTCCTTGTTTCTGTATTGGCTCCTGCCTTCCCAGGATGAGTCCTCATGCCCACAAATGTGAGGAACCATTCTGTTTGCAGAAGGGACAGTGGTTGCTCAGCCAGAGCAGTTGTCCCACCCCCACCTGCGTTTTTCCTAAACCAATCATTTGTGATTTTTCCTACCCAGTTTTACATACTTTGTAGCTTTAAGTAAATTTGTTTTCTTAAACTTGTTTTAAAAGGGAAAGTTGTGAGTGTGGTAAATGGAAAACCCAGCTTCTCTGGCCATAAATAGAAAAATGGCAAAAATAAACAGGCTGAAAACAATAATGTTGCTAAATTCTAGCTAGGTATTATTCCTGCTGAAGGCTCTGAGCCAGAGGCCTGCTCCCTTTGTTAAAAAGAGATTGGCAGGCCCAGCTGACAAGGCTCAGTGGTCATGGTTTGATTCCTGGTCAGGGCACATGCCCAGGTTGCAGGCTTGATCTCCATTGTGGGGTGCGTAGCATGCAGCCAATCAATGAATCAAAGATCCTCTTGCTCTTTCATCATTGATGTGTCTATCTTTCTTTCCCTTCCTTTCTGAAATCAGAGAGAGAGAGAGAGAGACAGACAGACAGACAGACAGACAGTGCTCTGGCTGGTGTGGCTGTGCATCAAAGGGTTAGATTCCCAGTTGCGGACTTACCTGGGTTGCAAGTTTGATCTCACTGCATAGGAGGCAACAAATTAATGCCTCTCTCACATCCATATTTCTCTCTGTGTCTTTCTTCCTCTCGCCCTTCCAAAATTCAGTGGAGAAAATATCCAGGTGAGGATTAACAACAAATAAAAAAATAGTAAACTTATGAGAGAGAGAGAGAGAGAGAGAGAGAGAGAGAGAGAGAGAGAGAGAGGTAGGTATTGGTGAGGTGCTATCAAACAGAGACTTTCTCTTTGAAGTAATCAGAAGGTTTACAAGAGAATCAAAGGGAATAACTTTCTCATTGTGATTCAAGGTTTAATATAGAATGTGGATAAGCTTAAACTCTACCATGTGTGCATGCCACCTTGGAAAAACTTTGTCACTGGACTCAGGGCAGAGTGACATACCCAGGTATACACAGCCCATTTTGCTTGCCCAGTATCCTACCAGACTTGAACATGTCGCTCATAGCTGGCTGACCTGGGATTTATCTTTGCTTCCAAATGTTAGGATTTTTTTATTTTATTTTATTTTTTTTTTACAGAGGAACGGAGAGGGAAAGAGAGTTAGAAACATCTATGAGAGAGAAACATTGATCAGCTGCTTTTTGCACACCTCCTACCAGGGATATGCCCACAAACAAGGTACATGCCCTAGACCAGAATTGAACCTGGGACCTTTTAGTCTGAAGGCCGGCACTCTCTATCCACTGAGGCAAACTGGTCAGGGCTAGGATTTTTTATTTTTATTTTTTAGGAAACCAGGGCCACATGGTAAGTTTAAGAATTGCAATTTTAGCACTTGTTCCCCATACACCTTTTTCTTTTTTTAGAGAGGAAGGAAGATGGAGAGAGAGAGAGAGAAACATCAATGATGAGAGAGAATCATTGGTGAGCTACCTCCTGCACACCCCACATTGGGGATGGAGCCCACACCCAGGGATGTGCCCTGACCGGAAATCGAATCATGACCTCCTGATTCATAGATTGAAGCTCAACCACTGAGCCATGCCTCTGGGCACCTTTTTCTTTTTAAGACTCCAGCTTTCTTACACATATACACTTAAAGTTTGGCTGCTTCCATGCATCAACTATACTGCTACTCCATCTGGGTATTGGAATCCTGAATTCTGAAAGGAAAGCAGTGCTCTCCTGCAGAGTTAAGAAAGGCTTATTTAAATGTTTTTCTTCCAAATATCAGAGTAGAACAGATTCTTTGTCTTCCAGTGGAACTATCCAAATGGTGCAGAAATTGTTGGAAGTGGCAGTTACTATGTAAAACAGTGAAGTCATCTTGGGAAATATTTGTGATGGTGTTGAAATGATTGAATGGGATGCTAGAGCACTAGCAGTACAATAGCATTTGTGTCTACAGCTTTTGGTAGGAATAAAGAAGACACTGTGGTTTGTTTTATGCTATTTAAAGTTTCTTCCCCAGAGGTGTGGGGCTGAGTGATGTTTGTCACTGGCTTTCTAGTGGGTTTTTCTTTTAATCTTTTCCCCATCCCTGAGAGCTGTTGAAGTAGGTGGAAGGCATAGTCCAGGTGGATGGGAAGGCAGGCAGCACTCCTTACTCCTTGTTCTCCATGTGTAAAAGGAACATATTTGGTTTTTTAATTTTCAAAAAGCCTAAGGTAAAGAGTTTTCATATCTTACCTCCTGTGTAGTAATGAATCTGATTCAGCTCTTAAGAATGTCTTAATTAGTCTGGCCCCTGTGGTTCAGTGGTTGAAAGGTTGACCTATGAACCAGGAGGTCAGGGTTCGATTTTCAGTCAGGGCACATGCCTGTGATGTGGACTCAATCATTAGTAAGGGGTGTGCAGAAGGCAGCCAATCAATGATTCTCATCATTGATGTTTCTATTCTTATACCCCCCTTCTTATCTCTCTGAAATCAATAAAAATATATTTTAAAAAAGAATGTCTTAATTAGCAGCCATCCAGGATGGGGGTGTGGCAGGAAGTAAAAGTTGCCTTTCTTCCTTTCTTTTCTTCTTTCCTTCCTTCTTGTTTCCTTCTTTCTTTCTATAACGCTTCATTTTGATGCCTGAAGAAGGCCAGTTTGAAGTTAGTAAAAATCTCAGAAGGAAGTTTGAAAGTGATTCAACAACTTAGGTCGTGGAGGTTGTTTCTTCAGCTTGCATTGTTGAAATGGTAGGCGTTCCTTTACCAAGCTCGAAGGGCAGTGCTGGAAGTCAAAGCCTTAGTATGCCAATGTGTGAACAGTCACACGTTAGTGTTCTATCTGTCTAAATCTGGGTGTATGAATGAGAGGTATTTGGTTGATATTACCATAGAAACTGAGTTGCTTACTTACTGTTTTGAGAGGAGTGCCTTTGAACCAGAGGGAGGCATCTCTAATGGTGGAATGTTGGTTTCACTGGACAGAAATTTTATGCTGCTAACTGGTCTCAGGAAAATACTCTCATGCATACTGGGTAGGGGGACCAGGGACTCCTGTTCCTGACATAGGACTTGGGCCAGTCAGTTTTATCGACTAGGAGTGTGTATTTGCACATGAGAGAGGGAAAAGAAAAAGGAGAATACACTGTGAAAGCTGCTGTTGGTTTTGTGGCTGGGACGTGTGTTTTCTCTCTAGGCATTTTGAATTGGAATCTCAGCTATGTGACTTCTCAATAGCAGGGCAAAATGTGCCTGCATCTTTTGCCTGCTTTCACAAACACTGACAAAAAGAATGCAAGTTTCCAGCAAATCCCAGCACAGTTCATTGCATGATAACATTTTTTTAAAAATCCACTTCCGCCGAAACCGGTTTGGCTCAATGGCTAGAGCGTCGGTCTGCGGACTGAAAGGTCCCGGGTTCGAGCCCAGTCAAAGGCATGTACCTAGGTTGCAGGCACATCCCCGATGGGGGGTGTGCAGGAGGCAGCTGGTCGATGTATCTCTCTCATCGATGTTTCTAACTCTCTATCTAACTCTCATCCCTCCCCCTTCCTCTCTGTGAAAAATCAATAAAATATTTTTTAAAAATTCACTTTCTTCCTACTCCAACTCTGACAGTACATAAACCATTTCCCCCCTTTTTATTCCCCCTTCTTTTTTTTTAAAATATATAATATATAATTTTTTTTTTTTTTTTTTTTTACAGAGAGGAGGAGAGGGGGATAGAGAGCTAGAAATGTCGATGAGAAACATCGACCAGCTGCCTCTTGCACACCCCCTACCGGGGATGTGCCCGCAACCAATGTACATGCCCTTGACCGAAATCGAACCCGGGACCCTTCAGTCCGCAGACTGACGCTCTACCACTGAGCCAAACCGGTTTCGGCTATTCCCCCTTCTTTAAAGAAATGAGCATTAGACTCAGTGTCTGGTAAAAATATTAAATGCTTTTACCAAGTGTGTGTGTGTGTTTTTTAAATATATATATTTTATTGATTTTTTTACAGAGAGGAAGGGTGAGGGATAGAAAGTTAGAAACATTGATCAGCTGCCTCCTGCACACTCCCTAACTGGGGATGTGCCCCTAACCAAGGTACATGCCCTTGACCAGAATCGAACTTGGGACCCTTCGGTCTGCAGGCTCTATCCACTGAGCCAGACTGGTTGGGGCCCAAGTGCTTCTTTGCCTGTTACTGGCATGACTTGTATTTGGAAGAGTCAGTTGTTGTTTTTGTTATTTTTAAATGTTATTAGGTTTGTATGATCTTCCAGTTTTGGCCTATGAAATAAACTCAGCTTCAGAATTCAAAATGTCTGGAAGCAGTCAGCTTGCCAAGCTTGTTCAACGGCAGTCTGATGAATCAACCCTTCTTACAGGCTGTCTGCTAACCAGTCTTGGAAGGTATCCAGACGGTAAACATCACCAGGATTGTGAGGCAGGTTTTTTTTTTGTTTTGTTTTTTTTTAAAATAATTTGAGCTATGCTGCCAAGTCTGGTAGGATTTGACTTTCTGAAAAACAGAATGGTCTGTATCAAGATGTCTTTTTCAGAGATGTCAGGTCTGAAGTCACCCAGTACTATGTCTACTGGTGGGGTGAAAGGGAATACCTAGACCAGTTTGAAGGGCCTTAACCATTTTGAGAAAAACTTTCCCTTTCCTTTTTAACTTCCATTAATTCACAACTCAGGGACAACCCACAGAAAGGAGCTGTAAACCTTTTTAGGGGAGATTGAGCCAAAGCTGGGGAAGGTGAGCAGCTCTTACCTGCTGCACAGAAACATTCCAGAGATTCAAAGGGAACGAGCTTTGACCATAAAAATAGACGCTCACAGTGCATTGAGTTCTCTTAGCAGCTACCTTGGACTTGAGAAAGTTCTGGGCTTCTTTAATAAACAACTACAAGGCAGTCCTTGCCAAATACGGCCTGCTACAGGGCCATAGGGTTAGCTTAGGAGCATTTTTTTGCCTAAAAATAAATGCATGTTGCTATCAAACATTCCAAGCATAGTTTCAACATGAGACGTCTGAGTAGCCATTAGACTCTGTGGGTTCAGTTATGACAGAGTGTGGGCAGTTGAGGGGCTTTGAGAGCTGTTCTTTGCTTTAGGATTGGCCACTGGCTACCCTGATGACCAAATGCAAACCATCTTCCATCTCATTTCTATATGTTCTTTTTTTTCTTTAAATTTTTATATGTTCTTTATTTACAAGCTGGTGGGAGACAGAGAGCAAGCATAATAGCTAGCACATTGCTCCATACTAGACACTATTCTCAGTGCTTTACATGGACTGACTTGTGTAATCCTGGGAGGTAGATGTTGTTACCTTTATACGACAGGTGCAAAAAATGAATCCATGGAAATTTAAGCCACTTGCCCAAGTGACAGTGTCAGGATTTGAACCTGGAAGGTCTACCTCAAGCCTATGCTCTTATTTTTACACCAGTGAGGAAGAGAGAACCAAGAGGACACTGGACTAAGGCTGTTCTAAGCAGAGGGAACTAGAGTGTGGAGGCACGGAGAAGAGAAGGAAGGCCAAAGTGGTTCAGGGCAGGGCATGTTGAAAAGCTGGGCACAGCCAGATCTCTGAGACCTTGTTAGAATTGGTGGTGAGGCCTAGAATATGCAAATTTTGTCCCTTTTGGACTGTAGTAGGCCAGGAACCTCATGCTTCCAAAACTGTCACTTCAACCCTTTCCTCTCAGGCCTCCTGGACAGGCCAGACCAGAACTGACTTCTAAAGTGGGAATCCCAGGACTGGAGAACATTAAACCAAACAAAAGCTTCAATTATCTCTGTGATCATTGCTGCAGGAGACACCTGTGTTTGATTAAAGCCTTGGTAACTTTTAAATCTGGAGTTTTATGGCACTGTGTACTCCTATAGCTTTGTAGTGTCTCTCAGGGAGCTTAACTTTTACCCCATGAACAAATTCCAGCCCCCTTCAGTCCCATCAAGAGGCTGCTTGATTTACAAAGCATCTCTGGTAAAGTGTTGTGTTTCCTTCTTTGAAGTGGGAAGGCAGGAAGCCTGATTTTTTAAACTGGCTCTTCTCCTAGGTCCTCCCTTTCTCTGTAAATCCCTCTTCCATTTACTCAGTATTTCCCCCTTGTTTTCTTTGGTCTGGGAGACAGGCACGCAGGCCGATTCACTCTGAGGCGTTTAGCTTTCCAGACCCCACTGAAAGCCAATCCAGGAACTCGAAGATTTCATTTGGCCCGTGGCTCCCCATTTGAATGCACACCTTGTCAAACTAGTTATGTGGCTTTTACTCAGAGAGGGAGGAACAGAGAGAGCTTGGGTCTATCAATAGACACTCCTGACTGTACACACAGCATTCAGCAAGAAGCTCATGGATCATAAAATGTCCATTGTGAATATGGGCTGGGATTTTCTCTGCCCTGCCCTTGATGTGATTTGGCAGCAAAAATTAACCTTGTCGACACAATATAAAGGAGGGAATGAATATGAAGGTGTCTTTGTAATGGCATGGGCTGCTTCATCTGGAAAGAAGATGGTGAGGTTTCCATTCTCCTGGCAGCATACCGATGTGAACTTGTTAAATCTTTTAAGTAGCTGTATAGGAGGGGAGAAAAGTATGTGTATATGTTTATCCTTATTCTTTAAATAGGAAAAATAAAACTTTACCTTTATGCAAGAATGTGTTTGGTAAATGGAAAATGTGTCCAGTTCTATATTCCTACCCCACGTTTGGGATACAGCTGTAAGTTTCCACGGTGGGTAGCTTATGCATTTATGCTGAGCTGAACTTGCTCCAAGCTGTTCCTGCACTTAGAAAAGGCTTTCTTTGCGGGAAGCTGTCTCTTTTTATCACACTGTAAAAACTTGGGAGGTCTTTTGAAAGACCTTAGCAGTCGTCACTTGGGAGCAGAATTAGGGGCCACTGACCAAAGTGGGTCTGCATTTTATAGCCAACCAGCATCTTGTGTAACATGAGTTAGGGCTTCATGGGCTTTGGAGTCCAGCACTCAGATAGAAACATGACCGCCAGGGCCAGACGACAGCCCTCGCTGGGCCCCTCTGCAGAGGGAAGCTCTGCACCGAGCCTTTGGGGGTATGAGAGAAACCGGAGACCCGGCCCATGATCTCAAGGAGCTCACAGTGTAGTTGGGGAGAGAGCAAAGCCACATGAGACCTCAGGAGGACACTAAGCTGCACACCGACAAACCCACAGCTCTCTGGCCGTGTCCTGGGAGAGGAGAGGGGTGAATAAGGGCAGGTGGGGTCAGTCATGGAAACGTTCATAAAGGAGGTGAGTGTGCAGGAGGGGGGGGCCTTTTCCCCAGCTTCGTTCGGGAAGCTTTCTGGGGGAAAGTATTAAGGGGTCCTGTGTGTGCAACTGAACAATTTTCCTTAGCTGCCTCTTATGAGCAGTCCTACCAGGTCCTTCCCCTGATGAGCATTGTCTTTGTGGAGTTTCATGTTTGAGTCACTATGTTGGGTATTTCTTAGCCATACCTTGCGAGCTCTGAATAACAAGATCCTACTTTCTGAATCTGAATCCATTCACAGCCCCTGTTGCTTTCACGGCTGTAGTGAGCAGGTCAGACACCTTCCTATGTGGGAGTCTGCCCTGACTGATACTTAAAATATAAAATAAAATATGTCTATATTTTTTATTGATTTCAGAGAGGAAGGGAGGGGGAGAGAGACAGAAACATCAATGATTAGAGAGAATCACTAGTCAGCTGCCTCCAGTACACCCCACACTGGGGACTGAGCCCACAACCTGGGCATGTGCCCTACCGGTTATCAAACTTTGACCTCCTGGTTCATAGGTCAGTGCTTAACCACTGATCCATGCTGGCATTTGTTTTCAGAATAAGTACAGGCTTCAGAAAAAGAGGAATAGAGAAACCCCCCTCTTATGTTCAAGGATCTCTCCAAGCTTTGTGCCTTATGGCCCCTCCAGTGTGTGAAGCTGCCACTGCCCCTGGCTCACCCAAAGCTGGGACTGGTAGTTCTGTATTGAGATCATGGAAATGAATGGAGTTGACTCCTAGCAGGCTTGCTGGTTTTGGTGTGCCCAGCTAACATGCTGTCCTTGGAATAAAGGTAGCCTAGAAGTATTGTGCCTTGAGAGTTTATTCTTGCCTGTCAACCTCAGCTTCCAGGTGCTATTCTTTCTCTAAATAAATGCCTTAGAGCTGGCTTACGGAACTTAAGAGTTCCTATCCCAGGAAATACTCTAGTGAGTTTAAAAAAAAAACAAGGGGGAAAAAAAAAAAAAAAACCACCACAAAAAATAACACCTCATTCAGATGCTCATGGCTAATGATTCAAATACTTCAATGCCCTTGATATGAATTCCCAAACTTGACATACTTGAGTTGTACTCAAGCCCTGCTACAAGATAAGGTTGGGGTGCTGGCCCAGGCCTTTTTCTTCATGTGGTTTCAGGTTTGTTTGTTTTTTCTCTCCTAGATGATGCTTGAGAGCCATGACATAGCTCAGCTCATGCAAGTAATTTAGTGGATAAAATCATCCAGGAGAACCCAGCCTCTATCTCTTAAGCTGCCTGACACCAGTAGGTTTGCCGTGGGAGAATTTGGTGCGGATGGAGAGAATGGCAGGTGTCTCCTGGAATGAACCAGTCTCTGTAGCTTGGGCACTGGAGTCCTGCCTGTGTGTTAGGGAGAGGGCTGCAGGGTATTATCACAGCTCATTTCTGTTTCCTATTGCATTTTATTGCACCTTTCAGACAGGATCTGTCTGACTATCCTCAAGAGTTGCCTTTTTCCACCCCTTTGAAAAGTAAAGGAGTTAGGGAGGTGGGCATTTTTCCAGGAGAGAAATTGGGGCTCATTAGTTATAATTTGGAGGTGCATTGCTCTTCCCACATTTTGAGAGAGGTTTCTGGGGAGCTGTTGCATAGTATAACTTTCTTGCATGAACCCAGGTGCTGGGAGGACACACCTGCTCTGCCAGTGGGTTAGCCGATAGCACCCAGCCAACCCACCCCAGATAGGAGGCGGCTCAGGTGTCCCTGGGATTCAGGCTGTCTCTTGGCCCAAGCAGCTGCAACCTGGGAGGTGGTGTTGAGAGAGCAGAAGCTTCTGTGGGAGGGTGCTTCTGGTGACAGAACAAGGAAGTAGTGAAAGGTATGGTGTGGGGGGAGGGCTGGGGTCAGAGCACAGACACTAGAGCACATGTGTCAAACACAAGGCCCGCGGGCCAAATCCGTCCCGCCAGGCCTTGCAATGTGGCCCGCACCGCGCTGTCATCTCTGCACTCCGCTGCGTTTCCATCACAATGACAGTTTATGACTGTTCAGTAAACCATTCGGCCAGCGATTTAGGCTGGATTTTAGATTTTGGCCCCTTCTCTGATTGAGTTCGACACCCCTACACTAGAGCAAGACAGACCTGGGCTCCATATCTATCCAACACCTACTGGTCCTGGACACATGGCAGGACTTAAGTAAGCCTCAGTGTCTCTTGAAAAGGGCCATTATCCCATTTCTCAGGATGATTCTGGGATTAAATTAGATACATGGTATGTGTGAAACACTTGCACAGTGCCTGGCACATTGTCAGTGCTCAATAAGTGAAGCTTTTCAAAATGTTTTCAACACTTACCACCTGTGTCCAGGTGGGATCTGCTGCTTGAGCTTCCTCCTTAAAAGTGTTGAAAGTGTCTGCTGAAATGTGCAGCTCAGTGGAAAGCCAAACTATATACCTTCTTTTCTGAAGTCCTCCCTCAGGGAACTCTGAACCCTAAATCCAGCAGACTTCAAAGAAGCAGCCTCTGTCAAGTGGCAGCTGGCATTTGAGCTGCAAGTGACATAACATAGCCCTGTTCCCAGCCTCTGGGTCCATCTGGGCCTCATTACCTGGGAGGTAAGTTCGTTTTCAGAGTTGCAAGCCCTGAACAGTTTTGTGTCTCCATAAGCCATAGGCAGTGCTGGCAAGGCTCTTACATAAGTAACTTTGTTAAGTTTGGGATCAACCGAGGTGCTCTTTTCCTGTTCCCCTTCTTTCCCCTTCCCCCAAGGTAAGAACGAACAAACAAAAACTTACTGACTCAAGTTAGAAACAACCTAAGGCCTCAAGCTAGGCCACCTTCTCTCAATTGATAATGATGTGGAAACAGGAAGGCCTTCCCATTGATAACCCCAAAAATCACTGTCCCAAATGCTCTCATGTGGGGCTTGAGGTGTGTAGGATCCTGTGCCCACCTGCTGACCTGGAAAGAGGGACCATCGTTTAGCAGAGCCGTGCTCCTTCCAGGCCCCCTTCCTCAGTGCTGCTCATGCCTGCTGCTTCAGCCTCTTCCACCTTCCTCCTGCCCCTCCTCTTCCCGAGGTCACTTCCTGATGCCATTCCTCATTTTAGCCGCTATTCCCCCCCAAAAGCAATCAAATCCACAACCTAATAAGGCAAAAGAATGAGGAGAATGTCTGCCTCCCAGCCTCTCCCCTAACACAGCAGGCTCTAAGCAAATTTGGAAAATGTTACAACTGACTAGTGTTCGGGGGTGGGGGCAGCCATTTTTAGGAGCTGCTCTTTGTTGGCAGCAGGCGGGATCTTGTGGGAGGGCCACCAGGGTTGTGGTGGTTGACACCCATCTTATACAGAAAAGTGAACGGAAAGGAAAGTAACAGCCTGCATCAGCTGCACCTCCAGTTGGGATTCTACACATCAGAGGTATTCCGCACACACATCAAGAGTCCGCCTTGAAATCTGCTTGAAATCTTCCTTTGTTGCAACTGGCAAATCCAAACACTTGCTGCCTCTGAGAGGAGGAGCAGTTTTCCTCCCCTTGATTGTGCCAGGGTTAAATTAGCCCAGGCTTAATTAAACTGTGTCGACATTAAAGCCCCTGAAACCTGCCACATCTTCTGCATCATTAGTCCTCTCCAGTGCACATTTTCTGTTCTGGACTTGAGAGGAGGGACAAGCTCCTCTCGGAGCCCTGAGGGAGGGGTGCTGACTGGCCAGACCTGCTTGTTTCGGTAGGTCACATTTAGTAATTAACCTGGACATTCAGGGAGGGGGTAAAGGAGCTTCTGAGAGGGGATGAAGGCAAAGGAACCACCTAAAGATGGGAAGGTCTTTCAACTTACTAATTACCAGCAGGCATGCGGTTACCCATAAATGTATTTAATCCCGTAGCTGTAATTAAAATGCTTGATAAAAGCTCAGGGAAGTTTTTGTATTTTTAAAAGAAAAACAAAAAAATGTTTGACAGGATGGCTCAGAACAGGCGGAGAATTCAAGGCACAGGGCTAGTTTCCTGCCTTTACAGGAAATTAACTGCAAACAATATTGGTGACCTTGCCAAAGAGGCAAACCTGGGATGATGTCATTGTTCAAAGCTGTCACCACTAAGCATGGCCTATGGGGAGGAGAGTTTGCAGGATTACAAAAAGAGTGTAAATATGTGTGCTTAGTTGTTTCTAGAAGAGGCAAGTCATATGAAAAGCTGGGAAGAAGAGAAATCACAAGTTTTGGGGTCTTTGAAATATTCTTAGGTTCAACTTTCCTTGTTTTTCCAAGTTAAAATTCTCTTGCTATTTTTGCTCCTCAAAATGCTGCTGCTTTTTCAGAGACAGCCTTTTCTGAGCCATTTCCCATTTACTGGTAGTTCTTTCTTGAGTAACTGGCTGTTACAGTCTGGGATTTGTGACCCACAAGGCAGGGTGCTAAGTTAGGCAAGAGGTAAATGCCTGCTGCTGCTCTGAGGATGAGACGCTCCATCGTTAAGAAATGTGGAGTCCGCTGAAACCAGTTTGGCTCAATGGATAGAGCGTCAGCCTGTGGACTCCAGGGTCCCGGGTTCGATTCTGGCCAAGGGCATGTACCTGAGTTGTGGGCACGTCCCCAGTAGGGGGTGTGCAAGAGGCAGCTGATCGATGTTACTCTCATCGATGTTTCTGGCTTTCTATCTCTCTCCCTTCCTCTGTAAAAAATCAATAAAATATATTAAAAAAAATAAAAAAAAGAAAGAAATGTGGAGTCCTAGCCGATTTGGCTCAATGGATAGAGTGTTGGTCTGCGGACCAAAGGGTGCTGGATTCGATTCTAGTCAAGGGCATGTTCCTTGGTTGCAGGCTCTTCCCTGGCCTGGGCCCTGATCTGGGCTCATGTAGGAGGCAACCAATCAATGTGTTTCTCTGTCTTTCTCTCTCTCTCCCACTTTCCTTAAAAATCAATGAGGAAAATATTCTCTGGTGAGGATTAATAAAAAATACAAACTCACAAAAAAGAAGTGTGGAAACTGAGGCACAGAACTAGTTTAATTATCTGTTTCTTCCACAAAAACCATTTGGGAAATTACCAATGCCAGTGAGTTGGCATCTCTGAGTTAATCTTTTCAAATGCCTTCAGGAACTGTCTGGAGCATCTTTGAAAAAAGGATAAACTTTGCATCTTGTCATCTGGCTGGAAGTCTAACAGAAAAGCATAAACACAGTCTTAAAATGAAAGCAACAAAAATAAACTTGAACCAGCCCTGCATGAAAACATTAATGCAAAATATGCAAGCTGGCTTACTATTTATATGGCAGAAGGCAGTCATAAGAAGATCCAGGCCTGGTTAAGGAGAGAGATGTCTTTTGAGGTGCCTGTTCCTTAGAATTTCAAATAAACCATGGGTAATTTACTCAGATGGGATGTAATGTGGTGTCTGGTTTCATGCTTTTCACAGTCCAGTTTGTTGATGAAATACTAATGCAGGATCAGGATACAGTTGAGAGTGTCCATTGCACCCCCATCTCCATAAAAAACATCCTAATAGTTCTAGAAGAAAGTTTGAAGATTACTAGAAGAGCCATGTAAGTTACCTGTGGTGCACATCTTGTGATATGTTAGTATCCGTCCCCTCCACCCCTCATTCAATTGATATTTCCTTAGACTCTTAGACTTAGAAATACACTAAGAAAGAAAACCAATGTAGCTCTTGCCCTAATAGCAGTTACATTCCAGAGATGCAGACAGACAATGAATGGAATGATAGAAGTGAACCAGATATTTAGGGTGATATGTAGCTGTGAATACCACCTTTGGTTTACTGCTTATAGTTTAACTGCAATAGACACATTTCCTGGATTTGGAAAGGATATTTCCAACATGCTGTATGTGTCTAGGTGTTCAGGGCTACCTCTCATAAATCAACTTGCAGATGAGTCCTGAGTGTTTGGTTTTTGGTGTGTGGTTTCATAAGCTCCTCAGAGCTGCAGAGTCACCTTGAGATCCAGCTTTTCCTGAAACTATTCTGGCTTGGGATATATTGCTGGGAAGAGAAGACAAATCTAGGTAAGAAGGAAGAATCTCCTGGCCTAGGACACCAGACTTTCCAGGTAACCCCCATCAATGGTATCTAGAGTTTCTATGTGGGAAAAGCTTAGGTGGCTAGAGTTTCTATGTGGGAACAGCTTAGGTGGCTACCAAAGTGGATGGGTAGAAGATGCAAGCATGCTACTTTTTACTTAGATTAAGTAGTTACCTGAGCAGCTGGAGAGAAGCTGGTGGTGAGCATCATGATGGGGGGCGGGTGGCCATTGCCTGGAAAGATGATTGGTTGCCTTTGGATTGCTCAAGCTGCTGCTTAAGGGACTACTTTGTACTCTTGGAGCCATGTTTTTGTGGTAACTACCAGGAAGTTGGTGAAGTTAGCACCCTTTTTGGTTGGCTAATAACAATACCAGGGCTAACACCTCATGGTCTGTCTGTGGGGTTTTGTTTTGGGACACACTTTGGAAATTGTTCTTGGAATGCTGGTTCACTTGTTCATTAGGTAGCTTGAAGCAAGAGTTGAGAAAAGGAGGGAAAGCAGTTGCAGCCCAGTCCAAAATCTCTAGGCTCAGACTTCAATGTATGGAAAATTTACTGGTATTTAGTGGAAATAGCTATTCTTAGCACCAAATTTAAGTGTTGGCAGCTGAAGGGGGTCATTCCTCCAGGGCCCTACAGACCAGTAGATCTGGTGTTTCTAACATTGCCCTTTCTCAGCTTTCTAGCCCCACCATTTGGATAGGGTACCTGGAAAGAATGTCTCCTAGGTCCCCCAGGAAATTTGGTGCTTCCTCTCAGGGAAGCTGGAGACCGCATAACACCCTCCACTCTGACCTGGGATTTTCAAGTCATGTGGGAATGCAGGTCAAAAGAGGCTGGAAGCTGAGCAGGTACATCTCCACCCTCAGTCCCCTTTCAGGAATAGTGAGGACAGGAGACTCCATGAGTGGTGCTGTCATCCAGGCCATTGTGAAGGGAATGGATGTGAGTGTTCCATTTTCTTCTGGAGCTCTGAGGAACTGTTGTCCTGGATTATTATAGGGCAGGTGACAACCAGTGAAGTAGCCTGGACAGGACAGACACTACTTAGTTTCAGTTGATTGTGGTCAGGTGTGCATGAGGGCCTGGGACTTCATATTTATATATATATATATATATATATATATATATATATATATATATATATATATATATATATATATATATATATTTTTTTTTTTTAATAAATCTGGCTGCAACAGTTATCTTTTTTTTTTTTAATATGTTTTATTAATTTTTTTTAAAGGGAAAGGGATAGAGAGTTAGAAACACTGATGAGGGAGAAACATCGATCAGCTGCCTCCTGCACACTCCCAACTGGGGATGTGCCCTCAGCCAAGGCACATGCCCTTGACCAGAATCGAACCTGGGACTCTTGAGTTCACAGGCCAATGCTCTATCCACTGAGCCAAACCAGTTAGGGCTATTTTCGTAGAATTTTGAAACCCAGAATTATATGGGGCGATTAATTAAACTTAAAAACCCTAAGAACTATCTACTTGTGACCTTTGACCTTGGAAATTTGCATGATTTTTATCCTGTCTCTACCTCTCCTTTTTAGTTCTTTCTTGGGCTGCTGCTGCTTACTGGAAAAGAGAAAATCCATATTCTTTTACTCCTTGGTGACAGCTCTATATTTGTGATTTTCCATTTCTGGACTTCCCCTTTTTACATTGCTATAACTAATTGAGTTGGCTCCTCAAAATTCCTCACACCATATACATATTTCTGTGAACAAAAATAGTGGAGAGTTCTTTTGATTTTGTTTTAGAAGGCTCCAAAGAACACTTTTATATAAAGGCAGCTATTTTGCACCTACTGTAACTTGATGAACAATGCCAACCTTCAAAATTAACTGCCAATTAATAATTTGTCCCCAAATGGCATATGTACTGAAGTACTCATTTAGGATTGGCCACTTCAGTTTGACTTCCAGAAGATACCTACAATCCAGGTTTTGTGAAAGAGATGAATACTAAGATCTAAGTAGATTGAAAAGTGAGAACACAGCACTAATTACACAGGAAAGAGTTGATGGGTTTCTGGGATATACTAGGAGTGTAATAAAGTTGTTGACTTGTGCTGAAACTGGTTTGGCTCAGTGGATAGAGCATCGGTCTGCCAACTGAAAGGTCCCGGGTTCGATTCCGGTCAAGGGCATGTACAGTGGTTGCAGGCACATCCCCAGTGGGGTGTGTGTAGGAGGCAGCTGATTGATGATTCTCTCTCATCGACATTTCTAATTCTCTATCCCTCTCCTTTCCTGTCTGTAAAATATCAATAAAAAAATAAAGTTGTTGACTTGAAAAAAATTTTTGACACTTACCATATTTTTCGGACCATAAGACACTCCGGACCATAAGACGCACCAGATTTTAGAGAAGGGAAATGAAGAAAAAAAGATTCTGAAACAAATAGTGTCCTAAAATATTTTATGTGCATTAAAACCCAACATCACAGTCATAAACACATGTAATCAACCCTGTAAAGTAAACAGCGGCATTTAGAACCATTTTAGAGCCGGGCAAGCACACAGAGACCACACAGAGCCGGGCAAGTAAAAAAACTTTTTTTTTAAAGTATATGTGTAGGCTATATTTGGACCATAAGACGCAGGGACTTTCCCCCCCCCCACTTCTGGGGGGAAAAAGTGCGTCTTATGGTCCGAAAAATACGGTATACCCGAAAAAATGCATGTAATTTTTTTTTTCTAAGCGTTAATTGAGTTTCCTTTTAATGGGATTAGTGACCTCACAGAAAATAATACTTATCAAACCTTGCATTTGGAGCTGTCTGTCTGGAAAAAGGAAACTCTCCATAAAACATCGCCCTCAACTTTAACTTTTTTTGGGCTCTGCACTGGTTTGAGTATTTCCTGGCCCAATTGTTTTCTCAGGCTGGCCTTGAGTCCTTATATGTTTTTGTGCCTAGAAATAGCTGGAGGAAAAATGGTTGTAATGCTTTGAATTGCTCACTGCCTCTCTCTCCTTGAATGGAAACCCTGCAAGAGAAAGGGCTTTTCACTTAGAAAAAACAGCTGAGCAGTACAGACTTTATCACCAGCTAGCCTGTCCCATTATGCCCAGGGCTGTCACTCTACCACAGAGATTAGGATGAGAAAGTTTCTAGCTCTCCACAGATTGGAGTAGAGGCCAGAGCAGTAGGAGTTCTCGTAAGTGGGAACTGCCAGCCATTTATGCTACACAGGGGTGTTTGTTTCATGAGGCTCTTATTTTTTTAATCTGCATTCCTTTTGGTGGATTTGGAATGAATGGGGAGGAAGGAAGTGAATTATGGAGGGGAAAGGAGAGATAGAGCAACAGTCCGATAAGGAGAAGCCCTCTCCCATTGTTTAATAATTGATCCCAGCATGATTAACAGAGAAGGTGGGGTCATCCATCCATTCATCATTTATTGAGCAATTATCCAGTATGTGACATAAACAAGGTACCAAATAAAGAGATGTGAACAATGCCCTAGTCAATTTTGGCTTGTGAATAGAGCGTTGGCTACTGACTGAAGGGTCCCAGGTTCGATTTCCATCATCAAGGGCATATGTCTGGGTTGCGGACTCGATCCCCAGTAAAGAGCATGCAGGAGGCAGCCCATCAATGGTTCTCTCTCATCATTGATGTTTCTATTTCTTTCTCCCTCTCCCTTCCTCTCTGAAATCAATTAAGAGAGATGTGAACAAAACAGTAGTTCCTATCCTCATGGGGCTTACAGCCCAGTGGGGAAGAGAGATATTAAACAGCAAAAACAACAAAATCCAAAGCATATAGTGTTCCAAATTATGAAGGGAAAGAGCAGAGCCCTTTAAGAGGGTAGAGTAGGGAAATTGATTCAGATTGGGCAAGAGCCATTATGTTTGCCTTTTTTGAGATGTTGACAGTGAAATGGGACCTGGAGGGTAAGCAGGAGCCAACCTGGGAGAGGAGCATCCTAGGTAAGAGTCCTGAGGAACATGAGAGGAGAGAACTAGAAGTTGGGGCAGAGTCACCCAGCTAGTGTGGCTCAGTGGTTGAACATCATCCTATGAACAGGAGGTCATGGTTGGATTCCTAGTCAGAGTACATGCCCTGGTTTGGGGCTCCATCCCCAGCAGGGGGCATTCAGGAGGGAGCCAGTCCATGACTTTCTCATCATTGATGTTTCTATTTCTCTCTCTCTCTCTCTCTGAAATCAATAAAAACATATCTTAAAAAGAAAAGAAGAGGCAGAGTGGGGAAGGCGGTGTGAGATGAGGTAATAAAGGTGACTGCAGCCAGAACATACCTCCAATAAGGACTGTGGATTTTATCCTAAATGCAACAGAAAGCATGGATTTTACAAATATTTATTTCATTTTAGTCACTGTTTTAGGTACTGGGTATACAGTTATGAAGAAGACAGATAGGACCATCCTTGCCCTCATTACACTCATACTCAAGTGGAACACCATGGAAATGTGTCTTTTTTGATGTTGGGACAGATCCTGTGAGAGCTTATAACACAAACAATACATTTCCTTCTGTTCTTTCATTTTATCCTCACATCAACCTTGTTTTTTTTTTTTTTATCTCCTCCTTACAGATGAGGAAACAGATTCAGAAAGGTTATATGACTTTCCCAAGGTCATTCAGCCAAACAACAGAACTAAGAATCAATCCATACTCTTTTCCTTTGAGGTTATTTCTTCCACATCAGGACTGGTCAGGACTGAGCTGTTGTTTCTGTTCCCTTTCACTTTCCACCTCTAGTAGTAAGACTCAATGTTCTCGGGGATCCTTGGATGCTAGGGCTGTGAGAGCCATCAGAGTGCAAATGATTTGGGTTTTATCGGATGGGGTGTGGAGAGGGGACAGCCTAGTCATGGCAGTCATGGGATTTCATCTTCCTCTCACTGGGGAACCTGTCTAAACAGTGTTGTGAAGTTGGGGTGTTAACTTGGCTCTGAGCATACCTTCTGGGTTCTGTCTGTCTATATATGGCTTCATCTCAAAGAGCAGGTGATGGCAGTGGGAGTTTTCTGTGTTGCTGGTGGGAGGTGCCCAGCTACATTCCTTTGTAGACAAGCACAAACTAGATATTTTTTAAATTGAAGGTCTGAAACTAGCCAAGAGTGAATCCAGGTCTGAAAAGCATATGGTGAGAGTATAGCCAACCTAGCTTGGGTGTTTGTTGCCTTCTTGACTTGCTTGGTTTTTCTTTTGATTTCAGAGAGGAAGGGAGAGGGAGAGAGAGTCAGAAACATCAATGATGAGAGTCATTGACTGGCTGCCTCCTTCTTGCCCCCTACTGGGGATCGAGCCTGCAACCCTGGCATGTACCCTTGACTAGAATAGAACCCAGGACCCTTCATTCCACAGGCTGATGCTCCATCCACTGAGCCAAACCAGCCAGGGCAACTTTACTGCTTTTTAGTAAGCCTAAAAAATCTCTCTCAAGAGGGAGGATCTTTGTGAAAGTCTCAGGCACATTCTTTGTGGCTGACAGCAGAGGCCTCCAGCTATCAGAAGGTCTCAACTCCATCTTTCTGTCTTGTACATTTTGGCTGATGAGGTGCTAGGCAGAGGTTTTAGCAGCTACCAGAAGGATTCTTGATGAAAGGTCAGCTGGATGGATCCAGCTCTTCATTGCCCAGCCGATAGGCCTCATAGCAGGGAGAGAGCAGGGCTTGGACACCCAGGGTACATGGCCCAGCTGTGCAGAGGCTGCAGCTGGACCCATGTGCATTCTCGGGCTTTCTTCTGCATTGGAGGCTGTAGACTTGGTTTCTTATGAACACAGGTCGTGAAGCTAAAGAAGTTCAGGTGCTGATCCTGGCCCAGGACTTAACTGCTGAAGGGACTTTGGGCAAGGAAGCCTTGGGTTCCTCATCTACAATACAGGGTTGATAATGTATTTATACCAGGACTCAGTGAAGTGATGTGTTTAGCATTTTGTAGAGACAAGTAAATGGTGGCTGTTTTATTTTATTTATTTTTATATATTTTTATTGATTTCAGAGAGGAAGGGAGAGGGATAGAGAGATAGAAACATCAATGATGAGAAAGAATCATTGATTGGCTGCCTTCTGCACGCCCCTTACTGGAGATCGAGCCAGCAACCCATGCATGTGCCCTTGACGGGAATCGAACCTGGGACCCTTTAGTACGCAGGCCAACACTGTCCACTAAGCCAAATCAGCTAGGGCAGTGGTCGGCAAACTCATTAGTCGACAGAGCCAAATATCAACAGTACAACAATTGAAATTTCTTTTGAGAGCCGGAAACTGACTTCTGCACATGGGCCACGAAGTTTCAGTCGCACTGTACATGAGCGCCCGCATGTGGTATTTTGTGGAAGAGCCACACTTAAGGGGCCAAAGAGCCGCATGTGGCTCGTGAGCTGCAGTTTGCCTACCACTGAGCTAAGGCAATGGTGGCTGTTTTAATTATTACTCTGTCTATTGAGGGTGTTGGGGTTTGGGATGCAGTTTTATGAGGTCTTATCCTATGGTGTCTGGAGTCCCAATAGGAGTGATTTGGTTGTGAGAGTGAGAATTGGAAACATTTCTTCAACCAGGAGGCCTTAGAGCTGTTTTATGATGTCTACATTTGAAGACAGCTGCTCTTTGAATAGTGACACCGAGTTCTAGCAAGTTCATTGCTAGGTATATACACATTAAGCATTTAAGGGGTCCAGGAAACAAGGTTCTTAGAAAGAGGCAGCAATCTCATACTCATCTTGATTATCTCAGACACAGGGTGGTGGATGGAGCCCATGTAGTTTAGGAGCATACTCTGGTCATTGCTGGGCTAGGAAGCTAAGCTAGAAGAGGCCGAGTGCTTTGTTTAGTAGTGTCCTACTAGTGGGCTAGAGACTGCTGAGGGGGGCCAGTGGGCCCATAGAAGGAGGTATTGTATGTCCTGCAGAACACCACATATGCCCTTCCCTCTGGGAAACCTTCCACCTCTGCAGGGCCTCTGGGGCCGGATATGGAAGGTAAACAGGCAGCCCTTCTGTTCTTTACCACAGACAGGCCCGGAAAGGCCCGTGTTGTAGCTTTTCATCTCAGGAAGCCCTGAGGTCCCCCCCGGCCCTCCTGAAGTAGCTCATTGTCCCTTTGCAGGAGCATAACCGGTGCTCCAGCTCCTGAAGCACCGATGGAGAACCGCTGTGGCTCAGGCACGATGCTGAAGTGTGAGCAGCAGCCCCTGCCCCGCTCCAATTCGTTCTCCACATAATGTCCAGCTTGAAATCTCGACTGGAATCCTTTGCCCTCCGGATAAAATCGGAAGTCTACTGGGCCCTGTAGGATCTGTTTTCTTGAGCCTCCTCTCTCTACCCTCCATCATATCACTACACACCAGATGCCTCAGCTCCATTCTCTTTCCTACCTGTGGAACCCCTGTCCTCTCCAAATCCCCCCTTTAGATCGGGATTTATATTCCTTTTTTTAAAACAAAACAATACAAAACAAAACATTTTATTGAGTTTTTACAGAGAGGAAGGGAGAGAGAGTTAGAAACATTGATGAGAGAGAAACATCAGTCATCTGTCTCCTGCACACCCCTCACTGGGAATGTGCCCACAACCAAGGTGCATGCCCTTGACTGGAATCGAACCTGGAACCCTTGAGTTTGCAGGCCGATGCTCTATCCACTGATCCAAACCGGTTAGGGCCTGAGTTTATATTCCTTTGTGTAGGGAAGTTGGGCCTGAACCCTCTGGCCTAGGTTCTGTCTTTGTGGCATGCCTATTACCTCCACTTCTCTTTTTACCTCTAACCACCCGTTGCTCCTTTTACCCCTTCCGCTTCCCTCCCCCATTAGCCATGAGAGTAGACTGAATCTATTTCTTCCATTGCTCTGCCCATAGTTTGCAGGACAATGTCTGGAAAATATAGGTGCTCAATAAATATTTATTGAATGAGCAGATCAGTGGTTAGCCAGTCAGGCTGATAGAATGGACCTGCCATCATCTGTTCCCTCATTTATTTGAGAACTTTCCATGGAACAGTACCTCTGCTTAGTGTTAAGGGCAGAGATTGATCACTCACAGCCCCTCCTCGGAGAAAGAGGATGCTGTCACTTTCCAGGCCAGGTTACCTCTGTAGGCCAGTTGAATCCCATCTAAAAGTTGGCCCTATCCTAAGCTGTGTGCTCCATGATCATAAGAAGTACTTCTGCCAAAACCGGTTTGGCTCAGTGGATAGAGCATCGGTCTGCAGAGTGAAAGGTCCCAGGTTTGATTCCGGTCAAGGGCATGTACATTGTTTGCGGGCACATCCTGGGTAGGGGCTGTGTAGGAGGCAGCTGGTTGATGTTTCTCTCTCTCATCGACGTTTCTAACTCTCTATCCCTCTCCCTTTTTCTCTGTGGAAAATCAATAAAATATATTTTTTTAAAAAGAAAAAGAAAAAAAAGAAGTACTTCTCTGGACATTTCGAGGCAGCCAGGTGTCCTTGAAGAGTTCTGTATCAGTGCCTGCCAGTTATGAGACACAAATAGGATGCTTTTTGAGTGGGGAAAGAAGAGGAGATTACTGTTGCCTGGAGAGGTGAGAGAATCATTGTTAGAACAGAATTCATCCTATTTTGTGTAGATATTTACCAAGCTAGGTGGCTCTGTGTGCCAGACATGGGTCTAGGCGCAGGGACACAGATGATAGAGATGAGAGAAAGCCTCTCCTATCAAAATGAGACATGTGGCTAGACCTCCTCACCCCTTTTAAACGTTTTCCTTTTATGCAGAAATTGCTATCTATAGGTCAAATAAACATATATAGTAAGAGACAATAGAGTGTTTTATTTCTATAGCTAAAAGCATAAAAATATAGCCCTGTGGTTTAGCTGGCTGGCCACCTTCCTGAAACCCAGCTCACTGTTATACTGAGTTCTAGGGCAGCCCACTCATCTCCCTGTCCCGAGCTGAGCCTGGAGACTCGCAATACCAGGAAAGGAAGCACAGTCTGGGCTATCTTTGGTGGCCATTGTTATTTATGGGGCATTGGCAGAGAAGTCAGTACCATGGAAACTCTAGAGAAAGATAGAGGCTACGCGGTGTGGTTGAGCAGAATTCGATAGCTCTTCGGTGCTCTCCAGGCCATGGGACCCAGAACAACACGGCCGCCCTGTCTCTGCTGTCGGGCTTGTCCTAGGGCTTTGTCTGCCTTGTCCCTCCACACCTCCTTCACTGCCGCATGAGCGATGCTAGGGAATCAGTCTCACTGTGTTGAGTCCCTGCCCCTGGGACCTTCTCTCTGTTTGGAAGACAAAACCTGAGACTGTTTCTCCTTTTAAATGCAACTTTGTTCTGCAGGAGAGGAGAAAAGTGAGAAGGAGGTGGCTTGTTCCTTTGACAATAGTAAGGTGTGCTCCAATAGGCCTTTGAAAAGGCCTTTACTTGATAACATAAGGAGGGGAACACAGGGAACTTACTGGGAATCTGAAGCCGGAAGAGGAGTAAGAGCAGGCAGATCTGTCCTTGTAGGAAAATAGAAAGGGGCCGGATGGCCCACAAGTTGGGTTCTACCCTGGGAAAAAGAAACATACTCGGAAATTGGTGCTCACTGATTCCATTACTTCTCAGCTCCCCTGAGTCCGCTCTCTGAGATCTCTAAAGACTTCCATTCCGAGGGTGTGTGTGCAACACCACCTAGTCAGGATGTATTTGGCACCTCCCATGGTAGGCCCTGCCTTCTCAAACTCTCTGCAATGCATGATCCTTAAACACACACACACACACACACACACACACACACACTCACACACTCACACGAAGAGAGAATCCTTGTGTACCCATCTCCTAGCATCAACGATTATCAGCATTTTGCCATACTTGTTTTATCAGTTTCTCCCAACAATTCCCTCCTTAGAGAATTTTAGACAATCCCAACCATCACCTATAAGTGCTTTAGTATGTTTCTAATAGATTTCAATGTACATGTTTTTGATATAATTAGTTATACTTGATGCTTCTGACCATTTTCTTCAGACACAAACTCAAAATGCCTCCCTTTGCCTTCCTTGACATGACCTTCTTGCTGTTTCTCTGACTCTTCTCATTCCCTGTCTCTGAATTTTGCTTCTTAAATGTGGACATTCCATAATATCCTTTCCCTGGAGGATTTTATCTGCCCACCCTTCCCTAGTCATAAGCCGCACGCCTCTGTGGATAACTCCCATGTTTCTAGTCCTGATACACTTATTACTCTCCAGAGCAATTGCTTACTAGCATGCCTCTTTCCTTTATTAGACTGGGAGGTCTTTCATGGAAGACCCTTTTCTTATTTCTCCCTGTATCTCCAGCACCATCACTATGTCCGGCCTTCGGAGAAGCTTAGGAAGTGTTTGCATGAGTGATGGAATGAAGGCGTGTGAATAAATGACCTTCTTGCAGAGTTTTAGACTTCAGTGTCTTAAAATACACACACACACACACACACACACACACACACACATATAATTCAGCAAGGAAAGGAGAGGGTGAGAGAGATAGAAACATTAATGATGAGAGAATATCATTGATTGGCTGCCTCCTTCACACCCCACAATGGGGATTGAGCCTACAATACAGACATGTGCCCTGGCCAGGAATCAAACCATGATCTCCTGATTCGTAGATTGACACTCAACCACCGAGTCACGCCAGCTGGGCATAGACGTCAGTTTCTGAAAGATGCTGATTGTGCAGCACATACCTCATTTTCAGCATGTCCCCAATCAAACTCTTTTCCCAGTCCCTCTCTGGCTTCTCCATACCCAAGTTTGACATTAGTCATCCAAGTCCAAAACCTTGGAATCATTTTTTATCCTCACCATGTCTGTAATGGGAACCAAGTTTTTTTCTTTTATATGTCTCTCAGGATCCTAACCTTTTTTCTTTTTTCTTTCTTTCTTTTTTTTAAATATATTTTATTGATTTTTTACAGAGAGGAAAGGAGAGAGATAGAGAGCTAGAAACGTCGATGAAAGAGAAACACTGACCAGCCGCCTCCTGCACACCCCCCACCGGGGATGTGCCCGCAACCAACGCACATGCCCCTGACCGGAATCGAACCTGGGACCCTTCAGTCCGCAGACCGACGCTCTACCACTGAGCCAAACCGGTTTTGGCCCTTTTTTCTTTTGTTTGTTACTACTGTTAACCTAAATCAGGACCACATAGTGGGTGCTTAAAAGTGCAAATTCTAAAATCAGAGAGCCTAGGTGTAAACTATAGTGTTGCCACTTGCTACCTTGAGCTGTGTGACTTTGGGAGAATGCCTTAACCACTCTGTGGGGATAATGTCTGCCTCCAGAGGCTGTGGTGAGACTTAAGTGTGTTAGTACGTGTGTGCCTTTTGTACCATGTCCATCACACAGGAAGTGGGTTGCTGTTGGCTGCCGCCGCCATAGCCACCGCCACCGCCATCATCATCATTCCTGTGCTCAGGTCTCCTGAAGCAGCTCTTAACTGGCTTACTCCAGTCTCCTAATTCACCTCAGCGTCTCCATGAACATTATCTCTCCAAGATTCATATCTAACCAGGTCACTGAGAAATCTTCCCATCCCCCCACTATCCAGAGAACAAATGTTAGTTTTTTTGGTTTCTCTACCTTCTGATCCCCAACTGACACCATCTCCTGTCACCTCCTTTTGAGATCCCCAAATATCTTCTGCATATTCGTGTGTTTTTTTGCTCTTGATGTTCCCACTACAGGGAACAACCTTCTTCCCAGGTCACCACCTATCGAAATAGCTCTCCTCTTTCATGGCCCAGATCAGGTGTCACCTGACCTCTGTTGTCCTCGGATCACACTGCCCAGCAGGGACTGGCTCACAGTGTCTCTCTCCAGCCAGACCATGCACTCCTCCAGGGTAGGACTGGCAGGTTCTGTGGATCTCCCCAAACTCTTGGTTGTGACTGTCTTTACTAGCTATTCTGATGCTCAGGTTCCCCAGGAGATGGGAAGCTAGCTACTCGAAAGCAAGTTTCACCTTAACAGATATTTAGTTAAATAAACTGAGGCTTTCTTATTCACTCTCTCTTTAGTAGTTCTTCTTCTTTTCCAAATCTAGCAGTTCTCTTTTTTTAAATCCTCTTCCTCCTCCTCCTCCTCTACTACTACTACTACTACTACTACTTCTTCTTCTTCTTCTTCTTCTTCTTCTTCTTCTTCTTCTTCTTCTTCTTTTCTTGTTCTTGTTCTTGTTCTTGTTCTTGTTCTTGTTCTTCTTGTTCTTAGGAGAGGATGCTATGGAAGTTGCTCCCACTGGACAACTTTGGGCAACCCTGGCATGAATTCAGGTTGCCATTATCTGGTTCTGGTTCTCCCTGTCAGGTCCCATCTGTAGGCAGCAGGCCAGACATTGGGGGAACTTTGGGATACAGGCCTTCTTGACTTCCCTTTGTTTGTTGCTGTACCTTACAGAAGGTCTCAGCCATCTCAGACCAGAACAGTAGCACATGTGGTGTCTGCCTTCCTCCATCCTCCTGCCACTAACTGAGGAGAGATCAGAAACTACTCTTTCCCCTTCCATAGCTTGGCCTGGCAGAGCCTTGTCCTCTCCTCAGTCTACTGTGAAAAGAGCCACAATCCTTTGGAATTGACTTGGCATGGAGGATTTAAGATTTAAAGCAGTGATATTTTTCCATAGCACAACTGTTTTTTAAGTTTAGTTTCATGTAATAAAGTAGATTAAATATAAAATAGATTTTTTAAAAAAAGAGCTGCTAGATTTGGAAAAGAAAGACAACAAAAAGAGTTGCTGAGGTTAGATTTGAGTAGGGGCACCTATTTTTACCTCTGGCATCCCTCAAGAACACTCTTTTGGGAATGCTGTGTGAAAATCACTCCTTGCACCAAAACCGGTTTGGCTCAGTGGATAGAGCATCGGCCTGCAGACTGAAAGTCTCAGGTTCGATTCCGATCAAGGGCATGTATGTTGGCTGCGGGCACATCCCCAATAGGGGGCGTGCAGGAGGCAGCTGATCGATGTTTCTCATCCATGTTTCTATCTCTCTCCCTTCCTCTCTGTAAAAAATCAATAAAATATATTTTAAAAAAGAAAGAAAAAAGAAAATCACTCCTTGGTATAACTTCCACTTCACTGAAGGAAGTGTTCCATCTACTGCTGTTACCCTTGAATGAAGTATCCCGTGGTTCACTCTTAGGCCTATGTGTTTTGAAGAAGATGGGATGTCCTGGGTCTGCCCATTGGATGTGTCTTCATACTATGGAGCCTTCTGGTTCTGTGTGTGTGTGGGGGGGGGGGGGGGGCAGGGTAGGGGAGGTGCTTTGACAAAGGATAGCAAATCTTAGCAGCTTTGCCCTCAAAGTTCTCTCCCTCCATCTTCACTGCTATAACCCTGCCATCCACATGGCCTCCAGAAATATCTTCCCACACCATAAATCTGCTCATATTACTATTTCCCCTGTGAGACCCTCCAAAGGCTTCCTGGAGGCCCTTACTGCCTACCCCCTTGGCCTATAAGGTACAATGTGAGTACTCTAATACTCTTCTTCTAGGCCCCCTGGAATAATGTCCCTACCTGTCAGTTGATTGGCTTTTTTTGTTTGTTCAGGCTCAAATGTCCCATCCATAGAGAGGTCTTCCTTGATTGGCTAAACTTGATTCCCTATCTGGCTGTCCCCCTCCTCTATTTACTCTTTGCCACATTACCCTGTTTTATTGCACGTCACTATATAATACCTTCTTTTCCTATGTATTGTCTCCTCCACTAGTATGTAAGCTTCATGAGGGCAGGAATGTTTGTCCATTTAATTCTAGTGCTCAGAGTAGTATGTAGCATGTAGTAGATGCTCAGTACATTTTAAAATTGGAATGAATGAATGAAGTTTGGGAGAGGCTTAGAGCAGTGAGTCTTGCCCTTTGTGGGGAGGATGTGTGATGCCAGCATTTTGGGCCCAGGATGGAATGACTCTGGAATCCTGTGAGGCCCAGTCTCTGAACCTCAACTTGCTGGTCTGTTCCAGCCTGAAATTGATTTCCTTTGGGCCTTGCCTTGAATCTGGCCCTGTGAACAGAAGGCGGTGTCTAAAGCCAGGCCTCCCCTGCCATGAGTGGGGAGAAGAGTGATACAGCCGCTTAGCCTAGGAGCCACTAACTTTACCCTCCGCTTCTCTAAAGGCACACAATGGCAGTTGGGCTGCACCTTTGCTTTATGAGTCATCGGCAATTAGCCCCACCTGTCATAAATTGTTATTTCCTATTCTTTCAGAGCACCTTTATCTTCTATGCAATCCTGAACGGATTTGATGCAGGATCAGTTAACACGTGGTGTCGAAATTTGTCATTGTGCCCATATAAGGCAAACTCCTCAGGTTTCTTTTTACCTTGGCAGAATCACAGGAATGTCAAGGTAACCAGGACACCTCAGCATAGCTCTGATTCTCACTGGGTCACCTGACTTGTCCTCCTCCTCCCATGACTCACCCTGCAGCCCAGCACTAGGCCTGTTGAGCTTTTGGTGGATGGAATTGGCCAAGAGCCTCCTGGGTAGCAGTTGATTTTATATCTTCTATAGAGTGAATCAGATGAGAGAAACTATGTGAGGTACCTCACATGGGGCCTGACAGGGAGAGAAACAGAAATGGAAAGCAACCTTGGCCAGAGTTGAGGTTAATTAGAAGATGAAGTGGGTCCCAGGTCTGACACCTACCAGCTCTGTGTCCATGGGCAGATCTCTTCAGCATTTGGAGCCTTATCTGTAAAATTTAGAGTACTCAGAACAAATCCTGGTACACAGAAAGTGCTCAATAAATGAGTCATTTGTACAATTTGGGTAATCCCTACACCCCACCCAATCAGCCCCTTATAGCTTTAATGGGGCACAGTGAACTGGTACGTTGAGTCCCTTTAAAACAACCCAAATCTTCATGATTACCCTCCCCCCCTCCCCCGCCCCACTCCCATGCACAGAGGCAGACACTCCTTTGTTGTTACAGAGTCAGAACTGTCCCTGAAAGTGGTGGGGGCCCCTTTCTCCTGACATCACACTGTTCTTGGAGACAGCCACTCCTTATGACTCTATGGTTTGGCCAGGCCTTAGTGCCAGCCCCAGGAAGGCCTGTAGGTAGGGCGAGCCAGGGTGAGAGTCTAGCCTTGTCACTCTGCCAGGGCAAATGGTTTCACCGTTTTTAATGGAGCAATTATGAGTCAGAGGTTTCAGTCTCTCTTTACTGGTTCCTCCCAATCCTATAATTACTCTTTGGCTATAGAATCTTATTTTGCTTTGTTTTTAAGACTCTCCCAAAATACTATTAATATTGTCCATCTCATGTGTCCAAGGGGTCTAAGATGGAGTTAATATGACAAAGGAAAAAAAACACTCCCCTCCCCCCCACCAAATCCAGAATGATTTCTTAAAACTGTGCCCCCAACACCATCCTGGTGCCATGCCAGGAAGTAGAGCTCCATAAGGCCAAGGATAAGAGTAGGTAACTCTGAACACCACTAGTTACTTCTTGGCAAACTCCAGACTCCAAGCCAGGAATTTCTGGTCTGAGGCACCTCCCAGATTGACTGATGGGTTCATTCACTTCCTCATCCAGTACTCACTGAGCCCCTGCTTGCTGCCAGCCCCAAAGAGGAGCTGTGCTGAACCTCGGCAAAGGGCCGGCTGGCTGACAAGTACCAGTATCTCTGTGGGCCCTGTCAGTGCCGGGCCACTCAGAGATGAGAGGAATTGATCATGCAGATAAATGCCCTATATTCTCTTGGCCTCCAAACTCACCCTGCTTCTCAAAGGGATCATCTTACACTCAGGCTCTGAGAGTGAGAAGCCATTGGGCTGGCAGAGTATATGTGAAACAAGGGCATGCCTGTGAGCACTGCCCAGTTTTCCCCAGTGTGTCAAGAGCACACATTTCCAGACCAACCTGCCTCACCCTAGCCATGGTTTCTTCCCCCAACCTCCATCCCCAACCCCACACACCTCCTTGCTTTCACTGGAGCAAGAGAAGGCTTCTGACCAGATAAGCAGACCATTGAATCAGAACATCCCAAACAGGAAGAAAAGATCAGCAAGGAGGAAAGGTGAAACCCACACCACTGTTAGAGCTCGCTCCTCAGCTTCCACTCAGCAGGAAGGCTCAGTTATAGATCTTGTAAATTCCAGCAGAAAAAACCCAAAACAAACAAAAAACAAAAAAACAAAAAAAACCTGTCTGCTAGAAGGCGAACAGAAGGAGCAATGGGAGTATTTGCCCTGCCTTCAGATGCCCTTAGTCTGCAGCAGTCTTTGCACCTCTCAGTTTTGTTGGGGAGTTCCCATGGTGGTCCCAAAAGCCCAGGGCAGAAGTAGCCCTGTCTCATCAGTTGCCTCTTCTGACTTCTCAAATGCCAAGTACCTGTTATCTGGATGAACAAGTCCATGGGAGGATTTGTCCTAACGAAAAATGGACCCTCTGAGACACTTGTTAGGATTCTAAGCCAACCAGTCTCACGACCAGAATTGGCTTGCTCAGGTATCTTTTTGAAGGATCAGAGTTTAATCTCCCCTCCCACCCCGAAACCTGAGCTCAGCTGTAAGCCATTGACAGTAAATGGGGTTTTTGTAGTTCAGACTCCCTGTTCTGCAGGTAAAGGGCCCTGTGCCCAATCCATTTGCAGCAAAATGCCAGATGGGGCTAGAGGAAGCAGAGGGCAGGTCCCTAACCTCTGCTGTTGCCCTAATTTAAAAATTGCCTTTTGGGAGTGGACATTTTCTCTTTTAAAGGTAGCTCTTTCAGGGTAGGCCTCACCCATCTCCTCCTTCTGCCGAAAAGCTCTCCTTTAAGACCTGACCACTGCCTCTGACCTCTACCCTGTGGGTCCCACCTGCTTTTAGTTCAGACACTTATCTCTCTGTGGAATTATCTCTCTGTGGACTCTGTACGGGGTGGTAGGGGCCAGGCTCTTCCCTCTTGGGGAGGACCCAGTTCTGTGGTATCTAATCTCAGTAGCTTTAGGTTGGATGGTTGGTTGAGACAAGATCAGACTTGGGGCACCTCCTTACCCCAGGCTCCCTATCCCTTGCTTCTCTGGTGTTTTTTATTTTTTTAATTTATTTATTTTTATAACATCAAGGGTCCAATGCAGTCTAACAAATCCAGTGGCAAGGACTCTCTGGTTCTACTTGGGCCCTTAGATCCCTCAATTGTAGGATGAGCAGGTTAGATCAGAGTGGGTGGTTCGCAACCTCAGTCACATGCTAGAATCACTTGGTAAGTTTTGTAAAATATCATTGTATAGGACCCACTTTCAGGAAATTGGATTCATTTGGCCTGGAGTGAAGTTCAGGCATTTAAAAATATATATATTTTATTGATTTTCTTACAGAGAGGAAGGGAGAGAGACAGAGAGCTAGAAACATCGATGAGAGAGAAACACCGACCAGCTGCCTCCCGCATATCCTCCACCAGGTATGTGCCCGCAACCAATGTACATGCTCTTGACCAGAATCGAACCTGAGACCCCCCAGCCCGCAGACCGACGCTCTACCGCTGAGCCAAACCGGTTTCGGCAAGTTCAGGCATTTTTAAGGAGCTGCCAGGTCCCATACATTTATTGTCAGTTCACTTTCAATAAGAATGAAATACATATTCAGTGGGACCATCTTGGGAACTCCCCAACAAAACTGAGAGGTGCAAAGAATGCTGCGGCTAGGGGCATCTGGAGGCAGGTTAAATACTCCCATTTCTCCCTCTGTTCACCTTCTCTTAGTACTAATTCAGTAAACAGCGCTAAGAGAACCAAATATCCACATACAGAGAATGGAGTTGAACCCCTAGTTTACAGCATAGACAAAAGAATCCAGCTGGATCAAAGTCCTAAATGCAAGAGCTAAAACCATAAAATTTAGAAGAAAACATAGGCATAAATCGTAACCCTGGAATTAGGCAATGGCTTATTCAATAGGACACAAAAAGCGTGCTACCAAAGAAAAATATTTAAAATAAAAATAATCTAGAGGGGTCTCGCTTCACCAACTGCAGTTCTAATATTGAGGCACCTTCCTGTCCGGGAATGATAGAGTAGTGAAGGTCTCCACTGATTCCTCACCCTGCTGGGCTATTAATAACCTAGTGCTTTCTCTCTGTTATCCTACTTAGGGCTCACATGGTATCTAATATACTCCTTGTACAGAGGAGGAAAATGAAGTGTAGAGAGGTGAAATTTGCTTCCTGAGGCCACACACAATAAATAGAGAAGTAAGAATTTGAACCCGCATCTATTAAGATTCAGGAGCCCTTGTTCTGGAGCTCTGTCATGTTATTCCTTCCTCAGCCTCTCCTTCCAGCCTACCCACTTCTATCCCACTGTCTGGGCCCAGCCCTTAAACCAGGGTATCTGCAAGTTCAGGTGCCTAAGCAAATGGCTGCTGAGGGCTCCTCTTCTATTGGAGTGGCAAGCCGAGAGCACTATCTTCCCGGCTTATTTTTGGAATAGCTCCAGTTCTAGGATTGCTCAAGAAAGCAAGCAGTTTTATCCCTAAGTAGGGACCCTCTCCAATACAAAATGGGACTAGAAACTATGTGGTCATAAATGAGTAGACACGAGAAGCCCCAATACCATTCCATTCTAGCATTTACTGAACACCTACTGTATGCAAGTTAGTGGGGTCCTGCAGCAAAAAAGATCCCACTCTCGCGGAGCTTATATTACATTTGGGAAGGAGACTGGCTATGGACAAAGAACATAATTTCTTTTTTGTTTTGTTTTAATTAAATTTGTTAGAGTGACATTGGTCAAAATGAACATATAGGTTTCAGGTACGTGTTTCTATGTTACAAGATCTATATATTGCACTGTGTGCTCACTACTCAAAGTCAAATCAGAACTTAATTTCTGATAGTAATAAATATAGTGAGTAAGATAAAACAAGAGTAAAGTGATTGCATGGTAGAGATAATAAGTCAGGGAAAGCCTCCTAGGATGATGACCTCTGAGGGAAGTCCTGAGTGATGAGAAAGGAACAGTCCTATAAGGAGCTAGAATAAAGTCTCAGACCAGTGTTCCTCATCAGACAGGGGAATATAATATAAAAATAAGCCAGGGAAGATAGTGCTCTCGACTTGCTACTCCAATAGAAGAGGAGCCCTCAGCAGCCATTAGCTTAGGTCCCTGAACTTGCAGATATCCTGGTTTAAGGGCTGGGCCCAAACAGTGGGATAGAAGTGGATAGGCTGGAAGGAGGCAGGCTGAGGATGATTCCAAAATCGTCCATCACAACAATGATACGCATGCTTTCTGGTGCCTTACAGGGGGTTGGCTGAGGCGGGAACATTGGCTACTGGGTGGGAGCAGAGGGGAAAGGGCTGGTTTATTGGATGGACACGCAGGACCTTTGGAATGCTCGCTATTCTACTTGGTATTTATACCTCTCCTCCAATTTGAAAGTCAGAGATTTTTCATGTAGGCTGAGAAGACTCCGAATAAGGCAATGTGAGGCCAGCACAAAAGAAGCATTCCATATTCCCTGTAACTGCTTTCAAATTAGCTTATGTTGTCACAGGACAGGCAAATATAGCATACCCACTCTGCCCCTGGCTAGATATGCATTTGTGTACCCATGCTGGCAAGGTTGGCTGAGTCTCCTGATGCTGTGCCCACTTAAATGGTGGCCATGTCATCATGACTAGTTCATTTTCTCTCTCAACCTGGTCCCCCATTGGTAAAGGCAATGGATTTTCAAACAAGTGCTCACATAGCCATCTCAAGGCCATTCCAGAGGCTTCACAGATACCCTGGATTGATCCATGCAGATGTTGCCAGGATAATCTCCTTATAGCTAGCAATGAAGCCCTGCTTTCAGAACTGAAAAGGTGCTCTGAGGTCTGGCAGTAGCCTGGCAGATGGACAATAAGAAGGGTGGACGCCTACCCTAGGAATAAATAGCTCTCCTTCCCCTGTGTCCAAACCCCAGGCACCCTTCCTGAGGACCCAGGGAGGCAAGAACTATGGGCAGTGTCAGAGGCCATAGCAGGCAAGGTGGGAGTTTAAGAGGTGCAACTGCACCGTGCCCCAGTGGAGCAGCAGGCCCTACTTGGTACAGCAGAGATGAGGTTTAAAAAAGTAGCACCGTAGGATCACACTTGGGGAGTGTGCTGTGTCCAGTTCCAGGCAACCTGGGCTTGGGGGAAAGACATGCAGCTGTTCCTGGGACAGCAATTAACCTGGGACCTCCTGCTTAAAGAAGTTCATGGTATACACAGTGGGGCAGTGAAGAGGTTTTTTGAAAATCAGAGTCAGCAGAATCCGCGTGGAGCCTCTGCTGGGCAGGCAGGAATAGTGCAGCCTCTAACGCTGATATAAGAGCTCTTCTTTGCTCATAATTAAAGCCAGCATGCTTGCCTCAGCCTTGGAAGGTTGGGAGGGAGCGGAGGGAGGGCAGGGGCAGGCTGTTTCTAGGCCCAAACTGACTTTGCAAAAGACTCCCTTCATTCTGGGCTTGAAGAACATGTTGTGTAGCAGAAAGTCATTGGGGGGAAAAAGGAGAAGAAAAGCTTTTTAGCTGGGTTAGCTGCATCCTACCAGGATCCTTCTTGTACTTTCTATCCCTCTGCCCTCTGGAACACCACTGAGTTGCCAGTGTCTTTCAAATATTTGTTTCTTACTCAGTGACCGCCCCAGCATAGAGAGTTTACCTCTTTGGGTTGGGAGAGGGAGTCATCAACGAATGGCTCATTAAAGCCCACTGCTGCCACATTCCTGGCTGCTTAGGTCACCTCCCGAACAATATCCATCATTCATTTACCCAGCCACCCCACATCCTGGCTGCTGGGAGGGGTCCCTGTGACACAGGAAGGACTTTATGACCAGCCATGCCAGGCCGCCTCCTCCTCCCCCTTCGCATTGAGTGACAAAGCAGAAACAGCTCTGGGGCTGCTCTGAAACTTGCTTTCTTGGGTGCACCACGAGGCCTCAGCATTGGGAGTGGTAACAGTGGATCCCAATGGAACCAACAAGCTCGTCTTTCTTTTACCCCTCCCTCTCCTCCACTATACCCGGTGTTATTTTAGCAACTAGAGAAGAATCTCTAACAGGCTGCCAGTTTGCAGAGGCAAGTTTGGGAGGCTCTTTGTGGTTTTGTTCATGTGTGTTCTGAAAGACAAGTCCACATCCTTCCTCCCTAGATAGGTCAAGGGCTGGGTGCAAGCTCCCTTCATGGGATGACGGGAACAGACTTGGAACAGCAGAGCCTCACACACTGGCCCAGGCCATCCTCCAAAAAGCATGCTAACTTTTGGAGCTACAGTCTTGTCTGCCTGCCTGACTTTGCGAGCTCACCTCCAGCTCTGGGACAGACATGGGGCTGGGGCTCTTGCTGACGTGGTTCTGCTCGCTCTGCTTTGCCCATCTGGTACCTTGCATTCTACTCAAAACATTGTGGAATGAGTGAATACCCTATGTTTGTGCTGATTAGCTCTTTCACCCTAGCCAAGTCACTTAACCTCGCTCTGTTTCAATTTCTTCATCTTAAAATGGAGATGATAATCTCTCACATGATCATGAGGTTGGAGGTTTTAAAGAGTTACTATTTGTAAATAGGAAGAACCAGCAATGAACTGTTATTGCATAGTTACCTTTTAGCATGCCTCTCCCCATCAGAATGTAAATTCTGCCCGGACAGGTTTGGCTCAGTGGATAGAACGTCGGCCTGCGGACTAAAAGGTCCCAGGTTCGATTCCGGTCAAGGGCATGTACCTTGGTTGTGGGCACATCCCCAGTAGGGGGTGTGCAGGAGGCAGCTGATTGATGATTCTCTCTCATCGATGTTTCTAACTCTCTGTCCCTCTCTCTTCCTCTCTGTGAAAAATCAATAAAATATATTATAAAAAAAAGAAAGACTATAAATTCTGTGTCTGTTTTGCTTCCTTCTATGGCAAGTACCCAGTAGGAGTTCCAAGTCAGGATTTGTCAGCCAAGTGAATGCATTGAGTGCCACTTAGGTGAAGCACTGGGGACATGGCCACCGGTCAGTCAGTGCTGCCCCTGGAAAATGACCTTTGACAACACGCAGGTGAGCTCGATGCTCTTGCCTTCCCCTCCTTTAACAAAAGCCAGTACCTTTGAGCCCTTCCAAATGAAATGGAGATCTTGAGCCGGTATTGCCAACATGGCTTCTCTGCCTTCCTCCTGTAAGTTTCTCTCAGAACTCTCTACCCTCTTTCCCACACTGACCTTTGCCCCTTCAGCTTAATCCCGTGCAACAGCAGCCAGCATGACTTTTTGAAGGCTCCATGAGGTTGGACTCTCCGCCTCCTGGCACATCTTACTCCCCTCACGCCTTTCTTCTTGAAACTTGCTGTTTCACCTGTTGTTCTCTTTTATATTTGTACTAGGGGCCCAGTACACAAATTCGTGCAGCTTAAAAGGAGCTCTGGGCTGTGAGGCTGCCATGGCCACAGGGGCAGGTCTTGGCCCATTCTCCGCACTCCTGTCTGGCTCCTCCCACCACGGCCCCCAGTCCCCTGTCTGCTAGCAGCTGCACTCCCGCCACTGCTGCTCCCATGTGCTGATGGTGCCAGACCTGCTCACACCTGCTGACAGCGCTGAGCTATCAGGACTGGTGCCAGGCACCAGCAGTGGGTGCGAGTGGTGGCTGCTGGCCTGATTACCCCTCAGGAGCAGGAGGAGGTGGAGAAACCCTGAGGGGCAATCGGGCCTGCAGCTGCCACCCACACTCGCTGATAGCGCTGAGCAATCAGGGCTGGCACCAGCAGCAGGTGCAAGTGCCTGGTGGGACCATGGTGTGCGGAGCAAAGAATTTTCAGTAACCACCAGAGGTTCGCCCTATGACAGTTACTGGTGCCCTGCCTTGGTCTGGCACCCCCGCTTATCTGCTCCACCATCCCACAGTTGCCAACGCCTGTCATGTTCTGCACTCTGCCGCCTGCTGCTGATACCTGTCATGTTCCGATCACACTCCCTGGTGGTCAGTGTATGTCGTAGCAACCCGTTCAGTTCTGCTGATCAGTCTATTTGCATATTAGGGTGTTATATATACAATATATATATATATATATATATATATATATATATATATATAGACTTAGAGACCTGATGCATGAAATTCCCTCAGCCCCACCTGCACTCTCTCCAATCTGGGACCCCTCGAGGGATGTCCAACTGTCCTACTGGGATCAGGCCTAAATGGGCGGTTGGACATCACTTTCACAATCCAGGACTGCTGGCTCCGAAATGCTTGCCTGCCTGCCTTCCTGATTGCCCCTAATCACTTCTGCCTGCCAGCCTGATCACTCCTTAACCCCTGCCAGCATGATTGATGCCTAACTGCTCCCCTGACAGCCTGTTTGCCCCTAATTGCCCTCTCCTGCAGGCCTGGTCACCCTAATTGCTCTTCCCTGCGGGCCTGGGTCTCTCCCAACTGCCCTTCCCTGCAGGCCCAGTCACCCCCAACTTCCCTCCTCTCCCAGCCTGGTTACCTCTAACTGCCCTCCCCTGCAGGCTTGATCACCCCCAACTGCTTTCCCTTGCAGGCCTGGTCCCTCCCAACTCCCCTCCTCTGCAAGCCTGATCGCCCACAACTGCTCTCCTTTGAAGACCTGGTCCTTCCCAACTGCCCTCCCATTCTGGCCATCTTGTGGTGGCCATCTTGTGTCCACATGGGGGCAACCATATTGTGTGTTGGAGTGATGGTCAATTTGCATATTGCTCTTTTATTAGATAGGATATAGGCCTGGTACATGGGTGGGGGCCAGCTAGTTTGCCCTGAAGGGTGTCCTGGATCAGGGTGGGGGGTTCCCTTGGGGTATGGGGCAGCCTGGGCGAGAGGCCTGTGGTGGTTTGCAGGCTGGTCATGACCCCAGGTGACCCAAGCGGAGACCCTGGTATCTGGGATTTATTTATCTTCTATAATTGAAACTTTGTAGCTTTGAGTGGAGCCAAGCCTCCTGCTCCCTCTGTGGCCGCAGCCATTTTTGTTGGGATTTATTTATCTTCTATAATGGAAACTTTGTAACCTTGAGCGGAGGCCAAGGCAGACTAGGGCTGTGGAAGCTTGGCTTCCTCTATTGTTGAGGAAACCCAAGCCTCCGGCTTGCTCAGTGGCTGCAGCCATCATGGTTGGGTTAAATTTGCATACTCGCTCCTGATTGGCTGGTGGGCGTGGCTGGTGGGTATAGTGGAGGTTTGGTCAATTTTCCTATTACTCTTTTATTAGATAGGATTACTAACTCTATTCTCAGATCAGAGTTGAAGAATCACCTCTTAGGGAAACTTCCCCTGCCACTAGATCAGGAGTTGTACCCCAGCACACGGAACCCTCTCTTTAGCTCCCTTTCCAGGGGTAAGAGAAAGGAGAACAGGTGCAACATAATACATCAGGGCCTGGCCTCTGGAGTTTACTACCTGGCAAAATTTATATATATATATATATATATATATATATACACACACATTTTTTATTGATTTTGTACAGAGAGGAAGGGAGAGAGATACAGAGTTAGAAACATCAATGAGAGAGAGTCATCGATCAGCTGCCTCTTGCACACCCCCTACTGGGGATATGCCTGCAACCAAGGTATATGCCCTTGACCGGAATCGAACCCGGGACCTTTCAGTCCCCAAGCCGACGCTCTATCCATTGAGCCAAACCGGTCTAGGCAGTTTACTACCTGGCTTTAAATCCAGCTCTGGAAATTTTCAGGTGTGTGACTCCCTGTGGGCAAGTCACATCACCTCTTAGACCCTTATCCTATTTGTAGAATAGGACAGTAATAGCCCTGAGCTTAGAAGATAGTTCTGAGGATGATGAATTGCCTAGATCACTGCCTGACACATAGTTAGCTCTATAGAAGCATCTGCTATGGTTATTATTACTGTTATCACTTTTCCTTCTGTATTGAGTATTTGCTTGATTAATGAGATCCTGTTCCTCATCAGACTGGGAACTACATAGAGTGCAGTCTGTGTCTGATATGGCTCACTGTGTACTTGGTACAGGGCCTGGCTTGACACTCAGCAAATGCTTGTGGAGGAATGGATGTGTACCAACCCCGCAGTGGCCTGGGGTGTGGGAGCAGGTGGGACTCATCAGTCAGACTGAGAATTTTGCATAGCTGGATTTTGATTATGAGGCCTTCATCTATAGAAACTACCCCTCAGTACTATTCACTCCACACATCTTAGTCTAAATCTAGGTAGGAAGAATGTATAAGCAGAATGTTATTTTTGTAACCAACTAGAAAAAGCTATAAATTTTTAATATCTTTGTATTCCAGCTCCTATTCACTAGTCATACTGCATGGAAAAGTGGCCTTCTGTGGTTCCCTGAAGATGACCTCACAAGGTCATGCTATCCTTGCCCAGAGCTCAGGGCTCCATCAGTCTCCAGTGTCAGTAGACACCTCTCAATTTTCAGGAGAGAAAACAGGGCCATCATGAGTATGGATTGAGGTGGGGAAGCCTGTGGGCGGAGTTCCGTTTTGTGTCTGTCAGGTTTGGGAGGGAGTTCTTCCTACTCACCACCTAGGCCAGGTGAGTGGATATTTTCCCCACATACCTGCTCAGTGTTCTGCTTGGGACTCTGCCTGCTTCTAGCCAGGGAGACAAGTACGTGGCAGAGTTACCACTTATTTAAAAATAGATCTTTCTTGACATGTATGTAGCACTGAGTACTTAATTTGTGCCAGGCACAGCCCTCCGTGATTTACTTGCATTATTTTGTCTGATCTTCATTTAAATCAAGAGATTGTTGTCTTTATTTCATCAACAAGGAAGCCAAGGCTCATTGCTTGCCCAAGATTACACTGTTGGCAGATTGCCTCAATCGCAGAGACAAGATTTGAACTCAGGTCTGTGAGAGTCCTAAGCCAGAGCACTTGCTTACTGCTCAGAGAAGATGAGCAAAGGACAGAGATAGGACATGTGTTTGGAGGTGGGTAGTACAGTGACCTTGTGAGGAAAGATAGTGTGAACCCAACAAGGCGAGATTTGTTCAAAGCCTCCACAGGTTGGGGTGGATCTTGAGAGGATCTCCTGTAATCTCATTTCCATTTCATGGGGGTGGGGTAAGGGCCTTTGCAGAGAGGGAGGCAGCAGTGTGGATGTGTGTACTCACACAGTTTATGTGGCACTTTTATTTATTACTAGGGGCCCGGTAAATGAATTTGTAAGGAACTGTGGGCTGTGGGGCTGCAGTGGGCATAGGGGCGGGTCTTGGCCCATCCTCTGTGCCCCTGCTGGACCCTCCTGCCTTGACTCCTGGTCCCGGGTCTGCTGGTAGCTCCCGCTTCCACCGCTCCCATGTACTGAAGGTGCTGGCCCTGCTTGCACCCACTGACAGCGAGATTAGGGCCAGCACCAGCAGTGGCTGCTGCCCTGATCACTCCTCAGGAGCGGGGGTGTGGGAAGGGTGGAAAAACCCTCAAGGGCAGTAGGGGCCAGCAACCACCAGCAGTAGGTATGAGTGCTGGGCAGGACCGTGACTTGTGGGAGCAAAGAATTTTCAGTAACTACCAGAGGCTTGCCCTGATGACAGCAACAGGTGCCCCACCTTGATCTGGCACCCCGCTCACCAGCTCCACCATCTTGCTGCAGTCGATGCCCACCATGTTTCACATGCAGGCCCCCTCCCCTGGTGGTCAGTGCGCGTTATAGTGACCAGTTGTTCTGCCATTTGGCCTATTTGCATATTAGGGTTTTATATAGATAGGTGTGTGTTTTTAATCCTCACCAGAGGACATTCTCAGAGAAAGGGGGGAGAGAGGAAGAGAGAGAGAGTGAGTGAGAGATAGAGATTGGTTGCCTTCTGCACATGCCCCACCCCACAACCCAAGTATGTGCCCTGACTGGGAATTGAACCAGCAACCTTTTGGTGAGCAGGACACCCTCCAACCAACTGAGCCACACCAATCAAGCTCATCTGGCACTTCATGCTGACCCTGTGTAAGAGGCTTTAAAGCATACCCTTCTCCCCCCACTTAATCTTACAACAACTATAAGAGGTAGATTCTGGTAGGTTTATCGAATAGAGAAGGAAAATTAGGTATAATAGGTCAAATCACTTGATTGGAAACACAGAACAAGTTGAGGAGCTGGCATTTAAACCCAGATTTGTGCCCCTTCAGAGCATGCAAGTATAACCCAGGCAGTGGAGCTTGGCCATGCTTGCAGACCAGGTGCCTAGATTTTTTTTTCTTCTTTTTTTTTTTTCTTTATTGATTTTTCACAGAGAGGAAGAGAGAAGGGTAGGAAGTTAGAAATATCGATGAGAGAGAATAATCGATCAGCTGCCTCCTGCACACCCCCTACTGGGGATGTGCCCACAACCAAGATACATGCCCTTGATGGGAATTGAACCCGGGACCTTTCAGTCTACAGGCCGATGCTCTATCCACTGAGCCAAACCGGTTTCAGCAGGTGCCTAGATCTTGGCTCCAGCAGCAGCAGAACACCAATAAGGCTTGCCCTCTGGGAACTGCCCTCTTATATCCTCAGTCGTGAAATGTGATTGGCTGCTTTACTGCCCAACAGCATCTATCAGGCACATGCAAGATCAGAGGCTCTGGCATCCCCTGTCATTTCCTGCCCTAGCCCTGCCTGCTACTGCCCTTAGCTTTACTAGTACAGGTCAGCTGAGTTCCACCGTGTACTCACTGCCCACCACTGAGACCAGCTGTGCTTTGGGCATTATAAAAATATCTGAGATATGAGAGGTAATTTCTATCCCATGGGAATGTGCACATGTGCACAAAACCTCCAGTGAGATCCAGACGAGGAAGAGGCTGTCAGAGAGATGGTGAGGGCTGTGTACTGATGAGGGCTGGCAGGGTACAGAGAAAGTAACTCTGTGGAAGAGGTGGGCAGGATTTCAGGAGAGGAACAGGGACGTATTAACATTTTTTGAGCACCTGCTATGCACTGTACAGGCATTGTCACCTTGAATCCTCACACTTGCCATGACCCCCGTGCCATCTTCATCACATTACAGATGAGGAAGCAGATACTAGGATGGGTAACTTGCTCACGTGAGAGCTGTAACTAGCATTCTAGCCCTGGTTTGTCTGAATTCAGAGTTGTATAAGGGGAGTGTGGGAAATTGGGTAGGGAAAGCAAATTCATACATTCCTTAACGAAAACCTGCTTGGTGGCCAGAGCTCAAAGTAGCTCATGGTTGTGGGAGGCAGGAGACAATGCATACTTGTTGAGAGATCAGACACAGAGGAAGGGCCATCCAGGTCAGAATTGGGTCAGGGCAAGCAAGTTGGTACAGGCACCCCCAGAGGAGCCGCCTTTCAGGCTGATTGAGGAAAAGGCAACTGCTGGTTAAGGTGAGGCAGGAACCAGGCAATGGGAACAGCCTCAGACAGGAAGGGGCTCTCTTGTCTCCGAGGCAGAGGAATTCATGTTGTCAAGAGGCAGGCGGGGGAGTCCTAGGCCACCGGCAGTCCATCCCATCCTGTCTCATGCCCTCCCCTCCCCATACTCAGGTTTGGAAGGAAACCTCTTGTGGTCCCTATTGTACAATAGTACAGCATGTTAATTAGGCAGGGACTTTGTCTGGGAATGACCCTGTGTTGAGCCTCTGAATGAGCAGGACTGGTGGCGTTATCAGAACACAGTGTTTGGCCAGAGGCTCCTTGGAAGCCCCTCACCTCCACGTGGCGTCTGCCTGTAGCTGGCCATGGAGAGTGTGCTCCTGCAGAATGAGGAGGGTGGAGGTTTCTATGAGAAACAGAGTGGGGATTTTCCCAGACCCTGCTTCGGGAGGCTGAGTGGGCCGGTTTCCCAGGATTCTGGGCATGTCCACCTTAACTGGTGTGACACATGTCCCTGGCGCTGACATCTGATAACATGCGCCAACCAGCAGGGGCTGAGTGGCTGGCCACCACCAGAAGGACAAGTGCATTGTACTTGGGTGTTTTGTGTTCAGGTTTGGGCTTCTTAACTCCCTTTCACCTTCCAGCATTCTCATGCCCAGTGATCCTCAGAAACATCCTCCTCAGAAACAGTTGTTTGACTGGGGGAAGAGGAGGCCTGCCTCCTACTTGCCTTGCTCCCCTCTCTAAGATACGTTGATCTTAAGATTTGGAAGGGTGGGATGTGGAATGTTCCCCAAGAAATAGAGGACACATGGCCTATAGGAAAACAAACTGTGGGGATGTGCACAGAGGAGGTGCTTGCTGGTGGGCCACCCAAAGCTCCCAAGGGACACTAACATGAGAAAACTTTGAATTTATAGGAGGCTTTACCGTCGTAGGTCATCTCTGTACCAGAGATGGGGAAGTGGCTGCCCAAGCTTCTACCTGAGGGGCAGGTGGGTGGAGGCAGTACTAGCTGGTCTTTGAGATCTGGTCAGTCCACTGGATGACTGAGGGCTGGCTGTGTCTGTCCAAGAGAACATAGCTCTACAGTAGCGGTCGCCAACTGGTAGTCTGCGGACCGACCACTGGTGGTTCATGAGGTCCTAATGGTTGGCGACCGCTGCTCTATAGGAGCAGGGCCCCTGCCTCTTGTTTTCACACTTGGACCTGGTGCTTAGTCAAGGTAGGTTTGTGTGATTGAACAAGCAAACCACAGGTTGTGGCACCTCTGTCTGCTACGTGTGCTAGGCTTAGGATGTGTCTCGGAGAGGCACTTGTTCCAAGGGTGGCAGACTTGGGCTCCAATCCGTGCTCTGCCACTTTTCACCTAGGTGTTTGTGCTAGTGGGTCTGTAATTACCCTGAGCCTCAGTTTCCTCAGATTAGCCTGCTAGGCTGTTGTAAATATTAGAAACAGTGTACTTAAAGGGTGGAGCCCAAGGCTGTGGCCCAGCCCTTTTGCTAGAAGCCCCAACAGCCACGTTGACCCTCCTGGCCACTCTCTGCTCTGCTTCCCTAGACCTTCACAGCCTGGTGCAATTCCCACCTGCGGAAAGCCGGCACGCAGATCGAGAACATCGATGAGGACTTTCGAGATGGGCTCAAACTCATGCTCCTCCTGGAGGTCATCTCAGGTGAGACTCCTCTCTCAGAAAGCATACCCCACCTGGAACCGGGTACCTGTCACAGCAGTCCCTGGGATATGGCCCACCCCATCTGTCCCATTGCTGCTGGGAAAAGTGAGGCTTATATGGCTCCGGTAGCAGTGTGTCTGAGCATAGGCCTTTGGGATGGGCCCAGAGTGCTGTGGCAGCCCATTCTGGGGAGCAAGCAATGGGGACTCTAGAGCTTTTCTTTTTTCTCTTTTTTTCTCAGGGGAGCGGTTACCTAAGCCAGAGCGGGGCAAGATGAGAGTGCACAAAATCAACAATGTGAACAAAGCATTGGACTTCATTGCTAGCAAAGGAGTCAAGCTGGTCTCCATCGGGGCAGAAGGTGAGCTTGGATTATGCAGCCCAGTTTCTGACCTGCAAGCTCTGAGGCCGGACCTCTGTCTCAGAAGTTGTACTGGTGGTAGAGCACTGGAAGTGCTTAAAGCCCTGATATATCCTCAGCAGTGACCAGTGATTGCTGCAATGTGACATTGGCCCACAAGTTTCCCTTCCCCTCCCACAGAATAATCCAGTCCAAGACTGAGGAGTCTATATAATTCCCCTGATCACGCAGGGCAGGCTTCCTCTGCAGGAGAAGAAATGGCTTTGACTTGCACCCTGGAGACACTGACAGACAAGTGACATGGCATCCCTCTGTGCCTTAGGCCCTGCCTGGTATCTGTGGGCAGGAGGGGATGCAGAAGGTAGAAGGGCACTTGAGGCCCAGTGTCAGTGCTCTGGGCAGGAAGTGCAAGCCCAAAGGTCATTGACCAGACTTTGCTAGCCACATGTCCTGGGAGAGTTTGTCCTCTGACTGATTACCCAGGATCCTTCTGTGCCCCATGGGGATTCTCAGGACTGTAACCTTCTACTCCAAGCCTTCCTACTAGAACAAGAACATGCTGTCCCTCCAGGAGCAGGTTCTTGTCTAGTGGTCACAGGCACTTTTGGAGACGAGGTGAAGCCTGATGGTGTTCAGCTGCTCCCCATCAGCCTAGCCTCACAGTTTGCTCATTAGTCAGATCAGTTTAACTCTGCCCAACATCCATGTGGTCCCAGCTTTTAGAAAAACAAAGAAAACTAATTGCCATTAAAGACAGTACTCTGAGAGTTTGGCCAAGACCCTAGGCTAAGAGTGCCTATCGAGTTCCAAGGCTTCCCCTGCCCCTGCTGCTCTGGGTGCCAGAGAGGGGTGCCAAGCCTTATATGCCACAGTTAGAGTAGTTGGTGTTTGTTTGAAAAAAATCAAAGGCCAAAGATTTAATTAGGCCCTGAGATTTTCTGTCCTTGCGTGGATCTTTCCTCCTGGCTGCACTCCAGTCTTCTGCTTCTCACAGCTGCATTTATTTTGCTCAAATTCTAGACTGTAAATGCAGAAGGGGTTAGAGGAGAGGCCCGTGGCAGTAATCAGTTTTCATTTGGAGAAAAACTCAGGCTAAAAACATCCTTTTTTAAATTAGTTCACTCCCAATTCTGTGACCATCGGGCCTTAGACAAAGCTGTAGAGCAGCCTACTAGAGACATTCCGGGGGCTTTGGAATACCTGAGAACTCCAGCCCCTACACTGCCCTTACCTCCCCATCCCTCTAAGGATCTACACAGTTAGAGGAACATTGCTTCCTTATGGGGGTTATAAGAGGGGATGAGTTGGAAGCACAGCTGCAGTTCTGAGAAGCAGCTGGTGGAAGTGTAATGAGAAAAGCCATCTTCTTCCCCTCACAGGAACTCTCTAAGCCCTTCGTGACCAGTTTCCCCATGTAACCAGCTGGAAGTAGGAGCTGTGACCTCCTCTCCAGATTGCCCATCCCCCACCTCTGGGTATCTGGCACTTGGGAGGAACACAGCATAGATTTCCTGAATGAATGGTGCCTTTGCTCCACACTGGGAAGCTTCTGCCTGGTTTCAGGGTCTGGGCTTCTTAGCCCTGGGAAAGGGCCTGCAGACACTGTATTTTTCCTCTGCCTCCAGGCTGCAGGCCACACATATTTTCTTATCCTGAAACTAAAGCCAAAAGCTATCCTCAGCCATCAGACCATGGCTTCACTTGGGGAGTTTTGCCACCATTGCCAAGAGTCCCCACCCTTTTCTCTTGAGTGTGTCTGTGGGGAAGGTTGGGCCCCATCCTGTGGATGACCACTATACCCCCTTTTTAAATCAAGCCCATCCTGGAATTTTCTGCTTTTGAGGATCCGTGAATAAGGTGTCTTGAAGTGTCCTATTCTTCCTACCCTTTCTCCCTGTATCTTGTGTGCCAGGGTATATGGGGGCAGAGGACGTTTAAAAGACTGCCAAAGGCACGCCTGGATGATGGCTCCTACTAGAGGAGGCCACTTGTACTCTGTTACCCAGCAGTGGACACATGGTACCCTGAGTGCTACAGATATGACTTTCTCTAAGTTGGTGAAGCTAAAGAATGTGTATTCCTGACCCTTCTCTCTCACTCCCAGATGCTTTAGAGAGTGGTTGGTTTTTGGGTCCTGTATCCCTACTTTCCTCTTCCTTCAACAACATCATATCTTTCAGAAGGGCCAGGGCCAGGTGCTGGGGATGCAGTGGTCACAAAGGCAGACAGTGAACAAGTAAACCTACCAAGAAATATATGGTTCCAGTTGGCGATCAGTATGAGGAGAAGAGCAGGGTGGTGGGGAGAGGGGCCCTAGGATGGGTGCAGGGAGCACCTTTAGACTGGTGGTCAGGGAAGCCATTTTGAAGAGTTAACAATAAGCAGAGGGTGACAGGATAGGAAGGACTTGGCATCTGAGAAAGGGGGTGAGGGATGCATTTTGTTGGTGGACAGAAGGTATGAGGTCCTTAAAGCAAAAAAGAGCCTGGCTTGCAAAAGGATACAGCTAAAGAGTGCTGAGGAGGCGGAAGGGCACGGCAACGCAGGGCAGGCTTTGTAAGCTGGGCCCCAGAACACGGGCTTCGTTTGAGGTGTAGTGGAGCTTTAATTAGGTGAGTGGCACAAATCTGATGCAGTTTAAAAAAAAAAAATTATTGAATTTTTACAGAGAGAAAGGGGAGAGGGATAGAGTGAAACATCAATGAGAGAGATACATTGATCAGCTGCCTCCTGCTGAAGCTACACCCCTTACTGGGGATGTACCCACAACCAAGGTACATACCCCTGACGGGAATCAAACCTGGGACCCTTTAATCCGCAGGCCGATGCTCTATCCACTGAGCCAAACTGGTTAGGGCTATAATGCAATTTTTAAAGGGACCACCCTAGCCACTGTGTGGAGGTGGATTGCAGGGGCTGGTGTAGGTCGCAGTGTATTGAGCTCTGGAGGAGGCAACAGTGGCTTGGACAAAAGTGGCAGCATTGGGCTTGGAAGGAAGTGGACAGATTCTCAACAAAGAGTAGTGCAACATGCACCCACTAGTGGGGAGACGTGCCCATAAGCCATGATGGAGGTATCAACAGAGGGCTGGGAGCAAGCTTCGGGGAGGAGCAGTCTTTTAAGTTAGGTCAAGAGAGCCCTAGCTGGTTTTGCTTAGTGGATAGAGCATCAGCCTGTGGACTGAAGGATATTGGGTTCGATTCCAGTCAAGGGCACATGATCCCCAGTGGGGGAGTGTGCAGGAGGCAGTCAATCAGTGATTCTCTCTCATCATTAATGTTTCTATCTTCCTCTTCCTTCCTCTCTGAAATCAATAAAAAATATATTAAAAAGAAAAGAGAGAGAGAGAATGAGCTGGCGTGATGGAAAGCCAAGAACACATATGTTTAGAGGCTTTTGGACTGTGCTTCCCAGAGTTTTCAGGGCACATCTCCAGTGAGGGTGGTGGAGGGTAGGCCTGGGCAGCTAATTTTAAATGGGTTGAGAACGCTGCCCTGGGGGTGAGGGGCTCTCAGTCTGGTTTAACAACCTTCTCGCCCTTTGCCCACTCCCTGTACACAGAGATTGTAGATGGCAACGCAAAGATGACGCTGGGGATGATTTGGACCATCATCCTCAGGTTCGCCATCCAGGACATCTCGGTGGAAGGTAAGAGCCAAGAGTCCTACTGACAGCCAAGAACCACTTTCTCCCCACCCAGGTTCTACCTGAGTTGGGGAGAGTTAGATTAGGATTTTGGGCATTTTGTCTTCATGCTTCAAGGCTCATTCCTGTTTCCCAGGGTCACATATAGGGCCAGGCCATGTGCAGGAGTGGTTAGTAGAGATTCTGGCCCAGGCTGTAGGTGAAGGAATCACTCTTGAAGCCACCCAACTCTGGTATCCAGAGTACTTTGCTTTCACAGCCTCTGTCTCGGTGGACCCTCACATCACCCTCATGAAGATGGCATGATCAGCTCCATTTTACAGCTGAGGAATCGGAATCATATAGACATTAGTGGGAATCAGGCCTGGCCTGGTTCTCCTAAGTGTCAGTGCCTACCTGTTTCCATTCTCCAACCTTTGCCTCTGTGGATCTGGAATCAGTCTAGGCCACCACCGATTCTTCACTTTGTTCAAGGAGTGGCCGAGGCCAGCATCAAAGGCTTCTTTGATGGTGTGTCCTGACAGTAAAAGGCACAAGCCTTGTGGTCTGAAACATGGCACAGGTTCAGACCTTGACATTATTCTGTCACTGCCATTTCCTGGGGTGATTCTGGGTGAGTTACTTCTTGGGGCCATATGTGCTGGTTAGCAGTTAGGATCAGCAGAGGCCTGCCCATATCTGGAATGGGAAGGGCTGTTGCTACCATAACTGCTGCTGCTGCTCTGTCTAGTGGCCTGTCCCCTGGGTTCTGCTTGAACAAGAATGGTTTTGTCTGAGCCGGTGCTCAGTGACTCTGTGTTTTGCAGAGACCTCTGCCAAGGAAGGGCTCCTTCTCTGGTGCCAGAGAAAGACAGCTCCATACAAGAATGTCAATGTGCAGAACTTCCACATCAGGTGAGTGCCGGCAGCTCCGAAGCCCAACTCATTTTCTTGCTTCTTCTTGGGACATGAGGCACTGTCCTCCCACCTGCCTTCTTTTCCTGTGCTTTCCTCATGATCTATCAGTTGCCAGCCCTCCAGGAGTTCCTCCTCCTGACACTGACTCCTGTGAGCTCCTTATAAGGTCCCTGTGTCCTCTCCGAGGAGGAGGAGGAGGAAGAGGAGAAGGAGTGGTGGTGGGGGTGGTGGTGGTGGTGGTGGTGATGATGATGGCAGTGACAGTCGCCTCACTGTCCTGGGCTGAAGGCTTTAAAGGCCAGTGCTATGGCCAGCCTATGACTCTTCTTCCCCCCAAGCAAAGTGATTCTCTGAAGTAACAACAAAGCTCTTTTTTGGTTTTGACCCCATCCCTAGAGATGCTTGTGAATTGAGTGTTGGGGAAAACATACTTTGTCCACTCTAGTGAACAAAACCCAGTCAGCCCTGTAATGAACCTGCTCTCCCTTGGGTGAGAAAAAAGGAGACATGTCCACTGTTGCCAGAACACAGGCAAGCATGATCAGGGCCACTCAAGATCCAGTGTGACCAGAGGCGGGTGGTCCTGAGGTCAGGTCCAGCTTAGCCCTGTGATTTCACCCTCTGAGCCTCTGGTGTCCTCCCAGGGTGGATGGACGAAGGAGGGAGCACACATAGGAATGAAAAATGGGGCCTCACAGGATCCACAGAGGTTCTTCTGTGCCCCCAGGCTCTCCAGGGCCCCAGCACTTAGAGGTTGGGTACCTTTCCATTGTACTCAACTACTAATAGCACACAGTCCCACCCTCAAGAACCTCTGTGTGTCTCCCTTTTCCTGCCACCAACTCACTGGTCCTCTCTGTACTTCTTGTTCATTTATTTATTCACCTAGAGGCCTGGCGCACGAATTCATGCACCAGTGGGGTCCCTCAGTCTGGCCAGTGGGATCAGGCTGAAACCAGCTCTCTGACATCCCCCAAGGGGTCCCAGGTTGCAAGAGGGCGCAGGCCAGGCTGAGGGACCCCACGAGTGCATGATCGGAGCTGGGGAGGGACACGGGAAGTTGGCCAGCTGGAGAGGGACCGCAGGAGGGCTCCAGGGCATGTCCAGCCCATCTCACCCAGTTTGACCCCAGTAGCAGGCTAACCTATCAGTTGGAGCGTCTGCCCCCTGGTGGTCAGTGCACATCATAGCGAGCGGTTGAGAGGCCTTAGCATATCATTAACATATTGTTCAGTAATTGATTGAATGGATGACCAGATGACTGGACACTTAGCATATGAGACTTTTATTATATAGGATTGGTAAATATCTGTGCCTAGTACATGCCAACAGTGGGGATATAGCAGGACCAAATGAATCTCCACCCTTGGAAAGTTATATTGCAGCAGAGAGGACCACTAGTTGACAAAGGTGCAAATAAACCAACACGATTTCAGGTAGGACCACAAAACTAGGACCACAAAATAGAGTGAGGTGATAGAAAGTAATCGGGAGAGTACCTTGGTCAGGAGTGGCCTTCCTGAGGAAGTGTCATTAAGCTTGACCCCAGAAGGAAACAGCCCTCAGAGCAGTGGTTCTTAACCTTTCTAATGCTGTGACCCTTTAATACAGTTCCTCATGCTGTGGTGACCCCTAACCATAAAATTATTTTAATCGCTACTTCATAACTGTAACTTTGCTACTGTTAATGAATCGTAATGTAAATATCTGTGTTTTTCAATGGTCTTAGGCAACCCTGCTAGCAGTTATTTTAGGGCCTGACCAATCATTCCTTGTCTTGACCCACAGGTTGAGAGCCACTGCTGTAGAGCCTAAGACCATCGGAAAACATAGATATTTACATTACGATTCATTAACAGTAGCAAAGTTACAGTTATGAAGTAGTGACGAAAATAATTTTATGGTTGGGGCTCACCGTAACATAAACTGTATTAAAGAGTCATAGTATTAGGAAGGTTGAGAACCATTGTCTTAGAGGATCCCAGGTAGAAAAATGTGACCAGTCTAGCATGTGACCAGTTGTCATTTTGCCTCGCAGAGACCCTCATGCCAACCACATCCTGGCATTTAGCCAGCCTGTGGGTCATGTTAGCCAAGGTGCGGAGGTCACACAACACAGGCACTGCCCTTCTGCAGTAGGCCATCTCCCCTCAGTGGGCCTGTGCAGTTCATTGGAGCCTTACATGTACACATGTCAGGCCCTGGTCTGAGTGTTACCATATTTACTTATTTAATCCTATGACAACCCTCATGAAGTAGGCACTGTTATTATCCCCATTTTACAGACATGGAAACAGGTAATAATTGTAGGACTTGCCCATAGTCACACTAATAGTAAATAGAGGCGCTAGGATTTGACCCCGTAACTCTCAGCTCCAGCAGTCAAGGTCACAGCCACCCTGCCATACCATCTCCCGGCAATGCCTGGCACACACACTAAACCACCTCAGTAAATGGGAATTGATTGTTGCTGTTGGTTCCTGGGGCCTTTCTGCACTCACGTTACAGTACGTGGGCATCCTCATAACCTTGGCCTTTCCATCCCCAGCTGGAAGGACGGTCTTGCCTTTAATGCCCTGATCCACCGGCACAGGCCTGAGCTCATCGAGTATGACAAGCTGAGAAAGGTATGCATCTTGTGTTCCCCACAACAGTCCACAAATACCCTAACTCTAGTCACGTCCCCCAAGTCCATCTATCACTGCTATTCAAAGCTGGATTCTGTAATCAGATGGGCAGGCTGGAGAGCCTTGTGCCAACTGTCACCACATCCCCTGGCTCAGTTCTTACCTCCTTTGCTCCCCTCAGAGACTGTCCCTTTCTCCTTCCATGGGCATTGTAACCGCCAGAGTTATTTTAAGGCCTGGCCAACCATTTCTTGTAGCTCCCCTTCCTTAACTTCTGGGTTCTGGAAGCATTCCCTCTCTGTCCATGGGGACAAGGGGTAAGGAATTCCAAACCACACTGCCGGCAGACATTTCCTGGCAGGGTCCTGTTCTAATTTGTTTATACAAAGCTTGTGACCCTGTAAGCCCCAGGCCCTGCCCTAGGATTCCCCAACCTTGTGGGGAAGGCAGGACAATGTATCCAGAGCAAGCTAGCCACATAAAGCCATGCACAGGTGCTCAGGCTGAATGGGGTGGGGAGGAGATAGGGCCCAACAATACTGCAGGGGAAGGATGGCACACTTGGGCTGTCATAATCAGGAAGGGCCCGTGGAGGAGGGGCCAACGTAGAGTCAGAGAGCAGGCATTCCAAATGGAGGAGGCACGGGCCTCATTGAGCCTGTTAAAGTCACAGGGAGTAATGCAATTGGACTCTAGCTGGAAAGCAGTAAGGACACGTGAAGAAGGGTCCGAATTAAGTGCGCTTTAATCCCCTAGCAGTTGGAGATGGCATGAAGGAATGGATGGTTCAGAGAGGTTAGAACGTGGAGACACTCAATTTGCTTCCCCCAGAGATGTTTCAAGTCTGTCCAGCTGTCGGGTTCAGGACAGGGGGCTTAATCTGTGGTCTGGATAGTTGAAAACTGTAAGAAAAGAGCACATTTTTTCTTCTGGAGGAAAGATCCCCTTTGTCCAACAGGATTTTCAGAGGCGTCCCTTTGGGTCGGAATTGACTATTCAGGTGGCCGCCTCTCCCTGCCAGTAGCACATGTGGCTAAGAACTGCCTAAAAAAGTACCTTTTCCAGTCCTAACCCCTCCCCAGATCTCTTCCTTTTAGGCAAGCCCTGGGTCCCTTTTGTTTCTGGATCCTGCCCCTGACTGAGTTCTTCCTTCTTTCCTCATTTCCCTCTCCTCAGGACGACCCAGTCACCAACCTGAACAATGCCTTTGAAGTGGCAGAGAAATACCTAGACATCCCCAAAATGTTGGATGCAGAGGGTACGTACATCCCTTTTGTTCAGTCAGCACATTGTTTCTTGTGTATCTTATGGTAACTTCAGACAGTGGCAGAGCCAGTGAGAATGGCGGAGAATCTGGGTGAACCCGGGACATTTTGTCTCCAGGGGAACCAGAGCAGGAGCAGCCTTTGCAGGCCAGACTTGCTCAGGGATAGAGCAGGGTGAGGAGTGGGGAAGAGGGAGCTTGAGGAGGATTGACTCTGGAGGCTACCATAGCCCTGCCTGACCCAGTCCCTACCTGGGGGGAGGCAAGGAGCAAAGTGACCAGGGAGGGCTCGCTCCTCTGGATAAGCAAGGCTTCTATTTACCCTGCCTGCTGTGGATTCGGAGTCCAGAGCCCACCCATTTGTAGTGTTTTGTGTTTTCCTTTTCTGGCTTTTCTACATTTCCCATCCATGCACCACCCAGCCAGGATCCATGCCTCTGGCCTCTGGTGGCCCTTGGGGTTGACTGTCCAGAAGCCCCTTGAGACCATTCTCAGAGAGAGGAAGTGGCCTCATTTTAATCCAGTTCCCACAGCTGTGGCCTTTCTAGAGCCCATGGGGATGGAGGGGCTCAGGGTGTAGCTGAGCCTACCAGAGTCACCAGGGGTCACTGAGTCAGTTCTAAGGGACCTTCTTCTGGGATGTCTGTGGTCTTGGGAGCCTTTGGATCCCGGTGAGTGAACACCCCTCCCCCACACTGATACTTGGGCAGTTTAACCCTTGTCATTCACTTGCAGACATCGTGAACACGGCTCGGCCCGACGAGAAGGCCATAATGACCTATGTGTCCAGCTTCTACCATGCCTTTTCGGGAGCGCAGAAGGTACCGGGCAGGGCCAGGCAGGCCCACCTCGCTGCCACTGCCCAATGCCACTGCTGCCTCTCGCCTCCCATGCTCACCTCATTTCTCTTGCAGACGGCAGTGGCCTCTCCGACTGGAAGCCATACCCCAGCTCCTTGGCATTGCTGCCACCCTTTGCTCACAGTCTATTAGAGTGCCCAATCTGTGCCAGGCTCTGTACTAAGCACTGAGAATACAGTGGTGACAGTCAAGCAGGGTTTTTGCTTTCATGGAACTTCCATTCTGGTGGCTGGGGCAGACAACAGGCATATTCACAGATCAAGTAATTTCATGTGATAAGCACAGTAGAGAACATGGGACAGGATGGGGGAACAGAGAAGCCCGAGGGCTGCTTTAGCTGGGGCCATCATGGGAAGCCTCCAGGAGGTGACATGAACAGCACTTGGAGTGATGACGAGGAGCTGTCATGTGAAGATCTGTAGGAAAAGCATTCCAGGCAGAGTGTAGAGCAAGTGCAAAGGCTGTGAGGCAGAAATAAGCGTGGCTTATTGAAGGAATGGCTGGAGAAGAGTAAGCGAGGTGAAGGTGCAGAGCCAGGCTGTGTAAGACTATTGTAGTCTGAGATCATGAACTTAGGTTTTAGTCCTAGCCAGTTTGGCTCAGTGGATAGAGCATTGGCCTGCGGACTGCTGAAGGGTCCCAGGTTCAATTCTGGCCAAGGGCACATGCCTTGGTTGCAGACTCATTCCCCAGTAGAGGGCGTACAAGGAGGCAGCTGATCAATGATTCTCATCATTGATGTTTCTATCTATCTCCTTCTTCCTTCTCTGAAATCAATAGAAACATATTTTAAAAATAAAATCATTATTAAAAAATAATAATTTAGGCCGAAACCGGTTTGGCTTGGTGGATAGAGCGTCGGTCTGCGGACTGAAAGGTCCCAGGTTCGATTCCGGTCAAAGGCATGTACATTGGTTGCGGGCACATCCCCGGTAGGGGGTGTGCAGGATGCAGCTGGTCGATGTTTCTCTCTCATCGACGTTTCTAGCTCTCTATCCCTCTCCCTTCCTCTCTGTGGAAAATCAATAAAATACATTTAAAAATAATAATAATTTAAGTTTTATTCTAGGGCCCCAGAAAACTATTAAGTGGTTTATGCTGAGGTGGCAGAAATGATCTTACATTTTCAGAAAGGTCAGTTAGGGTCTAACCCCTCCAGCCCCAGTGGCTAGTGTCATAAATCCAGGCCTGGTTCGAAGAGGAATCCACCCCCTTCTCTTACCAAAACCTAGCAAAATGGCCCGCATAGCCAGAGCCAGGGTTTGGCTTCCAGTCTAGAGCAAGCGCTATTTCTCCCGCATGAGCCTAGGGCCCAGTCCCAGCTGCCCTCCCTGCATCTTTCACTCTCTCTTGCTTCTCTCTCTCTTTCTCTCTCTGCGCAGATATTGTAGGCACTCTGAGGCCAGATGAGAAAGCCATCATGACTTACGTGTCCTGCTTCTACCACGCTTTCTCGGGGGCTCAAAAGGTGAGCTGGGGTGGGAGCACACCTGGCTGCTGTGTCTGAGAGGCTTGCCCTTGCCGGCCTCCTGTCATCATCATCCATCTGTGGTTGGCCAGGCTGAGGACTGACCCGCTCAAGCAGGTTTATTGTGACCATGGGCTTCAGTGTCATCACTTAGCTGGCGCTGACACGACACAGATATTCTCTCTATGAATACAGCCTGCCCTGAGAGATTGGTGGTAGCGTCCCAGTTTCTCAGAAAAGGTAGTTGAGTCCCTGCATCACATTAAATTTAGCAGAGCTGCAATTGGGACCCGTACTCCTGACCACTCGGTTGCCCTTGCTCCTCTCTGTTCATGATCCACATTAGGCCACCTGGTGCCCTGGCTGTGCCCTTTCGCTGGAGAGAACTGGCTTCTCTGCCCCTCTCTGTGGCCCCTTCCCCTCCCAAAGGGCCCAGGAAAGGCTCAGCCTGAGCAGGTTAGGCTGTTCTCTAAGCCTCCTCTTGTTGACCCAGCTCTCTGGGCCCATCTCAAGCAGCTGTGCTGACACAGGCAGAGCAGTCACAAGTGTGTTCCCAGTGGCAGTTCTCCCTGAGCATGGCTGATCTCATGCTGCCCCTGAGGAGAGATTCCCACAAGGAGGCCTGCGCACCTCTGTCCCCTTTGCTTGCCTCCAGGTCTCTGGTTGTGGACAGCTATTCCCAGAGACCTGAGTTAGTGTCACCAATTGGCAAGTGGGCAGGGAGGAAAAAAAGAAACTAGCTTTTTTTTTATGAGCACTTACTAGATGCTAGACACAGACTCTTAGTACCTACACACCCCTTTTGTAGCAGGGGGTGCTATTATCCTCAATTAAAAGAAGAGGACATTTAAGTGGGTAGGGCATCATAGGACATGGACTATCTGCTGCCTGCCGTGAATTACCTTCTTCAGAGCCCAGGTCAAGCAGGTGCTCCCTGTGCTAGTTTGCCCTGCCCAGGCTCTGCAATCTCTTAGCAGTGTGAGATAGGTCATTTCACCTCACTCAGTTCTCCCATCTGTAAAATGGGATTGTATTAGTACCTGCTTCACAGGGTTGTTCTGAGGATGAAATGACTGTTCTGGCACATGCTCAGCTAGTCGAGTAGCCTTGTCTCTGCCCGCTGTGGTTCTTCCCAGCCCAGTGCCAGAGAGCCATTTTCATAGCCTCCTGCCACTTACCCGCATGAGGTGGGAGCTTGTGTTTAGAGTGTTCTGTGGGAGGGCATAGGCGGGTGAGTGGAAGGGACCCCCACCTTAGTGGGAAGGCAGGGTGGGGCAGGGGTGGATAGCAGTGAAGATTCATTGCCACAAACCCCAACTAATAGCACGTAAGCCATTGGACTCCCTCCTACTGGCCCCACGCCAGCCTCCCTGCCCACCACATTGCCCATGCAAGAGTGCTTTCTCTTCTGCCCTGGCTACCCTCCTGTGCTTAGAGCTGAACTCCATGTAGTAGGGAAATGGAAGCCTGGAGGGGTTTTTGGGGGTGGACACTGGCAGGAAGACCCAGGACAGAGAACTTGGCCATTTTGAGGCAGCCAAACTGCTCTTATAAGGGAAGAAATAAAGGCCTGGCCCTTGGAGCTGCTGTTCACTAAGGCATTGCAGGATCCAGGCTTCTCTAGCCCAAATTTGGGTTCCCCCCAGCCTGTGTCTGCTTCTCAGGCCAGCCATGGGATACTTTTTATTATTGCTGCTGTCTTTTCCCTGTAGACTTAAGCACATCGCTCTTTTTGTTGAATTTATTGGGGTGACATTGGTTAATAAAATTATATAGGCTTCAGTTGTACAATTCTCTAATATATCATCTGTATATTATATTGTGTATTCACCAATCTCATCTCTTAAAAAAGTGCTCTCAAGGATTCTTTTTGTTTATAAATTGAAGCTGATCCCCAGGCTAAAGCATTTACTCCTTGTTCACTCATTCATTCATCAACCCGACTACCTAGAACACTGAACGCAGAGCTGGATGCCAGGAATTGGACAGTGAAACTGACCAGCAGCCCCCACCTTTGTGGGCCTATGCAGGAGAGTGGGTTAAGCGTGGGGTACCATTGTCTTCCAATGAGTGGTCAGGGACTAATCTCTGTGGCTGCCCTGAAAGCTGCAACCTTTGCTCTGCTTGCACTTCGGGCCAGTGTTCACTGGCCAAACCCTTGTGAACCTCATCTCTGAGGAGCACTGCCTGGAGCCATTGGCAAGTATCCTGCAGCATGATGCAGAGTGTGTGTGTGTGTGTGTGTGTGTGTGTGTTTGCGTGTTTGCACACCAACCTTGGCTGGTCCACCACTCACCTGTCTGCTTGTCCCAGAAGCAGTGTATGGAGGGAGAGGCTGGGCATCAGTGCCTGTAGTTAGCCTGGTCTGGAGCCATCCCCAAGCCTCTCTGTTTTCCTTCCCCACCACTCTGTAGACCCTCCTCACTATTTCTGTTCCTGTTCTGTTGCCGTTTCAACTCTTCCTCTTGGATCCTTTCTGTGCTTCCTGAAAGGTACCTGGTCTCTCCTCTCTTGTGTGGAACCCCTCTCCCTCCTCCACTCCTCGCACCCTCCCTCAGCAGGCCAACAGAGGACAGAGTCCTGTAGTTCTGGGCAAAAAGTAGTCACTGTCTCCACCACTCCCTGCTCTGTGAATCCCTTGCTCTGTGGATGGTGACTTTGGCCCAATGAGCCATCAAGGGGAGGATTAGGAAGGGGCTTAGTGTGTTCCGCCTGTGCACTGACCACCAGGCTTCTCTAGAGGGGGGGAGGGCACTAGCATCCCCGCCATTTGCCCTACAGCTCTCTAGCACTCAGCCTCGCTGCAGTCTACCTTCCCACCCAAGGGGAGACTTCATCCAAGGTTTGGCCTAGTGGAGGACCCCACCCAGCTTGACCCAACCCTTCTCTTTGTGGGCTACTAGGGCGTCCATAGAAAAAAACTTAAAACAGGTAAGCTTTTCAAGAGCAGTAATTTGACTGCTCTTCTATACCATTTCCTCCACTGTGGAGGCTTCCCAACCCTTCTCAGCATCCTCAGGGTCCAGGCCAACAAAACTGAGGGGCCTGATTATCTGGGTAGGAGCCTGAGCAGTAAGCTGTGCAGACGCCAGCAAGGGCTGTGAGGAAACAGGCACTCGGGGTGCCATCTTGCCGAAGCTGTACTTCTTTCCTCCTTGGGAAGTTCTGTGTGGGCCGTGGATGAGCCAGCTTTCTAGGGACTTGCCTGTCAGGGGGAGGGTCACTAGCCCCCAGGCAACCCTGACTGTGTATACTTCCCTCATCCCAGGCTGAGACAGCCGCCAACAGGATCTGCAAGGTGCTGGCTGTCAATCAGGAAAATGAACACCTGATGGAAGATTACGAGAGGCTGGCCAGCGATGTAAGTGCCACTTACCCTACCCGCAGTGATACCACCAGAGCTGAAAGATTGGGTCACCTTTGTTACCCTTGACCAAAGGTCATGTGACACTTGCAGAGTGAACAGTAGGTGTTACAGTGAGACTTTTTAGAAACGGTGATAAGATTACAGGCTGTAGAGTTTGCCTAAGCCAGTACGGGATGTGGCCTTTCAGGTCGGTTTCACATGATTAAGCATCAAACTGATATGTCAGCATGCTAGCTGGCTCCTGGGGTCTAGAGCTTCTATCCGGGTTCCAGCACAAATACTCAAAGATAGAATTTTCTGAACACGGCATGGCGTTAGAATCATCTGGAGAGTGTTTTAAGAATTAACATTCCCACACCCTCCCCGTGGAGAGACGGACTCAGTAGGATAGAGAGTCCGAGAGCTGATGCGGTGCTGGCCAGGACTACGGTTGTCATGGCAGGTCCTGGGCAACAGCACTACAGGCTTAGGATCTGCCATTCCTGTTACCCCCTTTCCCAAGTGAGGAGACTGAGGCCAGGCACACGTCCACTGTCACATGGCTGGTAGGAGAAAGAGCCGGGGTTCAAACACAGGTAGCTCTGCTCCAGAGCCTGACCTGGAGCATCGGTTGGGATGGTAGGTGTTCAGTAAATCTCTTCTGGATTCTGACCTTTACTTTGAAAAATTTCCATAGAAAAAAACTTAAAACAGGTAAGCTTTTCAAGAGCAGTAATTTGACTGCTCTTCTATACCAGTGAGTGATTCCCAGACATTGAGATTTCATAGAAAGGAAAATTGGGGGGAAATTTTGACAACCAACCTATGGGGGTTGACTTTTTACCTTGCCAAGTTAAGGGGATATTTTAAAAAGAAAAGATCTTTTATCACCATTATTTCTAACACCAAGAAAAGGTTAAAGGTTATATATTTTGGGATCCCATTATTTCACCATATTTTTTATATATATTTCACCATATTTTTTTAATAAATAATTTCACCATTATTTCACCATATTTTAATAATAAAAGATATGTTATCACCATTATTTCTAACACCAAGAAAAGGTTAAAGGTTATATATTTTGGGATCCCAGCCCTTCCCAAGAAAGGGTGTTTGGCATCATGCATCAAGACGTAAATATAAGGATACCTTTATCCTTGCTTTTCTCATTTTGTCAGAAGTTGTCATTGGGAATCACTTCTGAGCATATCCACTCTGCATAATAACTGATTTACTCTCCTGGGATTGTTCTAGAATGTACAGTTTGTTTGCTTCTTTGTGGCCATCCTCACTCCATCAAAGACATGAGTAGCTCATAAAAATACATATCACCTTTTTCAATTTTACATTCTAATTTTTTATGCCCCAGGCCTGTGCATCGCGCTGGCTGCCCCTGAGAGAGCCAGGCATGCTACAGGTCCAGCCCTTGAGGCACTGACAGTCCATGAACAGGGAACCAGTGAGATCTCTGAATAAGGGAGACCACCAACGAGAGGCACAAACAGGAAGTAACCAGTGAACAGCACAGTGGTTCCGAGGGGGCACCCATTCCCAGAATTCTCTACCCTGGGATCCCAACGGGAGGCTGGAGAGCAGGGGTGATTCCCCAAGACAACCCTCCAAGATCTGGATGCCCAGGTGCCTGTGAGCCAGGGGTGGTCCCGCCACATGGCTTCTTGTGGGCCCACAGCTTCTGGAGTGGATCCGGCGCACCATCCCCTGGCTGGAGGACCGCGTGCCTCAAAAGACCATCCAAGAGATGCAGCAGAAGCTGGAGGACTTCCGAGACTACCGACGAGTCCACAAGCCACCCAAGGTGCAAGAGAAGTGCCAGCTGGAGATCAACTTCAACACTCTGCAGACCAAGCTGCGCCTCAGCAACCGGCCTGCCTTCATGCCTTCCGAGGGCAGGATGGTCTCGGTGAGGGCGGGGTTGGGGGCAGAGGGAGCCAGGACCCAGGAGTGCAGATTCACCAGACAACCCCCAGTCTTAATTGTTTGGCCAGTAAAGTCTTTCTTAACTATAATTAGAATGCACAGCCTTTCTGGTGCAGAGGTGGTGGGACTGCATTGACCCTTTACCACCACCACTATCACACACACCCCCTCATCGCTCCCCAGATTTTTATACTCATCCTCAAACCACACCAGTTTGTGTGGAATTGTTTGAATTTGGAACCCCAGTTCAAATTCAAACAATCTAGGACAACCACCAAGTGCTTAAGACCCCTTCTCAGGGAGGGACAGTATTCCCTGAATAGTCACCTTCTGAGTTTCATAGCCCCATCCATGGCATTTATTCATTTGCATTTATGCATTTAACCCAGAAGAACTGGTTGCACCTGCTATGTGTTGGGTTCTGTCTGGGTACACGGATAGAACAGCAGAAGGTAGATATGGTCTAGCCCATTGCAGCCTCCCTCAGTGAGGCATCGCCGTCCGGATGACCTAGCTCCTGTGATAGCCCTGCCCTCTGCTGCCCTCCAGGATATCAACAACTGCTGGCAGCACCTGGAACAGGCCGAGAAGGGCTACGAAGAGTGGCTGCTGAATGAGATTCGCAGGCTGGAACGGCTTGACCATCTCGCAGAGAAGTTCCGGCAGAAAGCCTCCATCCACGAGGCCTGGACTGATGGTATGGTCCTCCCAGCTCTCTTGTTTCTCAGAGACACACACACACACACACACACCCGACCACCTGTCCTTTTCCTGATGCATTGCCCTTCTGCTCTGGTCTCAAACATTAATCATAGATGGGTCCCTTCCTTGGCCATCGGAGGCCAGTCATCCAGCAATGCAGCCAAGCCACGTTGATAGGAAAATGACCCTGTTCCTGTCCACTCTGCAGGGCTGGGGGACAGGTTCTTCCATCCCTGGCAGCCTGTGCGCAGACAGCCTGCCTCTGCCCTCCACACCCTTTGTGACCGAGGACCTCACGCTGTACGGGTCTGTTCCCCAGGAGGGCCCTTACAGGCAAAGGCCTGGAGCCGCCTCCTGAGCCACAAAGCTTCTCACTGACTGCAGCCCCAAGAGCCTCCTTCCAAGGGGCCTGGGCCTCTGCAGGATGGCTTCTGCAGCCTTCAAGCCCTCCAAGGGCAGGATGGTCTCGGTGAGGGCAGGCCTCCTGTTTCTCAGCTCTGCAGCTGCCTGTTCCCTTAGATCAGGATGTGGAATTCTGTCATGCCTCTGGCCCTCAGTCAGGACCCACACTATGGTTGGGATTCCAGATACCAGGGGCCTAAAAGCCTTCAGGAAACAGCCAGTGCCTAGAAAAGCTGAGAACCATCCATAGGACTCCCACCCTCCTTCCTTCCCAAGTGTCTCTGCCTTCCTGCTATTACCAAACTCAGGGGTTCACCCACTGCCACCACTCTGCCCAGCTGATTTCACATTTTTTTGCATTGCTCGTGGTGATTTTTCATCCCTCCCAGACCCACAGTTAACCATGAGATAGATCTTCATTAATCTCAGGGGAGCTCTTCTTGTCCCCCTCCCAGCTGTTTGTCAGGCAGCCCTAGTACTGGCTAGAAGCTAAGACCTACCCAGAGGCCCCACCCCAACAGCATGGGAACTCTGTGATCTGCAGTCCTGGGCTATTCTCCAGCTGCAGCTGCCAGATCAGAGCAATGCCCTCCTCCTCCTCCTCCAGGGAAAGAATGCAGAGGGAGATGCTACAATAGAAGGTGGGGCAAGCAAGACCTGGGCCAGAGGTATAGGCCTCCCTCATGCTATGAAGAAATGGCACCCATGGCTCTACCCCCAGCCCTGGAGGAGAGGATGTTGGCATTTACTTCATTCGTTCATTCATTCCACAAATACCTCTGAACCTCTTCCCTGTGTTCATTAGTTCATTAGTAGGTGAGGTCCCTGCCTGGGAAACTCTGAGGCCAGCAGGCGTTGGCATTTTTCACATCAGAGGGCCTTGTGAACATAGAGGATTTTACAGCACCCGCATCCCACACGTGGACTGAGATGTTTTCCCTCATTATCCACAATTTTGCATGTCATTCAACAGGTTCAGGGCATCATCCTTCTGTATATCCCTTCTAGGGCCTCTTGGCCCGTGTTATCAGCTCTATAGTCTCTTTCCTGGGCTCCAGGAAACCCTGGGAAGATGGTCTCCTGATGCCCAGGGTGTGGGTCTGATGGCCTACCAGCATTCCTCCCTGGGAGTGATGCAGGAGCTGGCCTTCATGTGAAGGCATTCAGGGGAAGTTGGCCTGATCTTGTGCCAGAGTGGACTGACTGGCTCAGTGGCCTCCACATGCCCTAACCCGTCCCCTACCTCCCCACAGGCAGGTACACAGGCACTTCAACACCTGGCCTGTGTCATGAGTCAGCCTGGAGCCCCCAGGCAGGCTGCCCACTCTCATTCTCAACACCTGCTGCCCAAAGCCTCTGTATCGCCAACATATGCAAAACAGGACAGACCAGCCTCCTGCCCGCTCTCACCATCCCTCACAGCCTATAGGGGTGTGATTGCTCCTCAGGTCTTGGGTTATCTGGGGAAAGAAACAAAATTGAGCCCAATTCCCTTTCGTGGCTGCCCCTCAGCCTGCATACAAGGTGGCCATGGCTGTGGCCCAGTCGTCCAGCGCACCCCTTGCCAGCCTGAGCTGAAACTCTGCTGAGGCAGAGAAGTGCTAACCTACTATTTTGGTTCCCACCCTTGGGAGAAAGCAATTTCGGGAAGGGAATTGTAAGCTTGCCTTTGTGGTTACGTGTTCTACCCCAGGGCTGGGGCGGCAGGGCCAGTGGAGTCAGTCTCCCAGGCTGTGCCTCCTGTCTGCCAACGCCAGGCCCTGTCCTCAGGGTGGCTGAGGTTACAGTGGTCCTGGCTCTGTGCCTGCCCTTCTCGAACAACACCTCACTGAGGCTTCAGGCGCCGGCGTTGGCTCCATTCCAGAGATGAGGGAATAGCTGGGAGAAACTGCCTACCTTCCCACAGCTCTGAGTCTCTGCACCTGGAGGGCAGCTGCTGGTCAGACGCGCTGGGGCCGCATTGAGGAGGGGGTCTCTGAGCTGCCACTCTAGGGGCAACCCAGAGTGGCTTACGGGAAGCAGTGCCCCCTCCCCAGCTAACCTTTTCCACCAGTTCTGCAGAACCTTACTGTGTTTCCAGGGCCACTCGAGCTTCTGTCCTGGGGCATATAATTAGCCAGGCTCCAGGTCTAATAACAGTGTTCCTCCCTTCCTTCAAAGGCCTAATGACAGGCCCTGCCTCACTGCACGTGCAAAGTCCTTAGGACAGTATGGGGCCCATAGGTATGTGCTAAGACACCCCCGCAAAGGAGCCAGCCCACAAGTGCCAGGGAGCAGGCAGAGGGGTGGTCTCCAAGAACCCTAACTGGAACACTTTCCCTTCCTCTACCCAGCCTTTTCTCCAGATCACAGTCCTCTACAGATGGTATAACAGTCCAGGTTTCCAGTCTCCCACCACTATGGACACTAAGTTTAGAACACATATGTTGAATTGGGATATCTGGCTTAGGCCCACACCACCACAGTGTCTCCCAGTCCATACAGGATTTATTTGGGCTTAGAGATCCCTGGAAAGGTCAAGGAAAAAGGTTCTGGAAGTTTCTATTCTTCATGGCACCATTCTCCGCTAGATAGGATGTTGTTCTGCCTCATTTCCTTGCCCCTGGTTGCACAGGCCTCTGGTGAACTCTTGGTGCATTGTTGTCTAAGTGCCTCCTGCCTTCTGCCCCACCCAGGGAAGGAAGCCATGCTGAAGCACCGGGACTACGAGACGGCCACCCTGTCAGACATCAAAGCCCTCATCCGCAAGCACGAGGCCTTCGAGAGCGACCTGGCTGCACATCAGGACCGCGTGGAACAGATTGCAGCTATTGCCCAGGAGCTCAAGTAAATGCGGGCTCATGGGCCCATCACTTGCTCTTCCTCCAGCACCCCACCCAGAACAGTGGTGGACTGCAACCAAGGTCATGCTGCGCCATGTCTGGAGCGGGGTCTCCCAGCCCTCTGCACCCATACCCCTCCTGCAGATGCCAGGGCCTTATGGGGTGATGTCTTCATCATTTCTTGTCTTATGAGAAACAATGCGGAATCTAGATGCTCTGACCCCTTGTCCTGATTCTTCAGGCTCTAGGGGTCCCTGGGCTCCACTTCCTTGCCTGCCACAGCAAGGAGATCCCTGGTCTCTGATAGGGTCCCTATTCCCGCTCCTCCCCAAGGGACTTGGCTGTACAGAGTGCACAGAGAGCCCATTGTTCTGCCCCTTTCCTCTCATGCTCAGAAACACTATTGTAAGGCCTTCCAGGCAGCCGGGTTCTTTGCCCTCCCTTCCCTGCCCCAGTCAGATAAACTTGTGCACACAATTAGTACACTGAGTCTCCAGAGCCAGTGAATGAGGGCCTTATTCCACCAGTGCAATGGCCATCAGCAGGGAGGACTCGGGGTGGGAGGGCCAGGCCATTACTTCATGGAAAATCCATAGGCTCTGGAGGGACAGCAGGGCTCCCAAAATAACTCTGTTCAAAAATAGGATTCTTAGCTAGAACTGCCCTTTCTACAGTCATTCCCAGAGTTCTGCTTGTTCCTACATGGCTGGAGCCAGCATGCTGTCCTGTGCTGCCCCATGCCAGGGAGGGCCAGCTTATTCCCTGACTCATTTGCTCCATATTGCCTAGTTTCTTGGGGTTCCCCGTTTGCTCACCAGAGGCAGAAGTCCTATGGGGCCTTTCTGTACTGGAATACAGGGTCCCTGCTGGGGCCTCCCCTTGGGGTCCTGCAGACTCTCCTGGGATAGAGCTCCTGCATTTGGCACACCCAGGCCAAGGACAGCAAGGCAAGGCCACACACGCAGTTTGCAGGGGTCATGGAGGGTGGCACATGAGTAGGTTTCTTAGCTGGCCGGTGAGCCCCTGGAAGCTGCTAAGAAACATTTTGAATAAATCCCAGGCCAGCCCGCTTCTCAGGCACTGGGAACTGCCATTTGAAACCCATCACCCTGACCCAGGGAACAGGCGGTCCCTGAAGCAGCTTTCTGGAGAGTGGCCCTAGAGGAGGGAGGGCGGGGGGCGCGCCTGTTTAGGGTACTGTCAGCTCCCCCGAAGATGAGTCAGAGGACCGAGAGCCAGCCAGAATGAGCCCTGATTAATGGCAATGATGGAAACTCCAAGAGCACTCGGTGCTCTGTCTGTACCTGCTCACTCAGTCTCCAGCCTGAGTCTCCAGCCTTAAATGTTGGTGTCTTCTGGCACCCATGTTACACAGGAGGACTGAGGCACAGAGGACAAGGCCACATAGCTAGGAAGCAGTCAAGGCAGGAGTGGAGCCCAGGCTGCCTGGCCCTCTGGAGCAGTGGTCACCAGCCCGTGGTCCGCGGACCACTGGTGGTCCGTGAGGTCCGAAAGGTTGGTGACCGCTGCCCTGGAGCATAGCCTTGCTCCCACTCCCTCTGCTAGCCTTGCCTGCTCCCTCCTGCCCCTGTATCCAGGCAGGTGACACAACCATCTGGTCCCCATGTCCTATTCCTTCCCTGCTCTCCACCCCTCACCAGTTCACCAAGATTTTTGCCTCTATACCAATTCCCTAGTGCTTTACTACTAAGAGTATCCAAGTGTCTGGACCATAGGAGATGGGAATACTGGAGCTGATGGGGGATTTTGGGGGGGGCAGGGAGCATGTGGAGGGCTTGGGACCAGTAACGATTATCAGCCCAGGATTTTCAAAATCTAAATCATTTGAATAATAATACCTGTATCCTAATCAGCTTACTTTTATCTTAATTATCAATTGCTTAGAATTAAATTGCAGGCTAGTTTTATCGGTGTGTATGGTGTGTGTGTGTTTAATATATATATATTTTATTGATTTCACAGAGGAAAGGGGAGGGAAGGAGAGGTAGAAACATCAATGATGAGAGAGAATCATTGATTGCCTGCCTCCTGCATGCCCCACATCGAGCCTGCAACCTGGGCATGTGCCCTGACTGAGAATCAAACCCTGACCTGGTTTATAGGTCAACACTCAACCAATGAGCCAGATTGGCTGGGCTGTTGTGTGTGTGTGTGTATGTGTTAATACCCATTAAAATAAATACACATCCTTTAATAAATAGCTGTTATTACTTTTACCTGTTAGGCGTCAAGGACTACTCTCAGCACTTCACAAGCTCTCTGCGATAACCCCACCACCTCCTCACAAACAAGAAAGCAGGATTCCCTCTCTCAGGGCCACACAAGTACAAAATCAGGGAGCCAGAATTCAGGCATAGAGAACTCAGCTCCAGAGCTCATGCTCTCTAACCAGAGTACTCTTCTCGACTTTCTTTAAGTGGGAAAGCAATACCCATACAAGCTTGGTCAAGGGCCACACTCTGTGCCCCCAACTACCTGCCCACCCATTTAGTTTATCACAGCTTAGCAGCCCATAGAGTGAGAGAGCAAGAGGAAGCCCCTGCTCACTCCTTTATCCGCTCCCCCTCCTCCACTCCTGAATTCTTCCTACCCTGGGAGGCCAGAAGTCATAGGAGTGGTGGGTGACTAATAGCCTTCAACATTGCTATCCCCTGGTACCAAGGCCTGAGACTTTAGGGGGCAGTTGGGTCCGCGTCCACCCATTACTGGCCTCTGCCAGGTCTCACCACCCTTTGCCCTGCCTACAGTGAGCTGGATTACTATGACTCCCACAATGTCAACACCCGGTGCCAGAAGATCTGCGATCAGTGGGACGCCCTTGGCTCTCTGACCCACAGTCGCAGGGAGGCCTTGGAGGTGAGGAGGGACAAAGTCAACCTGGAGCCTGCTGTACCCACTGACCCATTGGGACCTGCAGGCCCCTCCCCATCACCACTTCCTTCTTATTGACTACCTCTCTCCTCTGTCCCTGCCCCTCCCCACACACCAGAAAACAGAAAAGCAGCTGGAGACCATTGACCAGCTGCACCTGGAATACGCCAAGAGGGCAGCCCCCTTCAACAACTGGATGGAGAGTGCCATGGAGGACCTCCAGGACATGTTTATCGTCCATACCATCGAGGAGATTGAGGTCCGCTCCTACCCATCCTTCTTGTGGGACCTCTGAGGGGCTGGGTTGCACCTCACTCCTTCTTCTCTCTTAGGGTCTGATCTCAGCCCATGACCAGTTCAAGTCAACTCTGCCAGATGCCGACAGGGAACGGGAGGCCATCCTGGCCATCCACAAAGAGGCCCAGAGGATCGCCGAGAGCAACCATATCAAACTGTCAGGCAGCAACCCCTACACCACTGTCACCCCCCAGATCATCAACTCCAAATGGGAGAAGGTGGGGAGAGCCCCTCAGCAGGGCCAGGGCAGGCAGGGCCGGCCCGGTGAGGGGGCCATCACCCTGACTGCTCCTGCTCCATGCCCTTCCCCAGGTGCAGCAGCTGGTGCCCAAACGGGACCATGCCCTCCTGGAGGAGCAAAGCAAGCAGCAGTCCAATGAGCACCTCCGCCGCCAGTTCGCCAGCCAAGCCAACATCGTGGGGCCCTGGATCCAGACTAAGATGGAGGTGAGGGGCCGCTGCCCTAGCCCCAGCCCTGCTGAGCCCAGGGCGGAGTGGGGAAGAGCCCCAGTAAGCAGGAGGAATTGAGCAGGAAAGGTTGTCTGCCCCTGCTAACATCTGCTCCCAGGGCCAGCGGACATGGAGGCCTGGTGGGTGTGGGTCCCAGCTCTCAGCAGCTGGGAGCCCTGACCCTTGGGTGAGTTAGGAGGGTGGATCACTGATGTGCATGGAAGTGGCAGCACCACCCAGAGGGCTACTTGGCTGAGGAGGCAGATGGAGGTAGGTTCGAGTTTTGACTCTGCCTTTGATTGGTGCTGTGAGCTCAGGCTCAATTTAATCTTGCTCCTCGGTTTCCTCATCTCTAAAATGGGGGTGAAAGGAGTTAGTATTTCATTTGCTCCACAAATGCTGCCGTGCACTGCTCAGTGCAGGCCCTGCTGCAGGCACTGTGGTGTAGCTGTGATCAAGGTGGTCCCAGCTCAGACCCTCGCGGCATGCTCACAGTAACCCCTTGCGGCCTAGCCACAGAAGGTTTGTAATGATGCCGGTTGCAACTCTGGCCACCTCTTACTAAGTGCTCACTACCCACCAGGCTCACACTGACAGCGCAGCCTCGCTGAAACTCACTGCAGCCGGGGAAGGATATAGGCTGGTCAGCCCTGCCAGCTGCACAGCATGGCCACTGAGGCAGGCCCCCTGAGGAGCCAAGGCTCTGCCATCAGGATCTGCCTCTGCCTCTGCTTCTTACCGTGAGAAGCTGCTTTGCTGGGCCTTAGTTTCCACTTTTGTAGACAGGGCCTGTCACAGTGAGTCAAGGGTGCGTTAGACGTGTAGCACTTAGCCCAGAAACTCTCCAGTGTGGTTGCTTTTACACTGCAGCAACTGCCCTCCAGGCCACCCACACCCCCCACCTGCCCCAGCTGTCCCTGGCCATCGCCTTGTCCACATCACTTCTAACCCTGTGTTTCCCAGCGTGGGACAGGGAGGGACCATCACTGAGCCACAGGCCTTTTAGGAGGAAGGACCTGGTAGGGAGGCCACCAGCAACAGGGATCTCTGGGTGGCTGGCTGTGGCCGAGGGTCTGCCAGCCCCACCTCCAGTGGCACCTGGTTGTGTGCAGGAAATCGGACGCATCTCCATCGAGATGAACGGGACCCTGGAGGACCAGCTGAGCCACCTGAAGCAGTACGAGCGCAGCATTGTGGACTACAAGCCGAACCTGGACCTGCTCGAGCAGCAGCACCAGCTCATCCAGGAGGCCCTCATCTTCGACAACAAGCACACCAACTACACCATGGAGGTATGTTATACCCCACCGGGCCCCTGCACCTCATCTGTAGCATGGAAGAGCCCTATGTAGTCCCATAGGAAAGGCGCTTGCGGCTTCCTCTGTCTCTTATCCTGACTGAAAAGACTAGATCAGAATGTTTACACATTTTTTAATATTATTTCCCTAACACTGCTCCCTACACCCACCATGACAACACATCTCAGGACAAGCTCCCAAGAGAGCTGGGAGGGTAGGACCAGCCCCCGCTGTGGCCTCAGCACTGAGTCCTCACTTGAGAACACAGATCCAGCCAGTGTGTGCCAGCATCTGTGTGTGCCAGCTCTCTGCGGCCGGTCACACTGTCAGGGCTGCTTATCATCCATGCTATACACCCCCCCAGACGGGGAGAACCCAGTTCCAAGTGTCCCTCAGCTGCAGCTGTGGTGGTCGAAGCACACCCACCAGCCCGGCCTGCAGTCACGCCCTCCCTTCTCCCTCAGCACATCCGAGTGGGCTGGGAGCAGCTGCTCACCACCATTGCCCGCACCATCAACGAGATTGAGAACCAAATCCTCACCCGAGATGCCAAGGGCATCAGCCAGGAGCAGATGCAGGAGTTCCGGGCATCCTTCAACCACTTTGACAAGGTGAGCAACTCCGCCTGCCCCTTGGCACCTTCCCTCCCTGCCGTCACCATTGTCACTGTCCCATCATCTTGCCCCCTCTGTCTTTGTATCTGTCAGTTCATTCACATCACAGTTACTACGTATCAGCCGCCGCTCACAGGGCTTGGCAGGGCCTCAGCCACGGAAGGTGGTGCAGACGGGCACACTGTACCCACGTCAGGAGCAGTTTCCCTTAGGAATAAAAGGGGGTCCTGAGCCCCACTTCACCAACCTGCCCAGGAGACCTTGGGTCAGACAGCCCGAGCACACCCGAGAGTTGAGACCTGACCCGTGAATCTGGTTTACGCAGACACACAGTGTTCTTCAAATCCAGATTTGGTCTGGCAGCCCCTTTGGAAGGGCCTGAGTGCCAGTGTTTCCCCCAGTCCCTCTCCGCTGCTGGGCCTGATGTGTCATCTGCCTGCTTTCCCTCACGGTGAGGAGGGTGCAGTCTCAGCCCTGCACCATCAAGCAGGACCCTGAGGCCTCACACAGGGTAGAGTGCAGTCCCTTTTCTCCCACCCAGACCCCCTCTGAGTCCTGGGACTCAGTCCTCGATTCTGCACCATTCAGCTCCCCACCCCGCTCTAGCCCCAAGGACGTGGGAAGAAGCCTCTGACTGCCCTCCAGGCCACCCCCACCCCCACCTGCCCCAGCTGTCCCTGGCCATCGCCTTGTCCACATCACTTCTAACTCTGTGTTTCCCTCCTCCATGTGTGTCTCCCCCGGCCCCCGGCCCTCGGCCCTCTGCATGTAACCCTGGCCCCTCTCCCACCTCTGTGCCGGCCTGCTTTTCACACCGCCCCTTGCACACCTGCCTTTGGACACCGGCAGGACCACGGCGGGGCGCTAGGGCCAGAGGAATTCAAGGCCTGCCTCATCAGCCTGGGCTACGACGTGGAGAATGACCGGCAGGTATGCGCCCCCTGGGCCCCAGCAGACCGTGACATTAACTGCTCTTCTTTCTCTCTCTCCTCTGTCTCCCCACCCTCGCCATTTCACCCCTCTTCCATATGTATACCATCTCACCCGTTCTTTTGCCTCCTTCCTACCTGTGTCTTTCTGGCCCCTTTCCCCTTACCTGGTCTCTTGGGGCCGCTTTGGTCTCCCCTGCTCCTGCCACTGTCCTGTTTCCCTGCTGTGCACATGGGGCTGCCCCTCTTGCCTACTGTGGGCCTGGCCTCCTGCTGTCCCTGCGTCCTCGAGCAGAAACAGACAGGCAGCATGGACTCCGATGACTTCAGGGCTCTGCTTATCTCCACAGGATACAGCCTGGTATGCAGCCTCTGCCTCCCTCGCTGCTGTGCCACTCCTCCTCCTCCTGCTCCTCCTCCCCTTCCTTTTCTTCCTCCTCCCTGCCCTTCCTCCTCCTCCTTTTTGTGCTACCCCAGCTAGAGTTTCCAAGTCCTCAGGGACACCCTCCACCAGATCAGTGCAGCCTCACCTCCCTCCTGCTGCATCTGCTGGAGGGCCTGAGTGCCAGTGTTTACCCCAGTCCCTCTGATGACTCCCTGAGCCTCCCACTCCCTTTCTTGGAAGTCTGCAGAGAGAGGAGGTCAGGCCTCCAGCTCTTTCCCCCTTTTCTTTCTTTTTCTTTCTTCCCCACCCTCCAGAGTTAACTTGTGAGCCTAGGGCTGAGGAGCAGCAGACCTATTTGCTCTATACACCACTCCCCACTTCCCAAAAATGTGGGAGGGGAAGCGGAGAGGGCGCTCACGGGGCAGTTGCCCGGGGAATCCAGGCCCTTGGAGGCAGGCTGACAACTTGGAGTATGCACTGGGGTTGGACCCTGCCCTCCTAGCTCGGTTCTGCTGTCCCAGCCCAGCCATCCTGCCCCACTCAATGCTGCCTGTCCCCTGCCCCACTCCTGCCTCGCAGGGGGATGCTGAGTTCAACCGCATCATGAGCGTCGTCGACCCCAACCACAGTGGCCTCGTGACATTCCAAGCCTTCATCGACTTCATGTCTAGGGAAACTACCGACACAGACACAGCCGACCAGGTCATTGCCTCCTTCAAAGTCCTGGCTGGGGACAAGGTAAGCCAGTCACCTCTGAGCACCTGGGGCTAGCAGGAAGGGGCTCTGCAGTCAGGACTGGGCATGAGGGGGTGGGGGCCAGTGTGGGGTGTAGGTGCCCCAAAGTCCTGCCCTGCCTTCCCCAGAATTTCATCACAGCCGAGGAGCTTCGGAGAGAGCTGCCCCCCGACCAGGCCGAATACTGCATCGCCCGCATGGCACCATACCAGGGCCCTGATGCGGTGCCTGGTGCCCTTGACTACAAGTCCTTCTCTACAGCCCTGTACGGCGAGAGTGACCTGTGAGCCCTGACCAAACGCCCCTCCTCACAGCCTCCAGGAGGGGCTGCGGGGCCTCCCTGGTCCTGTTCCTCTGACTCTGTATCTATGCAAAGCACTCTGTCATCCTTTCTGGGGGTGGGGCGGGTGGGCAGGGAGGGGCTGGGGCAGGCTCTCTCCTCCCTCTTTGTCAGTTGGCCAGAAGGTTCTCTCTCGTTCCCCCTGGATAGGGGTACGGGAGACTTTGGGGGTCAACACTTATGGTCTGGTAAATATATATGATGTGTTGGTTTGTTGTTGTTTTTAACTATGTGGAGGGGACAGTGGATCCCCACAGCAAACAGGTCCTCTCCCGGCCCAAGGAACGCCCACCCAGCCTGCCTCTTCCTCCTCCCGAGGTCCTGCGAGGCCTCCCACATCTAGGCCAAAGCCCTATGTGCCTTGTCCAGGAACTGCTCACACCTGTGATGGGCCCAGCAGAGGGCACCACAGCTACCAATAGGAGAGGACCCCACCCTGCTCCCTTCACCCCTCCCCTCCTTTGCGATGGCCAGGAGGTGGGGGGTGCAGCTCAGTGTCCCCTTCCACAACAGAAGAGTGGATTGGGCACCCAGCCTTCTACCCTGGCCCCAACCAGCTCCCACCTGGCTTTGTCTGGACCTGCGTCTCTCAGATTTTCTAAGGACCAAAACCAAAAAAAAACAAAACAAAAAAACCCCACAAAATCACAAAAAAAAAGCTATAAAAATTTTAAACCTTTCAGAGAATTACTATTTACTTTATTAAGTTACGGATTTATTATATAAATATATATTCACCTAGCAACATATCTTTGCCGCCTCTTGCTCTCGTAATGAAGACATAGCTGATTTGCTCCCCTCCCCCAGCCCCTTACTGATTTTTCTTTTGTCTGCCATCAGGCATGGGTCTCTGGGGACCCTCCTGAGTGGGGGGTAGGCTGCTGGCCTGGCTGCCTGTTAGTTGATGGTTTTGTTCCTTTCCCACTTCCCTTTTGTTTTATTCGGATTGATTTTTTTTTTTCTTGGTTTCTGGATAAACCACCCTTCTGGGGACAGGATAATAAAACATGTAATATTTTTAAGGAGTCTACAGTATCCTCTCTTTCTCTCCAATCTCTGTGCTCTCATTTTTAGCAGAGTGGTGATACAGCACCTCTCGCAGAGTGGGGCAGGGCCTGGGGGTGCCACAATCCCTGTTCCCATGCGTGTGTAGAATGAGAATGCTATTGGGGACCCAGTCAGGGCCAGGCACTGTTCTCAGCACACAGCCGCCTCGGGCAGCCTGTCCACGGAGGGTGCGTCGTCCCCATTAACAGGCGAGGAGAGCAGAGCATGGAGGGCAGCGGCCTGCCTCGCGTCACCAGTGGTGAGTGTGGGGCAGACCGGCTCCCAAGGCCGTGCTCAGAAGCACTGCCTGATGCCAGTGCATCTACCTCATGCCAGGCAGGGAGGTGGAGGGGCTGGGAGGCTGGTTTGGCTCAGAATCCCTTGCTGTGGAAAGGCTGGTCCAGGTGACCAGGGAAGGCAGGGCTCCTGCAGCCCTCCTGCCTCCAGCCGCAGGCACTCCCCTGCCAAGATCCTAGGAGAAGTTGGCCATCTCCATCCACTGGGTGAGAGAAGACAGTGGGCTTGAGGCAGGGGTCTCTTGGGCCTCCTGCCCCAGCCGCCTGGTGCCACTCTCCCTCCAGCTCAGGCTCACCTGTTGACGGCTCAGGCAGATGACTCCCTCGCCCCCATCCAGGTGCTGTCTACAGTGGCCTGTGCAGGGAGGGCCGGGTGAGTGCCCACCACCCAGTCCCCTGCGGTGGGAGACATGCCCCTGAGCCCAGCCCGTGCTAGGGGTGGCACTCACAGAAGATGCAGGTAAGCTGGGCCACACAGGACACGAAGCGCTCGAAGTCCACACGCAGACGGCTGTCCCGGTAGCGGCTGGTAAGGGCCTGGGTCAGCTGGTTGTTGAGGTGGAAGCCTAGAGGGAGGCTGCCTCTGAGCCTGGGCTGCCATGAACCCCACCTCAGTGTGACACCCCACCCTGACTCCTCAGGGAGACCACAGGGACCTGTTCCCAGCTCTGCCTCAACCCAGCTGTGTTGCTATGGGCCTCAGTTTCCTCGTTTGTCAAACGGGAACTGTGGCAGCCCTGACCTCATAAGGTTCTGTGAAGGTGTTCTATGTAGAAAGCGTAGTGCCGTGTCTGGCACATACCAACTGCATCAGTGTTACTCCTTTAAACACAGAATTTCTGCTAGTGGGCCCTGGAGGGTTTTTCTGTGTAGCAAAACGTCTGTTCCATATGGAGTCAGTTTCTTTATACTCCACACCAGGGGTGATTTCTAACGTTTAGAAAACATCTCTGATGAGGAACCTGAGCAGGCTTCTCAAAGCTGCAGACACTGGCTCTCCCAGATCACAGGTAACTCACAGGGACGCAGGCTGCAGTGCCCCTCTGCTGCAGGTCCAGACTTACAGTTGGAGGGTAATTATCAAGTGCCATCGCGACCTGTGCCTTGTCTGGGTGCCATGAAAGGTCTTGGGGGGAAGAAGAGACTGTCCCCTCCTGGAGGTGTGGCCTCTGGCCTTCATCTGCCCTCAGGGTGGGTGAGGGTGAGGTAGAGCAGCGTGCGCAGGGCCATGGGGAACCCAGGCAGGCAGAGGGGGTGAAAGGACCGAGAGCCCTTCAGCAGCTCTCTCTGAAATTCCTACGGTCAGCTTCCTTGACTACTTGTGGACTCTATTCTGTGGTGCCTGATGTGGGGTCCTGCCCAGGGTCTCCTGTCCTGGTGAAGTCCCTCACCTAGTTTTATCAAGGTTCACTCCTAGTGACCATGACCTGGTTACCCCGCCCCAGGGCCCCATTGTACCAAGCACATGACGCCCTCACAGACCAAACCTCCCCTCCCACTCCTCCTCTCCCCACGTAGACCTTGGCTTCTTGCCTCCTTTGTGCATGCTGTTCCCTATGCCCAGAGCACCTCTCCCTCTTGGTCCAAGGCATTCCTCCTCATCTCACTCTTCAGAAAGCCCCGTAGATAACCCAGCATGCAGCAACGAGCACCTTCTCGGCTCCCACAGTTCCCTGAGCCTCCCCACCTCCACCCTGACCACTCTGGGCTGTCACTGTCATTGGTAGCTGCTGCCTCTGGACTGGAAGCCATGGGGGGGGGGGGTCAGGAAAGGTTTTTTAGTCACCACTGAACCCCAACATCAGTCTGCCCAGAGTGTGAGCAGAGCAGGTGTTCAAGGATTCCGTGGATCAAAGATGTGACTGAATTGGAACATCTGCTTCTAGTAATCACCCATCCTGACACCCTACCTGATCCTGGGTCTCGGAGCTTGCTTGTCCCCTCCCTGGCCTTCCCCTCGCTAGACACTGCCGTCACTCCAGCCCCTGCACTCTGACCTGGACTTGCCTCTCCCTCTTCCCTTCTTATACGGAATTAAAAAGTTTTAAAGAGCCGAAGTCCTCAATGCCCCGTGGGCTCTCCTGTCTCCCCACCATCACCACCAATCTTTACTCTGACCACCACTCCCCTCCCCCACTTGGCTTCAGGCCCCTCCTTCACACCAGCCCCTCGGTGCGGGCTCACACCTCAGGGTCTTTGCACTCACTGTTCCCTCTGTCTGGAACACTTGCCCAGTGTCCCCAAAGCTCACTCCCTTCAGGTCTCTGCTCAAACCTCAGCAAGGCCTTCCCTGGCCGCCCTGTCTCAGCCCTCCCATCCCTGCATGCCCTGGAACTCACCCTGCTTTCTTTTGCCTTAGCGCTTACCACCATCTGACCGAGGTGTTCTATTTGCTGTTTGTGCCATAGAACCTCAAGAGCACGTGATCAGTTTTTTCCGCCTCGCACACCAGGCACGTACCAGGTGCTCAGTGAGACCAAGTCCAAGCTTGCACCTCCTCGTTCTCTCTCGCCATTGCTTCTGTCTTCTGGGACTTTGTTTCTCACTGTCCCTCATCTCCCCGTCTTCTCTCTGATTCCATCCCTCCCCCTCTGTCTTGGGCTCCTCTCTTTCCTTGCACATCCCTGGATCTTTGATTTCCTGTGTCTTACCCTTCACTTCACTGGGGATAAGTGGGGGCCTAGGAGTTCCTGTCTGATTTCCCTCCCCTGCCCCTTCCATACAAGGGGGTGTTGAACTCGTGCAGCCACTCTGTGTTGGAGCCACTTTACAGAAGGCAGTGGAGGCTCAAGGGGATGGACTCACATGCCCAGGGAAGGGCCCCAGGAGTAAGTCAGTAGTTAGGATTCCAGCCCAAGTTCATGGGAATACAGGACATTCTGCCACGGTGCCCCGGGGACCAGGGCCTCTCAAACACCAGCCCCTCCCTGGCCCATCACCTCTCACACCTTCCTTCCCCCACACAGGATTCTCCCTGTGGCCTCAAGGTCACAGTCCCTGCTAAGAGCTGGCAACAAGCTGAGAGGTTGGCTTTGTGGGTATTGGCAGCTGAGTGAGCTGCTAGGACTCGAAGAGGATGACTCACCCCAAGGCCTCTGTCCATACCTGCAGCGTTCAGCGCCAGCCTCAGCTCATGGGAGTTCATGGTGTCAGAGGCGTCCTGGTCAAACTTGTCGAATATGGCCTGGGTGGGAGGAATAGGTCAGTCCCTCAGACAGGCCGGGTGCCCACCCCAGCTCCCGTTCTTCCTGGCTTCGCGGCATGGGGAAGCAGCTTGGCCACTTTGGGTCTGTGTTTCCCAGTTTGTAAAACGGGTTCAATAAGAGCTGTAACAAGGTTATTGTGAGGACATGCTTAGATCACCCACAGGGAGCCTGCTGAGGGCACAACAAATGGTGGCTTGTCACCATTATTAGTATAGAGAAGCCTTAGACCATTTTCTTCTCACGGGTTTCGGGGTGGGGGAGGATCACCACCTCCCGCTGCTAGATAAGCAAAGTTACCTCCAAGGGGGGTACTGGCCTGCGATCCACAGCCAGACAGGCTGAGCTGGGCTGGGAGCTAAATCGCCAGCCCAGACCGGAGCCAGTGTTCTTTTTAAAAAAATACATATTTTATTGATTTTTTACAGAGAGGAAGGGAGAAGGATAGAGAGCCAGAAACATCGATGAGAGAGGGATATCGATCAGCTGCCCTCTGCACACACCCCACTGGGGTTGTGCTTGCAACCAAAGTACATGCCCTTGACCTGAATCAAACCTGGGACCCTTCAGTCCGCAGGCCAACGCTCTATACACTGAGCCAAACCGGTTTCGGCCCAGTGTTCTTTCTTAATGTCTAAGTTCATCAGTGGTCCTAGAGCAGGGATGGGGAATGTCCGGCCTGCAGGCCCAATAAAGGCCCTTGAAATCTTTCATTCTGGCCCTCCCAAGGCATTAGGGGTGAGTTAATTAACTGGCTAAATATAGCAGGCTAGTTTTTAAGACAATTTTATATGGCCCATGAATGATGTTATAAATGCTCAAATGGCCGTTGGCAGAAATGTTTCCCACCTCCACTCTAGATGGGCCACAGAAGGTGAAGGAGCAGGGACATCCTAGCCAGATCCCCCAGAGTTGGTGTGGGGTGGTCCCTACTCCCCTGGGGCCCTGCTAGCCCACAGAGCATCTGTGCCCTATTAGGGAGGTCTCCTTCCAGGAGGTGGTTCCTCCCAAGCCCCTTACCTGCCACTCCTGGAGGTGGCCCCAGAGCCGCTGGAAGTGGTGCAGGGCCAGGCCTCTGCCGTGCTGGAGAGGGACATCTGGGTCAGTCAGTGTCCCCAGAAGGGGCAGAGGTGCCAACATCACCACCCTCCCTGCCAGGCACGGCTCCCACCGTATACCCCGAAGCACTGCAGCAGCTGCTCACAGGTCCTGAGGCCGATCTCCCTGGGGGTCCAGCTGTGGGCCCTGGCTACAGGAACAAACAAAACCCCAAGCTTTCTGTGGGCTGGCATCACCGTGAGCGCTCAGGATCACCGCATCCCCATTTTATAGAAACGGGCACACAAAGGACTGCTGGTAACCCACCAGCCGGGATTTGAACCCAGACAAGGGAGTTCTGAGTGCAGCCACACTCCCTGCCTGTCCCTCAGAGGAGGGCTTATGAGTCACTGGGCAGGGCCCACGTGTGAGGAGATGCCATCACACTCCCAGCAGCATCACGGATTCCCACACACCGCACACCGGGGGCTGTGAGGACACACTGGCCCCAACTCACCAGGCTCCAGGGCAATGCTTAATACGGTCTGGAGCTGAGAGGCACTGAGCTCTTCCTCCTGGTCAGAGAGTGGGTTGTCAGGCCATTCACTCCAGCCACTCAACAAGGGGCCCTGGGCCCAGCCGAGCAACATGCTGGCGGTGCTGGGGACAGGCAAAGGCAGCCAGGCCTGCCCTCCAGAGCTCACAGCCCAGGAGGTGGTCAGGGCTGCAGTGGGGAAGCCCTGGGCTGTGGAAACCCACAGGGGCATGTGGCAGACCAGCCTGGGAGGGCCAGGAGAGCTGGCAGCGAAGGGCACTTTAGAAAGACCAGAAAGTGTGTGGGGAGGGGAGGGGAGCGAGGGATGAGAACTCCCAGACTGGGCAAAGACCCTGAGGCAGGGAAGAGCTGTGGGCATTCTGAGAGATTTGAGAGGGGTCAATCTAAAGGAAGATTAGACAGAGTAGAGGAGCAGTTTGGGGTGGAGAACCCCTCAGCCCACTCCTCACCTCTCCTGCCAGCTCCTGAAACAGCTGCTTCAACCCCAGGTCCAGGGGAATGTCGGGGGCCTGCATGGTGGGGGGAGTTTAGTTGTAGCCAAAAGGGCCCCCACAGCCACCCGGGCGCACCCCCTCACCATGAGAGCGTGCAAATCAGCGCTGATCACGTCGTCTATCTCCCTGCAATTACAGACCAGAAATGGGGAGACTGCTCACCCCGCGCCGGGGCTGGGGGCGGGCGGGTCAGGCAGGGTCCTGGGCCCTGGGGCCCTGGGCTGACCCACCGGGGCGCCCGGCGGCGAGCCCCTCCCTCCGGCTCACACGGCGGCGTGGCGGCGCTCCGAGAAGACGCGCAGCGTGAAGTCGGCCTCGTCGCCCGCGCGGGCGGCGCTCGGCACCACCAGGTAGTGGCCGGGGAACAGGCGGCAGCGGCGGCTCACGTCGCGGCGGGCGCAGAAGCGCGAGCGGTCGGCGCACAGCAGCCCTCGCAGGAGCGCGCGGCTGTGCGGGGAGTCCCAGAGGCCCAGCAGCTGGGGGGCGGGGACGCGAGGCCGTGACCGCCTAGGTCACCCCGCCCGGCCGTGCACCCATCGCAGCCCCCCAAAACGCCCGTGCAAACCCCGTCCCCCCAGCGTGCCCCTGGCCTTCCCTGCAGGTTGTCCGAGGCTTTGGGGCTAGTTCAGGGATAGAATCTGGAATCGGGGTCTCATCAGACTCACCTCCTCTGGGATCTATAAAAAGTAGGAGGAAAGGGAGTCAGGGTGGGGGTGGGGAGGCCCCTCAGCGTTCCCTCCATACCCACCCTCTTTTCTTCCCATTCTACCCTCATTAAGCCCCTGCCCTCAGCCCCTGGCCAAGCCTCTCTCTGCCGCCTCCTGGGTCCCTCCCTCTCATCTGTGCCTTCTTTGCTCCTTTTCACCTCCCTGAACCTCAGCACCCCCCCACCCCCCCTTCTCTGCCTCCTTCCTGACCCAGTCTCCCTGGCCCCCTCTGATTGCTTAGCATGTGCAAAGCCCAAACCCTGCCTCTCTGTGTGTGTCTCTCTGCCCTCACCCTCAGCTTCCCAGCCCCTCTGGGCCTTCTCGGACCCGACCCTCCAGCCCTGCCTCTCGTCTCCGTGCCCCGCCCCTCTCTTCAGCCCAGGGTCCCACCTGGAACACGTGGAAGCCCACAGTGAGGTACGTGAGACCCTGGGCCCTCAGGCACCGCCTGTTGCGCTGGATGAGTGACAGGAGGACAGTGCACTTGGGGACGCGGCCGCCGCGGGCAGGGCCCCGGGCCCACGCGGCCCCCCAACCCCCCCAGGGCCCGTCCTCATCCTCATCCTCCTCATCCGGCTCCAGCAGCGTCAGCCGGAACTGGGGGTTGGTCCAGAAGGTTTCTGGTAGAGGAGGAGGAAATGGGGTTAGCGGCTGGCCTGCCGCAGCCCCGGCTGCCCCTCAGTCTCCTCGGCCTCACCGGCGGCTGGCTGGCTCCCGCCGGAGTTGAAGCCTCGCACCCAGCGGCCTTGGAAGATGTGGGTGTGCCAGCCGCCTCCGGCCGGGCTGGGGCCCAGCACCTCCGGGCTCAGCGAGCAGATCTGGACGGTGTTGAAGTGGCAGAGGAAGTCCTGCAGCTCCATCCTGGAAGGGGCCGGAGTCACCTCTGCCCATCCCCCAATCTCAAGGCCCCCCACTTCCTCAGTACTGGCACGCACCCTGCAGCTTCCAGAATGACCCCCAAATTCCTGAACCCTCCAGCCCCAGGCCCAGCCAACTTCCCTCCTTGGGGATGCAGCCGTGGTTGGGGAGTGCTCCTCCAGCTCCCCCAAATTTCTAAGTCCTCATAAATGCCCCACAAATAGCTAAGATCCATCAACTTCCCTCATTGTCCAATTGTTTTCGGCCCACAAATATCAAGACCCTCAGACTCTCAATTACCAACAAATGTCCCTCAGCCCCTCAATGTTGCCAAATCTCAAAAAATGCCCCTCAACCTCCCAGAGGTTACTATGCCTCCCAGTCTCCCTAATATTATTACTAATTCATCCTCAGCTCCCCAGCTGGAAGCCCACCCCAATCACCGCTCACAGGGACAGCTCCTCCCGTTAGGACACCCTCCCCAGGAGCCTCGCCATGTCCCTTTAAGCAGGACCAGCCCCTCCCTGCGCCCCGCCAGGCTTCTCCTACTCACCAGAACTCACCGTCCTCCTTCTTCACCAGCAGGGCATCTCGCCACTCAGGGGGGAGCATGTCCCAGCGTGGGCAGCTGGGGAGACCAGGGTGTGAGGGATGGGCAGGTGGGGCCAAGCCCTCCCACCACCACAGAGCCATCCCACCTGTCGCTCCAGGGCCCGGTCCACTCCACACGGCCCCAGGGGTTCCGCAGCCGCAGCAGCCGCACCTTGGTGAAGCCCAGGGACATCTGAGGGCGACAGTGTCAGTGGGGGCCAGCGCCCGGACGCCCTCTGCCAGCCCACCCCTGGGGTTGCTCACCTTGTGCGTACCCGTGACGGAATATGCATGTCCCTTCACCAGCCCATCTTCTGTACGGTACTCGCCCTGAGTGCTCTGGGCAAAGGACAGGATGGTGAGGCCGCATTGAGGTCAGGACCCTCCCTCTCCTCTGTGCCTTCTCTGCTCCTTGTCCCATCAGAGGGTCCCATGTGACTGGGTGTGTGGCTGGGACTTGGGGCTGCAGCCGGGGATTGGGGAGTGCTCCTCTCAGAGCACCAACCGAATAGCCCAGGCTCCGAGGGGCGGCAGGAGTTGGTGAGTGAAGGGTGTGAGGAAGCAGAGAGGGAGATGGAGACAAGAGACAAAACAGATGGAAGGAGAGAGAAGATGAAGATTAGTCAGGCAGAGAGAAAGAGGCAGAGAAACATAAAAGACAAAGCAAGTGGGTCACTGAGCACAGGGTTACATACATGGATGAATCAATGAGTTAGACTGACTCAGTGAGTGAATGAGCATGTAATTGGCTCACAGATGAACATAGGACCAAGGCTGAGCCCATGAATATCTATCTTGGGCTTTTGCTGAGATTCTCAAAAGAGGTACTTTTCTTTCTTAACTCTGGGGTGGTGGGAGGTAATTGTGGGAGCCTCTTTTGGGTCCATGAAGGGAAAGCCTGCCTGAAAGTGAAGCTAACCCAGAAATAGAACCAGGGATAGAAAAACACATTCACAATGTCTGCTGAGCACCTGGATCCAGCTGTGCCTGAAGCTCATGCATTATGAGAGCAAATAAACATCCTTCCACCTTGCTCGTGTTTGGTTTGTGAAAGAGAATGCGCCCCCAGTGACAGGAGGACATGGAATGCCTCCCCCCCCCCCCGTGCACAGTGCTGGGGCTCTCACGGGAGGCCGGCTCTCTCACCACGGCAGTGGCCCCCACGAGGGACTCCTTGGCCAGGGCGTGGCGCAGGGCCGAGAAGAGGCCCGCGATGTCTTGTCTCAGGTAGAGCACCTCGCCCACACCACCTGTGAAGTCCACGAAAGCCTCGTTCATGTGGCCGCCTCGCATCGCCTCATAGGAGCCGTGGAGCCTGTGGGAGCAGGTCTGGCATGGGGGTGCCTGAGGCGTGTGCGAGCATCTCTGTCCCAGGGTGTGGGGTCCCAGGGGCTATTCCGAAAATGTGCGGACTCTGAGGTGGGGACCGTGGAGCCTTTGGTTCCTGGGTCACCAGGACAGAGTGATCTAGGGTCTCAAGAGAGCTCAGTCAGAAGGAGTCTCTGGGAGATCGATGTCTCCTTTTGGGGTAATCCCCACTGGGTTGTCAGGGATTTCAGATGCACAAGATGGGGAAAGGCGAAGGTTTGAGGGTCCCCGGTCTTACACCCAGTATTTTGGAGAGTGCTTTGGATTTCTAGTGGATCGGGAGAGACTGTCTGCGATTATAGGTCTCCCCAGGGGCCTGTAAGGGGCCTGGTTGGTGGGTCTCTAAGAATGTTCTGAGTGACCGGTGGGGGAGGAAGGAGTTACGGTGTGGAGGGCTTCAGGGAGGTGTGCATTGGGCCCCCGGGCTGTGACTTGGTCTGGAGCCCTCAGCAGGGCATCTAGGAGATCCCAGAAGTGGAGGGGCTCGGGGTCTCCTGAGGCTGGGATGTCGGGTTGGGGGGTCCTTACTTAGCATAGGCCTTCTCCAGAAGGGGGGCCCAGAACTCGTTCCGCTGCTCCGAGCGCACAAACATCAGCTTCCCCTCGCGCACGGGCAGCCTGTCGTCCACCACGACGTCCACCCAGCAGCCGAACTGCCAGAGCTGGTGGGAGGGACAGGCCCGCTCAGCGCCTGCCCCACCCGCCCAGCCCGACCCTGACCTCGCTGTACCTGTCCCAAAGTCCAGCCCCAGCCGAAACCGGTGTGGCTCAGTGGATAGAGCGTCGGCCTGCGGACTCAAGGGTCCCAGGTTCGATTCCAGTCAAGGGCATGTACCTTGGTTGTGGGCACATCCCTAGTAGGGAGTGTGCAGGAGGCAGCTGATTAATGTTTCTCTCTCATTAATATTTCTAACTCTCTATCTCTCTCCCTTCCTATCTGTAAAAGATCAATAAAATATATACAAAACAAAACAAAATTCCAGCCCCAACGAAACAATGTCACCTAGGAAACCAGTCGCCTGGGGGAGCAGGTGTGAGCAGAGGAGCCGAGCTTTACCTGGAAGTGGAAGACACCGGCATAGTGGTCCCGGAAACCCTGTCCAGGGGGCACCACTCGGCACAAGAGTCTGGGGTGCAGAGTGAGGGAGGCGGCGGCGGCGAGAAACCAACAGTTACCTTGGAGGAGAGAAGGCTAAGGCCCAGGGAGAGGAGGGAGGAGGGGGAGCTGAGGGCGGGGGGGGGGGCTAGAAGGCGGGGAGGGGGAGATGGAGGGCAGAGGTGTCAGGGTCCCAACTGCATCCTGCAGGATCTGGGACTTAAGTGAGTTCCGTGGTCTCACCCAGTTTCCCCTGGCAAACGTCTGTCCGGCTCATGTCCTCACAGATGAACTGGGGCTCAGCACAGAACTCCTGGGGGGATGGGGATCCAGGCCTCAGCCAGGAAAGGGAGGGAAGGAGCAGCCGGGAGTCAGGCGCCTGGGTCCCCTCCTGCCTCATCGCTCCAGAGTAACGAGCGTCTCCAACCCCGCGAGAGGCTTGTAAAGCCTTTGGGCACGCGGTAGGCTTCTCCGGATTCCTGGACCCAGAGTGGCTGAGCCTGCTCTGAGCTGGTCCCACCGTGATCCTTCCTCCCTCAGGCCCAGGAGTCCAGGCCCCAGCCCTCCTCCCTCAGACCCGGGAGTCCAGGCCCCAGCCCTCCTCCCTCAGACCCGGGAGTCCAGGCCCCAGCCCTCCTCCCTCAGACCCAGGAGTCCAGGCCCCAGCCCTCCACCCTCAGGCCCAGGAGTCCAACCCCCAGCCCTCCTCCCTCAGGCCCAGGAGTCCAGGCCCCCAGCCCTCCTCCCTCAGGCCCAGGAGTCCAACCCCCAGCCCTCCACCCTCAGGCCCAGGAGTCCAACCCCCAGCCCTCCTCCCTCAGGCCCAGGAGTCCAGGCTCCCAGCCCTCCTCCCTCAGACCCGGGAGTCCAGGCCCCAGCCCTCCTCCCTCAGACCCAGGAGTCCAGGCCCCAGCCCTCCTCCCTCAGGCCCAGGAGTCCAGGCCTCAGTCCTCCTCCCTCAGAGCCAGCCCCAGCCCCCAGCCACACTTTACATGGGGCCGCATCCATTCCACTCCTTTGGCCTTCTCTGAGTCCGGCCCCAGATGGTCATAGCCAAGGGCATCAGGGCCAGCTGGGAAGTAGGGATCGCGGAACAGGATCCCCTCATTCAGGCAGGCTGCTTGGATTGCCTCGTAGCTCTGGCCTCTAAAAAGCTTCGGGCCCTGGGCTCCAGGTCCTGCCTCCTCGTCCACCAGCTGGATGGTGACCTTCCCACTGCCGCACGCCATCTGGACACTCCGGGCTCCCAGGCTGGCCCCGGCCTTTAACCTCCTGAGTCACGGAGGTGGGGCTTCCCCGTCAGCTGGGCCCCACGGGGGTCTTTACGCAGAGGGAAGCCTTCCCTCATTGGCACTAATTGATGGTTTGGGTGAGGGGAGCTCGGACGCCTCCTCAGTGGTTTCCTTCCGGGGAGTGGGGCCTTCAGTTGTGGCTGGGAGAGCAGCTTAATGGGCTTGGCCGCACCAGGAGAGGAGGGCAGAGCCGAGGGAGGACCGGCTGCCCATGTGGGAGTTCCTAGAAGGAGGTCAGTGTGTCTCCTGCTGTGCCTGACTCTCCCTCTCTCCATCTGACCTTTTCTCTCTGCCTGACATCATATCTCTTCTCCATCTCAGCCCCACTCCGTCCATCACTCTCATCTCCTTCGGTCTTAGTTTTTCATTCGTCTTTGTCTGTATCCCTCTCCTTCTTTTAAACACTGGTTTTCTTTATTTTTAAAAATACACTTTTATTGATTTCAGAGAGGAAGGGGGAGAGAGAGAGAGAGAAACATCAATGATGAGAGAGAATCATTGATTGGCTGCCTCCTGCATGCCCGCTACTAGGGATCAAGACACTTGAATAACACCTCTTTCCATTTTTTTTTTTTTTTGTTGTTCTTTTCTTTTCTTTCTTTTAAAAAAAAATATTTTTATTGATTTTTTACAGAGAGGAAGGGAGGGAAAGAGAGAGAGAGAGAGCTAGAAACGTCGATGAGAGAGAAACATTGACCAGCTGCCTCCTGCACATCCCCTACTGGGGATGTGCCCGCAACCAACGTACATGCCCCTGACCGGAATCGAACTTGGGACCTTTCAGTCCGCAGACCGATGCTCTACCACTGAGCCAAACCGGTTTCGGCTCTTTTTTTTAATTTTTATATATTTTATTGATTTTTTACAGACAGTAAGGGAGAGGGAATAGAGACCTAGAAACATCGATGAGAGAGAAACATCGACCAGCTGCCTCCTGCACACCCCCTACTGGGGATGTGTCTGCAACCAATGTACATGCCTTTGACCGGAATCAAACCTGGGACCTTTCAGTCCGCAGACCGACGCTCTATCCATTGAGCCAAACCAGTTTTGGCACCTCTTTCCCTTTTCACCAGCATGTGCCCTTGACTAGAATAGAACCCGGAACCCTTCAGTCTGCAGGCTGATGCTCTATCCACTGAGCCACACCTAGCTGGTGTCTGTTTCTCACTGTGCCTATCTTGTGCATGCCTCACTGTCGGTGCCTCTTCATCCTTCTCTCTATCCTGTAACGCCTCAGTCATCCACAGCGGGAGTCGCCATGGGACGCCACCTCCGCCTTCCTGACGAGGCAGGGCTGACGTGGAAGGCTGGCTGCTCTGGGTGAGAGGAGCCCACCAGGGACCGTGACACCTGCATAGCCCACAACGGCTCCGGGGAGCAGTATTTCCCCCACAGGGTGCTGGGGCCGTTGGAAATGGGCAAAATCGCTCTGAGAGACCAGAAATTCAGCAGTTTTTGTCCGAGCAAATCTTCCACCGTCAGCACAGGTCTCCTGCCCTGGCAGCACCTGTCACCTCTGTGGCCCCAGATGTCCCTCACCTTTCTGAACTCTTTCCTTCCAAATGGACCGATAGACACACTACAGTATCGGAGTCCCTCCGCGGTAAGCCGCCAAAAGAGGGTCATAAAACGGGCTTCTCCCCGTGTGAGGCAGGTGCCAGCAAAGAGTCCCTTAACCTCTCTGTGCCTCAGTTTCCCCTCCTCTGTTCTGGGGGTAACAACCGTGGAGGGCTGTTGTGAGAAGCAATGGGTTAACGTGTGGGACGCGTTCAGAGCGAGCCTGGTGCTCAGGGAACTTCAGGTGCGATGACTGCGGACTGAGGTCCCATCGTGGGCACCTGTCACCTCAGCCCCTGGCCCTGCAGTCCCTCCCCATCCCATTCTCGGTCCATATTCCCTCCTGAGAGCCCACAGCCATCTCCCCTTTTATTTGCCCCAAAGTGCCGCTCGCAGAAGGAGGAAGCTTTTGATAAAACCTGGCTGGCATCTTGCAGTGACCGGGAAAGAGCTCCTGTGCCAGCTCACAGGCCGGCCCTCCCGGCCGCCTCCTCCCAGCCGCCTGCTGGCTGCCAAGCCACGGGCTCTGCTCACGCCTCACAAACAGGGCGCTTTGATCCTCGCCCCATTAGTGCCCTGGCGTGCAGGTGCGCAGTGGAAGTGCAGGCTTGTCGCTGTAAATGCCGACTCTGGCTAATAATAAGCAGCTTGTAAGTCAACAGCACGTTTGCATGGAGTCCTAGGGACTAACGTCAGAAGGCGCAGCCCAGGCCCTCCGCCGCCCCAGTTCCGGGCCATTTGCTGACCTGCAAACATGGAGCCAGGATGGCTCGGCACCAAAGGCTCGCAGGGCCCGTGGGAGCCTCCCTCCGTCTCGCTGTGCGATCCCCGTCCCGTCCTTATCAAAGCCTCTGCCGCTCCAGCGTGGAGATGGGCTTTGTGACAAGGGTCCCCCTCTCCTCCGGTGACGGCACCTGAACAAAAGCTTTCTTTCCCGCCAGCATTGGTGTCCGGTGTGGCAGGAGCCGAGCCTGTGGCACTGCCCACATTCGCCCCCAGGCCCGCGGGAGAGAGGGCGCAGATCTGTACAGGTGTCTGCGGCTCTGCTGCCTCTTTTATGGACCCCCCCCCCCCCTCACACACACACACACACACACACACACACACACACACATTATGTGTTCAGGATCCACCTCATCCTCAAGCCATGCAGCTCTGGCAGGCCGGCTTCTGCAGGGGGCGCTGACTGCAGGGGGGCGCTGACCCAGACCAGCAGTGGGAGCAGCCAGTTCCTGGGCTTCTCTTTGGGGGCAGCCTGGTGGGAGGGGGCAGGGAGTGCGGGAGACCCCGCGGAGGAGGAGGACCGTGCGGGCAGAGCAGAGCCAGGTGACGGGAAAGAGATGCTCACAGCAGAGGCCTCGGCAGGAGGCGCTGGCAGCCAGACCTCGGGCGAAGGGAGCCAAGGGCCGCCCCAGCGCCCCGGGGGGCTGCGGCGCGTCCTCTGTGGGGAAGGAGTGGGTTCCGCTCTGGTCAGGGCACGTACAAGCCTGAGCCAATGAGCACCAGGTCGATATTCCTGTCGGCCTGTGGGAAGACTGACAGCCGGCGCCGGTTTTCTCCGTGTCCCTCCTGTCGCTTTCCCTAACCGCGGTTTGACTTTACCAAGTTAAGGCCGCACTTGAGCCACTAAAGGAAAAAACCTGCCTAAAACACTATGAAAATGAAAACTCCTCTGATTCAGAGCAGGCATTCGTCACCCACGAAACAGCACACGCTTACTCTCCTGGTCCCTGTGGCCACTGCCCAGGCACCTCAGAGTGGTCGCCCGTGACCTCACAGGAACCGGGAGGCGTCTCAGTCGGGCCGGCGGCCGCAGCAAACGCCATGTCTCCTCTGGAGCCTGGGCGTCCGTCGTGGACCCCGCAGGCCGGTTCTGGTGAGTCTTCCGGCGACGCTCCGCCGTGCTGCACCCCATGGAGGGGAGCCCTGGCTCGCCTCTCCCTCCTTCTCAGACTCCACCGCATCCCCACCCTCTCCTCACCGAAAGCTAATAACACTAAAACCCACCGCCACACACCATCCTGTTGGGGGTTAGAGCTTCAACATGGGAATCTGGGGAGGACCCCAGCATTCGTCCATAACAAGAGCTAAGCCTTGGCGTGATCTCATGTCACAGGCAGGAAACAGAGACGCAGAGAAGCCTGGTGCTTTGTGCAGGATTGAGATTTGAATCCCATGGTCTGGCACACGGATCACATTAAACAGACTCTCAAAGGATAGGTTCAGAATATGTAAAGAGCTCCTACAAATAAACAACAGTGGCCCTGGCCAGTGTGTCGTCCTGTGCGCCCAAAGATTGCTGGTTCGATTCCCAGCAGGCTGCTGCAGGAGGCAGCCAATCACTCTCACATTGATGTTCCTCTTTCTCCCTTTCCCTCCCTCTCTCTCTGAAAATCAACACAGCCAAAACCGGTTTGGCTGAGTGGCTAGAGCTCTGGACTGCAGACCGAAAGGTCCCAGATTCAATTCTGGTCAAGGGCATGTACCTTGGTTGCGGGCACATCCCCAGTAGGGGGTGTGCAGGAGGCAGCTGGTCGATGTTTCTCTCTCATCAATGTTTCTAGGTCTCTATTCCTCTCCCTTCCTCTCTATGAAAAAATCAATAAAATATATTTTAAAAAATCAATACAAATCAATACAAATATTTAAATAAATACATAGCCGAAGCCGGTTTGGCTCAGTGGTAGAGCGTCGGTCTGCGGACTGAAGGGTCCCAGGTTCGATTCCGGTCAAGGGCATGTACATTGGTTGCGGGCACATCCCCAGTGGGGGGTGCGCAAGAGGCAGCTGGCCAATGTTTCTCTCTCATCGATGTTTCTAGCTTTCTATCTCTCTCCCTTCCTCTCTGTAAAAAATCAATAAAATATATTTAATAATAAATAAATAAATAAATAAATACATAAAATGCAGTGGACCCAATAGAAAATGAGCAAAAACATGAATGAGCAATCACAGACTCAGTGATTTTATTTTCCAATAAGCATAGGAAATCACATTCAACCTCAAAGAAATGCTCCTTGCTGATGAAGACCATATGAAACACCATTACAGGCACTGGATTAGGAAGGAAGTTAGGGAGTTTGAAATGCCAACAGTTAGCAGGGATGTGGAGCAATGGAAATGTCGACGGAGAGGTGTAATTTGGTACAAATACCATGGAAGACAGTTTGGCACTTCTCAGTCAGTGTCTACCCTGTGACCCATCAATTCCACTCCCAGGAAAATGTACCTTAAAGAAATATATGCATATGTGTCCCAGGTGTGTTCATAGCAGCACACCTCGTGATAGCAAAACCTGAAAACAACTCAAATATCCATTGCCAGCCAAATGAGCCAATTCATACAAGGGAAGACAACACAGAAGTGAACACTGGATGAACTACAGCCATAACTTGGGCGAATCTTACACACATAATGCTGAGCGACAGAACAAGCCTCAGAAGAATACTGTTCTTTAAAAGTACTTACTGCTCCATCATCATCTGTACACCGAAAGGTTGCAGGTTCGCTCCCCAGTGTGGCCCGTAGGGGAGGCAACTGATTGAAGATCCTCTCTCTCCCTTCCTCTCTAAGATCTGGTCTGCGCTGTGGTGTTGGTCAGAGGGGCTCGCCGCCTGCAGCCACTGAGTCAAGATGGGGTGGAAAATGGTGATGTTCTATTTCTGGTGTTTCATCTTCACAGAGTGGCTGGAAGGTCATATAAAGGGACACGTCCCCTGACCCACCAGTTCGCTGCCCTGAGATTTGGTGCATGAAAGGAAAAAGGCGTCTCCTCTGGTCCTTTCCCTTTACTTACTACTTGTTTATCAGAAAACATGTGTGTGTCAGAATTCCTTTTAAGAGCTTTTATTGCAACCAACTACCTGGTAGTGAGGTTGTGTGAGGAGAAAACCTACCTTCAAAAACAAAGAGTTGCCTGCAGAGGAGTACTGTGAATGGGCAATAGCCCCACAGGAAGTGAGGGGAACAGAGGAGCCCACGGAAGGTCTGGAGGGAGGGAAGCTTCCGGCAATGCTCCAGGGAGTGCACCGGCGGCGCTGGGCCACTGGCATGGGCGACCCGGAGGCGCACAGCGATGGGCCAGGCGAGGCTCTTCCCGGGAGGGCCACCGCTGTGAGCGGAGCTGCCCAAAGCCCAGCACCTCCCAGCTCTGTCCACTACGAGGGCCCGTCTGGGGACCTCTTCTCTAAGCTTGCGATAATTTCCGAATCAGAACAAATATTACTAAAAATACGTAGTGCTGATTATTAAAAATGACTCTGCAGCTGGACTGGTCTGGCCTGTCTCCTCCGTGCTGTTTTGGTGGCCGCACAGAGGCCCCAAACCCCGGGGAAGAAGCGGTAAAGAATGACAGTAACACTCTAAACTACATCAACAAAAGCTGGAATAGTTACCAGGAAGAAAGAATAAGTATATTGTCTCCCTCACATTACACAGGAGAGTTAACAGATAATTTTATTTCCTGACATCGATAATTGCATAACCAAAGGTTCAAATATGCGCTTTTAAAAATCTATATTTAATCAATAGTAGAATAAAAACAGAACACATAACTTCCAAGTCAGTGGAATAGCTTAAAAAGAAAAGAGGAAAAAAATACAATCTATATGGCAAAGGTCAAATCACAAAGAACAATTCTGGAAATTATAAAAAGTAAAATCAGAAAGCATGGAACTGACCAAAGTGAAGCCGAGCATATTATAACAATATAACATATCATTTTATACTAATATGTGCCACTTACTAGGATAAGTCACCAAACAAAGTTATATTATAGTGCCTGGCCAGAGTAGCTCAGTGGGTGAGTGAGTTATGAACCAGGAGGTCACGGTTTGATTCCCGGTCAGAACACATGCTTGGGTGGGGCATGCAGGAGGCAGCAAATCAATGATTCTCCCTCATCATTGATGTTTCTCTCTCTCCCTCTCCATCCCTCTCTGAAATCAATAAAAAATATTTTATTATTTATTTATTTTTTTAAAAAAATATATTTTATTGATTTTTTACAGAGAGGAAGAGAGAGGGATAGAGAGTTAGAAACATCGGTGAGAGAGAAACATTGATCAGCTGTCTCCTGCACACCCCTTACTGGGGATGTGCCCACAACCAACATACGTGCCCTTGACCGGAATCGAACATGGGACCTTTCAGTCCGCAGACCGACACTTTATCCTCTGAGCCAAACCGGTTTTGGCAATAAAAATATTTTAAAAATTACATTATAGTGATGGTCACACAACCCAGTGAACATGCTAGAAAACATTGACTCATAAATTTATATGGGTAACCTGTATGTTGTGTGAACTATATCTCAATTAAAAAAATGTTACTTTAAAAACCCAATAGGGTTGTAATTTGGGTTTGAAACATTCATTCTAAAGTGTCTCTGAAGGAAAATTTAATAAGTAGAACTTATCCTACTAGATATTAACATGTGCCATCAATCTAAAATAAATGGTGCTATAATAACACAGACATGGAACAATGGCAGAGAAGAGTGAACCCAGAAATTCTTGCCACCGTATTCAAGAATTTGGTGTCTACTTAAGGTGTAACACTTTGAAAAAATGTGTCAATTCTGGATGGATTAAATAACAAAACTTTAAATTTACAAAGAACTAAAAATATCTCAGAGTTGAAAAGAATTTTACAAACATGAATACAACATATGAAATTGCAAGGGCAAGTCAGTAAATTTGTGGAAAAACCAGCAGCATGGAAACAATATTGATATGCAAGTGACAACAGGAAACGAGGAGATATGTGCAACATGCCTGCAGCATCTGTGACAGGAAGAGTTTAGTGTCCTTCATTAATCAAGAATTCTGACATATTTCAAAAGAAAAAATACACACACATACACACACACACACACACACACACACACACACACACACAAAGAATTCTGACAAATGAATGCTCAAATCTCCAAAATAATGAAGTGGATGTACAAAAACAATAAAATTGACTGATTAAAATGTGAAAAAGCACATTAGTAAAAAATTCAAAATAAAACAACAGTGAGATTTTTTTTTTTTTTTTTTTTTTTTTTTTTTTTTTTTTTTTTGCTGTAATATTCAAAACTGACAAGTGTATTAGCCAGGGTTCTGTAGGGAAACAGAACTAATATTATTTATTTATTTAATTAATTAGTTAATTAATTATTAATAGAATTGGCTCAAGAAGAGAGAATTCCCCCTTCCTCTGCCTTTTTTACCACTCGGGGCCTCAAAGGATTGGACCATGTCTGTCCTCATTGGTGAGGTGGATCTTCTTTACTCAGTCTGCTGATTCTAATGCTAATTTCTTCCAAGACACCCTCACAATGCTTCACCAGCTATCTAGGCATCCCTTAGTCCCGTTAACATATAAAACTGAGCATCACAGCAAAGTGTTGCAACCACTCTTTTAAATCACTCCAACTTCTCAGTGGATAGAGCATCGGCCTGCAGACTGAAGGATCTCAGGTTCAATTCTGGTCAAGGGCATGTACCTTGGTTTCAGGCGCGTCCCCTGTGGGGGCATGCAGGAGGCAGTTGATCGATGTCCCTCTCTCATCGATGTTTCTGGCTCTCTATCCTTCTCCCTTCCTCTCTGTAAAAAATCAATAAAAAATATATATTTTTTAAAAAGATAAATGGTTATTGTTGCATGATACTAAGTTAGAGGATTTTTGTTATACAGCAATACATAACTAATACTTATCAGACTGGGTAAGAAAGCAAGATTCATGCTATCCATCAAAGTCACAATTTAGATTTAAAGAGACATTAAGTTGAAAAATATAGACAATGCAAACAGTAAACATAGAAGAGTTAGAAGGACAATATACTATCAGACACAATAGCTTTTTAAAATTTTTTAATTTTATTTTATTGATTTTACATAGAGAGGAATTGAGAGGGATAGAGAGTTAGAAACGTCAATGAGAGAGAAACATCGACCAGCTGCAGCCTGCACACCCAGTACTGGGGATGGGCCCGCAACCAATGTACATGCCCTTGACCGGAATCGAACCCGGGACCCTTCAGTCCACAGGCCGACGCTCTATCCACTGAGCCAAACCGGTTTCGGCCAGACACAATAGCTTCAAAATAAACTTTACTAGCGACAAAGTAGTGGGACATTTCATAATAATAAAATGGTCAACATATCAGCTATATATAGCAAGCATAAAGTTTACTATAACAGAACCTCAGAATATATGACATAATTGAAAGGATAAATACACAATTAGCCATTATAATTGTACATTTAAATATCTCTATTTCAGTAATTGATAAAACAACAAAAATTTCCTAATTTTAAAGTCAATCAGTTTGACTTAACACTCCTTTTTTTTTTTTTTCCAGAGAGAGAGAGAGAGAGAGAGAGAGAGAGAGAGAGAGAAACATCAGTCGTCTGCCTCCCCCACATGCCCTGACCAAAGATCATACCTGCAACTTGAGTATGTGCCCTGACAGGATTGAACCCCCCTCCTGGTGCTCAGGACAATGTTCCAACCAACTGAGCCACACTAGTCAGGGATTAGCACTTCATCCTAACAAAGGCGGGTGTAATGCGTTATTTCCATGCGCCTGGAAAATTCTCCAGAGGAGACCATTTGCAATGCCATAATATAAGCCCTAATAACTTTATACAAATTGAAATCATATAAAGTATGTTTTATAACCATAAAGGTTATAGAACCTTATAGATTCTTAGAATCCAGCTTATAAAAATAAATATAGGAGTCTCTAAATAGGTGAAAATTAAACACACTTCTAAATGACCCATATGTCAAAAAAGAGATCAGAAGAAAATTTAGGAAATATAGAATGCAGCTACAATCATATATAGAAGGAAATGAATAACTTTAAATACAAATAAGAAAGGGAGAAATAGCCAGGACCGGTTTGGCTCAATGGATAGAGCGTCAGCTTGGGGACTGAAGGGTTCCGGGTTCGATTCCAGTCAAGGGCATGTACCTTGGTTGTGGGCAGATCCTCAGTAGGGGGTGTGCAAGAGGCAGCTGATCGATGACTCTCTCTCATCGATGTTTCTAACTCTCTATCTCTCTCCCTTCCTCTCTGTACAAAATCAATAAAATATATTTTTTTAAAAAAGAACCATAATTAAGAAAAAAAAAAAGAAAGGGAGAAATATTTAATCTTAGCTTCAACCTTAATAACTAGAAAAAGAACAGTAAAGAAAACTCAAAGTAAATAGAAAGAAAGAAAAATTAAATATCAGAGTGAAAAATCAGTGAAATGGAAAATATAAAAACATAGAGAAAATCAATGAAACCAAAATTAATAAACTTTAGCAATTCTGACCAAGCAAAAATTCCCAAAGTAAAGAATAAAGGAAGGAATACCATTAACAACCCTATAGAAATAGAAAAGTATTGTAAGGGAATGTTTTTTGTTGCTATTAATCCTTACCCAAGAATATTTTCCCATTGATTTTTAAAGAGAGTGAAAGGGCAGAGGAGAGACAGAGAGTAGAACATTAATGTGAAACAGACACAATTGCAGCCTGATCCGGGCTGGGGATCAAACCTACAACCGAGGTATGTGCCCTTGACTGGAATCAAACTCAAGAGTCTTCAGTCCATGGGACAAACCGGCCAGGCATAAGGGAATATTGTAAACAGCTTTTGGCAAACAAATTAGGCACCTTACATGAAATAGACATATACTTAGAATGACACAATTACCAAAACTGACTCAAGAAGAAATAAAAAGTATATAAGTAGACCTATAGCAAGTATAAAAATTGAATAAAAAATTTAAAATATTCTGCCAAAACCGGTTTGGCTCAATGGATAGAGTGTCGGCTTGGGGACTGAAAGGTCCTGGGTTCGATTCCGGTCAAGGGCATGTACCTTGGTTGCGAGCATATCCCCAGTAGGGGGTGTGCAGGAGGCAGCTGATCGATGATTCTCTCATCGATGTTTCTAACTCTCTCTCTCCCTTCCTCTCTGTACAAAATCAATAAAAATGTATTTTAAAAAAAAATTTAAAATATTCCACAAAGAAAAGCCCAGGTCCAGATGGTTTCAATGGTAAATTCTCAAATATTAAAGGAAAAAATATAAACCTAACATAAACTCTTTCAGAAATAGTGAGGCAGAGGGAACACTTTCCAATCATTGCATGAGGTGACCATTACCCTCATATCAAAGTCAGGCAACAATATCAAAAGAAAACTTCAGACCAATATCTCTCATGAACATAGATGCAAAAATCCTTAACAAAATATTAGGAAACTGAATCTACTCTATGTATAAAAATCATTATACTCCAATACCAACTGGTATTTATATCAGAAATTCAAGGTTGGTTTGACAATCAGAAAATCAAATCATGTAATAAAACCACAAAAATCTCAATAAACACAAAAAGAACATTAGGAAAATCCAGCACCTTTTATGATGAAAATAAAATAAAAACTTTCAACAAACTAGAAATAGAAGCTAACTTTCTCAACCTAATAAATGACATCTAAAAACAACAAGAATGACAACAAAACCCAAATACAAACCTACAGCCAGCATACTACTTCAGGGTAAAAGATTAAATATTTTTTCACTAAGATTGGGCACAAGGCCCTTGCCAATTTGGCTTAGTGGATAGAGCATTGGCCTGCAGACTGAATGGTCCTGAATTCAATTCTGGCCAAGGGCACAGGCCCAGGTTGTGGGCTCGAACTCCAGTAGGGGCCATGCAGGAGGCAGCCAATCAATTATTCTCTCTCATCATTGATGTTTCCATCTCTCCCTCGCTCTCCCTTCCTCTCTCTAGAAATCAATTAAAACACACACACACAAAACAATGCCATTTACAAAAGCATCCAAAAACATTTACATTTAGAATTAATTTAACAAAATATATACAAGACTCTACAGTGTAAAGTACAAAACATTGATGAGAAGTTTCAAAGACCTAAGTAAATGGATTGATATGTTTGGAAAACTCTTTATCTGACCTTCAATTTTTTGAAAACATATTTTACTGATTTTTACAGAGAGGAAGGAAGAGGGGTTGAGGGTTAGAAACATTGATGAGAAAGAAACATCGATTAGCTGCCTCCTGCACACCCTTTACTGGGGATGTGCCTGCAATCAAGGTACATGCCCTTGACTGAAATAAAACCTGGGACCTTTCAGTCTGCAGGCCGACGCTCTACCCACTGAGCCAAACCGTTTAGGGCTGACCCTCAATTTTAAATGAGAGCTTTGCTGGGTAGAGTAATCTTGGTTGTAGGTCCTTTCTATCCATCACTCTGAATATTTTTTGCTACTCCCTTCTGATCTGCAAAATTTCTGTTGAGAAATCAGCTGAGAGTCATATGGGTGCCCCCTTGTAGGTAACTAATTGCTTTTCTCTTGCTGTTTTTTAAGATTCTTTGTCTTTATCCTTGGCATTTTAATTATGATGTGTCTTGGTGTGGGCCTCTTTGGGTTCCTCTTGTTTGGGACTCTCTACGCTTCCTGGACATGTAAGTCTATTTCTTTCACAATGTAAGGGAAATTTTCTGTCATTATTTCTTCAAATAGGTTTTCAATGTATTGTTCTCTCATCTTCTTCTGGCACCCCATAATGCAAATGTTGGTACGCTTGAATTTGTCCCAGGGGCTCCTTACACTATCTTCATATTTTTGGATTCTTTTTTCTTTTCATTCTTCTGACTGGGTGTTTTTTTGCTTCTTTATATTTCAAATCATGGATTTGATTCTCAAACTCCTCTAGTCTAATGTTGAATTCCTGTAAATTATTATTTTTATTTTTTTAAATATATTTTATTGATTTTGTACAGAGAGGAAGGGAGAGAGATAGAAACATCGAGGAGAGAGAGTCATCGATCAGCTGCCTCTTGCACACCCCCTACTGGGGATGTTCCTGCAACCAAGGTACATGCCCTTGACTGGAATCGAACCCGGGACCTTTCAGTCCCCAGGCCGACACTCTATCCATTGAGCCAAACCGGTTTCGGCTAAATTATTATTTTTAAAATATATATATTTTATTGATTTTTTTTTACAGAGAAGAAGGGAGAGAGATAGAGAGTTAGAAACATCGATAAGAGAGAAACATTGATCAGCTGCCTCCTGCATGCCCCCCTAATGGGGATGTGCCCGCAACCAACGTATATGCCCCTGACCGGAATCGAACCTGGGACCCTTCAGTCCGCAGACCGACGCTCTACCACTGAGCCAAACCGGTTTTGGCATGACTGGTCCTTTTTTATGTCTTTGATTTTCTCACTAAGATCCTTGAAAGTCTCATGAGGATCCTTGAGTAACTTTATGCCATGGTTTTGAACTCTGTATCCAGTTGTTTGCTTGCTTCCATTTCTTTCATTTGTGACATTTTTTTTGTCTCCCCATTTTGGCTGCTTCCTTGTGTTTGTTTCTATGTATTAGGTAGAGCTGCTGTTTCCTGGAATTAGTAGAATGCCCAGCTCAGGTGACTGAGCCACAGTCTGTGTCCTATAAGGCCCAGTGCTCAGTCACCTGAGCTGGGCATTCTAGGTGAGTCCCTGTGTGGGCTATGTGCACAGTCTTATAATTGAGCATCACTGGGAGGAACTGACCTCCAGTCCAATTGACTACATGGGAGAACACAGGAAACACCCCTATGGATCAGCACTTGCTTCAGTGGGGTTTTGGTGCTCACTGAGTCTGCCCCTTGAGTGTCACTTGTGGATAAGTAGGGTTGTAATCTGCTCTGCTCTGAAGCTGTCCAGTGGGTACACTGGTTCTAGAACCTCCAGGGAGATTCAAAGTCAGCCACTGCCTAGGGCCACCCTGCAGGAGCTACTTGTATTGGGCTTGGAGGTGCCCAGGCGAGGCAGCTGTAAAACAAGGCAAGCTGGTGCTAATGCAGGGTCTTGGGCCTTTTATTATTAAGGGCATGCTGACCCAGCTACGGCTTGTTTGAGAGATTTTAGCAAAATCTCAAGCCTGACCAAGGACAGGCTGTTCATATGCAAAAGCCACTGCAAACAGGTTGGGTCAGGCTTTAAATTGAATGGGGCAGGGTCTCAGTGAATCAGCAGGGCAGAGCAAACAGATATGGCTGCCATTCATCTCTGTGACCAGGGAGGTCCCAGCACAGGAACCTCCATCTAGGAGAATGCCTCTATCTGGCATCAAGTTCCTGCCCTGATGCCAGACAATCCAGTTCCTCCTCATAAGTATCTGGGTCTCCCAGAGCCTCACCCTGGTGTTGGAGCTCAGAGAAAGTGGGACCTTGTAAGTTCAGTGTGTGTTGGCCCTTTAAAAGGAACACCTGGGGAGTGTGCAGGAGGCAGCTGATCGATGTTGTTTCTTTCTCATCAATGTTTCTAAATCTCTATCCTTCTCCCTTCCTCTCTGTAAAAAAAAAATCAATAAAATATGTTTAAAAAAATAAAAGGAACACCTGGCTCTCCAGCAGCCTCTGTGTCACTGAGCCCCAATCCCCACTGAGCCCATAGTTATGGGAACTTCACTTCCCAGCTTGGGGTCTGGTGTGGGGCTAGGACCCCTTTCTCCTCATAGGCACCTCCACAGAGATGATCTTCCTCCAATTAAAACACCAAACATGGGTGTCAGTACAGCCAGTTCCATGCCTCTGCCCCTCCTACCTGTCTCAGAGTGCTTTCTTCTTTACTTCTCTAGTTGCTGGACTTCCACTCAGCTAGCTTTCAGTGGTTCTGGATGATAGTTGTTCTATATTTTAGTTGTAATTTTGAAGTGGGAGTGGGTTGCAGTGATATAGGCATTTACTTCTTCACCATCTTGGTTTTCTCTGCCTGTAACAATCTACACTAACAAAAGAGAAACATGCAAATTGACCATCACTCCACTACACCCACCAGCCAATCAGGAGTGAGTATGCAAATTATCCCAACAAAGATGGCGCTGGCCACAGAGCTGGAGCATGCAGGAGGCTTGGGTTGCCCCGGGCAATGGAGGAAGCCAAGCTTCCTGACCATGCTGGCTGGCCTTGTCCTCCACTCTCTGTTACAAAGTTTCAATTATAGAAGATAATTAAATCCCAGATACCTGCTTTCAGCCTGCCCTAGCCTCTGTTCAAGCAGGTGCTGAAAGAAAGAGAAAAAAGGGGTGGGGCTGGGAGCCTGGATCACCAGGGAGTGTGGTTAGCCTGCAAACATCCATTATCCCTCACCCAGGCTGGCCCAGCACCCCAGTGGGAACCCCCACCCTGAAGGGGGTATAGCCAACTTGAAAACAGCCCTCAGCCCCTCACCCAGGCTGTTCAGGCTCCCCAGAAGGTTTCCCTCACCTTTAAGGGGGGGTGTCCAGCTTGAAAACAGCCCTTATTCCTTTACCCAGCCTGGCCATGCCCCCCAGTGGGGACCCTCAACCCATGGAGGTGTGGCCAGCCTGAAAATGACCACAGGCTCCTCGCCCAGGCTACCCCACATCCCAAGGGAACCCCTGCCCTGATCTGGGAAAATCAGCTAGCCCCCCATGCTTCTATCTATGCTTAAAAAAAGGTAATATGCGAACTAGACTGCAAGACCTTCTAGATGTTCTTCTGGACAAAGCCATGGTGGGGGGTTAGAGGCCAGGAGGGGAGGGAAGTCGTGGGTGATCAGTCTGGTGGGGGGCGGGGCAACAGGGGAGCCATCTGGGGGCAAGCAGGCCATCATTGGGGGTCAGTTGGAGGGCAGTTTGGTGTGAACAGGCCAGCAGGAGGTCATTTGGGGGTGAGCATGCCAATAGGGAGGGAAAATGGGGGCAAGCACACTGGCACAGGGGGCAGCTGAGGGTTATGAGACTGGCAGGAAGAGTGGTTAGAGGCAATCTGGCAGGCAGACAGGCAGGTGAGCTGTCAGGAGCCAGCAGTCCAGGATTGTGAGAAGGATGTCCGACTGCCAGTTTAGGCCAGATCCTTGTAAATCAGCAGTAGGACATCATTTGAGGGGGGTCCCAGATTGGAGAGGGTGCAGGCCAGGCTGAGGGAAACCCCAACCCCCATGCACAAATTTTGTGCACTAGGCCTCTAGTTTTTCTATAAAGAAGTCTGAGTCCTTCAGCCATGTCCTTCTTCAAGATTTTCTCTATTCAGTTTTCCTTTCAAATCCATATAAACTTAAAGATAGTTTTTTTTTGAGGAAACCAAGATGGCGGGCATAGGTAAACGCCTAAATTGTTGTGTGCAGCGTCACACAACAATTTCAAAAAATACAACTAAAATATAAAGTGGACATCATCGAGAACTACAGAAAAGTTGACTGACTGGAAATTCTACAACTAGAAGGAAAGAGAAAACCAGAAGGAAAATCAGAGGAGCTGTAAAAGCCCAAGGTACAGAGACACGGTGCACAGGTGGGGAAAGGACAGAGTCAGAGAGGAGGGGTGGCTGCGTGCCTGGCTGGCGTTCCCTAGCAGGAAGGAGATAAAAGCTTCAGACTGTGCTGAACCCCAGTTCCGACTGCATTGAACCCCAGTTCTGGGCGAGACCTTGGGGACCCAGGCTCATACAGAGGGATTCTAAGCTATAAGGCAGAAACTCAGGGGAGCGGCGAAAGGCAGTCCCGGAGTCCTGCACATTGCGTGCAGAGGCTGACTGTTGACTGTGCCACTTGATTGCCCTAGTGGGAAGGAGACAAAAGCTCCAGACTGCACTCAACCCCACTTCCAACTGCACTTGAACCCCAGTTCCGGGCTCATTGGGGGAGAGACTAGACTGTCTGGCAGTGAGCAAAACTCTAAGGCACCTTTCTCTCAGAGGTGCTTGCAGCCAGTACCAAAGGACACTGAGGAACACTGAGACTCAGGAACCTCATAGGGCGGGGCTGACAGGAAGCCAAGGCTGTAGGCTCCATCCTGAAACTCCGCCCCATCCAAGCTGAGCACAGAGGCTTTTGAATGAGGCTGTCTCCTGGCATAGACACAGCTGATCCTCACAGCCAATTGGCCTGGAGGTCAGATACCAACAATTAAGACTTAACTACAAAAGACTGTACACACAGACCACAAAGGGGTGCACCAAGAGTGTCCACCTCAGGTAACTGGGAGGCTGACCCACTGAACCATATAGGACACCTTCACACAAAGCCACCCTACCAACTCAGGGAAGTAGCAAAAATGCTGAGACAAGGAAACAGATCACAAACGAAAGAAATGGAGGACAACAAGCGACTGGATATAGAGTTTAAAACCACAGTTATAAGGTTTTTTAAGAATTTCTTAGAAAAGGCCAATAAAATAAACGAGACTTATGAGGATATGAAAAGGGATCAACTAGTAATAAAGACTACATTGCCAGAAATAAAAAAAATATTATACAGATCACAAAATCACAAGAATGGAAAGATCACAAGAATCACAAGAATGGAAGATCACAAGAATCAAGTAAAAAATTTGGAACACAAAGACCCAGAGGATACTTCTCCGCAGAAGCAAAAAGTCAAGAAAATCCAGAAAGTTGAAGATAGTGTAAGAAATCTCTGAGACAACTTTAAGCAAACCAACATCAGAATTATGGGGGTCCCAGAAGATGAGAGAGAGCAAGATGCCGAAAACACACTGGAAGAAATAGTGACAGAAAACTTCCCCCACCTGGTGATAGAATTAGACTTACAAGTCCAGGAAGTGCACAGAACCCCAAATAAAAGGAACCCAAAGAGGACCACACCAAGACACATCATAATTAAAATTCCAAGAGCAAAAGACAAAGAGAGAATATTAAAAGCAACAAGAGCAAAGCAGGTAGTTACCTATAAAGGAGCACCCATACGACTGTCAGCTGATTTCTCTACAGAAACCATGTAGGCCAGATGGGAATGGCAAGAAATAGTCCAGGTGATGAATAACAAGAACCTACAGCCAAAAATACTCTACCCAGCAAAGCTATCACTCAGAATCGAAGGCCAGATAAAGAGCTTCACCAATAAAAAAAGCTAAAGGAGTTCATCACCTCCAAACCAGAATTATATGAATTGCTGAAGAGGGTTCTTTAGGAAGAGGAAGAAAATAAAGATAAAAATTATGAACAACAAATACGTAACTATCAACAAGTAAATCTAAAAACCAAGGGAGCCGAAACCGGTTTGGCTCAGTGGATAGAGTGTCAGCCTGCAGACTGAAAGGTTCCAGGTTTGATTCCGGTCAAGGGCATGTACATTGCTTGCGGGCACATCCCTGGTGGGCGTGTGCAGGAAGTAGCTGGTCTATGTTTCCCTCTCATGAATGTTTCTGGCTCTCTCTCCCTCTCCTTTCATCTCTGTAGAAAACCAATAAAATATATATAAAAATAAAAATAAATAAAAACTAAGGGAATTAAAAAATCTGATGAACAATATTAACTGTTGAATTTAATAGAATCAGAGGTATGGAAGGGGAGTGGACTGACGATTCTCGGGGAAAAGAGGAGTGGGGGGTACGGGAAGAGATTGAACATAAACTGTGCACCTATGGATGAGGACAATGTGGGGTGGGGAAAGGGCAGAGGGTGGGGTGGGAATCTGGTGGAGAGGGGGAAAATGAGGAATTTTGTAATAATATGAACAATAAAGATTTATTTAAAAAAATAAGATAGGTTTTTCTATTTTGGCAAAAAGTCATTCTTAAAATTTAAAGAATAGTGTCTCCCAACCCATTAAAATGGAATGTCTTTCATTTGTTTATGTCTTTAATGCCTTTCAGCAATGTCTTATAATTTTCAGTGTATGTCTTTCTCCTTGATTAATTCCTAAGTAGTTTATTCTTTTTTTTTTTTTGCAGCTTTTCTGACATTTTTTTTCTTTCATTTTTTTTCCTTTCATTTTTTAATTAAGGTATTATATATGTATATAGCCGAGACCGGTTTGGCTCAATGGATAGAGCGTCGGCTTGGGGACTGAAGGGTCCCGGGTTCGATTCCGGTCAAGGGCATGTACATTGGTTGCGGGCATATCCCCAGTAGGGGGTGTGCATGAGGCAGCTGATCGATGACTCTCATCGATGTTTCTAACTCTCTATCTCTCTCCCTTCTTCTCTGTACAAAATCAATAAAATATATTTAAATATATATATATATATATATGTATATATCTTACCAATCCCCCCCACTCCCATACATGCCCTCTCCTCGTCCATTGGTTATGCTTATATGCAAGTTTATTCTTTTTGATGCTATTACATGTGGACATTGTTTTCTTAATCTCATTTTCAAGTTATTCATTATAAATATAGGAAAATGCAATTGATTATTGCATGTTGACTACATATCCTAGACTTTGCAAAATTTGTTTGACATGCTTATAAACAAGTGGATCCATCTATTACTCAGAGAATTTGCATCCTCAGTCCTTCTCATCTTGTGATCCTCTCTCCATATGTACTTTCCATTATAGAGCACTCTATATGACCTTCATATCGACAAAAAGATTTACAGAGACCTGGCCAGAAAGCTCAGTTAGTTAGAGCATCCACTAGATAAAACAAGATTATAGGCTCGATTTTGGTCAAGAATCAACCAATGAATGCATAAATAAGAGGAACAAAATTTGTCTCTCTTTCTCTCCCTCCCCCTCTTCCTCTCTCTCTCTAAAAAAAAATCCTATATAATAAAGAGGTAATATGCAAATTGACTGTCACTCCAACAAGAGGGCCGCCCCCATGTGGACACAAGATGGCTGCGACAAGATGGCCAGCAGGGGAGGGCAGTTGCGGGGGACCAGACCTGCAGGGGTGGGCAGTTGGGAGGGAACAGGCCTACAGGGGAGGGCAGTTAGGGGTGACCAGGCCAGCAAGGGAGAGCAATTAGGGTTGACCAGGCTTGTAGGGGAGGGCAGTTGGGGGACCAGGCCTGCAGGGAGGGAAGTTAGGGGCAATCAGGCTGGCAAGGGAGGGAAGTTAGGGGTGACCAGGCCAGCAAGGGAGAGCAGTTAGGGGCAATCAGGCTGGCAGGGTAGCAGTTAGGTGTCAATCAGGCTGGCAGGGGAATGGTTAGGGGGTGATCAAGCTGGCAGGCAGAAGCAGTTAGGGGCATTCAGGCAGGCAGGCAGGTGAGCGGTCCTGTATTGTGAGAGGGATGTCTGAATGCCTGTTTAGCCCGATCCCATCACCCATTGAGATCGGGCCTAAATGAGCAGTCAGACATCCCTTGAGGGGTCCCAGATTGGAGAGGGTGCAAATTAGGCTGAGGGACACACACCCCTCCCACCCCATGCATGAATTTTGGACTCTAGTAATAAAATAAAATAAAATAAATCAATAAATAAAGATCTAGCCTTGCAGTGTGCCTCAGTTGGTTGAATGTCCTCCAGTACACCAAAAGGTTGCTGATTTGATTCCAGGTTGTGGGTTTGGTTCCTGGTCAGGTTCCATACAGGAGGCCACTGGTTGATGTTTCTCTCCTTTTCTCTCTCTCTCCAAAAAATCAATTAAAAAAATGAAGTTTGTCTTCCATTAAAATCTATATATATATAAAAGCCTAAGGGACCATTGCAACCGAACGAACAACTGAACAGGCTGCGTGGGGCAATCAGGCCTGCAGGGGGGCAGTTGGGACAACCAGGGTGGTGATGGGGGCAGTGAGGGGCAACCAGGCTGGCAGAGGGGGGCAGTGAAAGGTGGCCAGGTAAATGGGGGGGGGCAGTAAGGGGCAACCAGGCCGGTGGGGGGAGGGGGATGCAGTTGGTGGCAACCAGGTCAGCAGGGGGCGCAGTTAGGGGTGATCAGGCAGGTAGGCAGGTGAGCAGTTAGGAGCCAGTGGAACTGATTATGAGAGAGATGTCCGACTGCCAGTTTGGGCCCAATTTCTAACCAGCAATTGGAAACCTCCTGAGGGGTCCCAGATTTGAGAGGATGCAGGCTGGGCTGAGGGGAACCAATTTTGTGCACCAAGCCTCTAATATATATATTTTTTTATGGGGAACCATGGAAGACAGGAATATTTGAACACATGTCTCTGCAGATGAAGGAAAACAGTGTTGAAATGCATTTGCCTTACATAGCTAAAACCATGAAAAGCTATAAGGATGAGTTTACCATTATTTCTATCCTGGTTGGAGCTCTGAGTGAGTCAAAAGGATGGAACTTGGAAACTCTTCAGTAAATATCTAGTGGATCCTGGTAATCTTTTTGAGGTTTCTTCTGATTTCTACCATTTGAGTCAGAGTTTCCATTACAGTTACTATGATGAATCCCAGAAGGAGACTTATAGAGTCATTGAACATCTACATAAAATGGATATGAATACAATAAACAATTAGACCCTGTATTTTTTAGCAATTACTTGAAAAAATACCGTAAAACTATATGAAGACATCCCATTGGGTGCTGTTGAAGGTTCTCACAGAGCTCCAAAAGAATGGAATGAAGATGAGCTTTTTCTTCTGAATTGTGCCCAGCCAGTCAGTGTGGAAACTGGCAAGATGGTTTGGTGAGCTATGCTGCTGGAGCACTCACATTCCCTGAAGCTCGGATTCCGCAGGGATGCCACTTGCACATACTTGTAGGGTTCCAGGTCTCAGCCAAACCCTTACCAAGATTCTGGTCCTGGTCTGGAGGATTCTGAAACCTTAAACCAATAGAACGTTCTTCTTTTCTAATAGTCTTTCCTTTACTTCAAACCAATAAAAAAATACTTTATGCCGAAACCAGTTTGGCTCAGTGGTAGAGCGTCGGTCTGCGGACTGAAAGGTCCCGGGTTCGATTCCGGTCAAGGGCATGTACGTTGGTTGCGGGCACATCCCTGGTAGGGGGTGTGCAAGAGGCAGCTGGTCGATGTTTCTCTCTCATCGACGTTTCTGGCTCTCTATCTCTCTCCCTTCCTCTGTGTAAAATATCAATACAATATTTAAAAAAAAATACTTTATAGTTTAGGGCAAGGAAAGGAAGGCTGGCATGGAATATTTTTACTTTTTTAAAATGGCAATGTGCCCAGCTGGCTCAGCAATTGAGTGTCGACCCAGAAACCAAAAGTTATTCAGTTTGATTCCAAGTCAGGGTACATTCCCAGCTTGTGGGCTCCATTCCCAGTAGGGATGCATGTAGCAGACAGCCAATTGATGATGTTCCTCTGTCATTGGTGTTTCTATCTCTCTATCTTTCTCCCTCTAAAAATTAATAAAAAATGTATTTTTAAAATAGTGTTGAATGCAAAGTATAATAGAAAATAAAGTATTTTTTTTATTGATTATGGTATCACATAGTTGTCCTCATCCCCTCATTCTCATCCCAAACCCCTCCCCACATATGCCCCACCCACAATAAAGTAATTAAAAAAAAACAATTAAAAACATATTTTTTAAATGGCAATGTAATGGCCCAGTTGTGGCAGTTTTTAAAAAAATAACCTGTATTTATTATACCCTGAATTTTCATTCTGCGACTTACTCTGCTTTCAAAATAGTTTTACAAATTGTACAAAAACTCAAAAGGTGGGAGCTTTTTAATAATGAAATTGAATCTATAAGTCATTTGTATTTTTTATTTTTTAAAATATATATTTATTGTTCATATTATTACAAATGTTCCTCATTTTCCCCCCACCATTGCTCCCCTCCACCAGGTTCCCACCCCACCTTCTGCCCTTTCCCCAACCCCATTGTCCTCATCCATAGGTGCACAGTTTATGTTCAGTCTCTTCCCACACCTCCCTCTCTCCTTTTCCCCGAGAATCGTCAGTTCACTCCCCTTCCATACCTCTGATTCTATTATATTCACCAGTTAATATTGTTCATCAGATTTTTAAATTCCCTTGGTTTTTAGATTCACTTGTTGATAGTTACATATTTGTTGTTCATAATTTTTATCTTTATTTTCTTTCCCTTCAGCAATTCATAGAATTCTGGTTTGGTGGTGATGAACTCCTTTAGCTTTTTTTTAATTTTGAAGCTCTTTATCTGGCCTTCGATTCTGAGTGATAGCTTTGCTGGATAGATTATCTTTGGCTGTAGGTTCTTGTTATTCATCATCTTGACTATTTCTTGCCATTCCCATCTGGCCTACATGGTTTCTGTAGAGAAATCAGCTGACAGTCGTATGGGTGCTCATTTATAGATAACTACCTGCTTTGCTCTTGCTGCTTTTAATATTCTCTCTTTGTCTTTTGCTCTTGGAATTTTATTTTTATTTTTATTTTTAAAATATATTTTATTGATTTTTAACAGAGAGAAAGGGAGAGAGATAGAGAGCTAGAAACGTCGATGAGAGAGAAACATCGACCAGCTGTCTCTTGCACAACCCCTACCGGGGATGTGCCCGCAACCAAGGTACATGCCCTTGACCGGAATCGAACCTGGGACCTTTCAGTCCGCAGACCGATGCTCTATCCACTGAGCCAAACCAGCTTCGGCTGCTCTTGGAATTTTAATTATGATGTGTCTTGGTGTGATCCTCTTTGAGTTCCTTTTGTTTGGAGTTCTGTGCACTTCCTGGACTTGTAAGTCTAATTCTGTCACCAGGTGGGGGAAGTTTTCTGTCATTATTTCTTTCAATATGTTTTCAGTATCTTGCTCTCTCTCATCTTCTGGGACCCCCATAATTCTGATGTTGGTTCGCTTAAAGTTGTCCCAGATGTTTCTTACATTATCTTCAACTTTCTGGATTCTCTTGTCTTCTTGCTTCTGCAGAGGAGTGTCTTCTGGCTCTTTATGTTCCAAATCTTTGACTTGATTCCTGTGATCTTCCATTCTGTTTTTAGGACTCTGTATAATTTTTTTTAAATTTCAGACAATGTATTCATTTCTAGTTGATCCCTTTTATTTCTAGTTGATCCCTTATCATATCCTCATAGGTCTCGTGTATGTTATCGGCCTTTTCTAGGAAATTCTTGAAAAACCTTATAACCGTGGTTTTGAACTCTATATCCAGTCGTTTGTTGTCCTCCATTTCTTTCGTTTGTGATCTGTTTCCTTGTCTCAGCATTTTTGCTGCTTCCCTGAATTGGCTGTGAGGACCAGCTGTGTCTATGACAGAAGGCAGCCTTATCCGACTAGACTTGGAAAATTGCAAAAGCCTCTGTGCTCTGCTTGGATGGGGTGGAGTTTCAGGGTGGATCCTACAGCCTTGGCTTTCCGACAGGCCCCGCCCTATGAGGTTCCTAAGTCTCAGTGTTACTCAGTGTCCTTCAGTACTCGCTGCAAGCACCTCTGAGAGAAAGGTGCCCTCGAGTTTTGCCCGCTACCAGTCTAATCTCTCCCCCAATGAGCCAGAACTGGGGTTCAGTGCAGTTGGAAGTGGGGTTGGAAGTGGGGTTCAGTGCAGTCTGGAGCTTTTGTCTCCTTCCTGCTAGGGCAAACCAGTGGCACAGTCAACAGTCCGTCCACTGTACGCAATGTGCGCACCTCAGGGACTCTGCCTTTTCCCCACTCCCCTGAGTTTCTGCCTTACAGCCCAGATTCCCTACATATGAGCCTGGGTCCCCAGAGTCTGGTCTAGAACTGGGGTTCAGTGCAGTCGGAACTGGAGCTCAGCACAGTCTGGAGCTTTTAACTCCTTCCCGCTAGGGAACGCCAGGCAGGCACTTAGCCACCCCCTCCTCTCCGGCTCAGTACTCTCCCCATGCACACACCGTGTCTCTGTACCTTAGGTTTTATAGCTCCTCTGATTTTCCTTCTGGTTTTCTTTTTCCTTCTAGTTGTAGAATTTCCAGGCAGTCAACTTTCCTGTAGTTCTGGATAATGTCCATTTTGTGTTTTAGATATATTTTTTGAAATATATTGTACGAGGCTGCAGTTAGGCATTTACCCATGCCGCCATCTTGGTTTCTCCACCCTTCTGACTCTAGTGTTGATTTTTAAAATTGGATTAAGCATGCTGATACTTGACAGTTAAATCGTCCTTGAGATGTGAAGATGGAACAATAATACCTAATTGGTAAATAAAATTCCTCTAGTTTTTCAAGATTCTATGCAGAGGCATGAGGGGCCAAAGATGCTAAATGCAGTTTTATTCCCAAATCGCATCCTCTCTAAAAACGATTCCTGGAAGATCTCTGTTTAGCATCACGGAGCCCCGTCACATTCTTGTCAAAGGTCTGAACCTCTAGCGCTTGCCCTATAAGTCATTTGTATTAAAATATAATAAGCGGGGGGAGTCTAAAGTGAACGGGCGAGCTGAAACCAGTGTGGCTCAGTGGATAGAGCATCGGCCTGTGGGCTGAAAGGTCCCGGGTTTGATTCCGGTCAAGGGCATATACCTTGGTTGCGGGCACATCCCTGGTGGGGGTTGTGCAAGAGGTGGCTGATTGATGATTCTCTCTCATCGATGTTTTAAACTTTCTATTTCTCTCCCTTCCTCTCTGTAAAAAAATCAATAAAATGTATTTAAATAAATAAATAAATAAATAAATAAATAAAATAAAAAACTAAACTAAAATAAAATATAATAGCGAGAGGGAATTTTTAACCTGAGCCCCCAGCAGCGCCTGCTCCAGCCGCCTCTGCTGTCTTCTGTGTTGGAAATGGGTGGTCATGGCTGTCAGATTGCGCTGGAGCAGTTGCTGATCTCGGGGCTTTCTGCTTGTGTCCTTGAAATCGCGGTGGGTTCCAGGGGGTGGTCATCGTTGTTATACATTAGAGCTTTTCGAGGCCTGTGCCTCTAACCTGCCAGTGACTTCTTCATGTGGAGCATAAAAACTAGTGTATGTTTGTTTAAAAAGCAAAAAGATAAAAATGGCAGGCATTTGGGCCCCTCCAAGCTAACACCACTGATACTGATTAACAACTATTAACCACTCTTAAGTATTTTGGTGGATACTCAGATGTTTTTAACAACTATATATGTGCAAAACATCCTTTGAACGAGCAGATGAACTTTTATTTGCTCTCTTTTAATTTTAGCCTTTTAAAATAAAAGAACATTTTACTTCTGTAAAAAAAAAAAAAAAAAAAAAAAAAAAAAATCTCCAGTTATAGTCAACTAGAGGCCTGGTGCATGAAATTTGTGCATGGAGGAGAGGTGTCCCTCAGTCCTACCTGCACCCTCTCCAATCTGGGACCCCTCGAGGGATGTCCGATCGGGTCTAAACAGGCAATCGGACATCTCTCTCACAATCAAGGACTGCTGGCTCCCAACTGTTCACCTGCCTGCCTTCCTGATTGCCCCTAACTGCTTCTGCATGCCAACCTGGTCACTCCTAATTGCCCTCCCTTGCGGGGTTGATCGCCTCCAACGGCCCTCCCCTGCTTGCCTGGTCCCTCTCAACTGCCCTCCCTTGCAGGCCTGGTGCCTTGCAATTGCCCTCCCCTGCTGGCCATCTTGTGTCCACATAGGGGCAGGATCTTTGACCAGAGGGGGGCAGCCATCTTGTGTGTTGGAGTGATGGTCAATCTGCATATTACCCTTTTATTAGATAGGATAGAGGCCTGGTGCATTGGTGGGGGCCAGCTGGTTTGCACTGAAGGGTGTCCTGAATCAGGGTGGGGGTTCCCTTGGGGCGTGGGACAGCCTGAGCGAGGGGCCTATGGTGGTTTGCAGGCCAGCCACGCCCCTTGGCGACCCAAGCAGAGGCCCTGGTATCTGGAATTTATCTCCCTTCTTCAATTGAAACTTTGTAGCCTGGAGCAGAGCCAAGCCTTCTGCTTGCTTCATGGCTGTTGCCATTTCTGTTTGGATTTGTTTACCTTCTATAATTGAAAAATAGCCTTGAGTGGAGGCTTAGGCCTGCTAGGGCAGGCGGAAAGTTTGGCTTCTTCCATTGCCTGGGAAACCTAAACCTCCCTCCTGCTCTCTGTGGCTGCAGCCATCTTAGATAGGTTTATACATACTCGCTCTGATTGGCTGGTGGGCGTGGCTTGTGAGGGTAGAGAGTAATGGTTAATTTGCATCTTTCATTAGGTAGGATTACTACCTTGTTGTGCACTGGATACCTTCTATTTTAATTGCTAATAAAGGGCTAACAACTCAAAAGGAAAATAATAATATTCTGCACTATATATACACAGTAAAACAGCGGTGAAAAATGGGAAATTAACACATAGGCCACTACCTAATCACTATCTGAAATTTGTACCATATGGATGTTACTTTTACAAATTTATTTCAATGTTCACAAATTACATGACACAAACTAAAAATTAATCCATGTAACTGTGATTCCTGAGTACCAGTGAATGCCAGTCTTTCCAGGTTTCCTACTGAACTGGGGGACCCTCAATCCAACGGCCTGCCCAGAAACATACTCAGAAGGGAGGCGATGCAGGTGGGGGCTCGCAAAGTGCGTAAAAAGCTCCGGTCCTAGCAGGGCTCCAGCCGCTGGCTTGGGGTCCCACAGGATTTGCCCTCTTCCGCAGGGAAACCCAGGTAAAACAGGCTCCTGCAGACGGCTAAGATGGCCCTGGCCGGTTTGCTCAGTGGATAGAGCCTCAGCCTGCGGAATGAAGGGTCCGGTTCCATTCTGGTCAGGGCTCGTGCCCGGGGTTGGGGTCTCTATTCCCAGTAGGGGACCAGGCAGCCAATCAATGATTCTGTTACCATTGATGTCTCTCTCTCTCTCTCTCACTCTCCTTTCCTCTCTGAAATCAATCAAAATACAAATAAACAAAAAGATTGTAATGTCCATGGGGATGACAATTCGCCAGCTTCCCAAAGCTCCCAGATTCCCCACCCTCGCACCCCGCCACCGGCCGGTTCCATCCACAGCCCATCGGACAACCTCTGGGAGGTCGGGGGCCCCAGGACGCTGCATGGTGCCGGCTACCCCCATGCTAAAGGCCATTTGGTGGTTACCCAACGACCCTCCGCTTCCTTAGCCTCCTCCCCCGCCCCCACCTCCACCAGATAATCACCCCCTCGGTGGTCTGGGGTGGGCGGAGCAAACGCTTCCCTTCCCCTGCAGAGCCGCGTGCGGGAACCGAGGGAGAAATGTGGTCTGAGCCGCCGCCCCCGCAGCCCAGGGACCTGGAGCGCCGCCCATTGCGTCCCCGCCCCTCCGGGGGCACCGCCGCTCAGGACGCGTCTTCCCCGCGGCGCTCGCGGGTGGGGATCGTCCGGATCGGGGGCGGCGACGCCCCTGCCTCCCGCCCGCCCCGCCCGGTGCCTCCAGCGCCGAGAGGCCGGGAAGCACCGAGAGGCGGGGCCGGAGGGTGGAGCGGGGCTGATAGTTTCACGTACCGTCTCCCTGTCCGGTATTCAGGGACCCGGCCTGTGGTTTTACTAAGTACCGGCCGGACCCGCGAGCCCGCCCCGCAGCCCGGACCCGCCCCGGCGACCAGAGGCACCGCCTCCCGGACCGCCCCGCCCCGCCCCCGCCCGCCCGGAAGGAGACGCGGACACGCGGTGCGGGCGCCCAGCGGGCTCAGACTTTATTGCCTCCGGGCCGGGCCGGCTCAGAAGACCCTCGCCGACTGCAGCTCCAGGTCGCCGCCCACCTCCAGCAGCCGCACGCGCGCCGGCGGGATGCGGTAGCGGAAGAGGTGGAACTCCTCGTCGCCCGCCACGGCCTGCGGGGCGGAGGCGCAGGCTCAAGGCCGGGCCGCGGGCTCCCCCGCCCCCTCCCGCGCCGGCCACCCGCTTCTGGCTCGCTTTGCCCGGCCCCGCACACCCTGTCCCGCTGGCGCCCGGAGCTGGCACCGCGGAGGGACGGGGACGGGGACGGCTGCCAGCTCTGCCCAGCCTTTGCTGCCCCCTCCGCCACGCCTTGCGGGCCTCCCCCACCCGCAGGAGGGATGTGGGTCCCGGCGCCACCCCGCGGCAGGGACACACCTTGAACCCCTCCTCCGTGGCGATGAGGAGCACCTCGAAGGGCTGCCCACGCTGGAAGGGAAGGCCGCGGCCGCGCTCCTCCTGGCCCCAGCCCCCGCGCTCCTTGGTGTTGAAGACCACCGTGGACTCGTCCATCCGGGGGTTGAAGTGCAGCGCAGCCTCGGCGCCCTCCTCCTCCCCGCACAGCAGGTTCACGTGAAACCTGGGGAAGGGTAGATGTCACCAGCCATGAAGCACCCAGACCAAGGCCAAGGCCAATGAGTTAAGACTCACCATGGAACAAACCCAGGTTTGCAGGGACCTGAGTCTGTCACACCCACAGAGGGACCGCTGTGGACTGGAGCAGGGAACCCCGAGGCAGGCAGGCCAGACCCTCACTGCACACACATCACCAGCAAGGATGGCTAGGCTGTGCCTGCGCTGCCCTCCTGCCCGCAGAGTCTGGGAGGTTGTTGGCAAGGAGTCGTGATGCTGATGGCCAGGTGCTCAGACTCCCAGCATGCCCCCTGTGGCCAGGGGCCTCGAAGGCTACCAGGGACCCAGGAGTCGCAGGCACCCTGGGTCCCAGGAAGCCAGGCGTTCCCACACTCAGGAAGACATCCATTGATCGCTCAGGCTCTCACATGCCCAGGACGCGTCAAATCACAGGACATACTTCCAGAGTTCCGAGTGACTCCGTTTGGAAGTCCTAGAACCGTAGGCAGGAAGCCTGAAATGGTCTTGGAACCCACAGATTCTTAGGGACCCAGCTCCCAAATCAGCGGACACATTTGTGGAACACCAGATTTCAAAAGCTTGGCAATGGCCTGGGATTCCAAACCCTGGTGGGCAAAGGTGGCCCTGGGGCCCTCTCCTCCGGGGCCCTCACAGTCAGTCAGCTGGGCTGAGACCTCCACGCACCCCCACCCCTTACCTCTGGAAACTGGGTCACTCTGGAGTCTCACCTGCGAGCCTTGTCGGGCACAACACCACGGATTCTAATCACGTTGCCCACTCTGACACCCTCGGGCAGCGAGGTCTTGTGTGGCACGTTCTGCAAGAGTCCGAATGGGAGGGGATGAGGGAACCAAGGGACCAAGGGGTGAGACAGGCGGGTCAGCCCAGGGAGAAAACCACCAGGACCCAGACCAGCACCATCAGAGGACAAAGGCACAGAGAAGCAGAGGCAGACACAGGCAGGAGTTGTGAAGGGAAGCACTGAGGATGAACAGAAAAGCCTTCAGGCAGACAAGCCAAGGGGGCATGGAGCATCGGGATGGGGAGGGGGGGGGGCTCCACGCAAAAGGCAGCCCGGGCACTTCACAGCACAGCTGACACCCACGTTCTCCTCCGGGCAGGAGACTTCAGCCAGGCCCCAGCCCCTCCCCTAGGCTGGGGCAACCTTGGGTCCAAGGCCCCCCCAACCCTCAGACACTAGGACACTCACGGAGCTCCCTGCCATGGCTGGGACGGTGGGACAGGCAATGGTGGTGTCAGGTATGGCTGCTGGGGCCTTAAGTTGAAAGCGGGTGTGGCTGGGCCTGGTGACTCATCCGTCTTTCCAAATCCACCACCCACGCCTGGCACAGACCCTGGCCCTGGGGCCAGGGTGCCAGGGCGGCCCAGCTCCCTCCTCCTGGCGCCTCTCCCCCTTCCCTTCATCCAGGCCCATTTCCAGCCTCCATAGCCCAACACTAGAGAGAGCCAGGCTAGGAAGGGTGGGGCGGGGTGGGGAGTGCGGAAAGGTGGCTCTGAAGTCCAGGCATGGGAAGGGGGGAAGGGGGGACTAGGCAGAAACCCCTCCTACAGCCTAGCAGCCCTCCTCTGCGCCTTCACCCCTCGCAGGGAAGAGGCTGCTCCAGAACGGAGAATGGAAACTTTGGGTGGAAACCAGACTCAGCACCTGCCCACACCTGCCCCCACTCTGCCCAGGCCTCCCCGCCCCTCACCACAACCACACAGGAGTCACCCAGGTGCTGGTGGAGCACGTGCCTTGGGGACAGAGGATGGGCAACCGCTCTTAGGTGGAGGCGCCAAGCTCCCCGTTCGGTGGTGGAGAAAGCACAGGCTTGGGGATTGGGGGGGGGGGGGGGGCGGGGGGAGCCTGTCTGCCAAGGCCTCCCAGGCGGGAAGGGCCTTCCCTGCCTGAGCTGGAGTCCAGGCTGTGTACCACGGGCAGGTCATCAGACTGTAAACATCGAGGACAGTGCGGTTGAGGCTAGAGTACCAACTGCTGCGGGTGGAGAGAGCCCCAGTGATGGACTCCATGGCTCTTACCAACGAGGTGGCCATGTCTGTCCCAGTCTGTGCTACTGTATCCCAATGACACACCCTCTCCCAGGTGCCTCACGTGGGTGCCCACTCCTCCACAGGCTGCCGACCTGCAGGTCCCAGCTTGACCCTGGCTTTGGGCCAGATGAGTTCAGTCTGCTATCAGCTTGCTTTCTGCTTTATTTCTGATGGCTCAGATGTGCGCGCCCTGGATGATCCTTATTCATTGGCGGAGGCTATCTTCACATCAGGGCTGGGGACACATTTTCCAGAGCACCGTTTTTCATTTCAGGATGTTTAGTGCACAGGAAGACCACCAGGGCTGCTTCGGTTCGTAAATACCTCCCCAGCCACAGTAGAGCATTTCCTGTTTGGTTCTCTCCATACCCGGTCCCTGGCGTAGTCACAGCCACAAGCCGAAAGCAAAACGGTGTCTGCCACAGCCTGGGGCGGGTGGGGAGCTGTTAGTGTGCAGAGCCGAGCTGGGGGAGGCAACCAGCTGGAGATGCTCGGTGGGATGGGTGCCGAACAATAGGAAAGTACTGAATCGCACAGAGCCAGCCTTAGCCCATTCAAACATGGGTACAAGGTGAATATTCTGTTACTTATATTTTAGCATAATAAAAACTATTTAAAAAAGACATTGGCCCCACCCCCAAGGAAAGACCAATTCATAAATCATTAGCTCAGAAGTATTCCTCTAATTCCACCGCAAGCTCACACACTCATGGGCTTTCCCCTTTTCCCGATCTGTAACCCTCCAAAGAGTGGTCTGCGATCCTGACACCCACTCAGCGGTTCTCCCCAGGGAACCCCCTCCTGGCCTTGCCGGGTGAAGTACCTTTCAGTGGGTCCCACCCCTGGACAGACACCACTTCCCTGCTCAGGGCTGGGCACCCCCTCTCCTGCTTCCCTCCTTTTCCCCAACCCCACACCCGGAGGGTCAGCCTGCTCCTCACCTGCTCCTCTGACACCCCAGCTGGATGCAGCCCACTCTGGCCCCATGGCCTCCGCCCCAAGGAGGCAGCCATGCTCAGCCACCTGCAGGCTGTAGGACCCAAGAGTCCAGCAGAGGAGGGAAAGGAAGAGGAGGAACAACAGGTATTCACAACCACGGCATGGAACTTACAAGAATTCATTACGACTTGGAGACTTTTTTGGATAATGGAAATACTTCAGATTTAATCTAAAGCAAAATTCCCATGCAGCCTAAAATACTGTATGTTAAGAGAGTATAACAAAATAAGTCTATCAGCCGAAACCGGTTTGGATCAGTGGATAGAGCATTGGCCTGTGGACTCAAGGGTCCCAGGTTCAACTCCGGGCCTGGCTGCTCCGGGCCTGGCTGCTCAGGGCCTGGCTGCTCCGGGGAGGTAGGCCTCTTTTTGTCCTCATCTTACAATGAGAAAACAGAGGCATAGGAAGTTGGAGTAACTTCTCTGGGAAAGGGGGAGAGTTTGGATTTGGAGCGAGGCATTTGATTTCCAAAGCCCCGACTCTTCACTGCTCTCCACTCGGGACAATTCTTATCGTTCTCCCCTGTTCCTTCACAGAGTTGGTTCATTCTCATCATCCCCCCACCGCCCTGGCTCATCTCATTGTCCTCTGTTCCTTCCCCAAGTTCTTTTTCCCAAGACCACATCTACCTTTGCTTTTCCAGAGCAGTCTAACATTTAATGCCTGACAAGGCAGCTTTCCTAACTTACCCCCTCTGACCATGTGCTGACCCCATGGCACCTGTGGGCAACACTTTGTAATGTCATCACACTGGGCTTACACATTACCTTGAATTCCAACACTTTTATCATTCAAAGGCCACATGTATGGAGGGCAGCCCAGCCGTTCTGGGGTGGAGCAAAGAGCCCAGAAGAAAAGGGAGAAAAATGTAGCCCCCAAATAGGTTGTCAATGTTAATGGGCTGAATCTCTTTGGTCGTACACATAAGCCATACTGCCTACTGAGCTTAAGGAACAATTATTTACAGGAACTGGCAGACTATGGCCCACCACTTCTTTGTCATAAAGTTTTTTTTAGAACTCAGCCATACCCATTCACTTATATTGTCTACAACTGCTCTTACACCAACGGTACAGTTGAATAGCTGTGAGAGGGACTGTTTGGCTCTTAAAGCCTAAAATATTCATGATCTGATTTGTTGTACAGGAAAAAAAAATTGTCAGTCGCTGATTTAGAAAATAATCTGTTAGAAGAAAGATCAACATTAAATTACAGCTTACATCTGCTAACCTAACAAGCTCAGGGAAGGCCTGTGTGGCAGTCTTGCAAACCCAGAGACCTAAGATAACCACAAAAGATGGTTTGAAAATTAAATATCTAACAGGTTATAGTAGGTAGTCATGTCCCAGATATTTTCCCAAAGATCAACTTTGATCTTTTTACTGAGCCCATTTGCCTTTTTGCCTCTAAGATAACATATCTGTGAGATGTCTGGGTAACTTGTAACTTCCCTTTTTCCAGAGCCCCTGGGGATCAACCAAATGTGGGCGCCAGGATAGATGCCTCAAATTCCTTCTTTATCATGTTAATTGTTCCTGTACCCACCTAAGTACACCTCCATCATTTTACTTTTTATCCAATCCCAGGAGTTTCACACTGCTTTGCTTTCTCCCGCCTCCTTACTCCATCACCAATGAATTTCATGTAACTCACCTATGTCCCTCCTTTGATTTCGGTGTATAAATAGAGAAATGTAAACCGCCATTCTTCAGAGCATTCTCTCAATCCGTTGAGGTTTTGCTTCCCGGCAATTGTCGACAATTTTGGCTCAAATAAAGTCATTAAAAAATTAAAAAAAAAAAAAATTACAGCTTAAGTGGATGAAAAAAAAAAAAAAAGGTTCTCAGGTTCGATTCCGGTCAAGGGCATGTACCTGGTTGCGGGCACATCCCCAGTAGGGGGTGTGCAGGAAGCAGCTGATTGATGTTTCTCTCTCATTGATGTTTCTAACTCTATCTCTCTCCCTTCCTCTCTGTAAAAAATCAATAAAATATATATTTTTAAAAATAAGTCTATCAAACAAAAAAACACACAACAGAAAATGGTTACTTGGCATTGGTACAACTTCCTATGTTTATAAATAGAACTTAAGGGTTCCTCATTAAAAAAAAAAACCAAACATCAGATTTTAGAATATTAGTGTGTTTTAATTTTGAAGTTCATTTACGTACCAAAGCAGCCCTGGTGGTCTTCCTGTGCACTAAACATCCTGAAATGAAAAACGGTGCTCTGGAAAATGTGTCCCCAGCCCTGATGTGAAGATAGCCTCCGCCAATGAATAAGGATCATCCAGGGCGCGCACATCTGAGCCATCAGAAATAAAGCAGAAAGCAAACTGATAGCAGACTGAACTCATCTGGCCCAAAGCCAGGGTCAAGCTGGGACCTGCAGGTCGGCAGCCTGTGGAGGAGTGGGCACCCACGTGAGGCACCTGGGAGAGGGTGTGTCATTGGGATACAGTAGCACAGACTGGGACAGACATGGCCACCTCGTTGGTAAGAGCCATGGAGTCCATCACTGGGGCTCTCTCCACCCGCAGCAGTTGGTACTCTAGCCTCAACCGCACTGTCCTCGATGTTTACAGTCTGATGACCTGCCCGTGGTACACAGCCTGGACTCCAGCTCAGGCAGGGAAGGCCCTTCCCGCCTGGGAGGCCTTGGCAGACAGGCTGCCCCCGCCCCCCCCCCCCCAATCCCCAAGCCTGTGCTTTCTCCACCACCGAACGGGGAGCTTGGCGCCTCCACCTAAGAGCGGTTGCCCATCCTCTGTCCCCAAGGCACATGCTCCACCAGCACCTGGGTGACTCCTGTGTGGTTGTGGTGAGGGGCGGGGAGGCCTGGGCAGAGTGGGGGCAGGTGTGGGCAGGTGCTGAGTCTGGTTTCCACCCAAAGTTTCCATTCTCCATTCTGGAGCAGCCTCTTCCCTGCGAGGGGTGAAGGCGCAGAGGAGGGCTGCTAGGCTGTAGGAGGGGTTTCTGCCTAGCCCCCCTTCCCCCCCTTCCCATGCCTGGACTTCAGAGCCACCTTTCCGCACTCCCCACCCCGCCCCACCCGTCCTAGCCTGGCTCTCTCTAGTGTTGGGCTATGGAGGCTGGAAATGGGCCTGGATGAAGGGAAGGGGGAGAGGCGCCAGGAGGAGGGAGCTGGGCCACCCTGGCCCCAGGGCCAGGGTCTGTGCCAGGCGTGGGTGGTGGATTTGGAAAGACGGATGAGTCACCAGGCCCAGCCACACCCGCTTTCAACTTAAGGCCCCAGCAGCCATACCTGACACCACCATTGCCTGTCCCACCGTCCCAGCCATGGCAGGGAGCTCCGTGAGTGTCCTAGTGTCTGAGGGTTGGGGGGGCCTTGGACCCAAGGTTGCCCCAGCCTAGGGGAGGGGCTGGGGCCTGGCTGAAGTCTCCTGCCCGGAGGAGAACGTGGGTGTCAGCTGTGCTGTGAAGTGCCCGGGCTGCCTTTTGCGTGGACCCCCCCCTCCCCATCCCGATGCTCCATGCCCCCTTGGCTTGTCTGCCTGAAGGCTTTTCTGTTCATCCTCAGTGCTTCCCTTCACAACTCCTGCCTGTGTCTGCCTCTGCTTCTCTGTGCCTTTGTCCTCTGATGGTGCTGGTCTGGGTCCTGGTGGTTTTCTCCCTGGGCTGACCCGCCTGTCTCACCCCTTGGTCCCTTGGTTCCCTCATCCCCTCCCATTCGGACTCTTGCAGAACGTGCCACACAAGACCTCGCTGCCCGAGGGTGTCAGAGTGGGCAATGTGATTAGAATCCGTGGTGTTGTGCCCGACAAGGCTCGCAGGTGAGACTCCAGAGTGACCCAGTTTCCAGAGGTAAGGGGTGGGGGTGCGTGGAGGTCTCAGCCCAGCTGACTGACTGTGAGGGCCCCGGAGGAGAGGGCCCCAGAGCCACCTTTGCCCACCAGGGTTTGGAATCCCAGGCCATTGCCAAGCTTTTGAAATCTGGTGTTCCACAAATGTGTCCGCTGATTTGGGAGCTGGGTCCCTAAGAATCTGTGGGTTCCAAGACCATTTCAGGCTTCCTGCCTACGGTTCTAGGACTTCCAAACGGAGTCACTCGGAACTCTGGAAGTATGTCCTGTGATTTGACGCGTCCTGGGCATGTGAGAGCCTGAGCGATCAATGGATGTCTTCCTGAGTGTGGGAACGCCTGGCTTCCTGGGACCCAGGGTGCCTGCGACTCCTGGGTCCCTGGTAGCCTTCGAGGCCCCTGGCCACAGGGGGCATGCTGGGAGTCTGAGCACCTGGCCATCAGCATCACGACTCCTTGCCAACAACCTCCCAGACTCTGCGGGCAGGAGGGCAGCGCAGGCACAGCCTAGCCATCCTTGCTGGTGATGTGTGTGCAGTGAGGGTCTGGCCTGCCTGCCTCGGGGTTCCCTGCTCCAGTCCACAGCGGTCCCTCTGTGGGTGTAACAGACTCAGGTCCCTGCAAACCTGGGTTTGTTCCATGGTGAGTCTTAACTCATTGGCCTTGGCCTTGGTCTGGGTGCTTCATGGCTGGTGACATCTACCCTTCCCCAGGTTTCACGTGAACCTGCTGTGCGGGGAGGAGGAGGGCGCCGAGGCTGCGCTGCACTTCAACCCCCGGATGGACGAGTCCACGGTGGTCTTCAACACCAAGGAGCGCGGGGGCTGGGGCCAGGAGGAGCGCGGCCGCGGCCTTCCCTTCCAGCGTGGGCAGCCCTTCGAGGTGCTCCTCATCGCCACGGAGGAGGGGTTCAAGGTGTGTCCCTGCCGCGGGGTGGCGCCGGGACCCACATCCCTCCTGCGGGTGGGGGAGGCCCGCAAGGCGTGGCGGCGGGGGCAGCAAAGGCTGGGCAGAGCTGGCAGCCGTCCCCGTCCCCGTCCCTCCGCGGTGCCAGCTCCGGGCGCCAGCGGGACAGGGTGTGCGGGGCCGGGCAAAGCGAGCCAGAAGCGGGTGGCCGGCGCGGGAGGGGGCGGGGGAGCCCGCGGCCCGGCCTTGAGCCTGCGCCTCCGCCCCGCAGGCCGTGGCGGGCGACGAGGAGTTCCACCTCTTCCGCTACCGCATCCCGCCGGCGCGCGTGCGGCTGCTGGAGGTGGGCGGCGACCTGGAGCTGCAGTCGGCGAGGGTCTTCTGAGCCGGCCCGGCCCGGAGGCAATAAAGTCTGAGCCCGCTGGGCGCCCGCACCGCGTGTCCGCGTCTCCTTCCGGGCGGGCGGGGGCGGGGCGGGGCGGTCCGGGAGGCGGTGCCTCTGGTCGCCGGGGCGGGTTCGGGCTGCGGGGCGGGCCCGCGGGTCTGGGCCGCACTGCGCGGAGCCGCAGGGGCAGCCGTGAGGCGGAGGGGTTGTGAGGACGAAGCCTCCCGCGGTGCCCCCTCTTGGACCTAAGGCGCTGCCCCTGTGCAGACAGGGCGGAGACCCCACCCCGGGAGGGGCAGCACGCACTCTGGGTCCGGTACCCACCCTCTGCCCCCCGGTGCTCCCCGGGCCTCTGGTGCCGGAGACCGGGCGGGGTCGGCCTGCCCTCTGCCGCCCCCGGGCTGACGGACGGGAGGACGGCAGGTGCCCGCGGGCGGCGCCCCACGCCGTCCTGTCCCCTCGCTCCCCCCAGAGGTTCTGGGAGGGAAAGGGAGCGAGTACTGGGGCCGAAGCCCAGCTCACCCGCGGCCAAGGGGCTGATTATCCAGTGTCAGGGCGTCCCCGAGTCACCACCCCAGCGCCGCGGGGAGCGAGCGCCAGGCCCGGAGCCCCGGCGGCCGGCGGCCTGTGCCCGGGATCCCCGGCGGCCGGCGGCCTGTGCCCGGGACCCCCGGCGGCCCGGCGCCTGTGCCCGGAGCCCCGGCGGCGGGCGGCCTGTGCCGGGGCCCCGGCGGCCTGTGCCCGGAGCCCCGGCGGCCTGTGCCCGGGGCCCCGGCGGCGGGCGGCCTGGCCTGTGCCCGGGCCGGCCTGTGCGGGCCCGGCCTGTGCCCGGAGCCCCGGCGGCCGGCGGCCTGTGCCCGGAGCCCCGGCGGCGGGCGGCCTGTGCCCGGGGCCCCGCGGGCGGCCCGGGCTGGAAAAGGCGCGGTGTCCTGGCTGCGGGCAGAAGCCGCTCCCCTGACACGCCTTCCCCTCTCGGTGGCCGCTGCCAGCGCGGCCTCCGGCTTCTTTTCTCTCTTTCCTTTTTGTTTCTGTGGCGGAAGCAGAGATATGGAGAGAAGCCAGGCCTGGGAAAGGTGCAACCAGGGTCCGAGAGTGAAGGTAGTTCCCGCCGGAGCTCCGCCCGTTGCCATCGCCGGTAGCTCGGCTCCAGCGGAGCCGGTGGGCCCGGGCGCAGAGCCCGCGGCCTGTGCTCCCACAGGAACCTCAGGGCCCCAAGGAGCCCAGGGGGAGCCTGCAGGCTGGTTCCTGACTCACCCTGAACCCCAGGGCTGGGTGGTGGGAGACCTGGCCCGGCTGCGGGACCTGACACTTCTTAGAGCCGGATTTTTCTGTCCCGTGGGCCCACCCCATGCGCGGCCCTGGAGAGTACCTCTCTGGATGGGCCGAGGAATGAGGTTGTTACCCAAAAAATAAAACATTAAAAAAGGTGAAAATGAAAGGCAATAAACGTTTGAGATCACAGAATGACAATTGGGAGATTTGCTTAGAAACCCAAATGGAGTCCTGGTTTTAGAGTGAAGGCAAGGGGTTTTTATGAGAAAAAGAAAAGGAAATAATTATGTGAATGGAAGGCATTTCCATGGTGCTAGCAAGCTAAGTTACCCCTCAGCTGTCCACCCATGGTAGTTACTGATTATAAAGAACGCCCGTACTATCAGGATGTCTGCTTTCCTGTTAGCTTTCCAAAGGAGTGTTTGTAAGACAACGTGGGTTTGGCCTAGTCCAAAGGTTGTTCTGCCCTGTTCAAACATTTCCCAGGTTCAGGGAGAAAGCCGGCAAGGCAGTTCCTCTGTCAGGGCTGCTCCCGCTCCACTTTAAAACGGCTCCACTGGGGGTAGGGGGAGGATAAGTTCATTGAAGCTCATCGAAATTGAAATATATTCAGGGTGGGGCAAAAGTAGGTTATTGAAAATGAACAGACTCCAATTTCTATATCAGGGCTACCCCTGTCACCAGTGAATTGTTCTGTTTCTTGGTTTATGTACTCTTCCAGGTTGTAAATGTTAAGGTATTATAAGAAATACCCAAAAAGATACAGAAGAACCAGAGTTTTGGTAACAAAACATACTTGTTTCCTGCACCAGCAGCATGGCATTGCCTCTCTTCCTGTCCCAGATGGGGCACTCCTGACATAGCCAGTTACTGTGAAATAACGAGGGAACTTGCAATCGCTCTTTAAAATAATCAAAAACCATAAGGCCTGACCCATATGGCTCACTGGACTGAGCGTCACCCCGCACACAAGAGGTCACTGGTTGGATTCCTGGATAGGGCACATAGGTTCAGGCTCAATCCACCATACGGGACACGCTACACTGTTCCTCTTTCATCAATGTTTCCATCTCTCTTCCTCTCCCCCCCCCCCCCTAAAAAAAAAAAAAAAAAAAGCAACACACAAAAAACTTGAAAACACACACCCATATACACACCAGAAAACCGCTGTGGAGGAGTTGGGAGATCTTGTCGTTAGCCACTTGTCTCACACTGTATCTGCCTGACACAATATCCCCACAGCAAGCCATAGCCCATGATCTGGAGCAATACAGACCATAAAGCAATGTAATTATCTTCATGAGTTCCAGGATAAACTAGCTGCACATCTGTCATCACAAGAGTCACTATCAACGTCTGCACTGAGATTTTTTTTAAAAGAATTTTGAATGAACTCATATTTGCGTTATCGCAATTTACTAACTTATTATCAACTTGATTGTAAATGCACATGTGAAGTGCCCAGCGAAAGGTTGCCAGTTTCATTCCCAATCAGGGCACATGCCCAGGTTGCTCTCTGGTCCCTAGTTTGGGCATGTGCAAAGGCAACTGATTTGTTTCTCTCACATTGATGTTTCTCTCTTCCCCCCTCCCACCTCTCTCTAAGCATGTCTTCAGGAGAGGATTTTTTAAAAAGTATATGTGAAGCTATTCCTAAAGCTTTTATTGACAAAAATAAAAATAAAAAATGGCTCCATTTCTGTAAGCTTTTCACAAGGGGTCACCTCCTCCTGTGGAAAACCTGACAAAGTCTGAAATCCCCTAGTCCTCCAGGATCTGTTTCCAATAACTTAGTTTTTACTTTTTTTATTTGTGAGGTATTATAAATATATTTTTAATTTTTGTAAAGTAATTTGTGCATATGATACAAATTTCAAAAGTATGCAGCATAAAGTACAGTTATCAGCACAACTGATAAAGGTGGTTTCGGTCCTCGGATTCGATGACTCATCATATTGATTTCCCGATTTTCATCATTGCCTCACAGTAGACATGAGGGAGAATGTTCTTATTTGTAAAAAATACACTATAAAGCCTTTGAAGATTATCAGAAAGCCTGTTCATGTTATTCTCAATGGATGTAGGGAAATTTGGGTTTTTGTTAATCCTCACTGGAGGATACTTTTCCCATTGATTTAAAAAAAAAAAAAAAAAGAGGGAGAGAGAGAGAGGGAGGGAGGAGAGAGAGGAGAAGGGAGGAGAGAGAGGAGAGAGAGAGGGAGGAGAGAGAGAGAGAGGGAGGGAGGAGAGAGAGGAGAGAGAGAGGGAGGGAGGGAGAGAGGAGAGAGAGAGAGAGGGAGGGAGGAGAGAGAGAGGGAGGGAGGAGAGAGAGGAGAGAAGGAGGGAGAAGAGAGAGAGAGAGAGAGAGAGAGAGGGAGGAGAGAGAGAGAGAGAGAGAGAGAGAGGGAGATGGATGCAGTTGAAACTGCAACCCAGGCAAGTGCTCTTGACAGTAATCGAACCCGAGGCCCTTCAGTGCGCAGGTCAACACTCTACTGACTGACCCACCTAAGCCATTTTTTCCAGGGTAGGAAAAAATGTTTATACTATAATTACAGCATTTTTATTTCAAAATGAATTTTAAAATAATATTATATATATGCAAAAGGAAGTCCTACTTTATGAGAGTAAACTACTGCTACCTATGTCTTCATTTCTTGTGTATCTTTCAAAAGAATCTTCTGAATATGGGTGTGTTTACAGAAGATTAAACACACCCATATACAGTTTCTTTGCCCTCATTGCATAAGTACAGTAGTAGCATCCTCCACCCACTGACCTCATTTATGTCACTTAGCAAATATGTATCCAACTTCAATCACTTTGCCGGCTGCCCCGTGTTCCATCACAAGGAGGAACAGCACGAATGTGGTGCTGTCACAGCAGCCACCGCAACCAAACTATGCTTCAGTGAGTGTCCTGGGATCTGCGTCAGCCTATAGCTTTTACCTTTTATAATCTTTCTGATTATAAGATGTATGTATGCTTATTCCAGAATTTTTAATAACAAAATTTAAATCAGCCCCAATTTCCATCCAGATAATAGTCACTCTTAGTATGTGTGTTTCCTTCTAGCCTTTTTTTCCTATAACAGTTCATATTCATTATACATTTGGGGAGAAATTGAAATATATACAGGATGGAACAAAAGTAGGTTTACAGTTGTTTGTATAGAAAATAATACATGGTGAATATAATAGAATGAGGTGCATAGAATGGGAGGAGATTGATAATTCTCAGGGGAAAAGGGGTGTCTGGGGGGGTACGAGAAGAAACTGGACAAAAATCATACACCTATGGATGCGGACGGGGCGGGGGGGGGGGGGGAGGGAGAGCGAGGAAGTAAGGGCAGAGGGTGGAATGGGGACCAGGTGGAGGGGAGCTATGGGGGGGTGGGAAGAGAAACAATTGTAATAATCTGAACAATAAAGATTTATTTAAAAAAAAGAAATAATACAATAATACAATAATTAATAAATAATAATACAAGAATAAATTATGATTTGCATATTCAGAACTATAAACCTACTTTTGCCCCACCCTGTATATATTTTACAAATATATACATCTATATATCACTAGCTAACATTTCCTGAGCCCTACTCTGTTAGTCACCGTGTTAATCATTCTTTCAATCCTTAACATGATTCTCTGAGGCAGATATTCTTATTATTCCTATTTTGCAAAGGAGGCGTCTGATGCACGAGATGAAGGGAGCCGTTCAGGTCACACAGCACATAGAGGGCAGGGCAGGGACCAGAGCCTGGTGAATGTGATCCTGAGCTGAGGGTCTGAAGCCCTAAGAGATCGAGGGGTGTTTGTTTTTAATTGATTTTTAGGAAGGGAGGAAGGGAGAGGGAAACACCGATATGAGAGATATACATGGGCCAGTTGCCTCCCATACATGCTCCAATGGGGATGAACCCGCAACCCAGGCATGTGCCCTGATGGGGAATCGCACCCACAACCTTGCAGTGCAGGGAGGTCAGCAAACTGACCACATCGGCCAGGGCTGTTCTGATTTCTTTCTTTCTTTTTTAAAAATATATCTTTATGATTTCAGAGAGGAAGGGAGAGGGAGAGAGAGACAGAAAGATCAACGATGAGAGAGAATCAGTGATCAGCTGCCTCCTGCACGCCCCCTACTAGGGATTGAGCCCGCAACCCATGTGCCCTGACCAGAATCAAACCCATGACCCGTCAGTCCACAGGCCGACACTCTATCCACTGAGCCAAACTGGCCAGGACTGGTTTGTTAATATGAACTTCACTGAGGTATAATATACGTACAATAAATTCCACCCTTTACAGCCCATGAATTGTGATAAATCCATACGGTGTGTGCCCAGCACCACTGTCATGGAGGACATTTCCATCCGCCTGCCCACGCACGCCCTGGGCGCCTGGCCTCCGAGTCCTACTCTTTGTCACCATGAAGCGGTTTTTCCTGCTCTCGAATCTTGTGTAAAAGTAGGGTCCATGCTCTTTTCTGTCTGGCTCCTTTCTGTCAGCATGTTTTTGAGGTTTTCATGGTTTGCATGTGTGTAAGCCATTCCCTTCTATCTGACCATCGATGACCATGCCACCACTTGTTTATCCGGTCACCTGTTGGTGGACATTTGAGTTGATCCCAGAGTTTGGTGATGATGGATTAAGACGGTATGAACAATTCGCTGTGGGGATGCATGTTTGGGGTAAATTGCCAGGAGCTGAGTTGCTGGGTCATGTGGTCAGCGTGTGCTTAACTTTATAAACACTGCCCAGCTGTTCCCAGTGTATGAAACAATTCAGCATCTACACCTCAATGCGTGAAAGTCACAGCACACCCTCCCCAAGTGGTGGCTTGTTTGTTCACTTCTACTCAGCCTTCCAGGGTGTGAACTGTTACCTCATGGTGGCTGTAATTTGCATTTTCCTGTAAGTGCTGATGCTTCCTGGCCACTTGCACATTCTCTTTGTAAACTGTCTGTTCACTTTGTTTGTCAGTTTTTTATTGGACTGCTAATTGTCTTCTTTTAAAAAAAATATTTTTTATTGATTTCAGAGAGGAAGAGAGAGGGTGAGTTAGAAACATCGATGATGAGAGAAAATCATTGATCGGCTGCTCCTGCATGCCTCATACTCGAGATCAAGCCTGCAACCTGGACATGTGCCCTGACTGGGAATCAAACTGTGACCTCACTGAGCCACATCAGCCAGGCTAGTTGTCTTTTTATTGGGCTAGGAGTCCTTTCTTTTTCTTTCTTTCTTTAATTTACATATTTACAAACTTGCTGTTATAAACACATTTATTTATATAAATCTTTATTATTGAAAGTATTACATATGTCTCCTTTTCCCCCACTGACCCCTTCCAGGCCCCCCCCTCCCCTGCCCCAGGCCTTAACCACCCTGGTCCATGGCTTATACATATATGCATACAGGTCTTTGGTTGATTACCTCCTACCCACCCACCTGCACCCACCTTCCCTCTGAGATGCCACACTCTGTTCCATGCTTCCATGTCTCTGGATCCACTCCATTCATCAGTTTGTTACTTAGATGCCACATGTGAGTGCAATCATGTGACACTTGTCTTTCTCTGACTGACTCATTTCACTCAGCATGATACTCTCCAGGTCCCTCCATGCTGTCTCAAAGAGTAAGAGGTTTCCTTTTTTTTTTTACTGCTGCATAGTATTCCATGGTGTAAATGTACCATAGCCCCAGGCCTGGCCCAGAGTGGCTGGGCCCGGAGCAGCCAGGCCCAGAGTAGCCGGGTCGGGAGCAGCTGGGTGCGGAGCAGCATCAGCCAGGCCCGGAGCAGCTGGGCCCGGAGCAACCAGACCTGAAGAAGCCAGGCCCCGAGCAACAGCGGCCAGGCCTGGAGCAGCCGGGCCCGGAACAGCTCACTCCTCGCCTGCCCATGCCCCAGGGCTGCCTCTCAGACATGGCTCAAAACTTTTGGGGGAACTTGAGGGTCTGCTGAATCAAGTGAGGAAGGCTTAGATCTGGATGTGTTGAGTTAGTATAGTGCTGGGGTGTTGATCTGTGAGTGCCTTGTGTGGGGCCTGGATGAGGTTGGTTGATCTATTTGGATGTGTCTTTTTTGTGAAGTGTATCCTTGGGCATGTGGAGGTATTATTGATTTGAGAAAATGCGAAGTAATTGATTTGCTACCTGAAAATTTTAAAGTTCTGAAAGTTTAAGGTCTCTTGCCAAAAAGAGATTTTAAAGCTAACACCTTAATTTTAATGGAGAAAGAGGAGGACATGCCATTCCCATCCAGAACAGGTAATCCAATTCCAACCAGCAGCTATCTTTAAACAATGTGTCCATTTACATTTGATACATTTGATACATTGATAGCCCAAGGAGCTTGGATGTGTTTGTATCGATAGATTGTGCGGGGCGGAGTCTCAGGGCATCACTAGGCTATGGCATGGCAAACAGTGATGGCTGCCAGTCAGCCTTCTCTGCCTCTCTGACTGGGCCCCTGCATCTCCCCGTGTATCATGCCCCTGCACAGCAAACAATTATTTTTATGCACAGCTCTGCAAGCAAGCCACTCTCACTTTCCAACCCAATGGCACACAGTCCAGCTTCTTTCCAGAAAATGGATTTCAGAGGGATTGGGAGCATGTCTCTCTTCAGGTTGAAGAAAGCAATGTCTGCCGTCAGCCCATATCGCGCTGGCGCCCCAGTACCTCAGTTTTTCAGCACTTGTGCCTTGAATGCTCCTTTCTCTTTCAGTCTAGTTGTAGAGGTTCCACTCAGCCAGCTTTCCCATGGTTCTGGGTGATAGACGTTTTGTCTTTTAGTTGTAGTTTTGAAATTGTTTTGCACAGCAGCAGATTAAGTGTGTTTAGCTAAGCTGCCATCTTCTATCCATTTAGGGTTATTATTGCGATGTACTTATAGCTGTTTTATTTGTGTGTTTTTAAAATATATTTTATTGATTTTTAAAAAAAATATATATTTTATTGATTTTTTTCACAGAGAAAAAGGGAGAGAGATAGATAGCTAGAAACGTCAATGAGAGAGAAACATCTACCAGCTGCCCCCTGCACACCCTCTACTGGGGATGTGCCTGCAACCAACGTACATGCCCTTGACCGGAATCGAACCTGGGACCTTTCAGTCCACAGACCGACGCTCTACCACTGAGCCAAACCGGTTTCGGCTATTTTATTGATTTTTAACAGAGAGGAAGAGAGAGGTATAGAGAGCTAGAAACATCGATGAGAGAGAAACATCTATCAGCTGCCTCTTGCACACCCCCTACTGGGGATGTGCCCACAACCAAGGTGCATGCCCTTGACCGGAATCGAACCTGGGACCTTTCAGTCCGCAGGCAGACACTCTATCTACTAAGCCAAATCAGTCTCGGCTATTTATAGCTATTTTAATTTTGTATTCTCTCTCTGGCTAGTTTTCTCTCTCTTTTTCTTCTTCTCAGCAATCCCTTACAGCAATTCATTTAGCATTTCTTGTAATGCTGGCTTGGTGGTGATAAACTCCTTTAGCTTTTTTTTTTTTTTTTTTTTTTTCTTCTCTGCCTGGGAAGCTCTTTATTTGGCCATCTGTTTTGAATGATAGCCTTGGTGGGTACAGTAATGTTGGTCTCAGATCTTTGTTTTTCATTATCTTGAGTACTTCATGCCATTTCCTTCCTGCCTGTAGAGTTTCTGATGAGAAATCAGGTGACAGCCTTATGGGACCTCCTTTGTAGATAACAGTTTTATTTTCTCTTGCTACCTTTAAGAGTCTCTCTTTGTAATTTTGGGCACTTTGATTATGATGTGTCTGGGCATAGATCTGTTTGGGTTCTTCTTGTTTGGGGTTTTTTATGCCTCCTGAACTTGTGTGACTTTCCTTTACCAGGTTAGGGAAGTTTTCTACCATTATTTCTTCAAACACCTTCTCTATTTATTAAATTTTTTTTTTCTCTTTCTGCCTTTTCTGGGACACATGCTATTCTAATGTTGTTATGTTTCACATTGTCCTACAGCTCCCTTAAGCTGTCCTCCTGGGTTTTTTTAATTTTTTTTTCTTTTTGGTTCTCTAATTGAGTGATATTTTCAACTCTGTCTTCTAATTCGCTGATTCGATCCTCAGCTTCCTGTAATCTACTGGAAGATGTGTTCTTTATTTGTGTTATATCATTCTTTATCTCAGATTGTTCCTTCCAATGTGTTCTTTATTTGTGTTATATCATTCTTTATCTCAGACTGTTCTTTTTTCATAGTTACTATATCTTTTTTTATACTGTTGAGCATTTTTACCATCATTACTCTGAACTGTTTCAGATAACTTTCTTACCTCTGATTCATTTATCTATTTTTCTGAAGAATTATGTAGTTCTTTGATTTCTTTTTTATTATTTCTTTATTATTTTTATTAAGGTATTATCTGTGTACACATCTTTCCATTCCACCCTGCCCACACATGCCCTCCCCCTCCCCCAGAGTTTTTTGTCCATTGGTTTTGCTTATATGCATGCTTACAAGTCCTTCGGTTGATCTCTTATCTCTCCCATATCTCCCTATCCTCCCCGCTGTAATTTGACAGTCTGTTTGTTGGTTTACTGTCTCTGTATCTACTTTTTTTCATCAGTTTATAATGTTCTTTATTATCCATAAATGAGTGAGGTCATGTGGTGTTTCTCTTTCATTGACTGGCTTATTTCACTCAGCATGATGTTCTCCAATCCCATCTAGGTTGCTGCAAATGATGAGAATTCCTTCTTTTTTATGGCAGCATAGTATTCCATTGTGTAGATGTACCATAGTTTTTTGATCCAGTCATCTGCTGATAGGCACCTAGGCTGTTTCCAAATCCTAGCTATTATAAATTGTGCTGCTATGAACATAGGGGTGCATATTTTCTTTCTGATTGGTGTTTCTGGTTTCTTAGGATATATTCCTAGGAGTGGGATTACTGGGTCGAATGGAAGTTCCATTTTCAGTTTTTTGAGGAAACTCCATACTGTTCTCCATAGTGGTTGCACCAGTCTGCATTCCCACCAGCAGTGCACGAGGGTACCTTTTTCTCCGCAACCTTGCCAACACTTGTTGTTTGTTGATTTGTTGATTTTGGCCATTCTGACAGGAGTGAGATGGTACTGCATTGTTATTTTGATTTGCATCTCTCGGATAATTAGTGACTTTGTGCATGTTTTCATCTGCCTCTTGGCCTTCCTTCTGTCTTCTTTTTAAAATATTCTATTTAGGTCCATTGCCCATTTTTTAATTGGGTCATTTATCTTCCTTTTAATTAGTTGTATAAGCTGTCTGTAGATGTTGGAGATTAAACATTTATCAGTGATAACATTTGCAAATATGTTTTCCCATACAGTGGGCTTTCTTGTTGTTTTGTTGGTGGTTTCTTTTGCTGTAAAAAAGCTTTTTATTTTGAAGTAGTCCCATTTGTTTATTTTCTCTTTTTAAAAAAATATATTGATTTTTTATAGAGAAGAAGGGAGAGAGATAGAGAGCTAGAAACGTTGATGCGAGAGACATATCGACCAGCTGCCTCCTGCACACTTCCCACTGGGGATGTGCCCGCAACCAATGTACAAGCCCTTGACCGGAATCGAACCTGGGACCTTTCAGTCTGCAGACTGATGCTCTACCACTGAGCCAAACCGGTTTCGGCTGTTTATTTTCTCTTTAGCTTCCATTGCTCTAGGGGCAGTATCAGTGAAGAAGTTCTTTAGGCATATGTCAGAGATTTTGCTACCTGTGGATGCCTCTAGTATTTTTATGGTTTCCCATCTTATGTTTAAGTCCTGTATTCCATTTTGAGTTTATTTTTGTGTATGGTGTAAGTTGGTGGTCTAGTTTTGATATTGTACATCAAAAACCCAAAAGACTCCATCAAAAAACTAATTGACTAATAAATGAATTTGGCAATGTAGCAGGATACAAAATTAACACCAGGAAATCTATGGCATTTCTATAGACCAACAATTTTTTTTTTGCAAGTGTCTGTCCAATTTTCCCAACACCATTTATTGAAGAGACTGTCTTGACTCCATTGTATGTTTGTGCCTCTTTTGTCAAATATTAATTGAGTATAAAGGTTTGGGTCGATATCCGGATTGTCTATTCTATTCCATTGATCTATATGTCTGTTCTTGTACCAATACCAGGCTGTTTTGAGAACAGTGGCTTTGTAATACAGCTTGAAATCTGGTATTGAGATCTCTCCTACTTTATTCTTCTTTCTCAGGATTGCTGTGGCTATTCGGGGTCTTTTTTTGTTCCAGATGAATTTTTGGAAAGTTCTTTCTAGGTCTGTGAAGTATGCCATTGGTATTTTAATGGGGAGTGCATTGAACCTATAAATTACTTTGGGAAGTATGGACATTTTGATGATGTTGATTCTACCAATCCATGAACATGGTATGTTCTTCCATCTGTTTACATCTTCCTCTATCTCTTTTTTCAGTGTTATGAAGTTTTCCGCATATAGGTCTTTTATCTCCCTAGTTAAGTTTATTCTTAGGTATCTTAGTTTTTTTTGGTAAATGGGATTGCTTTTTTAGTCTCTGTTTCTGTAAATTCACTGTTGGTGTATAGAAATGCCATAGATTTCTTGGCGTTAATTTTGTATCCTGCTACATTGACAAATTCATTTATTAAGTCAATTAGTTTTTTGATGGAGTCTTTTGGGTTTTTGATGTACAATATCTGTCATCTGAAAATAAGGACAGTTTTACTTCTCCTTTTCCAATTTGGATGCCTTTTATTTCTTCTTCTTGTCTGATCACAAGAGCTAGCACTTTCAGTACTATGTTGAACAGAAGTGGTGAGAGTGTGCATCCTGTTTTGTTCCTGTACTTAGGGAAAATGGTTTTAGTTTTTGCCTATTGAGTATGATGTTTGCTGTGGGTTTATCATATATAGCTTTTATTATATTGAGGTATGCTCCTCCTATTCCTACCTTGCTAAGAGTTTTTATCAATAAAGGGTGTTGGATTTTATCAAAAGCTTTTTCTGCATCGATTGATATGACTATATAATTTTTATCTCTCAATTTGTTTATGTGATGTATCATGTTTACTGATTTGCGGATATGATACCATCCTTGCATTCCTGGAATAAATCCTACTTGGTCATGGTGTACGATCTTTCTGATGTACTGCTGGAGCCGATTTGCTGGAATTTTGTTGAGGATTTTGGCATCTATGTTCATGAGGGATATTGGCCTGTAATTCTCTTTCATTTGTTGTCTTTATCTGGTTTTGGTATTAGGGTGATGCTGGCTTCATAGAAGGAGTTTGGAAGTGTTCCTTCCTCTTGAATTTTTTGGGATAGTCTGAGGAGGATAGGTTTTAGTTCTTCCTTGAATGTTTGGTAAAACTCTCCTGTGAAGCCATCTGGCCCCGGGCTTTTGTTTGCTGGAAGCTTTTTGATGACTGTTTCAATTTTTTCCAAAGTCACTGGTCTTTAGGTTATATAGTTCTTCCTGATTGAGTTTTGGAAGGTTATATTTTTTTAGGAATATGTCCATTTCCTCCAGGTTGTTCAGTTTGTTGGAATAGAGTTGTTCATAGTATTTTGTAACAATCCTTTGTATTTCGGTGGGGTCTGTTGTTATTTCACCTCTTTCATTTCTGATTTTGTTTATTTGGGTCCTCTCTTTGTCATTATTTCTTGAAACAGGCTTTCTATGCCTTCCTCAGTTTCCTTTCCTTCTGGAATCCCTATTATTCTAATATTTTTTTTGTTTTGTATTGTCCCGAAGTTTCCGAAGGCTTTCCTGCTTTTTAATTTTTTTTTCCTAGAAGCTGCTCTAATTAGGTATTTTTTTCCATCTTGTCTTTTAGCTCACTGATTCGATCCTCTGCTTCTTCTAGTCTACTTTTGATGCTTTCTATTGAGTTCTTTACGTAGTGATGTCATTTTTCATTTATTCTTGCTTCATCTTCATTTCCTCTTGGTTTTTACTCATATTGTCAAATTTGTCTTCCATTCTTTTTAGCTATCTTATGATCATTACTCTGAATTCAAGCTCTGGTAGGTTGCTTGCTTCTAACTCGTATACTTCCTTTACCGGTGATGCCTGTTTTTCTTTCATATACAGGCTGTTTCTTTGTCTCCCCATGATCTCTCTTTTCAGGATGTCTGGTTATATAGTTCTCTCTCTCCTGGGTTAATTTAAAGGCACAAAATATTGTACAACACAACCAGATACAACACACAAGGCACTGAACAGAAATGTGTTTGTGATATTAATGACCTCCAATAAAGGTGACCATTTGAGAAAGGCAGTTGGGGGGTAGGAGGGATAGAAGAGAAAAACAAACAAACAAACAAACAAAAAAAGAGCGGCAAAATGAAAGTGGGAGAAGTACAGTAGAAAAAAGAGAGAGAGAGAAACTAGAACGATACTAAGAGAGAAATGAGGAACTAACTATATATATGGGAAGGAAACTCCAATAGAATAACGCTTAATCACAACAAATGCCATCAACAAGTATCTGGAGATTAATACAACTTACAACACCAACTAATATCAAGTGAGGAAAGGGAAAGCAGGAAAAACTAACTAAAGGAAAAACTAAAACACAGCTAACAAAAATATACAATCAAACAAAAAGAATAAGAAAAATAATCTTGCAAAAAAGTATAAAACTTCAATATAGTTAACATACAACTACAAAAGGATAGAGAAAAAGACTTTTTTGTTGTTGATTTTGTTTTTTTTAGGACAGCGAAAAGGGAAGTGTATATGGGCTTGGAGCAGGGGTTGGAAATTAGATATACACAAGTAGGGTGAAATTTTAGCAGGGGGTAAACAGAAAGAATAGGGAAAATCTAGAGCAGGAAAGAGTTAAGATAAACAGGACACCAAAGCAGGCAGGGTTAGGAAGAGAGTGATGGCATAAAGGTAGGGTTGAGATAGAATAAAGCATTGGTGAAGAAAAGGTAAAAATGGACTATAGAACACTATTCCTGAAGTAAAATAAAGAGCAAATAATATGATACTTAAAAAAATAATAAAATAAACAAAAGTAAATAATATTAAAAAGGTAAAATAGTTGTAGTAATAATGCTAATTACAAATAAAAATGTATTAATTAAAAAGGTAAAATCAAATAAGGACAAAAGAAAAAATAGTTTCTTGAGTAGATGTTGCAAATAATGAAAATAAAAACAAAAATTAAAATTAAAAAATTAAATAAATGTGCAGTAGTAAAGGTCATTCACTTCCTCTATCGTTCTGTTTGGCACACCTGTTTCCCAGTCCGGACAGTATTGCAGTTCCCTGCGTTTCACTGCTCCTCGGTGTTGTAATCCGGTCCTGATTTTTAAGCGAGCCTTGCTTTGATTTTTTATTACACTAGGGTCAATTTGTGATTTAGCCTCTGGGTGGCAGTGTTTCTGGGTTGACTTCCAGGGCTCTAAAGCCTCTCTAGCTTTTTTTTTTTTTTTTTTTTTTCTGTGACACGGATCGTGGAGGCTGTTTGTCAAGTCCGAGCCGACTGCACTCCCCTGTAATTCTCCAGATATTCCTCCGTGTCAGATCAAAACGTATTTTTCTTTAGATATCTCCCCTATCAGGAGCCGTTCCATAATAAGGGGATACAGCAGCCCAACAGCCCGGGGCTTCTCCTTGTAAACACCGCCCCAGTCCTCCAGCTTCCACACATGGTGCGGGCGGGCTTCTGTCTTCACTGAGACAGCCTATCCCCGGGAATCTGACCTTTTCGCCGTGTGGTGGTGCGCTCCTTTGAGTTCAAGTGTTCGAGCTGCCTGGGACTGGTTTTCTGGGGCTCACAGCTGCTTGGTGGTCACTGCAGCTGTGGATATTCAGGCCTCTAACAAGACCCACTTTTCCGTTAAAAATGGTGAGATTTCCCCGTCCAAGCCCGTAGGTAGCTCCGGGAGGGGACCCAGCCCTGTCAGGGGCACCCTGATCAGCAGCCCCCCACCTTCTCCTGGAGTTCGCCTGCCTCTGAGCTTGCTAACAAACACTCCCAGCCCGACCCCCAGCTGCTCTCTCTGCTTCGGCACAAGGCTTAGAACCGGTCCATCTAGTCTTCGGCCATTTGTCTCCTAGAATGGACATTTTAATGATGTTTATTCTACCAATTCATGACCACGGAATATTATTCCACTTGCTTATATCTTCCTCTATCTCCTTTTCAGCATCCTATAGTTTTCTGAGTACAAGGCTTTTACCTGCGTGGCTAAGTTTATTCTTACGTATCATAATGTTTTAGTTGCAATGGTAAATGAGATTGTTGGTCTGGTTTCCCTTTCTGAGAATTCATTATTGGTGTATAAAAAAGCCATTTGTCCTCCTTTTTTAAAAATTGTTTTTTCTTTTTGATTCTCTGATTGTTTTATTTTGTTTTTCTACCCTGTCTTCCAATTCACTGATCCAGCCCTCAGCTTCCCCTCATCTGCTGTGTTTTCCTTCCAATGTGTCCTTTATTAGTGTTATGGCATTCTTTATTTCAGACTGTTCCTTTTTCATAGTTATTATACCTTTCCTCATGCTGTTGAGCATCTTTACCATCATTATTCTGAACGCTATATCAGTTAAATTTCTTATCTCCATTTCATTTATCTTTTCTTCTGGAGAAATCTTTTGCTCTTTCATTTGAGTGCTGTATTTTTGTCTCCCAATTTTTTCTGCCTGTTTGGGTTTGTGACTATTAGGTAGATCTGTTACACCTCTCAATCTCTAGGGCAGAACAGTGTCAAATGCTGTTGAACCTGGAGACTAATTGTTATTCTCAGTCTTTTTATAAATATATTTTATTGATTTTTATTTTTTATTTTATTTTATTTTATTTTATTTTATTTTATTTTATTTTATTTTATTTTATTTTATTTTATTTTATTTTACAGAGAGGGATTGAGAATTAGAAACACTGATGAGAGAGAAACATTGATCAGCTGCCTCCTGCACACCCCCTACTGGGGGTGTGCCTACAACCAAGGCACATATCCTTGACCAGAATCGAACTTGGTCATGCTGAATAGGTTGGGCCAACTGTTTTCCCCCAGGCAAAAACCACCTGGATAGCAAAGGTCTGCCTGAGAAAGATGACCTCCGTAGTATGAGGGAATGACTTACCACAGGAAATCAGGGGGTGGGGAGTGGGTCTGCCTTCTGAGATCTAACCCCAGAGCCCCCAGCCCTGGCTTCTGTTCACACAGCTCCAGTCCACTCTGACCTCCCTCTGCCAGAGCACAAGGTGAGTGGCTGCACACAAAACTCTGTGCTTTGGCCCTTTAAGAGGATGCCTGCATTTCCAGCCATCTCTCCCTGGCAGACAGCAACCCTGTTGCTTTTCACAGCCAGACGTTATGTGGGCACCTTTGTCAGTTCTGGTGCTCTGGGCTGGGGGGCCAAGATTGGGGATTAGACCCCAGAGTTCTCAGTGGCAACCCCCCACAGCTGAGATATCTCCCCAGAACTTCAGCTGCTGTCGGTGGGAGGCTGGTCAGCCCTTTCATGCCTCCGATGTTCCTACCAGTCTCTATGCAGTCTCCACATTCAGTCCTTGTTTATCAGGCTTCTCTCCAGCGAGTCTTCAGGTGTTTTCTTTGTATTTTAGTTGTAATTTCCAGTTTGGTTCTGGGAGCATGTCTGTGTCACATCTACTTATTCCACTGCCATTTTTTTTCCCACTGCCATTTTTAATCTCCAAACACAGTTATTTTGGGGGGGATCAGACAAGAGGTCTGTAAATTTTCTGGATATATTCCTTTGTCAAATATAAGTATTGTGAATATTTTTTTCTTCATCTATGGTCAGCCTTTGCATTATCTTAACAGTTTGGTTCTCAGAGTAGAAGTTTTTAATTGTGATAAAGTGCCATTTTATCAAAATTATCTATTACTAGAGGCCTGGTGCACAAAACTCATGCATGGGAGCTGGGGGGCAGTGTCTCTCAGCCCAGCATGCACACTGTCCAATCTGGGACATCCCTCTCACAATCCAGGTCTGCTGGCTCCCAATTGCTCGCCTGCCTTCCTTCCTGATTGCCCCTAACAACTGCCCTCCCTTGCAGGCCTGGTCCCTTCCAACAGCCCTCCCCTACTGGCAATCTTGTGGTGGCCATCTTGTGTCCACATAGGAGCAGGATCTTTGACCACATGGGGGCAGCCATCTTGTGTATTGGAGTGATGGTCAATCTGCATATTACTCTTTTATTAGATAGGATAGAGGCCTGGTTCACAGGTGGGGGACAGCTGGTTTGCTCTGAAAGGTGTCCTAGATCAGGGTGGGGGTTCCCTTGGGGTGTGGGGCGGCCTGAGCGAGGGGTCTATGGTGGTTTGCAGGCCAGCTGCAACCCCTGATGACCCAAGTGGAGGACCTGGTATCTGGAATTTATTTACCATCTACAATCGAAATTTGTAACCTGGAGCGGAGCCAAGCCTCATGCTTGCTCTGTAGCTGGGAGCCATTTCTGTTGGAATTTATGTATCTTCTATAATTGAAACTTTGTAGCCTTTTTTTTTTTTTTTTTTTTTTTTTTTTTACAGAGAGAAGAGAGAGAGATAGAGAGTTAGAAACATCGATGAGAGAGAATCATCGATCAGCTGCCTCTTACACACCCCCTACTGGGGATGTGCCCACAACCAAGGTACATGCTCTTTTTTTTATTTTATTTTATTTATATTTTTTAATATATTTTTATTGATTTTTTACAGAGAGGAAGGGAGAGAGATAGAGAGCTAGAAACGTCTATGGGAGAGAATCATCCATCAGCTGCCTCTTGCACACCCCCTACAGGGGATGTGCCCGCAACCAATGTACATGCCCTTGACCGGAATCGAACCTGGGACCTTTCAGTCCGCAGACCGACGCTCTACCACTGAGCCAAACCGGTTTCGGCAAAACTTTGTAGCCTTGACTGGAGGCTTAGGCCAGCAAGGGCAGGTGGAAATTTTGGCTTCCTCCATTGCCTTGGAAACCCAAGCCACCCGTCTGTTCTCTGTGGATGTAGCAATCTTGGTTGGGTTTATTTGCATACTTGCTCCGATTGGCTAGTGGGCATGACTTGTGGGTGTGGTGGGGTGGTGGTTAATTTGCATATTACTCTTTTATTAGGTAGGATGGCTTGTACTTTTGTGTCCCATTTAAGAAATCTTGTTCTGGCTTGGTTGATTAGAACATCATAATGATATGCCAAGGTTTTGGGTTTGATCCCCAGTTAGGGCACATACAAGAGTCAGCCAATGAGGAGCGTCCAGGCCCGAAGCTGCTGGGCCCGGAGCAGCCAGGCCCAGGGCAGCTGGGTCGGGTGCAGCCAGGCCCGGAGCAGCAGCAGCCACGCCGGGAGCAGCCAGGTCGGGACCGGCAGTGGCCAGACCCGGAGCAGCTGGTTGTGAAATGGACCAGAGCAACAGAGGCCAGGCCCGGAGCAGCCAGGCCCGGAACAGCTCACTCCTCGCCTGCCCCCGCCCCAAGGCTGCCTCTCAGACATGGCTGGAAACTTTTGGGGGAACTTGAGGGTCTGCTGAATCAAGTGAGGAAGGCTTAGATCTGGATGTGTTGAGTTAGTATAGTGCTGGGGTGTTGATCTGTGAGTGCCTTGTGTGGGGCCTGGATGAGGTTGGTTGATCTATTTGGAAATGTCTTTTGTGTGAAGTGTGTCCTTGGGCATGTGGAGGTATTATTGATTTGAGAAAATGCTGAGTAACTGATTTACTATCTGAAAAATTGAAAGTTCTGAAAGTTTAAGGTCTCTTGCCAAAAAGAGGTTTTAAAGCTAACACCTTAATTTTAATGGAGAAAGGGAATGACAAGCCAGAATAGGTAATCCAATTCCAACCAGCAGCTATCTTTAAACAATGTGTCTATTTGCACTTGAATGGCTACACCTTTTGATAGCCTAAGGGCAAGTTTACATGTAAACAAGTTTGCTTCTCAATTCCAGGGCAGAAAAAAAAACAAGGTTTAAAATTATTAGATTTTAAAATTTATTCTTAGAAGTGTGAAAGTTTATTAATTAAAAACAAACAAACAACAACAACAAAAGGAGATTGAAAAACCTGAGGAACAATAATAGCGGTTCATTGTAGTAGAGTCGGCGATATGGGAGGGGAGTGGACTGACTGTTCTCTGGGAAAGGGAGGGAGGAAGAGACTGAACATAAACTGTGCACCTATGGATGAGGACAATGGGGGGTGGGGAAGGGCCGGAGGGTAGGGTGGGAACCTGGTGGAGGGGGGAAGAAATGAGGAACTTTTGTAATAATATGAACAATAAAGATTGATTAAAAAAAAAAAAAAGAGTCAGCCAATGATGCCCTAGCTGGTTTGGCTCAGTGGATAGTGTCGGCCTGCAGACTGAAGGGTCCCGGGTTTGATTCCAGGTCAAGTGCACATTTCCGTGGTCTCAATACCCAGAAGGGGGCATGCAGGATATAGCCAATCAATGATTCCCTCCCATCACTGATTCTATCTCTCTCTCCCTCTCCCTTCCTCTTTGAAATCAATAAAAATACTTTTTATTATTTGTTATTTTTATAAATAAATCTTTATTGTTCATATTATTACAAAAGTTCCTCATATTTTCCCCCTCCACCAGGTTCCCACCCCACCCTCTGCCCTTTCCTCACACTCCACTGTCCTCATCCATAGGTGCACAGTTTTTGTTCAGTCTCTTCCCACACCCCCCCACTCCTCTTTTCCCTGAGAATTGTCAGTTCACTCCCCTTCCATACCTCTGATTCTATTAAATTCAACAGTTAATATTGTTCATCAGGTTTTTTAATTCCCTTGGTTTTTAGATTCACTTGTTGATAGTTACATATTTGTTGTTCATAATTTTTATCTTTATTTACTTCCTCTTCCTAAAAAACCATCTTCAGCAATTCATATAATTCTGGTTTGGCGGTGATAAATTCCTTTAGCTTTTTTTTTTTTTTTTTTTTTTTTTTTTTTTTGTGAAGCTCTTTATCTGGCTTTCAATTCTGAGTGATAGCTTTGCTGGGTAGAGTATTTTTGGCTGTAGGTTCTTGCTAGTCATCACGTTGAATATTTCTTGCCATTCCCATCTGGCCTACATGGTTTCTGTTGAGAAGTCAGCTGACAATCGTATAGGTGCTCCTTTATAGATAACTACCTGCTTTGCTCTTGCTGCTTTTAATATTCTTTGTCTTTTGCTCTTGGAATTTTAATTATGATATGTCTTGGTGTGGTCCTCTTTGGGTTCCTTTTGTTTGGGGTTCTGTGCACTTCCTGGACTTGTAAGTCTAATTCTGTTACCAGGTGGGGGAAGTTTTCTGTCACTATTTCTTTCAATATGTTTTCAGTATCTTGCTCTCTCTCTTCTGAGACCCCCATAATTCTGATGTTGGTTCACTTGATGTTGTCCCAGAGGTTTCTTACATTACCTTCAACTTTCTGGATTCTCTTGTCTTCTTGCTTCTGCGGAGGAGTGTCTTCTGGCTCTTTGTGTTCCAAATCTTTTGCTTGATTCTTGCGATCTTCCATTCTTTTTTAGGACTCTGTATAATATTTTTTTATTTCAGACAATGTATTCTTTGTTTCTAGTTGATCCCTTTTTATTTCTAGTTGACCCCTTTTCATATCCTCATAGGTCTTATTTATTTTATTGGCCTTTTCTAGGAGATTCTTGAAAAACCTTATAAGCGTGGTTTTGAACTCTATATCCAGTCGCTTTTTGACCTCCATTTCTTTCATTTGTGATCTGTTTCCTTGTCTCAGCATTTTCGCTGCTTCCCTGTGTTGGTAGGATGGCTTTGTGTGTTAAGGTGTCCTATATGGTTCAGTGGGTCAGCCTCCCAGTTACCTGAGGTGGACATTCTTGGTGACCCCTTTGTGGAGTGTGTGTACAGCCTTATTGTAGTTAAGTCTTGATTGTTGTTGGTATCACTGGGAGGAACTGACCTCCAGGCCAATTGGTTGTGAGGATCAGCTGTGTCTATGCCAGGAGACAGCCTTATTTGATGAGACTTGGAAAATTACAAAAGCCTCTGTACTCAGCTTAGATGGGGCAGAGTTTCAGAGTGGAGCCTACAGCGTTGGCTTCCTGTCAGCCCCGCCCTATGAAGTTCCTGCGTCTCAGTATCCCTCAGTGTCCTTTGGTACTCGCTGCTTTAGTACTCGCTGCAAGCACCTCTGAGAGAAACGTGCCTTCGAGTTTCGCCCACTACCAGACAGTCTAGTCTCTCCCCCAATGAGCCTGGAATTGGGGTTCAGTGCAGTTGGAAGTGAGGTTAAGTGCAGTCCAGAGCTTTTGTCTCCTTCCTGCTATGGCAATCCAGTAAAACAGTCCACAGTCCATCCTCTGCCTGCAACGTGTGCGCCTCCGGGGCTCTGCCTTTTGCCGCTCCCTTGAGCTTCCGGCTTACAGCCCAGATTCCCTCCGTATGAGCCTGGGTCCCCAGGGTCTGGTCTAGAACTGGTGTGTAGTCGGAAATGGGGCTCAGCACAGTCCAGACCTTTTATCTCCTTCCCGCGAGGGCAATCCAGCAGCACAGCCAACAGTCCATCCTCTGTGTGCAATGTGCGCCTGCAGGGCTCTGCCTTTCGCCGCTCCCCTGAGTTTCTGCCTTACAGCCTAGAATCCCTCTGTATGAGCCTGGGTCCCCAGGGTCTCGCCCAGAACTAGGGTTCAGCACAGTCTGGAGCTTTTATCTTCTTCCCTCTAGGGAACACTAGCTAGGCACTTTGCCGCCCCATCCTCTCTGGCTCCGTCCTCTCCCCACATGCTCACCTTAGGCTTTTATAGCTCCTCTGGTTTTCTCTTTCCTTCTAGTTGTAGAATTTCCAGTCAGTCAACTTTCCTGTAGTTCTGGATATTGTCCATTTTGTATTTTAGTTATATTTTTTTGAAATTGTTGTGTGAGGCTACAGTTAGGCATTTACCTATGCTGCCATCTTGGTTTCTCCTCTAGTCAGTTTAGATAATTTCTAACTTTCGGGGAATTTATTTGCCTCATTTTAAGTTGCCAAATTGGTTGGCCTAAACTTTTTCATAATATTCCCTTATAATCCTTTGTGTTTTATGTAGAGTCATTAGTGGTCTTTTTTTTTTTTTTTAAATCAATCTTTATTGTTCATATTATTACAAAGGTTCCTTCCCCCCTCCACCAGGTTTCCACCCTACCCTCCGCCCCCTCCCCATCCCCCATTATCCTCATCCATAGATGAACAGTTTATGTTCAGTCTCTTCCCCCCTCCACCACTCCCCCTTTCCCCGAGAAGTCAGTCCACTCCCTCCCATATCGCCAACTTTACTACACTGAACCGCTATTATTGTTCATCAGGTTTTTCAATCTCCTTTTGTTGTTGTTGTTGTTGTTTTTTAAATTAATAAACTTTTACACTTCTTTTTTTTTTTCTTTTTTCTTTTTTCTTTTTTTAAAATATATTTTTATTGATTTTTTACAGAGAGGAAGGGAGAGAGATAGAGAGCTAGAAACGTCGATGAGAGAGAAACATCTACCAGCTGCCTCTTGCACACCCCCCACCAGGGATGTGCCCGCAACCAATGTACATGCCCCTGACCGGAATCGAACTCGGGACCCTTCAGTCCGCAGACCGACGCTCTACCACTGAGCCAAACTGGTTTTGGCTAAACTTTTATACTTCTAAGAATAAATTTTAAAATCTAATAATTTTAAACCTTGTTTTTTTTTCTGCCCTGGGAATTGAGAAGCAAACTTGTTTACATGTAAACTTGCTCTTAGGCTATCAAAAAGTGTAGCCATTCAAGTGTAAATGGACACATTGTTTAAAGATAGCTGCTGGTTGGAATTGGATTACCTGTTCTGGGTGGGAAGGGCTTGTCTTCCGCTTTTCCATTAAAATTAAGGTGTTAGCTTTAAAACCTCTTTTTGGCAAGAGACCTTAAACTTTCAGAACTTTAAAATTTTCAGATAGTAAATCAGTTACTTAGCATTTTCTCAAATCAATAATACCTCCACATGCCCAAGGATACACTTCACACAAAAGACATTTCCAAATAGATCAACCAACCTCATCCAGGCCCCACACAAGGCACTCACAGATCAACACCCCAGCACTATACTAACTCAACACATCCAGATCTAAGCCTTCCTCACTTGATTCAGCAGACCCTCAAGTTCCCCCAAAAGTTTCCAGCCATGTCTGAGAGGCAGCCTTGGGGCGGGGGCAGGCGAGGAGTGAGCTGTTCCGGGCCTGGCTGCTCCGGGCCTGGCCTCTGTTGCTCTGGTCCATTTCACAACCAGCTGCTCCGGGTCTGGCCACTGCCACTCCCGACCTGGCTGCTCCGGGCCTGGCTGCACCCGACCCGGCTGCCCTGGGCCCGGCTGCTTTGGGCCCAGCCACTCCAGGCCTGGCCGCACCCGGCCTGGCTGCTGCTGCTCCAGGCCTGGCCACTCCGGGCCTTGGTGCTCCTGGACTGGCCACCCTGGGCTTGGCCACCTCCGCCTCAGGCCTGGCTGCCACTGCCCCAGGTCTGGCTGCTCCAGGCCTAGCTGTTGCTGCTCTGGTTCTGGCTGCTGCTGCTCTGGGGCCTGGCTGTTGCTGCTCCGGGCCCGGCTGCCACTGCCTTGTGCCTGGCCACTCTAGGCCTGGCCACTGCCGTTCCAACATTCTGTCCTTTTTATTTTATTTTATTTTTTTATTTTAAAAACTCATTTATGTTGCAATGTTGGCTGATGAGTTGAGTTCTGACTTAGTCTTCGATTTTTCAAGATCTTCTTTGTATTCTTTCTTAGGTAATTTTACTATCTTTTGCTCTCACTTGTTTTCTTCACCTTGAGAACTTCTTTGGTTTCTTCCTCCTTGTCCTGGGAGCTCAGCAGGTTGGCCTGTGGCACCCCTTTGTTCTCCACAGGCTCCTGCGCGGCTTCAGCCTGTTGCCGGGGTCGGCGCCGCCCAGGAAGCAGCCCCCGGCCTTGGCTCCATGGCCCGCGCTCAGCGGTCGAAGGCCCAGGGGCACCCCCCGCTGGGGGCCCCGTCGCCCGGCTCCGCTGGCCTGTGTCCGGCAGGGGCTCCTGCTCCTCGTCGCGTTCCTCCAGTCTGGAGCTTCTTTTCTCCTTCCCACTAGGAGCGTCTAGCATCAGAGTCAACAAATTGTCCTCTGCGCACAATGTGCGCGTCTCCGGGGGCTCGGCCTTTCGTCGCTCCCCCGGGACTCCACCTCACAGCCCCGTCTCGCTCTGCTTGAGCCTGGGTCCCCAGGCCTAGAACTGGGGTTCAGAGCAGTCGGGACTGGGGCTCAGCACTGCCAGAGGTTTTGTTTCTTCCCGTCAGGGCAATCCCACATCAGAGTCAACATTCCGTCCTCTGTGTGCAATGTGCGTGACTCGGGGGCTCCGCTTTTCGCCGCTCCCCTGGGATTCCGCCTCACAGCCCCGTCTCCCCCTGCCCGAGCCTGGGTCCCCAGGGCCTGGCCCAGAACTGGGGCTCAGCACTGCCGGTTCTGGGGTTCAGCCCAGTCCGGGGCTTTTATCTCCTTCCTGCTAGGGAATGCCAGGCAGCACCCAGCCCTCTCCTCCTCTCCGGCTGTGACTTCTCCGCGCGCGTGCGTGCGGGCGAGCACGCAGCATGTCTCCGTACCTTAGGCTTTTTTCAGCTCCTCTGATTTTCCTTCTGGTTTTCTCTTTTCTTCTTGTTGTAGAATTTTTAGTCAGTCGACTACCTGTAGCTCTGGGCAATGTCCACTCTACATTTTAGTTGTATTCCATTGAAATTGTTGTGTGCCTCTGCGGTTAGGTGTCTACCTGAGCAGCCATCTTGGATCCTCCTCCCTTTCCTTTCTTGGTGCCACCATCTCCTCCATAGGCTCCCTGGGAGCTAAGCTTCTGTTCCACTGCTACTCTGGGCTCCCTTCCCAGTGCGTGCGCGCCCCCCACCCCTTCCAGTCTGCTCCAGCAGGGGCTAGGAAGGGAGCAGAAGATGAGCTCTCCTCCCCCCACCCACAGGGAATTCCATTACTGGAATTCTATCCATTAGTGGTCTTTATTTGTTTATTTTTAATTCTCACCTGAGGATATGTTGTTGTTGTTTTTTTATTGATTTTAGAGAGAGCAAAGGGGAAAGAGAGAGAGACACATTGATGTGAGAAAGAAACATTGATCAATTACTTCCCATATGTGCCCTGATCAAAAATTGAACCCTCAATCCAGTTACGTTTCCTGACCAGGAATCAAACCTGCAACCTTCTTGATGTAGGGATGATATCTCAACCAACTGAGCCACCTGACCAGGGCTAGTGGTATTCTTTTTTTTTTTTTTTTTAATGTTTTTATTGATTTCAAAGAGGAAGGGAGAGGGAGAGAAAGATATAGACATCAATAATGAGAGAGAATCATTGATCAAATGCCTTCTGCACACCACACACTGGGGATTGAACCCACAACCCAGGCATGTGCCCTGACCAGGAATCGAACCGTGACCAACTGGTTCATAGGCCAACACTCAACCACTGAGCCACACCGGCTGAGCTTGTGTTCATTCTTGATTTTGGATTATAATTGCTGTGAAGAATGAATGGTTGGATACACATAAGTCCCTAAGATCAGTGTTTGTGTAGGGGTAGAGTACCTAGATTTATTATGATGGGAGAATGGATGGACCGATAATTAGATGGCTCAATGGACAGTGCACAACTGAATCAAGGAATAAAGGAACAGTATGCGGGGTGGGGGGGGGGTGAATAGAGTCATGGACACTCATTAGACACCCTCAGATAGTTTATTAGGAGCTTAAAATTGAGTCTTATGGGGTCTTTCTCTGTGTGTTCCCAGGAATAGATCAGATCTGGACATAGGACAAGGTAACATCACCCTCAATCTCCAGAGTGTCCACCCTCTGGAAGGCTGAAAGGCGATGGGAGAAGTCGAAGAGGTGCTGGCCGTTGCCATAAACCTTGAAGCGATCGATGCCACAGCGAATGGACAGCTGCAGGGAGAGGGGCAGGTGTGAGGCTATGGCCAGGACAGAGGCGTTGGAGGGAAGTGAGAAAGAAAGCCAGACTCACATCAAAGAACTGGCCACGAGCAAATGGGTTGTAGGAGATCTTCTTCTCCTCAGATCCCCATGAGCCATTCAGATAGCTGTTCCGAACCACTGTGTCCTCCATCAGACGGGGGTTAATGTGGAGAGCCAGGTCCCCGGAGGACCCCACCTTGAAGTTGATGGCAAAGCTGGGGACAGAGAGGGAGAGAGAGTCAGGAGGTGGCCAGCACCTGGCCCCTCAAGGGACTCCTGGGTCAGAGGGAGAAGGGAAGCTGGGGACTGCCACCTCAGCCTCAGTTCCGTACCTCCTGCCTGTGGGAGGCACATAGCCCTTGACGATGATGGTTTTTCGGGCTGTAAGCCCCCCTTGCAGTCTTCCCGTAAATGGCACAGGCTATGAACAGAGAACACGGGTCCCATCATCTCTCAGATCACCAGAAGCCAGATGCAAGGACACATTTTCAGAGAGGCTCCTACTAGTCCTGGAGAATGTTCCCAACTCCTGTCCCCTACCCCACTCGGACCACCAACTCCTCCTTTTCCCCACTTCCTGTCCCCCAAACCCTTTGCCTCTCGGGGCTCCCCTTGGATCAGACTCCTGTTACTCCACAAACTGCCCACCATAAAGCCCTAAACTGCAGGGCTTCTTACCGGGTTGAAGGTTGGGGGTCCCTCCATGGTCTGTGAAGGAGAAAGAAGAGCTATTATTCTATAATATTTGACAAATATTGACGACACACATACAACATGTAGCATATTGGTGGATTGATTCTCCTGGGGATCCAAACTCTATGACCCCCCAGTTCTCACCACTCCCCCACCACATGGCCACACAGCCCGCCCACTTACAGGCAGGTTAGTCGGTGGAGGCTTGCATCCAGGACCCTACAGGAATAGAAAAAGGTAGGAACGGTGAAAAGACCAGGGTCCCCTCCCCAAGACCTCCTCAGCCACAAACCCCCATGTCAAGGGAAGAAGTGTCATCTGCCAGCCAGTACTTACTGGATACGCTGGAATAACCATGGGGGTCTGTGGGCACAGAGGGAAAAGGAGGTGATGAGAGGGACTCTGAACGAAGGCTTGGAGAGTGTCAGGATGCCTGCCCACCTCACCACCCAAGGGGATAGGGAGTCAGGGTGGCACTAAATGGCTCACTGATGGAGAGGGCCCAGTGCAGAGGGACTGTCACTCCACCGCTTTGGGAAAACCTGGTAAATTCTGTTCTTGTACCCCCTCCTACCCTGGCTTCCGCTGGTCCCCCAAATTCAGAAGCGGCACAATGCAGTGTACATACCTCCCAGGCCCATACAATCCCTGTGCTCGCCTCATCCCACCACCATGCCCCTCACTCACATGCCCGCTGCCAGGCGACCGGGACCCCCGGGATCAGCCTGTTCTGTCTCAGGCTCAGTCTTGTGTCTCCCTGTCTATTTCTCTGTTTCTGTTGCTGTCTCTTGTCCACACCTTCTCTCAGGTGGTTCCTTCTGCCCGAAACACCTTTCCCATCTCTGGTTTACTTTCATTAACTCTCTCTATTTCCTCTTCTTTCTAATGATCTTCTCTCTGCCTTACTTCCATTTTAAGCCAGCCATTCTGAAGGCCCTTTTCTGAAGGCCTTATTTAGTTTTCTTTCCCAAATGCATTGATGAAGCACGATGGTAAATGGAGTCCATAGGCCCGTGACCACCTTACAGGTAAGACATTCCACCGTCGCTTCATCAGGGGGCAGAGCAGCAGTCTGAGCACGGACCCCATGGCTCTGCCACTTGCTGGCCCGTGACCTGGGGCAAGTTACTCCAGCTCTCTGTGCCTCAGGCCCACATCTGCAAATGGAGCTGCTGGTCATCAGAGCACTTTCCCACGGAGGTGCTGGCGGGGAGCATGGGGCCCGAGTTCGGGCTTCCCGGCTGGCTCTGGTGGCAGGAGTGGGGCCTCTAAGTCGTTGGGTAAGTGTCTGGTCAGCCTTCACAGATGCTGCCCAGTCTTTTCCAAGGACTGGGAGTGTCGCCAGGCCACAGCCCCACCAGCGACGGTATTGTGTTCGTTCTCAGTGGCTCCTCCGGGGGGCGCAGTGGTGGCTCATGTTGATTTTCACTGAGGTTCTGAGTGACCAGTGATGCTAGGCGAATTCTCATCAACTTGTTTGCTATTCCTGTGGTTTTCGTTTCTCCTTATCTTCACTTCCTGACTCAACTACACACTTCCTCCTTATGTAGGATGCCCAAAGCTCCTGCACCTCCCCCATCCCCACCTGACCACTTGTGGCCAGCACCGCCTGGTGACATAGTAGACTGTCTTGGTCCTCTGGGTCCATGCTATCACCCACAAAGGGTGCCAGAAAATAAAGGAATGTGGGAATGAATTAATTAAAGAAGGAAGCAGCCCAGGCCGAGTAGCTCAGTTGGTTAGTCTTTCTGATATGCCAAGGTTGTAGGTTTGATCCCTGGACAAGGCATATATAAGAATCAACCAATGAATGCATAAATAAATGGAACAACAAGTCTCTCTCTCTCTCTCTCTCTCTCTCTCTCTCTCTCTCTCTCTCTCTCTCCTTTCTAAAATCAATAAATTTAAAATAAAACAAAAAAGGAAGCAAATAAGAGAGGGGACCCTACCCACCTGGCTTGGGGCCGGCTGGCCTCCGATGAAATTGATTGATTGAAGCTCCAGGTCCCCATCCACTTGCAGGTGAGTGACCATCTGCACAGGGATCCGGTGCCCAAACTCATAGAATGGACTTCCGTTTACCACCACCTGGAGGGCAGGGTGAGGTCAGAGGCAACGTCCCCGCCTGGGACAGGCAGAGATAGGAAGCAGGGAACAGGGGTCTTTTTAACTTGGGGTCAAAAGTCTTAGGGTGAGCTGGGATAGCCTGAGTCAGGAACCTGGGAGTCCACAGGTCGGAGGTCAAGCTAGGGTCAAGAGGCAGCTCACAGATTAATGAATAGGAGAGAACATAGAATGTAGTCTGGGGATGCAAATCAGGAGAGACCCGAGGCTGAGCCCTGGTTTAAGCACCAAATGAGCTGGGTTGAAGGTCTCACTCTGACATGTCTTAGCTGTGAGGCCTCAGATAAACCAGTTCACCTCTCTGGGACTCTGTTTTCTCCTCTGCAACATGGGGTGCCCTCTGGGATTGTTGGGAAGGTTAGAAGCCAGCAAAGCAGGTCAGAGGCACTGTGCCAGTCCCATGTAGGGTCTTGCCTTGTAATCATATCTCAGCATGAGGCTCTAGTCAGAGTGCTGAGCAATGACCCCGAGGCCGAGAGCCAGCTCCCCAGGACTGAGTGCTTCCTACATGCCAAGCACTTTCCATAGTGATAGCAACACGGTGATTCTCTCAGCAGCTCCATTAGGCAGGATAAGGGGTGGTCCCTGTTGTTTAAGAAACCAGAGGCTCCAGTGCATAGAGTGACCAGCTCAAGGTCACACATTGGGGAGTGGCAAAGCCCAAACTCAACCTCAAACCGGGGTGCTAACCTCCAGAAACGATGTTAGAAATCTGGTGCCATGTTAGGGCGGGTAAGGCCAGTGGGTGCCCAGCCCTGCAGTTCCCCCGGGGACTCTCCTCATGGACCACATGGGATGCATGTGCACAGCGCCATCGTGGGGAGTCAGAGGCAGGGACGGGGGGACTCGGATGTGTCCGCCAGGAGTCCTACACAGTCATACAGCACAGCACCGAGGCCTCACATACTTAAAAAACAAAGACAGGCAATAGATCCAGGCTGAGAAAAGACAGGATAAAGGCCCCCATGGGGGCGAGGGCACTGGGGGCATCTGGAGGGGTTTTGGGGGAGAGGCGTTTTGGTTTTAGGCCCAGGCACTGGCTACATGGGTGCCTCTTTGTGAAAAGTCGTCTGAGCTGGCACTTTTTTGTACCTGGTCACACGTCACTAACAAATAAAAAATACTTGCCCAATAGCAACTAGTCTCAATGTGTGAGTCTCCTTTGGACCCTGATTCAAGCAAACTGTAGAAAACAGCAAACAGGCCTTCAGGCTATGTGGTGACACTAAGCAAGGGCAATGTTCTTTCTTAGGTGTGAGCATGACCACATGACTGTGTATAAACACCGAAATGCTTGTGAATGAAATGCATGATATCTGGGTAAGGGTGAAAGCCGAGTGCTGGCCAAGGAGTCCGCTTCACGGCACTCAGTGCTTCCTGTGTGTGTGTTTAGAGTCTCCATACAAATAGCAAAATACACTCTCACGAGAACACATAGGAACAGACAGTATACACTGAACAGAAGCCTCTCCCCAGTGGAGGAATGGGTGAGAAAAGGTGATAAAAGAGACATTTTTTAATAGGCAGGAAAGAAGGAAAAGGGAAAAGCTCCGTAGGAAGGGAGGAGGGAAGGGGAAGAGAAAAAAGAAGAGAGGAAAGTAAGGAGGGAAAGAGAGAGGGGAGGGGAAATGAGAGGGGAAGAGGAGGGGGAAAGAAGGGAAGGAGAGGGGTGGGGGAGAGGGAGGGGAGGGGGAGGGGAGAGGGAGAGGGAGGGAAGAGGAAGGGGAGGGGGAGGGCAGGGGAAGGGATGGAAGAGGAAGGGAGGGGGAGGGCAGGGGAAGGGAGAGGAGGGGGAAGGGGAGGAAGGAGAGAGGAGGGGAGGAGAGACGAAGGGGAGGGGGAGGGGAGGAGGGAGGGAAGGGGAAGAGGAGGGGAAGGAAAAGGGGAGGGGAGGAGGAGAGGAGGCAAAGGAGAGGGGAAGGGAGAGGGGAAGGTGAAGGAGAGGGGAGGGGAAGGAAAGGGGAGGGGAGGGAGAGGGGAGGGGAATGGGAGGGAGAGAGGGGAGGGGGAGGGGAGGGGAATGGGAGGGAGAGGGGAGGGGGAGGGGAGGGGAGAGGGAGAGGAAGGGGAGGGGGAGGGAAGGGGTGGGGAGTAGGGGAGGGAGGGGGCAGGGAAGGGAGGGAGGGGAGGAGGGGGAGGGAGGGGAAGGGGAAGGGGAGCGGAGGAGGGGAGGGAGGAGGGGAGGGAAGGGGAGGAGGGAGGGAGGGAAGGAGGAGGGGGAGGGGAGCGGGGAGGAAGGGGAGGGGAGGGGGCGGGGAGGCCGGCCGAGCGGCCCACCTTGTAGTGCTCCGGCAGGATCATGAACACCAGCTCGAAGGGGGTGCCCTTGCGGAAGGGCATGCTCCTCTTCTTCTCCTCGCTGCCCCACTTGCCGCCCTGCTGCGTGTTGAAGACCACCTTGTCCCAGCCGTCGAACCGGGGGTTGAAGTGGAAGGCGATGTCGGCCCCGGGGCCCTGTCCCACCACGAAGTTCACGAAGAACCTGGGGGCAGGCGGAGTTGTTCCCCTGGCCCCACCGCCAGCCCGGAGCCCTCCTCCGGGGAGCCCCCGCCCCCCTGCGCCAGGTTCCCAGGAGGCCTGGGCACTGCCGACCCCAGACAGGAGGGTGGCTTGTGCCCGAGCTCCAGGAAGCAGACTCCCCTGTACTGGCCCCTCTTTCTGCCTGCAATGCCCTCCTCGCAATGTCCCAGCGCCTCCCCCCTCCATCAGGTCTTTCCTGAGATGTTCCCTTCCCAGGGAGCCTTCCCTGGCCGCCCTATTTAAAGGGACAGTGCCACGCCCCTCCCCCACTTCCATTCTGGATCGCCTTCCCTCATTTGCCTCTATAGCATTTGTAACCATCTGACATTTTATTATGGGTGTGTTTTTTTTTTAACATATATTTTTATTAATTTCAGAAATGAAGGAAGAGGGAGAGAGAAACATCAAGATAGAGAGAATTCATTGATCAGCTGCCTCCTGTACACCCCTACTGGCTCTATCCACTGAGCCAAACCAGCTAGGGTTATTATGTATTTATTTTATTACTTATTTTTAACTTATTTATTTATATATGTTTAAAATATATTTTTGTTGATTTCAGAAAGGAAGGGAGAAGGAAGAGGGAAATAGAAACATCAATAATGAGAATCATTGATCAGCTGTCTCTTGCATGCCCCCTATTGGTAATCGGGCCCACCACCCCATCATGTGCCTTTGACCAGAATCAAAACCCAGGACTCTTCAGTCCACAGGCCAATGCCATATCCACTAAGCCAGGGGTCAGCAAATTCATTAGTCAACAGAGCCAAATATCAACAGTACAACGATTGAAATTTCTTTGGAGAGCCCAATTTTTTTAAACTTAAACTTCTTCTAACACTATTTCTTCAAAATAGACTCGCCCAGGCCGTGGTATTTTGTAGAAGAGCCACACTCAAGGAGCCAAAGAGCCGCATGTGGCTCGAGAGCCGCAGTTTGCTGACCACGGCACCAAGCCAAACCAGCCTGTGATTTTCGTTCATGCTGTGGCACCCATCAATTCCAATTCAGCAGCCCAACTCTGGGGCCACCTCTTCTGGGGAGCCTCCCAGCTGCCTCCCAGCCCCTCGGACTCTCCGCCTGATCTGCTCCCCAAGCCCTGGACTCCCCAGATCAGGGCTGGTCTTTAGTCCTCAGGGGTGGTGGCCCAGAGCCCCTACCCAACCAGGGTAGAGGAAGGTCAGAGACCAGAAGCCCCCTGTTAATAGCCCCCCTCCCAGCCTGGCCTGGGGAGGGTCTTACCTTTTCATATGCTCGCTAGCCACTCCTTGAATGTAAACGGACATCCCCATGCTGAGACCTCCAGGGATGGGCTTGTTGTAGGGCAGAGTCTGTAGAAGGGGCTCGGTAAGGGGCCTTGGAGGCCATCTGCTTATTGAAGTCTTTCCCCCTCAGTGAGAAGTACCCCCCACACCCCCGTATTCCCTTAAGCAAGGGGGAGGGAACTGAGGGGTGAGGGCTCAGCATGAAGATGAAGAGGGCTGACAGTTTGGTGGGGACATAGCCTGACAGGTGGGTCCCCAGGGTCAGTATTAAGTAAATCAGACCCAGAGGCACGGTGGGTGCCTCTGAAGTTCAGGGTGAGAGTAAATTTGTTCCCGGGGCCAGGGTGGAGCTAAGCCGAGACTGGGTGAAGGCCCGGGTCGGTATCTCACCGGGTTGTAGGTGGGCTGGTAGCCGGGTGCAGGAACAAAGGCCATCTTGAGAGGCTGGTCTGCTGGCTCGTCCTGTGAGAAGAGCTGCAGAGTAGGAAATGGTGGCAGATACTGGGTGGCAGCTGGCTTTTATACCTGAGGAAAAGGGAGTGGCAGGCAGGGCAGGGTTCATGGGGTCCCTCTTCTGAGCATCCCAGGCTCCCATCTTCTTCTAACGTACCCTTTGGTCTCCCTTCTCTCACCAGCCTCGTTACCAAACCTGTCAGAACCCGGGTCATTGGGCAGGCCTGGGGGGACTCAGGTCAAAGAAACCCCTCCTCTAGAACCTTCTGCAAAGAGAAAGTGCTAGTGAACTTTGGCCCTGCCAGTGCCTTATCAGAGGCCATAAAACTCTACCTGGACCTTTGTTAGCAGAGGGAGGGAAAGGGCAGGGAGGTTGGGTTGGGCAGGGCTGCAGGAGTGGCCCAGGACAGGTGGGCAATGGGAGGAAGTGAAGGGCGGGAGGGACTGGGTGCTGGGAAAGGACCTAAGTTGATTGTGTGCCTATTACATGCCTTTACCATGACTCTCTCTTGGTAACTCACACGGTGAGTTAGATAACTGACTTCTGCAGCCAAAGGTTCTGGGTACAAACCCTGCCTCAGCCACTCCCTGGCTATGTAATCTTGGGTCAGTGCCCTTACCTCATTTTGTTGATTTGATCATCCGTAAAATGGGGATATTAATAGTATCAACTTCACAGGTCCTTAAAGTAATCACTAAGTTAATAAAGGCTCAGAACAAGACTTAGTATATAGAAGGCACTAAATTAATGTTTGGTCTCTTGTACTCATTCCCAACATAAATCCAGGACAGTGGAATTATATGTATACTAGAGGCCTGGTGCACGAAATTCGTGCACGGAAAGGGGTGGGGGACTCCCCTCAGTCCAGCCTGCACCCTCTCCAATGCAGGACCCCTTGGGGGATGTCCGACTGCCTGTCTAGACTAGCAGTCAGACATCCCTCTCACAATCCTGGACCGCTGGCTCCTAACTGCTCACCTGTTTGCCTGGCTGGTCATCCCTAACTGCCCTCCCCCACCCCGCCGGTCAGGACCCCTAACTGCGCCCTCACCCCACTGGCCAGGAAACCCTAACTGCGCCCCCACCCCACCATCCAGGAACCCCCAACTGCGCCTCCACCCCACTGGCCAGGAACCAACTGCGCCCTCACCCCACTGGCCAGGAACCCCCAACTGCGCCTCCACCCCACCGGCCAGGAACCCCCAACTGTGCCCTCACCCTACCGGCCAGGAACCCCTAACTGCCTCCCCAGCCAGCCTGGTCCCCCCAACTACCCCCCTCTGCTGGCCTGATTGCCCCTAACTGCCTCTCCTGCTGACCTGGTCACTCCCACTACCTTCCCCTTCAGCCTAGTCACCACTCACTGCTCCCCCCTGCCAGCCTTATCGCCCCCAACTTCCCCCCTTGCCAGTCTGGTTGCCCCCAACTGCACCCCCCACTGACCTGGTCACCCCAAACAGCCTCCCCCCATTGCTGGCCTTGTCACCCCCAACTGCCCCCCTGCCAGCCTGGTCACCCCTCACAGCCCCCCACCAGCCTGGTCGGCCCACACAGCCTGCTTGTTCAGTCATTTGGTCCTGGGCTAGGCAATTGACACCTGAGGCTTGCCTGCACCTCGGGCCTGCCCTGAGCAGCTGGGGGTGCTGAGGGGACTGGGGACTCTGGAGGCAGGCATACGGAGGAGTGGGACCCGCCTGGGGGTGGGCCCAGCCATCATGCCGCAGCCATCTTTGTGAGGGTGTGACAGTCCATTAGCATATTCCCTCTTTATTAGATAGGCTGAATGAGAAAACCTAAAACTTAAAGAAAAGAGGCAGTTGGCTAGATAGCAATGGCACCCTCACCAGACTTCAGCGTCAGATCCCATTAAGCAGTGAGAGGGGGTCGGGCGGGGTGAACACTGCCCTCGAGCTGCACCCCTGCTTGCTCCATCCATGCCAGGCTTTCTTTGGCCCTGCCCACCGCCGGCTCTGCATGGCCATTCCCTGCCTGGCTCCCATTCCCATTGGCCCAACCTTCAGCACAACTGCCAACTGTGCATCTCATCTCCTTCCCACCTCCCATCTCAACAAGGACACCAGGCTCTTGACTTTGCTTTATTGTTCGTGGGACATGAGTTACAAACTGAGAGGCTGGGTGAGAAGGCAGCAAGGTGACCATCGTTACTAATTCTCCCTCTGGAGATGAGGAAACACATGCCAGACCCCAGGCCAGGGCCTAGGCGTGGGGGCTCTCAGAGCTTGGAGAAGGTGATGCTCTTCAGTTCCTTCTTCTCCATGGCTGCCTGGACAGACTTAACGATGTCCTGGGTTTGCAGCATGCTCATGTTCCAGGATGACTAGATAGAGAGGGCAGAGAATAATGTAAGGATAGGGCAAGACTGGAGTTGGACCAATAAAAAACGGGGACATAGCAGCACACCAATCAGAGGAAAAGGCCTGCAGAGGCCGCTGAGCTCTGATTGGTTGTTCTGGAATCAGAGAAGGGTTGTGATTGGCCAGATGGAGAGCATTACCATGAAATTGAGGCCCTCAGCCACTGAATGGTCACGGGAGTAGAGCAGGTTGATTTTGGTGCCCTGAACCGCCACAGGGCTCTTGCTGGAAATCTCGGCCGCCAGGTTGAAGGCTGCGTCCAGCATGACGTCCTTGTCTGGGAATATTCGGCTGCAAATGAAGAGCTTCTGGAATAGGGGGTCTGAGTAGGGTTCTCTACCTTCCCTCCCATATTAGAAGTGGCCAATCACAGTAGAAAGCAGACCCCCCCCCCCCATGAAATGAACCAATCCGGGCACGACACTCCAGAATAAAGAACTGACCACTCAGAGAGAGGAAGCCCCGTGCAATCCATGAATAAGAATTCACAGGGACCCAGAGAGCCCCACCCAGGCCTGGCTGGCCCTGAGCTCTTCGCCAGCACCGCCGCAGCCTACCTGACCAGCCCGCTGCTCAGGGCCTCGTCGGCCATCATCTTGCGGGCGGTGAAGGCCAGCTCGTTGACCAGGCTGCAGGAGGGCAGGGTTATCAGGGGCCAGCGGTCATCCCAGGTCCGGAGATGCCCTTCGGTCCCTTCCCCCAGGTTTCCCTACCCACCTCTGATTCCCGATGACTCTGGGCAGACGCTGCAGCGTTCCCACATCAGCAGCCAAACCCACATCCACCTCCTGCGGGAGCAATCCCGTTAGTTCTTGGTCTCTGCCAGTGAAATTCAGAGGTCTCACTTCACCCCTCACTCAAAGCTCCTCCCATTCCATTTCTTTCCCAAAGGAGATCCCTTCAGGCAGAGTCCACCTTCCAATTCCTCGGCCATCTCAATTCTTCCGGGTCTGTCACGTCTCTCTCCAGTGTGAAGGGCTTCTTAACCTAACCGTGCTTGGTTCACCCCGTTACTGCACCAATGGGCTCCATCCTGCCTCCCACCTCTGAGGCTCTGACTCCACAACGCAGCGTCCCCAGCCTGCTCCGTCCCCATTCTTTACCCACTCCTGACCTCACCTGGACTGCATGTCCTACCCTTTAATTCCTCCAGACCAAGCTTCCTTCTTAAGGGTCATTTCTGATGAGCTCTTCCATGAAGCCGTCTGGGCTCATTCCAGGCCCTCCCTCCTCATTCCCACCTCCTTAGCCTGACTGCCACTGCTCTGCCCTGACTCTGCCACTCTGCAGAAGCTCGGGAGGATGACTCACCTTCACCTGAAAGAAAGCATCCTGGGCACAGTACCGGATGTCACAGGCGGTGACGAGGTCCACACCTGGGAGGTAGAAGCCCTGGGCGCTAAAAAACTGTAAGGACCAACCCTCCGCCTAGGCCCAGGGGGTTGCAGTTTGGTACAAATTCCAACTAGCAACAGATCTGAGGCTGGAGGCCATTGGCTGAGGCAGAAGGGCGGCAGCCAATAGGCACACAGCCAGAATGAGTTCCCGGATGGGGGTTGTAAACTCACCTCCGCCAATGCAGCCCCCGTGGATGGCTGCAATCACGGGTTTGGGGCACTAGAAGCAAACAAGAGGGGCGGGGTCAGGGCTGGCCCAGGAGAGACGGACAGAAGGCGTGCCTTCCAGCGCCCCGTCACCTTCTCGATGACGCTGAAGGTCTCTTGGTATCTGGAGATGAGGTTACGCAGGTACCAGCTTATGCGAGCCACGTCATCTCCATGAGGCTGAAGGAGGTCCGAAGCCATGTCCACGAGGTCGATCCCTAGTGGGAGGCGTGAGGCGGCTCATGTAGCCTCCACTGGCCCCGCTGGACGTGAGAACCTAGGCTCAGCCTATTTGAACCCTCAAACCTCCGCAGTAGAGAAAGCAACTCACCCAGGGCTCAGCAACGGATGGTGAAATAAAAATTAATCTTTACTACTCACTTTTCCCTCACAACAATCTCTTACTATCTCCACTTTATGGGGGAAACTGAGGCACGGGAATTTAAGTCACTTGCCCAAGGTCATGCCTTTCACCATATGCCAGACAGCCTGGCAGTCAGGTTTTGGTTTGAGCAATCGAGTCAGTGCTGCTAGTGGTTCCTGAGCTGCAGCAATTCTGGGGCTCCAACTGCAAGACAATCCCAAACCTGACCTTTGCCCCACTTGTCAGTCTCCATGACCCCTACACTCTGGCTACCATCCGCCCCACAGTCTGCCGCCACACACAGCCAGGGCGAACGTGTAGACACTTCAGAGCCCTCTCTTCTGCCTTCCCAACCCACTTACTTAGAATAAAATGCAAGATTTTGCCAATACCTTACCAGCTGAACCCAAAAATCATTCCCAACCTATTCCTTTGGGCACACACGTCTCCAACAGTTGTTCCAACAACACAACACATTCCCCTCGAGGCCTTTGGGCCTCCTGTTCCCTCTGCACAGAACAGCCCTTCCCCCTGTTCTGATCCCAAGACAGGTTCCATCAGCTCGAAAGTCATCTCCTCAGAAAGGCCGGCTCTGGCTTCCTGGCTAAATAGCAGCTGTCACTTCCACCTCCTTCCTCTGCCTAGCGCTGGCCCTGCTGCCGCATAATGTGCTCATCTCCCTTAGTGCCCCTCTCCCATCTAGGATGAGAGTGCCAGGAGCCGGGGAATTTTGTCTTTGTCCACCTCTGTATCCCACTGGCTAAACAAAGTCTAGTACACAGTAGGAACTCAGTAAGTGAACAATACAGACAATTCCTGTCCTCATGGAGCTGCCCTTCTATGGGAAAGACAAACACATACAAAAACACATGTTGTCAGATGATGATAAATGTTAAAACTAAAGAAGGACAATGGAATGGAAAGTGGGTGTGCAGTGAGGACTCCTGCAGTATTGTATTGGGTGCCAGGGACCCACTCACTGAAAAGGTGACATTTGAATAAAGATATGGAGAAGAGGCCCTACCTAGTTTGGCTCAGTGGATAGAGCGTCAGCCTGCGGACTGAAGGGTCCCGGGTTTGATTCCGGTCGGGGGCACATGCCTGGATTGCAGGCTTGATCCCCAGTTGGGGGAGGGGGGCAACCAATCGATGATTCTCTCTCATCATTGATGTTTCATCTCTCTCTACCTACCTTTCCTCCTCTGAAATCAATAAAAATATATTAAAATAATAATAATAATAAAAATAAAAAGATGTGGAGAAGAGACAGGGTACAGGGACATCAGGGATAGGAGTTCCAAATGTCAGGACCAGCCAGGGGTAGAAATGCCCCTGGTCTGTGTGAGGACCTGGAGGAGGCAGGGTAGCAGAAGTAGAACGAGCAAGAAGGAAAGTGGGAAGAGTCACGGTCAGAAAGGGGACCGGGCCAGCAGTGTGGGGCCTCTGAGCCAGAGGAGGACTTCGGCTTTTACTCTGAGATAGAGCTATGGGACAGTTCTAAGCAGAATCATCCTTCACTTTTTTCCTCCTCAGCTTAATCACAGTCATCCTGCTGCCTGTCCTCTGCAATTTGGTTAACAAACCTGAAAAATCATTTCCATATACACCCACCCCCTCTCAGACTTTGTTGCCTCCACAGCTTGTTTAAATGAGACAGCAGTGTTAGCGATGAATGTGTGCAAGTTTAATATGCTTAAGATGGGATCCCCTGGCCCCAGCTGATTTGGCTCAATGGATAGAGTGCTGGCCTGTGGACTGAAGGGTTCCAGGTTTGATTCCCATCAAAGGCACAAGCCCAGATTGTGGGCTCGATTTCCAAGAGGGGCGAGGCGCGCAGGAAGCACCAAATCAATGATTCTCTCTCATCATTGATGTTTCTCTCTCTCCCTCTCTGAAATCAATAAAATATATTTAAATAAATAGATGGGACTCTGGTCACTTCATCCTCTGGGCCTTGGGTTTCTTCTCTGTAAAATGAGGGTAAAGTCCTGCTGAGAGCTGATAAGGCTGCAAGACTTCAAGGAGACGAAGCTTTAAGCGGGGCCTGGCACTTAGGGCATCACACGTTGCTATTACAGACTCCATTTCAGTAGAGGCCAGAACCTGGATCAGTCTGAGCGCTTCTTCCACGCCATGTCTGAGAAGTCCGAGTGACTCATGGGAGCCACACTTACTGCCAGACAAGCCCAGCTTGGCACCTTGTGATCCCTGCCTCCACTGGTTTTTCTGGTTTACCTGTACTATCTGGACCTGCAGACTGGCTTTTACAACCCTGTGAAGTAAGGGCCCCGACCAGAAGGCAAGGTGTTCCCCTCCACAGTAAGAACCATGCCCTGCAGTGAAGTCCGCCATCACATTCTCCTGAGAATCTTGAAATGTTCCAGGTATCATTCACAATCATAATGAAGTTATTCATAATCACAAATAACAGCTCCATCAAAAAAGTTTTCCATGTATTGATGTTTTAGGAATCTGCACTCATTGAATCCTCACAGAATCCTGAGCTGGGCGCTGTTACCACCATTCTCTTTAGAGGAGGAAAATAAAACACAGAGCTGAAGGGGGGTGTGCAGGAGGCACAGTGGGAGTGGCTCTGGGACCAGAGCCCTGGCTTTGAACCAGCGTGTCAGTCCAGACTGTAATCCTGGGTTACAGTCACTTAGGGGTGTATCGGCGGGCCTCGGCAGCCAGGCAGCTCCAGGTCAGAAATCCTGGCTCTGCCACTTATCACCTGTGAGAACTGGGCATTTCGTCCTCCCTCTGGGCTGGAGTTTCAGCATATATACTATTATAGTAAAATGGGGATGAAAACTGAACCTGTCTCCTAGGGCTGTGGGAGAATAAATGGGTGAAATGCGATGACACCTCACACCTCACAAATGCTACAATAAGTATGGGCTATTGCCTTTTTTTTTTTTTTTAATATATATTTTATTGATTTTTACAGAGAGGAAGGGAGAGAGATACAGAGTTAGAAACATCCATGAGAGAGAGTCATCGGTCAGCTGCCTCTTGCACACCCCCTACTGGAGATATGCCCGCAACCAAGGTACATGCCCTTGACCGGAATCGAACCCGGGACCTTTCAGTCCCCAAGCCGACGCTCTATCCATTGAGCCAAACCGGTTTCGGCTTTTTTTTTTTTTTTTTTTTTAATCCTCACTTAAGGATATTTTTTCCATTGCTTTTCAGAAAGAGTGGGAAGGAGGGAGGAAGGCAGGGAGCGGGAAGAGGGAGGAAGAGGAGAGAGAGAAAAGCATTGAGGTGAGAGATGCTGATTAGTTGCCTCCTATACTCCTGGGGCACTCTGACTTAGGTATGTGCCCATGACAAGAAATCAAACCTGTAACCTTTTGGTGATGAGCTGCCGCTTTAACCACTGAACAACATCGGCCTGGGATTCATGGTCTTCCAAGAGATGCCTGCATATTATTCCAACATGGTGGGGAGCAAAGGCGGGCTGGTCCCTCTTCACTGAGGAGAAACCTGGAGAACTAGGTGCTGTGAGCGCTGAGGAGTGAGATGACTTTCTGAATACAAGCTTCATTCTGATTAAGAACTTTTAAAAAAATCCTCACTCAAGTACATGCTTTTTTATTTTATTTATTTATTTATTTATTTATTTATTTATTTATTTAAAAATATATTTTTATTGACTTTAGAGAGAGGGGAAGGGGGAGAGGAGGAAGGGGGGAGGAAGAAAGAGAAAGGGAGGGAGGGGGAAGGGAGGGAGAGAGAGAGAGAGAGAAGGAGAGAGAGAGAGACATTGATGTGAGAGAGGCCCTTCAATTGGTTGCTTCCTGCACATGCCCCGACCAGGGGCCAGGGGTTGAGCCTGCAACCGAGGTACGTGCCATTGGAATAAATCCTGTGAGCCTTTAGTCTGTGAGCCAACGCTCTATCCACTGAGCAAAACTGGCTAGAGCAATATGTTCTTTTTATAACAAGACAAATTATAAATTGGTTTATTACTAAGACTGTGACTGGAATGTCATTTTTAAAAATATATTTTTAAAATTTATTTCAGAGAGGAAGGGAGAAGAGATAGAGGTATCAATGATGAGAGAGAATCCTTGATTAGCTGCCTCCTGCACACACTCTCCTGGAGATGGAGCCCACAACCTGGGCATGTGCCATTGACTGGAACTGAACCTGAGACCCTTCAGTCTGCAGGCCGATGCTCTATCCACTGGGCCAAACCGGCTAAGGCTGAAATGTCATTTTTTACATAGACATGCACTGACTCAGATGTCACCAGAAAGTTTTAAGGAATTATTATTGAATCTGGAAGCTGATAAAAGCCCCTTGGAAAATGGCCTGGTACCCACTTCCATGGTTCACATTAGTTTTTCCAGATAAGGAACAAAGGTTGCTTTCTTGGGAGACAACAAGGAAAGAACCTTGAGAACCTGAGGAATTCACCCAAATCAATAGGTATTGCAAGCAAATGCTGGTGGCAACTATATGGCTTGGCTTCTAGCCCTAGAGGCTAAAGGTCATCTGGAGATTCCTTATAAAACTCCAGCAAAGCAGATTTAAAAGAACTTATATGATCAATTACTATTCTTGTCATACTCTCTCCCTCCCTCTCCACCTCCCACCCCCACCCACTTTCTAAACATCAATGGGAAGCTGAAGCTGGTTTGGCTCAGTGGATAGAGCATCAGCCTGTGGACTGAAGGGTCCCTGGTTCAATTCTGGTCAAGGGCATGTACCTTGGTTGCAGGCACATCCCCAGTGTGCAAGAGGCAGCTGATCGACAACTCTCTCTCATTGATGTTTCTGACTCTCTATCTCTCTCCCTTCCTCTTTGTAAAAAAATCAATAAAATATATTAAATAAATAAATAAATAAATAAATAAAAATAAAAATCAATGGGAAAATATCTTCGGCTGAGGTAGGGAGAAAAATATGTTTCAACATGAGCAATGCTTGTTAAATAGGGTTGTCAGCAGATTCTAACTTCTCCTTTTATCATTTTATTTAAAACATTCAAATTCAGCTCAGCTGGTGCTGCTCAGTGATTGAGCATTGACCCATGAACCAGGAGGTCATGGTTCAATTCTAGATCAGGCACATGGCTGGGTTGTGAGCTCGATTCCCAGTATGGGGGCATGTAGGAGGCAGCCGATTGGTGATTCTCTTTCATCACTGATGTTTCTCTCTTCCCCTCTCTGAAATCAATTAAAAAAAATTTTTTTAATAAAATAAAATATTCAAATTCAGAAATTAGTCCAACTGAGCATGACAACATGACTTAAGGTCCTTAAACTCTGAGAATCTTTTTTTTTTTTTTTTTTTTTTTTTTTTGTCACTAAAGTGTGTTATAATAACATGCTTTCATGTAATTACCCAACACACATGAAATGATTCCCAGTTCCATGTCTCTTGGATCTTTTGATTGTCCCTCAGGTCTGTTCCTGAAATGGTAATTCCCATGGACCAGATCCACTGATTCCTTTGTCATCTCTATTATGCTAAGCCCATCCAGTTAGTTTTACAATTTCTGATAATGTAGATTAGAGTTTTCAAATTTCCATTTGGTTCTTTATATATATATTACCATTTCTCTGCTGAACTTATATGTCTTTCTATTTATTATGAGTATATCTTTCTTTGTGCTATTGAGCTTAGTTGTAGTTGCTGCTTTAAAATCTTTGTCTCCTTATTTCAACATCTGGGTCACCTTTAGGTCAATCTCTGTTTTTTTATCTTATCTTTTGGAAAAAAATAGGTCTTTTGAAAAAAAAATTATTTTTCTTTGTATTTGGAGTGATTTTGTATTGTATCCTAGATATTGGGATATTGAAAAATGTTGTGGAAACTTTGGATCCTACTATAGAACTCCAAAGAGATTCCTGTTTTATCAGCTTAGTTGGAATCAGCTTTTAAATCTTTTGGGCTGCATAATCAGCAATAAATTTGGGCAAAGTTTATATACAGAATTTGGAGCTCCCCTCTCTGGCTGTCTCCTTTCCTTTGTGGAATTTACTTCCTTACTTTCAGCAGCTGGCATCACTCTGACTCTGTCTTCTGGTTCTACAAGCACAACTTTAGCTTGGCCTTGGACTAAAAGCTCTAAAAACTGGTAATTGCCTCACTGCCAGGACCTTTCTTTAAGTAACAGCTCTCTTTAGAATCTTCCCTGTGCTGTCCAGTAGCTGTTTGAATCTTGTCCAACCAGAGCACATAGTTGTCATCTGTGAGATGAAGTGAGGCATCACATAAAGATTTCTGACTTGTGGAGAGATCAAAGATGGTGGCGTAAGTAAACATCTAAACTGCTGCCGTGCACAACAATTTCAAAACTACAACTAAAAGACAAAATGCCCATCACCCAGGACCACGGGAAAGCTGGCTGAGTGGAACCTCTACAACTAGACTGAAAGAGAAAAGAGCATTCAGGGCAGAAGCGCTGAAAAACTGAGGTGCCGGGGCACATGTGCGATATGGGCTGGCGGCAGATCCCGCCTGTCAGAGGGTGTTGCTTTCTTCAACCCGAAGAGAGAAATTCAGTATCTAGGGAGAAGCTAGACTGTCTGCCATTGGGTCAGAAAGCGAGGGTGGCTTGCCATGCCATAGCCTAATGATGCCCTGAGACTCAGCCCTGCACAATCTACAAATACACCCAAGCTCCAAGCAGCGGCTTTTTCTTTTTTTCTTTCTTTCTTTTTTTTTTTTTTTTTTTAAATATATTTTATTGATTTTTTACAGAGAGGAGGAGAGAGGGATAGAGAGCTAGAAACGTCGATGAGAGAGAAAAATCGACCAGCTGCCTCTTACACACCCCCTACCGGGGATGTGCCTGCAACCAATGTACATGCCCTTGACAGGAATCGAACCTGGGACCTTTCAGTCCGCAGACCGACGAAAGCAGCGGCTTTTTCATATGAATGGCCTTCTCTAGTGCAGTTTAACCTAGCAAACTTGCAACCTGGTGCAGACAGCTCCAAGCTCCAAGCAGGACTGTGGTTCTCACTGTAGCTCCTGCAGGGTGGCCTCAGACAGTAGCTGAACTGCACCCCATTGGAGATTCAGTGTATCTAGTGGTCAGTGTGAGACACCAGATTTCAACTCCTCACATCCATAAGTGACACATTGGGGAGGCAGACTCAGTGAGCACCAAAGCCCCACTGATACAAGGCCTGCACCATAAGCGTGTCTCCAGCGCAGCAGTTCTTCCATTATAGACACAGTGGATCCTCACAGCTAATTAGCCTGAAGGTCAGTTCCTCCCAATGTACCAATAGCAATCAAGGCTTAACTATACCAAGACTTTGCATTCAGCCCACTAAGGGGTGTACCAAGAGCTTGGGTGATTGGGGAAGCTGAGCTACTGTCCCCTATAGGTCACCTACCACACAAAGCCACTCCATCAACATAGGGAGACAACCAAAATGTGGAGACACAGAAGCATGTCACGAATGGGAAAGATGGAGGAATGTAAACTACTGGACGTCACAGAGGTCAGAATCACATTTATAAGGTTACTCAAGAAACTCTAAAAACTGCTGAGAAACTTGAAGAGACCTTCAATGACATTAATGAGAATGGAAAAAAAAGAAAAGAAAAAAAAGGAAAAGGACCAGTCATAAATTAAGCATACACTGTCTGAAATAAAGAATATACAGAAACTCAATTGTAGATCAATGTACCCAAGAGTCAAACCAAAAATCTGAAATATGAGGAAGACCTACAGGACATCTACCATACAAGGCTATTTACCAATTCCAGGAGACATACCAACTGTACCTCGTACACAGCAACAAACATAGGAAAGCAGCCAAAATGTGGAGATAGCCCTAAGCAGTTTGGCTCAGTGGATAGAGCATTGGCCTGCGGACTCGAGAGTCCCAGTTTCGATTCCAGTTAAGGGCATGTACCTTGGTTGTGGGCACATCCCCAGTAGGGGGTGTGCAGGAGGCAGCTAATCAATGTTTCACTCTCATCAATGTTTCTAACTCTCTTTCCCTCTCCCTTCCTCTCTGTAAAAAGTCAATGAAATATATTTTTTTTAAATGTGAAGACAAAGCAACATCATGAATGAAAGAACTGAAGAAATCTCCAGAAAAAACAACTAAATGAAATGGAAGCAAGCAAACTACTAGATATAGAGTTTAAAAAAATGGTTATAGTCCTAGCCAGCTGCCCTATATTCCTCAAGATTAGAAATGATCAAAAGAAAGGAAGTGGGGGGGGTCATAACCACATAGGAACTTCATTTCGAAGTTTAAAAAAAAAAAAAAAAATATATATATATATATATATATATATATATATATATATATATATATATATATTTTATTGATTATTTTACAGAGAGGACGGGAGAGAGACAGAGAGCTAGAAACATCGATGAGAGAGAAACATCGACCAGCTGCCTCCTGCACACCCCCTACCGGGGATGTGCCCGCAAACAATGTACATGCCCTTGACCGGAATCGAACCTGGGACCTTTCAGTCCACAGACCGACGCTCTATCCACTGAGCTAAATCGGTTTCGGCTCATTTCGAAGTTTCTTAAGACCTTCTCTCCTTTCTTTCCTTTGATTAAAACTGGCCTCATTTAGTCCACTGACTCATCTGCCTTCTTCTCCCTTGAAGTACCACTCCCTTAGTCATTAAGCCCTCAGGGCAATGAGGTTCTGATTGGCACCAAATAATCCTATGAAAAAGCTTCAGGTCTACTGATCACAGAGACAGTTTCTGTCAAACTAGAGATATCTGGACTTCAGTTGTGTTTCCGTTTTAGGCCCAGAAAAGCAGCCAACCCACATCATGGCTGACATCAGGACCAGATACACAGATCAACTATCCCCTACCCAATCATCTACCAATCAGTAGAGACCATGACCCTGACCGCAACCTTAACTCCCTGAGTCATCATGATTAATACTTTTTCCCCTGTATGACCTATTCCCTGGAAGCCATCCAGGAGCCAGGTCTTTAACTATTAGCTAACCTGTTTCTGGGTGTAAATAAACCTTTACTTTCTTTGCTGCATTAAAAAAAAAAAGAAAAGAAAAAAGCATTTATCTATACCTAGAGGTAAGGGGGGCAGGTGGGGATGGAGAGCATCTCATACCTGAAGTGAACATTTTTCCTTCACCAGAGATCACCACAGCCCGACAGTCAGCATCTTGCGCTATCTTGTTGAAGCACTCCACCATCTCGCTGTGGAGGGTCAAGGAGTGAGGAAGGCCTGTGTCTGGGGTGGGAATCCCCTACCTTCATGTCCAACTGTCTCCCATACCCCACCCCGAGCCAATCCCTCAGCCTCTGCCTCCTCCTGCAGGTAGGCCTCCAGGATCTGTAGGCCAGACCTCCAGAAGGCCTTGTTCATGGCATTCCTTTTCTCCGGCCGATTAAGCTGCACATGCAGAATGTGTCTCTGGGCAGCTGTCACCCGAAGGGACTCATAGTTGTGGTGTGGGGCTTCACTGGGGGCTGCTCTGGAGGCCTCATCTTGTGCAGAGGAGCTCATGGGGCGAAGGCTAAGGTTGAGACCCAGGTGGGTGGGGGCTGTCAGTCCTGAGGAGACAAAGAAAAGAAGAGCCTTTGATGACCCCTTATTGGGTGCACAGCACCTTCAAGAGCAGAGGGCACACAATCTCAGTGACACTAGACTGGGGGGCACGGGACCCTTAGATACCTCAGTGTAGGTAAATACAGTTTTAAGGTTAGGGGTGCAATTATCAGCGATCTCGATGTGAGAACCACTTCAGACCCTCGGTTGTGGAACTGACCCCAGGTTAGGGACGGAGCGCCCTCAGCGACCCCACTCTAAGACACAGGCTTGTAGAACTGGAGAATCCTGGGATGGGGCGCTCGATCCCTGAGTCAAAGGGACCGGACCCTGCTGGGCCAGAAAAGCCTCCCCGTCACATGACTTCTAGGACCCCGGTGACTCACGCCGCAGCGGCAGGTCGCGGAATCTGCGTGAAGCCGCCATCGCCGCCGCCATTGCTGCTGAGTAGCTGAGTAACGCGATACGAGGAAACCAAAGGGGCGGGAACAAAGGCAGCCATGTTGAGGGAGGGCATCAGATGCAGCCGGAAGGCGAGACGCCCCGCCTCCCGCCATCTTTACTAAGGGCAACAGGAAATAGCCGGTCTTCAGTAGAAGGGCCCCTTTGACCCAGTAAGAATCTGGCCTAATGGACATTCCTGCATAAAGTTCATCACAACGCTGTTTTATAATGGTGCTGTTTTATAATGGTGTTAAAACTGGAGACAGCTGGCCGGGACCGGTTTGGCTCAGTGGATGGAGCTTCGGCCTGCAGACTGAAAGGTCCCGGGTTCGATTCTGGTCAAGGGCATGTACCTTGGTTGCGGACACATCCCCAGTGGGGGGTGTGCAAGAGGGAGCTGGTCGATGTTTCTCTCTCATCGACGTTTCTAACTCTCTGTCCCTCTCAATTCCTCTGTGTAAAATCAATAAAATATATTTAAAACAAACAAACAAAAAACAAACAAACACTGGAGACAGCTGAAATGTCCAAGGACATAATGGCAGAATAACTGCAGCCCTGACCATTAACTAATGCCATGTTAACTAAAAAGAAAACTTACCAGGTAGTTTACCCATATCAGAATAGGGCCAACATTAAGTTCTGACTATATATATTTAAAACTCCCACACCACCAGTGGCCTGGAGCAACAGAAGCCAGGCCCGGAGCAGCTAGGTCCAGAACAGCTCGCTCCTCACCTGCCCATGCCCAGGGCTGCTTCTCAGACATGGCTGGAAACTTTTGGGGAAACTTGAGGGTCTGCTGAATCAAGTGATGAAGGCTTAGATCTGGATGTGTCCAGTTGTTGTAGCTCTGGGGTGTTGATCTGTGAGTGCCTTGTGTGGGGTCTGGATGAGGTTGGTTGATCTATTTGGAATTGTCTTTTGTGTGAAGTGTATCCTTGGGCATGTGGAGGTATTATTGATTTGAGAAAATGCTAAGTAATTGATTTACTACCTGAAAAATTTAAAGTTCTGAAAGTTTAAGGTCTCTTGCCAAAAAGAGGTTTTAAAGCTAACACCTTAATTTTAATGGAGAAAGGGGAGGACAAGCCCTTCCCACCCAGAACAGGTAATCCAATTCCAACCAGCAGCTATCTTTAAACAATGTGTTCATTTACATTTGAATGGCTATGCCTGTTGATAGCCCAAGGGCAAGTTTACATGTAAACAAGTTTGCTTCTCAGTTTCCAGGGCATTAAAAACAAGGTTTAAAATTATTAGATTTTAAAATGTATTCTTAAAAATATAAAAGTTTATTAATTAAAAAAAAAAAGGAAATTAAAAAACCTGATGAACAATAAAAAAAAAAAAATAAAAAAAAAAAAATAAAATAAAACTCCCACACCACCTCCAGGTTCTATTTTCCTTTGTACACAGGAACCTGGGGCTGGGGCAGTCAGTATTTCATGGTCTCTAGGCTTCAGAAGTGCTGAAGAGGAGATTTATGTGAATCTTAAGTCTATGTTCTTAAAATTAATTTCCCCAAAATAAAATAAACTTCTATGGAAAATGCATGTAATGCAAGAACACAAGTGCTATAAAAATGCTTGTTAGGGAGATGTTCACCAGGAAGTAAATGGATGTCTCTGAGCAAATGGAATTATAGGGAATACCTTGCCTTCTTAATAAAATGTCATAGGCAGGATCTGTTGGAAAAACAGAACCAGTGACTGTCCATCGACAGAGAACTGTTATCTATGCAAAGGAAACTCTGAAACCGCATGCAAATACCAAGATATGAGAGAGAAAAATGTAAAGGTGTTGAAATAGCCCTAGTCAGTTCGGCCAGGGGACTGAAGGGTCGATTCTGGTCAAGGACACATGCCCAGGTTGAGGGCTCAATACCCAGTGGGGGGAATGCAGGAGACAGACCATCAATGATTCTCTCTTCATTGATGTTTCTCTCTCTCCCTCTCCCTTCTTCTCTTAAATCAAAAAAAATAATTAACATTTAGTATTTTCAGCAAAAAACTTACAGCACGCTGTATGTGCATATAATATATATGTAAAGTATCTATAGGAGAATAAAAACTGCTACAAGGAATAAGTGGCTGCTAATTTACTTTATGATGGCCAGTGTGGCTCAGTGGTTGAATGTCAGTCCATGAACCCAGTTTGATTCATCAGGACATGTGAACATACCTGGGGTTGCAGGCTCAACCCCCCAGTGGGGGTGTGCAGGAAGCAGCAGATTTGATTTTAGAGAGTGGAAGGGAGGAGAGACAGAGATTAGTTCCCTCTTGCACTTACCTGGACCAAGGCTGGGATTGAGCCTACACCAAGGTATGAGCCCTTGAGCTTGGAGCAACACTCTACCCATGGAACCAAAATGGCTAGGGCCATCAATGTTTCTATCCTCTCCCTTCCTCCCTCCAAAATCAATAAAATTATATTTTTAAAGAAAAAATGTCATAGGAGATTTTGAAGTTTGTGGCTGCAAGGTGGACTACTTTCTCCTTGTTCTATTTTGAAACTGTCCCATATGAAGCAGTTTGATCTGACAAATGTCATGTCTTCAATAATGTAAATCTGAGTTTCAAAACTTCACAGTAAATTTTGAAAGTGGGATCTTTTTCAAGAGGACATGCATGGCTCTGGCCGATTTGCCTCAGTGGATAGAGTTTCCGCCTATGGATTGAAACTAGATTTGATTCTAGGTAAGGGCATGTACCTTGGTTTCAGGTACATCCCCACTGGGAGGTGTGCAAGAGGCAGCTGATTGATGTTTCTCTCTCTATCCCTCTCCCTTATTCTCTCTATATATATTTAAAAAAATTTTTTTTTTAAGAGCACATGCATGAACAAAGTGCTGTATTTTTTACTTGCTCCTCTACCGATTGCCTCTTATATCATGAGTCTTAAAGCAGGCTCCTTCCAGGTTGCTACTCCTTACCCCCACATACACATTTACAACTGGGGAGTACCTATCACATTGCAATTATATATAAAAATTTTTTTATTTTTATTTTTTTTAACTCTGAGTAGTGAAATCGCATGTAATTTTTTTCACTTCTTTATGCTTTTCTGTATTTTACCCAACAAGTGCTAATTATTTTCATTATAAAATTGTTACATGTGAAACCTAGTTTTCCTAAAAGTAATTTTAAAACTTTTGCTTCTGCATTATAGAGTAGACTCTGAAGTGATTAGTCCCAGGCTTTCTGGGTTATATAGATTTTTTTAATCTAGCCATTCCACTGCTAGCAATAAACTTATATAATACCAAGTAATTTGGCTAAGATATTTATATCAAGATATTCAGCATATCCAGTCTGCAGTAACAAAAAGTTGGAACTTATATTTGGGACCAGGTAAATTCTAATGCAACAACACATGATGCCACAGCAGGGGTAAAAATAAGTTGCTTTGTATGTGATTATGATATACAACACTGTAAAGCACAAGTAATCTTTATTAAAAACAAGTAGTGATTGACAGAAGAAAGGGAGGGCAGGAACTGAGTGGAGGTTGTCAAAATGGGGGTGAAGGAATGGGGACATCTGTGATGGTATCAATAAAAAAGTCAAAGTTCCTTACTAGGAATAAAAAAAAAATACTAACCACTGACCTAGGTCAGTGGTTAGTATCAACACACACATGGAAGGGTCATGGGCTTAATTCCTGGTCAAGAGCACACACCTGGGCTGCAGGTTCCATCCTCGCCCAGGCTGGGGGCAGGTGGTGGAGGCAATCAATCAATGTCTCTTTCACATCTCCCCCCTACAACTCTAAAAATCAATGGGAGCCAGAACAGGTTTGGCTCAGTGGATAGAGTGTCGGCCTGCGGACTGAGAGGTCCCGGGATTGATTCCAGTCAAGGGCATGTAGTACCTTAGTTGCGGGCATATCCCCAGTATGGGGTGTGCAAGAGGCAGCTGATTGATGACTCTCTCTCATTGATGTTTCTAACTCTCTATCCCTCTCTCTTCCTGTCTGTAAAATATCAATAAAAAATATTTTTTAAAAAATAAAATAAAAATGGGAAAAAATATCCTCAGTGAGGGGAAAAAAGGAGACCTATGTTAATACTTTCAACAATAAAGATTTATTTTAAAAAAGCACAAATGTTGCCCAGCCAGTGATAGCTTTGCTGGGTAGAGTATTTTTGGCTGTAGGTTCTTGCTATTCATCACCTTGAATATTTCTTGCCATTCCTGTCTGGCCTGCGTGGTTTCTGTTGAGAAACCAGCTGACAATCGTATGGGTGCTCCTTTATAGGTAACTGTTTCTCTCTTGCTGCTTTTAACATTCTCCTTGTCTTTTGCTCTTGGAATTTTATGATGTGTCTTGGTGTGGTCCTCTTTGAATTCCTTTTGTTTGGGGTTCTGTACGCTTCCTGGACTTGTAAGTCTATTTCTTTCCCCAGGTGGGGGAAATTTTCTGTCATTCTTTTTTTTTATTCTGAATTTTATTTTATTTTAGTCTTTTATTTTATTTATTTTTACATATTTTATTGATTTTTCCCCCCTCCCTCCCTCAAATCCCCTTCCTCCCCAGAGCTTTATGTTGTCATTATTTCTTTCAATATGTTTTCGGTATCTTGCTCTCTGTCATCTTTTGGGATGCCCATAATACTGTTGTTGGTTCACTTAAAAGTTGTCCCAGACACTATCTTCAACTTTCTGGATTCTCGTCTTCTTGCTTCTGTGGAGGAGTGTCTTCTGGCTCTTTGTGTTCCAAATCTTTGACTTGATCCTTGCAATCTTCCATTCTGTTTTTAGGACTCTGTACAATATTTTTTTATTTCAGAGAATGTATCCTTTATTATTTCTAGTTGATCCCTTTTTATATCTTCATAGGTCTTATCGGCCTCTTCTAGATTCTTGAAAAACCTTATAAGCGTGGTTTTGAACTCTATATCTAGTCGCTTTTTGTCCTCCATTTCTTTCATTTGTGATGTCTCCTTGTCTCGGCATTTTCGCTGCTTCCCGGGTGGGAGGATCAGCTGTATCTATGCCAGGAGACAGCTTTATTCGGCTAGATTTGGAAAACTGCCTTTCATGGTGGAGCCTACAGCCTTGGCTTCTGGTTAGCCCCGCCTTATGAGGCTCCCGAGTCTGTTCCTCGGTGTCCTTTGGTACTCGCTGCAAATACCTCTGAGAGAAAGGTGGCCTCTAGTTTTGCCCGCTACCACAGTCTAGTCTCTACCGCAATGAGCCCAGAACTGGGGTTCAGTGCAGTTGGAAGTGGGGTCATTCTGCTAGGGCAATCCAGCGGCTCAATCAATAGTCTGTCCTCTGCGCGATATGTGCGTGACTTGAGCGCTCTGCCTTTCACCGCTCCTCTGAGCTTACAGTTCAGATTTCCTCTGTGAGTCCGGGGCCCGAGGGTCTTGCCCAGAACTGGGGTTCAGCACAGTCCGGAGCTTTTATCTCCTTCCCACTAGGGAACACCAGCCAAGCACTCAACGGCTCCTCCTCTCTGACTCCGCCCCCTCCCCACACACACACCGTCTCCATACTTTAGGCTTTTACAGCTCCTCTGATTTTCCTTCTGGTTTTCTCTTTCCTCCTAGTTGTAGAATTTCCAGTTAACTTTCCTGTAGTTCTGAATGTCTACTTTATATTTATTTTTTGAAATTGTGTGAGGCTGCAGCTAGGCATTTACCTATGCAGCCATCTTGCTTTCTCCCTCCATATACGGTATTTTTATACGGTATGACACCCGCCCCCCTTTCCTACCCAAAATTAAAAAATCAGTATTTTTAACATTTTGCTGGTTTTCCTTTAAGGCCTTTTTTTTTTTTTTGGCATCTTAAGGAGTTGTAATTTGTTTTCTCCACTGACTGACCATACACTCAGCAAGAAGTCCCAATTGTCTCTCTGCAGCTCTATTTCCATAGCTAATTACATTGTTTGAATTTTGCAGAGTAAGACAATCACTTAACAATATTTATCTTTTAAAAAATATATATTTTGTAGGGGCCTATCTGCCAGGCGCCCTTTTAACCCACAGGCCTGTTACTCTGCCGACTGTAAAAGCTGGGGAGAGCCATGTCATGGTTGTTGTATTTATAATATTTTGAGATAAATAAAATAAAAATATATATTTTATTTTTTACAGAGGGAGAGGGATAGAGAGAAGCATCAAAGAGAAAAACATCTATCAGCTGCTTCCTGCACCCCCCCCCCCCAGGGATATGCCCAAAACCAAGGTATATATAACCTTGCCCTGAGTTGAACCTGGGACCCTTTACTCTACAGGCAGACTATCCACTGAGCCAAACCAGTTAGGACTCTTTCTTTTAAATATATTTTATTGATTTTTCACACAGAGGAAGGGAGAGGGATAAAGAGCTAGAAACATCAATGAGAGAGAAACATCAACCAACTGCTTCCTGCACACCCCCCATTGGGGATGTGCCTGCAACCAAGGTACATGCCCTAGTGGAATCGATGCCAAGACCCTTCAGTTGGCAGATAACGCTCTATCCACTGAGCCAAACCGGTTTCAGCAGGGCTTTCTTTTTATTTTTTGTCATCTTTATGGGCTCAGAATGCTCTGGTCCTTATTGTATCTCCGCACTCTCCACCTCCAATTACAGCACCAGCTGACCAATAACAATAAGGCTGTGACTGGAGGAAGCATTTAGCAAGGTATGGGCAGCTACGCACCCACAGGGCTCCCTCCTGCCCTCCTTGACTTCTGTATATAAGACACCCCTCAATTTTCAGTCTATTTTAGAAGAAAAAAAGTGTCTTATACATGGAAAAATACTGTACTTTGGTCTATACCCCTGGCTCACCTTGCTCCTCCCAGGGCTGGGCCTTCAGCTGTGTCCTGGCCTGCCTGCCCCTCTTCAGACCAAGTGGGAGGGAAGCAGACACAACCCTGAGTCCCAGAAAGCGCTGTTAATTTTCCAAACAACTTTATTGAAATGTGCCAAGAGTACATAGGCAGCACGAATGTATGAACGAGGGAAAAATCACATGTACAATAATTTCTTAAAAGTGAAGGTTAATCTTGGGAGATATCAATTCCCTTCCCCTCCCCTTCCATTGTTTCCATTATGGTTAAGCCTCTAATCTAGCATTAAAAAAAAAAAAAAAAAAAAAAAAAAGAGAGAGAGAGAGAGAAAAGGAATATAGAAACTTTTGCAAAAGAAAAAGAAAAAGAAAAAGAAAAAAAACCACAAAGGAAAGAAATTATTTCCTGCTCAGATAGGACTCTTCCTCGGCACCTAATTACGAGGCGTGCTGAGCGGTGGAGAAACACAATTTCAGGGTGTAAGGGTACGGACCATCTGCAAAGAAGAAGAGAGGTCTGGCTGAGCTCATCTCTGGAGGTGCCCTTCCTCAAACCTCACCCCACCCACCATTCTCATTTAAAAACATCTTTTTCTGTAGTTCAGTTGTGGGGCCTAATAGGCACTGCCCAATGTGAGGCTTAAAAACAAGCCAAAAACACAAGGCATTTCTCCTTCCCTTCCTTCACTACCATGGAGAATTCCATTCCTAGCTCTGTTGCTGCTGCTCAAAGCAATAGGTCTGCCCCCCGGAACTGCATGGGCAAATTTTACCTGCTGGCTAATATAGCCCCTTTTCTGGACACCAGCTTAGCCAGCCTCTGTGACTGACATGCTGGGCATTATGATAGCTTCTAACGCAGAGAATGCCAGCTACGTAAAGAACAAGCCCGAGTAACTCAGCTGGCAGAGTGGGTGAGCAAGCAGCCAGGCTGGCTCTCCCGCAGGGATCACAGGCTGCTCTCCTGGAGATCAGGTCCCCTCTGTGTCAGGGACAATGTGAACATCTCTGAAGCTCTATCATGATAGCAGGAAGGACAGCTCTGATCTGAAGCCAGCCAACCCATTAGATCATAAGGGGGGTGGACTGCAGAATACAGATACTCACTTGGGTTTTTCATCTGGTAATGGTTCAGGAAGCCCAAAGTCTCCAGGGCATCACTCTTGGATTCCCATTCCAGCAGCCCGGAGGAGCTGCGTTCACCTGATCAGAAAGCAAAGGTTTTAGCCTGACCCAAGCACAAACTAGGGAGCTGTTAACCTACAACCAAGGAATGAGGGAGAAGACAAGGCAGTTTACTCACTTTTGCCTGAGAATACTTTCACAGAAGATGGCCGCTTCACTCCCAGCTCATCACAAATCTGCAAGACAAAGAATAGATGTGGATGCCCAAGCTGGTTTGGCTTAGTGGATAAGAGTGTCAGCCTGCAGACTGAAGGGTTCCAGGTTCATTTCCAGTCAAGGGCACATGCCCGGGTTGTGGGCTCGATCCCCAGTAGGAGGCAGCCAACAAGCGATTCTTTCTCATCATTGATAATCTCTCTCCTTCCTTCCTCTCTGAAATCAATAAAAATATACAAGAAAACAAAAACAGAAAATAGATGCAGAAACACAAAAAATGCCACACGGCAGAATCAAGCAGTCCTGCCCTGCATGGAGAGGAGTTTCTAAGCTTTCATCACACACTCTATGGTGTTTTATGACTCCCCTTGCCCCCCCCCCCCCCCCCCCCCCCCCCCCCCCCCCCCCGCTTCTCATCTTCAGATGCTATTTGAGGGAGTTGGCACTAGGTAAATATTTGATGAACTGAATACAAAGACCAAAGTCCAAACCTGCCAGTCAGACTGCCTGCCCTAGTTCCTTGCCCTTAACAGGCCCCCTCCCTTCAGATGTTATCTAGGCACCTGGGGGCCTTGCCTGACAAAGGGGATGTTCTGAGATTGGACTCTGATCACCCAGCAAAGGTATAGCCATCCTAGCTTGCCAAAAATGTAAGAGCCTGGCAAACTTCTCTGTTGTTAAGATGTTTGGTGCTGTCCCCAGCACCCAACCCTCATCCTAGCAGAGTAGGAAAATAATAGACTAAAATGTATGGCCCACTTGGATGGCTGTGGTGTGGGACCAACTCCATGGCACCCACCTCAAAGAAGTTCTCCTCCGTCACCTCCAGAGGGGCATTGAAGAAGTGCAGCACGTTGCTGGGGTGCTGGATGCGGTTCTTGGCTGCCTGCTCCGGAGTGGAGAACCGATTGTTCCTTGATTCACTGAAGTCTTTGTAACTGGAGGACCCGTCTTCCAGCCCATAGGACTGACCAGGCATGATGGCAGGTTGCTTAGAGACACTAGGGGAAAAGGGAGCTCTTTGTCAAAACCTAATGTCCCCCAAGCCCTCCACTGTGGCCTTGTTCCTGCCCGAGCGAGTGCTGTGTACTTAGGGGGCACTGTGACACAGCTGAGGCGAAGCGCTCTTTTCCCCACTGCTTCAGAGAAGCACCTGGAAACACACCCGCCCCACCTCACTCCTGCCTGAATAAGCACCTTTGTCTCACTGTGTTCCACTGCTGGGCCCTGTGCAGTGGGTGCCCCATTTTCCTTCCCTTTTCTCCCCAGGCCCTTGCCAAAGCATCCTATCCCAAGGAATTTGGGCACCTACCAGACTTTCAGCTTCTGCCCAAACATGAAGTTGTTGTTGAGGTGAGTAATGGCCCGGTCCACAGCATAGCCATCAGCCATCTCCACCATGGCAGCCCCCGGCTTGCTTTTCATGAATTTCACCTTAGGGAGAGCAGCCATGGTCATCATCACTGCCCAGCAGCCAGGGGCCTCTCTCCTGCCCCTTCTAAGTTAGGAGTAACTCTTGCTTCCACATCCTGACTTACAAATGGGAATCAAGAGAAACAGAAAAGCACGTGTGGCTCACGGCAAGTGCTGAGCCCAAGGCAGGCAGCAGAGCCCAGACGGTGTAGGACATAGCCCATGAGAAGATCACTTAGTGAAACACAACAGAAAACAGGAGGCATAGTAAAAAGCCAAAGCAGCTATTCTCATAAATGTTTGTTAATAGACACATTTATCTAGATACTGGGTCCTGATGTAAAATACTGAGTGTAACAATTAAAAACAGACTGAAAACCGGAAGGGTCAACTCTGAAGCCAGGCTCTCTAGCTCGAGTCCTTCCATAAAAAGGTCTGTTAACCTAGGCACGTTATTCACATTCCTTCTCTTCATTCCCCCCTTATCTCATTAAAGATGCTTGTGAAGTTAAAACAACACGTAAAGCACTTTTAAGAGAGCCTCATATAGGAAAAATTTAACACGTGAGAACTACTACTGTTTTGAATGGGCCGAGAGAGGCTACAAACTCAAAATGCTTCAGATGGATTTGACAGAAGCAATAAACAATCTGATTTGGAACAGTCACCTATCAGTCTCAGTTAACTATCCCACGGCAGAAAACCCAGTGTAGGCAGATTATCTGGAGAAAACCTTCATACAGTGGATAGCCCTGGCCGGACAGCTCAGCTGGTTAGAGCATCATCCCAGTACACTCAGGTTTGATCTTCAGTCAGGGCACATATAAGAATCAACCAATGAATGCATAAATAAGTGGAACAACAAATCGATATTTCCCTCTTTCTCTCTCTAAAACCAGAAATTTTAAAAAGTTTAAAAAAATAACCACAATGGATAAATTTCACATATCGAAATATTCCAAGTAATGTTAAGTATTAGCAATTTTATGTTAGTTCAGTCTTAATAATGAAATTTCAAAAACGGACAAAATACCCATACACAGTCCAAACAAACCCTGATTAGCAGGTCACCCAATTAAGCAAGTTATCCTCTGAGTCAACTTGCTCTTACCCAAGCGAACTCTGGCTCTCTCTCTTCACTGACTGGGCAAGCCATGAGGTTCAGGGCCTCCCTGGGACTTGCCAGGTCTACAAGGAAACCAGTAGACTTTGCAGAAACTCACCTTCTCCACATTGCCGTACAAGCAGAAGACATTGAAGACTCGGTCACAGTTCATCTTAGACTGATCCAAGCCATAGACCATGAGCACAGGGCTTTCGGCGTGAGGGCCGTACTCGGGTGGTGGGGGAGGGGGTGGGGGGTGCCCATATTGGGGACCGTAGCGACTTGGGCCCCGGCGGTGACCCCCCACTGGCGGGCCCATCCTTCTCCCTTCGTAGTGAGGTGGGGGGGGACCGTAGCCCTCATCATGGTAATGGCTGTGGTACCCACCGTGGGGCCCTCCTGGGGGGTGGGAAGGAAAGAGAGGGAGGGCGGGTGAGAATTTGCGTGGCGGGCGTCGGGCAGGGGCACATGAGCCACGGGAGTCCATGGAGGGGAACCCCCTGCCCTCACCATATTCTGCGGGATGATCTCCCAGGAGAGGGGGCTGCCTCTGGCGTTTGTTAGGGTTGCTGCCAGGGTCACCTGTGGACAGAGAAATCAGTTAGAGCTTAGTTCGGTAAGAGGGGTGGCTCTTTCCCTTCTCACTAAAGGCCTGGCTCCAAGTCCCTTAGCTCCTACAAGCTTGGCTGCAACCCCTCCGTATCTCAAGGGCTGCTGGAGCGTCCCTCCTTTGGCCTGCCTGAGGGTGGGCATGAAGCCCAAGGCGGGAACACACTTTGCCTCCTTAGCCCACACCAACGAGGCTTTCCTTTCTTTGAAGGATGAGGCCAGGTCTGGGCGCTCTGGCATCTGCTCTGGTCCTGGAGGGAAAAAGACCAGTTCTTGGGTTCTCTGGGGAACTTGCAGCTACTATGGAAGCTAATAGGTCATGGGGCCGAGAAGAGCTTTCTAAAATATCTCCCAATGAAGGGAGAGGTTAAGACCAGGAAAATAACCCAAGGGCAGAAAGAAGATACCAACCCCAATACCCCATGATTGTAGGAGCTCTAGAACCCACTCTAGGCCCCTTCTTTCTCAATGCCGGTCCCAGTCACCCTCCCACCTAGTCACACACAACCAGAGGAGGGACTGGAGGAAAGGATGAGCAGCAAGTCAGAATCAGTTCATATGAGCAATCGTGTACAAGGCATCAACATTCTCAGACCCAGACAATGGCGCAGATCCATCCCTGACCCCAGATGTAGCTCATTAATTGCTACCATTAATTTAGTGCTTGAGTGGCAGACACTGTGCTAAGCACTTTACAAACATCACAGCTTCTTAGATTCCTCACAACAACCCTATGAGGTAGGTACTACTTTAATCCCATTTTACAGATGAGGATTAACTTTGAACTGAGCAGTTAAGACATTTTAGCCCAAGGTCACAAGTTAGTGGCTGAGCTGGGATTTGAACCCAGATCTGGCCGACTCCAAAACCCAGGGCTCAAGGCCACTGCTCTTTCCTGCCACCCGGCCTTCATTTTGTTTTCAACAATCAGTCATTACAAAGATGGAATAGAACTACTTACAGCAGAAGTACAGAGTACAATGTCCATTTGTCACAAAAAACAAATCTGTATTTTCTCTTACCATTGGACGCTTCAACAGTGAGTTAGCACAGTTCTGAAAGATGGCGTCCCATCAAACATACACTGCGACCCTGCATCACATGGTTTTACAGTCATAAATACAAGTTACAGTATACATCCGCTACAACTTTTTTAAAGAATTGTTTTAACAGTCAATGTTTTGATTAAATCAAGTGGCTCACAGATGTTCTGTCCTCAGAAGATATCAGAAAGTGGAAAATAAAGGTGTATGAAGTGGGTATGTCCCTCCGTGTTGTCACCTCCTCACATTGTGTGCTGCAGTGCGGTGCTTCTGGCTGTGTAGCGCTCCATGTGCGTGTCTCCTGGTTATGAAGTGTGCCAGTGGCCCCACTATGCCCGAACTTTTGGCCTTGGGAGCACGCCCGATTACCCACCAGCAGGTAACTGTGTACCTCTGAGCTGTTTGGCTGTCTGTTTTGCTTTATTTTGTTGTTGTTGTGGTTAAATTTTTTTTTTGGTTTCTGATCTCCAGTTGGTGCAGATTATGTTGGCAGCTGTTGACTGCAGGAAAAAAAAAATCGAAACAAAAAAAGAAGGCCCTCCCCAAACCAAAGGACTTAAAAAACAAAACAAAACCCGTATGGCGAGGAATGGAGAGAGGATCTTATTGTCTTGGAGGCCCATGGAATCTACTTCAGTCTGTGAAACGTTCTCCGAAAAGAGCGCCGTTGGCTGGCTGAGAGCTCTGTTCTCTGTGTTTCCTACTTCTGTGTACATTCTCGGGTTCGAGTTTGCTTGGATTTTGGCCTTTCTTTAATGTTTAATAAAAAAGCAGTGTCTGCTGCCATGTTGAGTCTCTTTCTGTCTCTGTCTGCCTCTGTGCTTGTAGCTGTTCCTTGGAGCGCGGTGTGGTGTTCTTGATGTAGTGAGCTCAAGTCTGCGGCTGTTTCTGGGGACGTGGTGGAGGCTGCATGTTGTTTTCTCCAGGAAGAGCTAGTGGTTTCTACCCTGTGTGTTGGTGAGCAATGTGCAGAGGCAGAGCCGCTGAAGTATGGTTCCTGAGGGAATGGCGAAGCACCGCCCTCACTCCAGGTTACCTCATCAGCTCTCGTTTTTGACCCCCAGCCTTGGGACAGCCAAAACTGAGAGGCATCAAAACCAATGCACAGCCAGCCCCTGCCACTAGCCCCTGCTGGTCTGCACATCTTCTATTTATGTTCCTTGGAGAAGAAATGGTTGGTTGCCATGTTTCTGTTAGAAGTCATGTAATGCCATTGCCTGCTCTGGTACATTCACTTGGTCACCAATTTGTCTCTGACCTCTGGAGGGAGCTGCCAGGCCCACAGCACGCATTTTGAAGGTCCTGGGGAAGAGTCTAGCCCATGCCACCCACTGCTTCCCAGCTTCAATGATGAGCAAGACAGGCCTGGCTAGTAATGGGGGCACCTGGCCTCCCAGGGCCTGTGAGATGTCAGCAACCGGCCTCCTCCCTCAGCCCATGGCCTAGTCCAATGTATCAGACCAAGACAGACACAGAGATGGACGGTCTTGTTGAGGCGGTGCTGCTGCTTTTCAAAGGCAATCCTCCATCTCTCCCTCCTATCCAAGGCAAACCATTCTTGACAGATTCTAGGAAGGGAATGTCCATTTGGGCACCCTGCAGAGAAGGTGAGTCCCCTCTACAAGTAAGGGAAGGCATGCCCACTCTGCTTCCATCCAGGGCCTCACCTCTACAAGGTCAATTTGCTCAAAGGCTCTGCTGCAAGTGCCCAGGAGCCTTCACCACCTCCCCAATCTGCCATCCCCTCCTCCGCCCCCACGCCAAGAAGACCCTCTCGATAGTGGAGAGCAAGGACCATTCCTGACCCATGAGAATGAAGTCAGTGACACTAAATAATCTTCCAGAAGGGAAGCAGCAGAATCCACTTGGGAGCTGCTTCTTGGTTTCTAAAGCCATCGCCATGCAGTGAGGCCCTGTACCCACCCAATCCAAGCCTCTACCTGATTCTGCACCCTCAGCTCCATCAAAGGGCCCCAAGTAGCAGCTAGAATTCAGAGAGCCCTCATTCACCCTCTCCCACTAAAGCCCTCCCATGTCCACAGGGAGCCCAATGGCATTACATAACCCTGATCCCAGGTCTATGAAGTGCACTTGTCAAATGAAGGCAAGAGGGTGTGTTTAGAACAAAGCGGCGATCAGGATTACCTTGTCCACTGAGGTTGGGGTTTGTATAATCCCAAGTATCTTGATCATTCTTGAACACATTCAAGCGTGTAGGCTGTAGGGATAAGAAAAAAACTTTGTCTCCTGAACGAGATCTTCCAGGCCCTAGCTCACCTGGAAGCTGACAAGCAGCAGTCACTTCCCAGACTTACCTTCGCATATTCGATCTTCAGAGTGCAGCAGCCAGAGTATATATCAGCCCCATTAAGTGAGGCCTTGGCCCGCTGGGCACTCTGCACAGAATCAAATGTAAGTTACGTTAAGGAAAGCCCATCATAGCTCTTTGGGAGGCTTCAAACTGTCGCAGAGATGAAGGACAAGGTAGCACCCAGACTGCTACATGGGTGTTCTAGGATCTGTTCATTGCCACAATCACGTGCATGGAGACGGGCTGGCATGCTACCCTGAGTGAAGAGTCACTGGCAAAGAGTTTCTTCACGATCTGCACCACCCCACCAGCCCAGAGGTGACAACCTCCTATCACCACTCCAGGGCAAGCACAACCTCTCCCTTGTGCTCTGACGAAGCCTGAACAATCTGAAAAATACCAGACGTTCCTGCTCTGAAAGTCCATCAGGCTTCCTACTGCATCCCGACTCAAGCTTCACCACTACTGAACACGTCCCAACTTCCAATGCCGAGAACCCCTCCCCAAGGTCTGCTACTCTTCAGTTGCCGGGTCATTTGCTTTCTCCAACACTAAGCTTCTGACCACCTGAGGATCTCTCTCTTTTTTTTTTTTAAATCCTCACTTAAGGATGTGTTTTAACATATTAATTGGGGTGACATTGGTCAACACGATCACATAGATTTCACTATGTATGGATTTCTGTATTACAAGATCTGTGTACTATATCATGGGCCCACCACTCAGTCAAATCTCCTGTCACCTTATACTGTTTCCCCGAAAATAAGATAGTATCTTATATTAATTCTTTCTCCCAAAGTTGCGCTAGGTTTTATTTTCAGAGGGTGTCTTTATCTTTCTATGCGCTAGATCTTATTTTCGGAGGATGTCTTATTTTCAAGGAAACACGTTATTAGGGTCCCCTTCTCCCTCTCCCCCTTGTGTGTATATTGCTGTTTAAATTTTAGGGGGTGAGGAGAGGAGATTGGAGGGTCAGAGGGCAGAACATCCATGTAGCTGCTTTCCATTTATGCCCCCAATGGGGATGGAACTCACAACCTAGGCAGGTGCCTGAGAATCAAACCTGCAACAACACTCCAACCCATTAGGTAGGGTCCATCTGAGGATAAAGCTGGTATTTCCACCTTGAATTGAATAGCCTCCTCAAAGAACTTTCCACATCCCCTTGTATCTCATAGCACTTTACATTCTGTACTTTCTCTCTTTCTTTAAATATATTTTGATTTTTTACAGAGAGAAAGAGAGAGGGATAGTTAGAAACATCGATGGGACATCGATCAGTTGCCTCCTGCACACCCCCCACAGGGGATGTGCCCACAACCACGGTACATGCCCTTGACCGGAATCTAACCTGGGACCTCTCAGTCCAAAGGCCGATGCTCTATCCACTGAGCCAAACCAGTTTCGGCACATTCTATACTTTCATACATCTGATTATTTATTGACATCTAATTATTTACTGACAGCCCCTCCCATCAGACTGCAGGCTTTATGAAAACGACACATGGCAGGCAATCAGCAGATACACACTGGTTAAAAATGTGTATGGCACCCTGCCCAGCTCTAACCCCCAACCCAAGGAACGCCTATTCCTAGCAAAGGATATTCCACCATGGCTTGGACTCCATTCTTCCGGAAAATGACAATTCTCTGGACAGGGCCACAAGGGTTACAAATAGTGTAAAGAACATCCTGTAAAAAGCAAAGATGAACAAAATGAAGGGGCACTGGCAGGTGAGTCTGGTTTGGAGACAGAGAAAAGGGAAGAGGGAGCTCACAGGGGAACATCAAGGAATGAATGTCCACTGGCACGCACCGTGGTAATGGAATAGATGGGGTTCAGAATGGTAAAGAGAAGCACACTGTTGACACTTCGGGAGTCATCAGAGTCTCCTGGGCGAGAGATCTTCTGGCTGGTGGAGTAATTTACAAAGGCTGGGTGACCAGCAATGTAGATTTGGTTGTCGGCGGCATAGTTCACAGCGTTGCAAGCCCCCAACACATCTTCAAACTCCACCAACGCTTGTCTCTTTTTAGGCATTACCACCACATAGCTGGCAAGAGAAAACACAGGTTTCAAATTCTCAGGATGAGACAAGAACAAGAGAATGGTGTTCAAATTCCTATGAACTGACTCCTCCCTGGCCTCCAAATCCTGTGCACCCTGTCATGGTTTCCTGACTGTAACACCTCTTGTCATAAGTGGCAGGACAGACGAGGTGTAGCTCTGGCATTACCTCCTCTGGGAAGCTTTCCTTCCTGACCCCTCCTCATCTGACTCAAATATCTCCCAGACTCCTGAGCTTCCTCATCATAGTGCTGACCACTGTGTGGGCAACTATCTAAGAGGAGTCCAGGACATTTTGTTCAATGCTCCATTCCCACATTTACTGAGCATAATAAATACTTGCTGAATAAGAAAATGCTAATTAGAAGCTACAAAGTAGAGAAAAAGGACACGAACTTGCAATACTTGACCCAAAACACAAGAGCTAACCCCATAGCAGAGGAGCCCCAGGACCTAGCCAAGGGATCCTGGACCAAACTGGCCAAATCACTTCCCACCAGGAACCAGTGGCACACAGGACACCAAAGCCTTCTCTGTATACTTAACCCCTGGCCTCCGAGGGGAGTACCTGATGGGCCCAAACTCCTGCAGGGCCTCCACGAGGTCCGCCTCCACCACACCATCAATCAGGCCCCTGATGTGGACGACTGGGGAGGCAGGGGTTTTGTGTGGGTCATCGTAGTTCTCCTGAGAAAAGAAGCAAAAGCAAGACTTTATTTCCTGCCATACAAGATAATGGCTCACTAGCTTCTGCATTGTTGAGGATGCAGTCAGATAAGACAGTGAAGTGTCACCCAGGTCAGACAACAAGAGACAGCAAGCAACTTAAACCAATCACCCCAAAAGGATTCTGGGCCAACAGAGCAAAGGCCCTCAGTGCATGGCCACTTATCTAAAGCCTCTTGCTGTAGCTTCTGAGGAAAGCAGAATGAAGGACCAGGCCGATGGCTTATCTTACATTCCTTCCAGAACCTGTCTCTTCTCAGTGGTAACCCCCCACACACACACACACAAAAAAAGGGGAGGGGGAGGGGAAGGCGTGGCTTGGAAAGTGGACACCACTGGCAGGAAAGGCTCACACAATTCTCCACTGCAATCTGAATCAGGCAATCTCTGCATCTGCCCAACTTCTTTGCTCTGTCCCCACTAGAGCAAGCTGCAACCATCGTCCAGCCAACCATCACTTCCCACTTCATCCCCTGGTTGTGATAAAAGAGCATGTGCCTCAGAAGCTGTGGCAGCCAGGCCAGTCTTGACTAGATTTAGCTTTAATCACTTCCCCACCAAAATCTGCACTGGGAAACAAGATCTACGCCAGACTGTAGAAAAAGAATCCTGTCTTTGAGAAAGAAGAGGAACTTCCAGACAGAAGCCTTGGAGAACCAGGAGGAAAGTAACTTTCTTCACCTCTGGTGGGCTCTAGGCCAAGCCTCCTGCTTGAGAACCACCAGGCAGAACTGGATTCTATTTCAGGAATGAACCAAACAGGAGGCAGGTTACCAGGTTCAGCGGTTTGGAATTCCACAGTCCTAAATTCCAAACTCAGTCCCTTCCCTCACTGGTTATATGAATTTACCTCATCTATGCAAGTCAAAAATAGTAAATCACCCCTAGCTCATAAAGAAGTGTTGGAAATTCAATTGAGATACCTTTAAAATGCGTGGAACAAGGTCTGGCACAGATTAAAATGCTAATAAATCATAGTACAGATGGCAGCCGAGTCCTGAAAAAAACCTGCAAATGGCTGACTGGGAGAGGAGGGAATGGGATCTAAGCCAGAGGAACAACTGGTGGTCTATTCGGAGGAGACTTAAGGATTTGGCTGAATCCTTTCCAAAATGCCCAACTGCAGGGAACATTATGGTTCATCAACCCCTCTGCACATCCAGTTAAACCCTGGAAATTATTAGCAAACTCGTGATGGCTCCAAAACTTGGCTCAACTCCCGATCTGCTAAAAAGACCTTTCACTAGGCCTTTCTTCCGGTTTTCAGTGCCCACAAAATAGGGAACATAATCTGTTCTAGGGGAATTGTCCTCAAATCTACTTCCGCTTCAAGACAAACCACAGAGCTATAAAGATTAAATAGCGACCGGACATAATTCCTCTCAGGAGCGGACAAGGCCACCGCCCACCCGTTCCCGCTCACGCAGTGGCCCCCCCACCTCCAACAGCCCACGAGGCCAGTGCGGGAGAAGTGCGCCTGCGCATCGGGCCAGGGAAGAAAATGAGGAAAAAGGCGTCCGGCCGCGTGCCCGCCCCAACCCACACCAGCCCGCGGCGCCTGCGCGCTGCACCACCGAAGCGCGAGCGCCCCGCTCTCAATAGCGCCCACACGCAGGCGCCTGTCCTCGCGCAAACCCCGCCGTTTGCCCAACGCCTGCTCCTCCCCCACTCCGTCAACGGCGCGAGGGCAGGGGCGCGTGCGCAGAAGCCCCCTTCCCAAGAAATACCCTCAAAGTGGGAAATTTCCCCTCCCTCCCAAGCGATACCCGAGATTAGAGCCTTGGCCTCACCCCGCCGCCGCCGCCCGCCGCCCCGGCTCCACCACCGCCGCCACCGCCTCCGTGCTGGTCGCCGGCGTTGTCTGTCTTGAGCCGCTTCGGGGCCCGGCCGCCCTCACTGCCGCCGCCGTAATAGCGGCCTCCGCCGCCTCCACCGCCCGCCGCCGCCATCTTCACCATCGCTCCCGGTCGCCTCCGCTGCTCCTCCGGCTGCTGCCTCTGCTCCAGCCGCCGACGCCGCTTCTCCGCCCGGGGCAGCAGCCTCCGCGACATGGCGGCGCAGAACCCGCCTCCCCCCGCCTCTCATTGGGGGAGGGACACGCCCGTCACCCTCCGCCCCCACCCGATAGGGGGAGCCACTGTTCCTGCTGCGGGGGGAGGAAGCCTCCGCATACCTTAAGCCCCTATTGGACAAAGCCTACTCCTTTCGGCAGGAGAGCCCGCCCTCATTTGTTTGGGACACTCAGTATAGGCGAGCGCTCTCTGCCAGTCTTTTCCCTGACCGGCTGCTCCAATTTGATAGGCCAGAGGTCTGGAGCTGCTTCCTCTCGCTCCTGAAAATCCCCTCCTCCTTCCCACTTTCATTGGCCTTTTGCTAATCCATCAAACCGGAAGCCCTTAGTCTTCCAGTCACAACGACTACCTTCCCGCGCCACTCGGCAAAGACAAGGAAGTCCCTCCCTTCTGCCTCTCCAGTGGTCACCGCAGATGCCAATCTCCTTCGTCTCCTCCCTAGGCGGTAGGACCATTGGTGGTCTCCCATTGGGTGAAAAGAGAGCCCCGGTAGGCGCTCTTAGGCACAGTCCCGGAAATGATCGGAGATGCGAACGCATGCGCGAACACGCTTTTCGGGGTACGAGGCGACCTCGAAGGGAGCGAAGGCCTGGAGTGCCCAGAGTATTGAGTGACTGCTGCGTGCCGCGCTTCAAGGCCAGGCCAGACCGAGGGGCAACTGCCAGTGCAGTTCTGTCCCCGTCACTGTGCCTGTTCCTCTCCGCCTTGAACCTTCACAGTGCCGGAAGGATTTTTTTTTTTTTTTTTTTTGCCCCTTTCTGGCAGTATAAAACCTTTCGGACTCTGTCCAGTTCGCTGGTGTCACTTCACCACTCCATTCAACCAGTGACTCCTTTCAGTTTGGAAGCACCTGCCGTGCCCCTCTTCATCTTCGCTGGAGCAGCCCTTCCACCTGGAACACTACCCTTCCTGGCGGAGCTGGAGTAATGCCTTGTCCCTGCGGTGTTAACTGAAAAGCTCTCCTCGCCCCTACCAGCCCGGCACTTGGGAGCATCCCTAACCCGTGGTCCCTCCGGCCGTGGTTCTCACGGGACTGCCCTGGCCCCTCTAGGTCCTCATGGTGAGGTGCCTGTCTCTTCCAGAAGCACGTGTATGGGCGAGGCCGCGGCGGTTCGCCTCAGCCTCAGCGGGGCCGGCCCGCCCACCCGGCGCGGTGCCCGGCACAGAGCCAGCGCGAGTCAAAGCCTCGGGCGAGCCTGCCTTACCCCGGGGCCAGGAAGGCCGAATCTAGAGCCTACGACGCGGGGGCCGGCGGCGGACACAGGACCCCCCTAAGGCCTCTCATGTCGGGGAGGATGCCTGCTAGGCGAAAGCGGGGAGGGGCGTAGGGAACGATAGTCACGGGAAATACGGGGTTGGGGGTGCCTCCAAATACTCTCCGGAACCTGTCCGTCCAAGTGAAAGGGGGTGTTCCTGAAACAGGCGTCCCCGTGGAAACTAAGTTTGAAATGGGGTTAGTGGCACTGAGAGCGTGGGGCAGGCCTGGTGGGTCCGCCGGTTTGGGGAGATAAAAGTTGGGGTGCGCTTTTGGGGATCGGAACCAACTCCTAATCACACTGAAAAGATCCAAAAAGGCCCGCAGGACCGCGGAGCGGGGCGGCGCCGCGCCTTCAGCACGTGACGCCGGGGGCGGGGCTGCCCGCAGAAGGGCGGGGTCGCGAGGTCGGACGTCAGAGGAGAGCGGTGGGGGAGGGGGAGGGGGCCCCACCCCGCGCCGCCCCGCCCCCGCGCCGAGCCCTGACGCCCCTCGCGCCGGCGCGGGCGGACCGGGCGCGTCGGGACCGTCCTCGGCGCGGCCGCTCCCAGCCGCCCGCCGCCTGCGCGCGCGCCCAGGGCGGGGACCGGGAGGCCCGGCAGCTGCGTCCCGCGCTCTGACCTCCGCCCCACCCCCTGCGTCCGGCGGCGCCGCTGGCGGCCGGTGGCACCTCCCACCTCCCCGCACCCCGCCCGGGCCCCTCGCCCCCAGCCCCTACCAGCTCGGCGGCGAGCCCGGCCGGCCGTCCGGGATCGAACAGAGCAGTCGCTGGGAAGTTTTGGGAGAGGGAGGGACGGGTCTTAAAGGGACCACGACCTCTTTTCAGCCTGGGGGGAAATGAGAGGGGGCGGGCTGGATGAGGCCAGACCGAGAGTTGAATGAAGAAAACGCACTAGAAGTCTGTAGGGCCGCTTCGTTCGGGTTCCGTGTCCCTTTTCCCCAAACACTCTCCAAATCCTTAATCCCTCCTTCCCCTCACAGAAAGTCGCGCAGTTGTTTGGAAATCATGACTTATCCCTCCTAGTTAGCCAACTGTTGTGTTAGTTGAGTGTTGGGGTGCATATTGTACCAATGGGGAAATGGGCTCTAGGGACATAGGCGACTGGCCCAGAATCCCACCGCTTGTAAGTGGCACAGCAGGGTTTGTCTGATGGCAAAGGTGCATACCCACTGTGCCGCAGCGCCTGTTATGTTATGGGGGTTGTAATACGCAGTGAAGGTTAAGGGCACAGGTCCCGGGGCCAGAGTGCCCGCAGAAGCCACACTTTCTAGTTCTGTGGCCTTGAGAAAGGGATCTAGCCTTTGGGCTTCTGTTTCCTCGCCCAATAGAAGGAAGGTAATAGCACCTGCCTCATAGAGTGGTCTGGAGGAGTGCCAGGAAGTCTGGAATGGAGAAGACTGAAGCTTACCCCTCCCCCTCCCCCCCCACACACACTCCCCCATTTCACATATTAGGTAAAATGGAGTCCCAGAGGGGAAAGACAAGTTGAAAACTCACCACAGCTAGGTGGTTTCTGAAAGCAAGTACAATAGATACCCTTGAAAGCTCATCTAAATCCACGTGTAACCCTTTCCACTTTTCTGGACTTGGCACAAACACTAGCTTTCTTTCATTCCTGACTTTGCCCTGGCTGTTCCCTCTGCCAGATCTTTGCTTTTCATCTGACAATGTTAGCTCAAATGTCACCTCCTGACCACCCCAGCCTAGTTAGCCCCCATACTAGTTATAATCATGACTCCCTGTTTAACTCCCTCTTTGCTCTTATTGCACGTTATTGAACTTGCCTCCTAACTAGAATCTGGGCTCTTTGGGGGCCAAAAATGGATATGTTTTAATCCTCCTAAGGATCTACCCTGGGTCGCTCGACAGAAGCTTATTGAGCCAACACTATTTGGGGCACCTAAAATAAATGGTGACCAAGATACCGGAAAAAAACAACAATTGATTCAGATGGTAATAATTTGCTATGAAGAAAATAACACAAAGAAAATGAGGAGGATGAGGAGTGTATGGGAAAAGTAAGCTATGACCAAAAAGGGTATTCAGAAGAAGCCTCACTGAGAAGGTAACATTTTTAGCAAAGACCTACAGGAGGGGAGAGAGGAAGTCATGTGGGTAGTGGAAGAGCATGCCAAGCTAGTACAGCCAGTGCAAAGATCCTGAGATGAAAATGTGCCTGTTGTGTCTGGATTCCTTTACTTAGCATTGTTTTCAAGTTTCACCCTTGAAACAAGAATGTACTTCATTCCTTTTTTTAAAAAATTTTTTAAATATTTTTTTTATTGATTTCTGAGAGGGAGAGAGAGAGAAAGAAACATCAGTGAATGAAAGAGAATCATTCATCGGCTGCCTTCTGTATGCCCCACACTGGGGATCCAGCCTGCAATCTGGGCATGTGCCCTGACTGGGAATCGAACTGTGACCTCATGTTCATAGGTCGATGCTCAACCACTGAGCCATGCTGGCTGGGCACTTTGTTTCTTTTTGCAGCCAAAAACTATTCCACTGTATGGATATGCCAAATTTTGTTTAGTTATCAGTTGAAAATGATCGCTACTCCTCACTTCTCCATGAATTTAGCTCTCACTGATCTCAGCTGCTCCTGTCCTCATTCTTAGTGGTTTTCATTTCCAGGTGTGATCCTCAGACAATCCTGGCCTCTCCTCCAGTGATCTGTCCTCTCCCGGCTCTTCCCTTAGGTGGTCACACCTAGACCTTATCTCAATACTACAGCCCCTTCAGAACCTTAATTTCATGCATCTTGCCCTATACCTATCACCTGTCTTTCTAGTTCATTCCTTTCAGAAGCTGAACTCCAAAAATCCATTGGCTCTATAATCTTTTCACAATCTTGAAGACCCCTCATTGTCATCAGATTAAATTCCTTTTTTATTTTTATTTTGACGGTACATTTATTAAAGCTGGGGACAGTGAAATAAGGAAGGGCCTAGGATAGAAGAAGCAACAGGACAGAGACTAGGCAGTGCTCTGCTTTGGCTCCCTAGAAACCTTATGGGAAAATAGTGAGCCAAGGTGGGGCTGCTGTCACCTCACAGAGTCAGAGAAAAGTGGGCCTTGGAGACAGGTTCAGGGGGTTAGCTTAGCTCCCTGGTTACATGGCGTTCCTTATAGTTTAGGACAGTGATCAGCAAACTGTGGCTCCAGAGCCACATGCGGCTCTTTGGCCCCTTGAGTGTGGCTCTTCCATAAAATAGCATGGCCTGGGAGAATCTATTTTGAAGAAGTGGCGTTAGAAGAAGTTTAAGTTTAAAAAATTTGGCTCTCAAATTTCAATTGTACTGTTGATATTTGGCTCTGTTGACTAATGAGTTTGCCGACTACTGGTTTAGGAGATGCATACCTATAAGGGAAGGAAGGGAAAGGAAAGGCAAGAGAGTGCACCCAGATTAAATTCCTTGACCAACTACCATGTTTCCCCGAAAATAAGACCTACTTACAGGTTTCCTTCTGAGTGAAATATAAGGCATCCCCCGAAAATAAGGCCCCTCCTAGGCTAAACATGAGAGATGTGGTCCACTGATTCTGAAAGAAATGGAGTCACAAGAAATTCACCAGGAAATTCAGGAATTGGATTGTTATGATGATGTTCCAGAAGATGATGACATGATTGTCATTGAACAAATGAGTAAATTCTTGATACTGTAGGATTCACAGTTTGTCTGGTTTGTGTTCACAACTACCGTACTACCATACTGTATACAGGTAATAAATTTCATTTGTTTTCATTTAACAATAAATGTGTACCATATTCTTCTTCATGGAAAAATAAGACATCCCCTGAAAATAAGACCTAGCACATCTTTGGGAGCAAAAATTAATATAAGACACTGTCTTATTTTGGGGGAAACAGGGTATTATATTATAATCAACCCTTACACACCTCTCTGCATTCTATTCATCCAGCAAAACCACAGTCCTCCGCCTATGGCATGTCTGAATCTCTGCAGAGGAATATGGATGGAGAAAAATATGCTCCCATGTTAACTGGTCTCACTAAATTCATACCCACCCACTTAGAAGACCCACAATGCTGCCCAGAAAATGCACCAATGTCCCTGGTCTCTCAACTCTCCCAGATGACATATCAGACCTCCTCAAATCCCCAGCAGCTCCTTCCTAATCCTCATTCTCAGCAGTAACCTTCTTTCCTGAGAACCATAGCCACCTCCCACCACACCTACCCTCCTGCTTGTTCCATACTCTCCCTGCCTTCCTCCCTGTGACTGGGGAAGCCAGTCATGTTCTCAATCTGTTGAGCTGCTTTTTCCCTATGCATATTCTAATTTTTCCCAACCTCTATTCAAGAATTGGTTCCCTGTGGGGTCAGGGTCTTAGGAGAGGAATGTGACAAGTCTGAAAGTGGGAATAGGCCAGCTTTCTTTCCTTCTCTCCCTCCCCCCTTCTTTCCTTTTTTCTTTCTTTTTCCTCCTTCCTCTCTCTTTCCTTTCCTCCCTCCCTCCCTCCTTTCTTCCCTTGTTCCCTCCCTCCCTTCCTCCCTCCCTCCCTTCTTTTCCTTGCTTTCCTTTCTACCCTTTCTTTTGCCTCTTCAGTGCTCCAAGCACAAATAGCTTCATGGTCTGTTGGATCTCAGACTGAAAATTCAGATACCCTCAGCGGCCACTGAGTAAAGCTAGACAGTAAAGGGAAACTCAGCTTCATTATACAGTTGACACTTTCCCTTCCTCCAGCATCATTAAGGTATAACTGATATAAGAAACCACACATATTTTTTTTTAATTTTAAATAAATCTTTATTGTTCATATTATTACAAATGTTCCTCATTTTTTTCCTCCATTGCTCCCCTCCACCAGGTTCCCACCCCACCCTCTGCCCTTTCCCCACCCCACATTGTCCTCATCCATAGGTGCACAGTTTATGTTCAGTCTCTTCTCGAACCCCCACTCCCCTTTTCCCTGAGAATCGTCAGTCCACTCTCCTTCCATACCTCTGATTCTATTATATTCACCATTTAATATTGTTCATCAGATTTTTAATCCCCTTGGCTTTTAGTTTCACTTGATAGTTATGTATTTATTGTTCATAATTTTTATCTTTATTTACTTCCTCTTCATAAAGAACCCCCTTCAGCAATTCATGTAATTCTGGTTTGGTGTTGATGAACTCATTTAGCTTTTTTTTAATTTGTGAAGCTCTTTATCTGGCCTTCGATTCTGAGTGATAGCTTTGCTGGATAGATTATCTTTGGCTGTAGGTTCTTGCTATTCATCACCTTGAATATTTCTTGCCATTCCCGTCTGGCCTGCTGATTTCTGTTGAGAAATCAGCTGACAAACGTATGGGTGCTCCTTTATAGCTAACTACCTGCTTTGCTCTTGCTGCTTTTAATATTCTCTCTTTGTCTTTTGCTCTTGGAATTTTAATTATGATGTGTCTTGGTGTGGTCCTCTTTGGATTCCTTTTGTTTGGGGTTCTGTGAGCTTCCTGGACTTGTAAGTCTAATTCTTTCACCAGGTGGGGGAAGTTTTCTGTCGCTATTTCTTCCAGTATTCTTTCGGTATCTTGCTCTCTCTCTTCTTCTGGGACCCCCATAATTCTGATGTTGGTTCGCTTGAAGTTGTCCCAGAGGTTTCTTACATTTTCTTCAACTTTCTGGATTCTCTTATCTTCTTGTTTCTGTGGAGGAGTATCTTTTGACTCTTTATGTTCCAAATCTTTGACTTGATTCTTGTGATCTTCCATTCTGTTTTTAGGACTCTATCATATTTTTTTATTTCAGACAATGTATTTTTTTTTTAATGTGTGTGTGTGTTTTTAAATATATTTTATTGATTTTTTACAGAGAGGAAGGGAGAGAGATAGAGAGCTGGAAACGTCAATGAGAGAGAAACATCCATCAGCTGCCTCTTGCACACCCCCGACCGGGGATGTGCCCGCAACCAATGTCAATGCCCTTGACAGGATTCGAATCCGGGACCTTTCAGTCTGCAGACCGATGTTCTACCGCTGAGCCAAACCAGTTTTGGCCAGACAATGTATTCTTTATTTCTAGTTGATCCCTTTTTATTTCTAGTTGATCCCTTTTCATATCCTCATAGGTCTCATTTATTTTATCAGCCTTTTCTAGGAGATTCTTGAAAAACCTTATAAGCGTGGTTTTGAACTCTATATCCAGTCGCTTTTTGACCTCCATTTCTTTCATTTGTGATCTATTCCCTTGTCTCAGCATTTTCGCTGCTTCCCTGAGTTGGTAGGGTGGCTTTGTGTGCTAAGGTGTCCTATATGGTTCAGTGGGTCAGCCTCCCAGTTACCTGAGGTGGACATTCTTGGTGGACCCCTTTGTAGACTGTGTGTACAGCCTTATTGTAGTTAAGTTTTGATTGTTGTTGGTATCACTGGGAGGAAGTAACCTCCAGGCCAATTGGTTGTGAGAATCAGCTGTGTCTATGCCAGGAGACAGCCTTATTCGACTAGTCTTGGAAAATTGCAAAAGCCTCTATCTTCAGCTTGGATGGGGCGGAGTTTCAGGGTGGAGCCTACAGCCTTGGCTTCCTGTCAGCCCTGCCCTACAAGGTTCCTGAGTCTGTGTTCCTCAGTGTCCTTTGGTACTCGCTGCTTTGGTATTCGCTGCAAGCACCTCTGAGAGAAAGGTGCCCTCTAGTTTCACCCACTACCAGACAGTCTAGTCTCTCCCCCAATGAGCCCAGAACTGGGGTTCAGTGCAGTTGGAAGTGGGGTTGGAAGTGGGGTTCAGTGCAGTCTGGAGCTTTTGTCTCCTTCCTGCTAGGGCAAACCAGTGGCACAGTCAACAGTCCGTCCTCTGCACGCAACATGCATGCCTCCGGGACTCTGCCATTTGGCCACTCCCCTGAGTTTCTGCCTTACAGCCCAGATCCCTCCATCTGAGCCTGGGTCCCCAGGGTCTGGTCTAGAACTGGGGTTCAGTGCAGTTGGAAGTGGGATTGGAAGTGGGGTTCAGTGCAGTCTGGAGCTTTCGTCTCCTTCCCTCTAGTAGGGGTGTCAAACTCAATCAGAGAAGGGGCCAAAATCTAAAATCCAGCCTAAATCGCGGGCCGAATGGTTTACTGAACAGTTATTAACTGTCATTGTGATGGAAACGCAGCGGAGTGCAGTGATGACAGCGCAGTGCGGGCCACATTGCAAGGCCTGGTGGGACGGATTTGGCCCGCGGGCCTTGTGTTTGACACATGTGCTAGGGCAATCCAGCGGCACAGCCTACAGTCCATCCTCTGCGTGCAATGTGCGCCTCCAGGGGCTCTGTCTTTCACTGCTCCCCTGAGTTTCCGTCTTACAACCTAGAATCCTTCTGTATGAGCCTGGGTCCCCAGGGTCTCGCCCAGAACTGGGGTTCAGTGCAGTCGGAACTGGGGTTCAGCATAGTCTGGAGCTTTTATCTCCTTCCCAGTAGGGAACGCCAGCCAGGCACTCAGCTGCCCCTCCTCTCTGGCTCCATCCTCTCCACACTCACAAACCATGTCTCTGTACCTTAGACTTTTACAGCTCCTCTGATTTTCCTTCTGGTTTTCTCCTTCCTTCTAGTTGTAGAATTTCCAGTCAGTCAACTTTCCTGTAGTTCTGGATAATGTCCATTTTGTATTTTTTTTGAAATTGTTGTGTGAGGCTGCAGTTAGGCATTTACCTATGCCACCATCTTGGTTTCTTGAAACCACACATATTTAAAGAATACAAATTGATGGGGGATGAGGACAATTATGTGATACCATAATCAATCAATCAATCAATCAAGAATACAAGTTGATGAATTTTTACTTATAAATAAACCTGTGAAACCATCACCACAATCAAGGTAATGATCATAAGACAATGAAAGTATTCATCATCTCTAAATTGCCTCATGTCTCTATCCTTTGTCCTTCCACATACATCCCCAGACAACCACTGATCTGATTCCTATCACTGTATGTTAGTTTTCATTATCTAGAATGAATGCCCTGGCTGGTTTGGCTCAGTCGATGAAGTATTGGCCTGCGGACTTAAGGGTCCCAGGTTCAATTCTGGTCAAGGGCACATGCTTAAGTTGCGGGCTCAATCCCCAGTAGGGGCATGCAGAGGCAACTGACGTTTCTATCTCCTCCCTTCCTCTCTGAAATCAATAAAAGAATATATTTTAAAAAATAGAATGAAATTATAAATCATGTATTTTCATGTCTGCCTTTTTTCATTCATAATTACTATTTTTAAATATATTTTATTGATTTTTTACAGAGAGGAAGGCAGAAGGATAGAGAGCTAAAAACATCAATGAGAGAGAAACATCAACCAGCTGCCTCCTGCACACCCCACACTGGGGATGTGCCCGCAACCAAGGTACATGCCCTTGACTGGAATCAAACCTGGGACCTTTCAGTCCGCACACCGATGCTCTATCCACTGAGCCAAACTGGTTTCAGCACCATAATTATTTTGAGATACATACATGTTGAACAAGAATTCGTTCTTTTTATTTCTGGGTACTATTCCATTGCGTGAAATAGCTTGTTTAAATCACTGCTAATTGTTTACTGAATCACCCATTGATGGATATTTGGATTGTTTCTAGTTCTGATAATTATAATAAAGATGATATGAACATTGGTGTATAAGTTTATTGTGAACATTATTTAAAAAAATTTTTAATTTATTTCAGAGAGGAAGGGAGAGAAATAGAAACATAGAGGATCATTGATTGGCTGCCTCCTGCATGCCCCCTACTAGCGGGGATTGAGCCCGCAACCAGGGCATGTGCAGTTGGCCAGAATTGAACCTGGGACCTTTATTTATTTATTTATTGATTGGTTGATTGATTGATTGATTGATTGATTTTTTACAGAGAAGAAGGAAGAGGGATAGAGAGCTGGAAACATTGACCAGTTGCCTCCTGCACAACCCCCATAGGGGAAGTGCCCGCAACCAAGGTACATGCCCTCGACTGGAATCTAACTTGAGACTTTCCAGTCTTCAGGCTGACGCTCTATCCACTGAGCCAAATTGGTTCTGGCGAACCTGGGACCTTTTAATAGACGCTCTATCCACTGAGCCAAACTGGACATTTATTTTCTCCAGTATATATACCTAGGAGTGGAATGCCCGGATCATATGATAAGCATATATAGGGTCTAGTAATAATTAATGTCGTTTTTAAACATTCGTTTAAAATCTTGTTTGGCGTTGACTTGTATTGACATAACCTTCAAACACGTGGTATCTACAGAACGTGTGAAGTGCAATTAACAAGTTTTGCTTGAAAAAGTTTGTGTTTGGTTTGGTTTTTGTTGCAAAACTAGGGCTAAGAAGATGGCAGATGAAGAGCATATTCGGCACTGCATGCTTTATGAGTTCCAATTATAATAGGAAGAAAAGCAAGTGAGGCTGCAAAAAACATCTGTAGTGCTCTTGGTCAAGATGCAGTTAGCGCCAGAAAATGCCAGCGTTGGTTTGAGAAATTTCGCGAGGGAAATTTTTCGTTAGATGACAAGAGTGGTCGAGGCCGTGTGTCCAATTTTGATCAAGAAGCTCTTCAAGCTCTTTTGGTGCAAAATCCTCAAATTACCCAACAAGAGCTTGTGACAACTTGAAATTGTTCACAAAAAACAATTTCCAATCAATTGCGTGCACTTGGCAAAGTCCAAAAGTTTGGAAAATGGGTTCCTCATGAGTTGACCAACAACAACCATAATCAAAGAGTCACAATTTGCAGTTTGCTCCTCTCTCGTCAAAACCGTTTTCCGTTTTTAGAGCAAATTGTTACCGGAGATGAAGAATGGGTGCTGTATGTTAATTTGAAAAGGCGGCCTCAATGGTTGGACAAAAATGAGGCTCCGCAGCCCACGCCAAAACCTGACTTGCATGCGAAAAAAGTGATGTTGTGTGTTTGGTGGAATTTTAAAGGAATTCTTCATTATGAACTTTTACCATCTAACCAAACCATTACAAGTGCAGTGTATAGTGCCCAATTGGAAAGGTTAGCCCAAGCTTTAAGAGAAAAAGAACCCGCGCTGATTAATCGGAAGGGCGTAATTCTTCACCACGATAACGCACGACCGCATACTGCAAGAATCACTGCTGAAAAACTGCGCCAGTTGGAATGGGAAGTTCTCCCTCAACCTGCATATTCTCCTGATATTGCCCCTTCCGATTACCATTTGTTTCGTTCTTTGAAAACTTCCTTCTTGGAAAAAAATTTAATAATGAAGAATGCCTCAAAAATGCATTGACCGAATTTTTTGCATCAAAATCACAAGAATTTTACAACAGAGGGATTAAAATGCTTCCTGAGCATTGGGCACAAGTAGTAGAAAACAACAGCAACTATATTGTTGATTAAATTTTGTTGTATTGTTTAAATAAATTCGATTTAAAAAGTATTAGAAAACGACATTAATTATTACTAGACCTAATAGGTTGTTCCCCAAAAATGTATACACTAACAGGTGATAGCTCAATTTTGAAAATGAAATGTAATTTAATAAACACTCCCTTTTTAAATATTCAAAGTGTGTGTATACATTTTTGGGGGGCCCTCTATATTTAATGTAAGAAACTGCCAAGCTATTTTCCAAAGTAGTTGTACCTTGATATAATTTAATAACTAGAGGCCCTGTGCACAAAATTTGTGCATGGAGTGGGGTTCCCTCAGCCCAGCCTGCACCCTCTCCAATCCAGATCCCTCTCTCAATCTGGGACCACTGGCTCCTAATGGCTCATCTACCTGCCTGCTTGATCACTCCTAACTGCCCCCCCCACCAGCCTGATCACCCCTAACTGCCTCTGCCTGCTGGCCTAATCACCTCTAACTGCCCCCCCCCCCCGCCTTGTCACCACCAACTGCACACCCTCACCTCCCCCGCCCCCTCCTCAGCCACCAGCCTAGTCGCCCCTAACTGCTCCCCCGCACTGGCCTGGTCACCCATGCAGCCTGCTGTTCAGTCGTTTGGTTGTCCCTCACTAGCCTTCCTGCCAGCCTTGTTGCCCCACGCAGCCTTTGCTCAGTCATCTGTCCAGGTATTTTAGTTGTGATGGCAGGGGTTTTTATATATTAGGATAAACTAGTTGAACAAATAGGCTTTAAAGTCATTCATCCTCTTATTAAAAAATGATTGGGCACTATTGTGCCAGGCATTGTTCCAGGCACAATGAACAGGTACATAAAATCCCCCTCCTCCCCCCCCGCTGGGAGCTAAGGTTTGATTTAGATCCTCTCTCAGCACACAGAGGCTGGGAGCACACATTGCTCAGAAGACAGATGGCCTAATCCCAATTCTGACTTTGCCATTTTCTAGCTGTGTGGCCTTGGGCAAGTCCTCTTACTGTAAACCTTACTCTGTAAAAAGGATGCTGGCAATGCAATCTTATCTCCTAATGAAAGGGGTAGCTAGTTAGTTTAATTTGGCAGGTTTAGAAAGTTTTAGAAATAAAAAGGGGTCCATGGGGGAAGGTCTACATAATGGAGACTTGAAAATGCCAGGGTGTTTATCTTACTTGTACAGAGTACGGAAATGGAATAGGCAAATAGACTGTATCTGGTCTGTGCAATAAAAGACAGCCATAAACCAAAAGGTATATCGGGCCTGAGCAATTAAAGTGACCATAAGTTAGGCCAAAAGCAGCCCTGACCTGAGTAGCTGGGAGGGCTATAAGATAAGGCTTTCTCTGCCAACACAACTGAAAGAGCTATAAAATATATCAACCGTGACTCCAACCAACAAGATAAGGGGGAGAGGTGGGGACACCACGTGGGCTTTGAGCTTTGAAAACTAACTCTATGTAGCAAAACGACCATAAGAAAGGGTCAGGTTCAGACAAAGAACTGCAGCCTATTTAATGCCTCAAAATAAAGAAGCAGTGATCATCCTTCTCAGGGGCCCCTCTGTCTGGCCAGAAGGGGCTTAGAATTTAGATTTTAGAATTAGGTTTTAGAGGTAGTGTCTGCTTGCAATAAAGTCTCTGTACTTTTCATCTATCACCTTTCATCTGTGGCTTCATTCTTCGAAACCATCGAGATAAGAACCTGGAAATTCAAGGCATTTCAGTTCAGTTTTTGCATTTCACTAAGGTTGTGGCCTTGTTGGTTCACCAGCTGACTCCAATACACAGAGGGCAGGGAGAGACTCAAGAAAGAGGCAGACCACTTCAGACTGGTAGGTGGCAGGTTGAATAAGTAAGGGAACTTTTGAGGCTTGTCTTGGGCTGCTGCAAGATCAGTAGATCTCTGCTCCCCCATGTCAGGATCTGAAAAGTTTACATAGAGGCCTTAACTGGGCTCAGTCACATGTACTATCCAGATGGTGCAACATCACCTTTCTCTCTCAAGGCTTTGTCCTTAGAATGGCTCCCACTATGGGAGCAATGGGCAGAAGTACATTCCAAGGACGGGAGGGGATGAGGAACTTCTGATCGCCAAGGTCCAGCTCAAGGGTCAACTGATGGTCACATTCTCTCCAGGACCTCCTCCGACAGGCATGCAAGCCACAAAGCATCAACTAGTATCCAGAGAATAAATAAAGGTGGCCCATGATATTTGTATTTGCATTTCCCTAGTGATTAGTGATTGTGAGGACAGAAAATAGGCCTCTCTCCTTTTATTATGTTTTTTCCACATGCCAACTATCATGGAGTGGTAATTAAACTCCATGATAGTTGGCACTTCTTCTTTTTTTTTTTTTTAATAATATATTTTATTGGTTTTGTACAGAGAGAAAGGGAGAGAGATAGAGAGCTAGAAACATCGATGAGAGAGAGTCATCAATCAGCTGCCTCCTGCACATCCCCTACTGGGGATAGGCCCGCAACCAAGGTACACGCCCTTGACCGGAATTGAACCCGGGTCCCTTCAGTCCCCACGCCAACGTTCTATCCATTGAGCGAAACCGGTTTCGGCGATAGTTGGCACTTCTGATTCAAACAACTCCTCTGTTCAACTGGCAGGATAAGATAAGGCTACACTCAAGGCTGCATTTTTCCATCCCCCTCCTCCTTTCTAACAGCTTCAGGATCTTTAGCAAGAATTCCTCCTCCTTTTCTCTTCTCCCCCTTCCCTCCCCCTCTCCATCAGATAGGCCTCCCCTTTTGAACTCTTTATAACTTTCTGGTTTTTAAAAATATATATTGATTTTTACAGAGGGGACGGGAGAGGGATAGAGAGTTAGAAACATCAATGAGAGAATCATTGCTCAGATGCCTCCTGCACACCCCCTACTGGGGATGTGCCCGTAATCAAGGTACATGCCCTTGACCGGAATCGAACCTGGGATCCTTCAGTCTGCAGGCCGATCCACTGAGCCAAACTGGTTAGGACTATAACTTTCATTCTAAACTTGTTTTACAGGATTGAGAAAATACAGATAAGATACCTCCTTAGTACACCTACCTGACTGTCTCCTGGAAAACAAACTATCTTTTCAAAGACAGCCTACCACAGAAACTTTGTTCACTGAATCATTCAGCAATCACTTACTGAACACCTGCTGTGTGCCAGGCATTTGTCAGGCACTGAGGACACAGCTATGAACAAAACAGAGATCCCACGCCTCCTGGAGCTGACAATTCTAAGGCTGCACTGTCCAATATGGTAGCTACAAGCCCTGTATGGCTATTGAGCACTTGAAATGTGATTAGTCCAAATTGAGGAGTGCTGAAGTGTGGACGAAAGGGGCCACATGCTAACCTGACTAACCTAAGCTCAGGGAAGGCCTGCATGGCAGTCTAGCAAACTCAAAGACCTTTGTGGTAGTAAAGTAACCACAAAGGATGGTCTGAAACTAAACTTTAACTAAAAGCAATTATAGTGATTAGTCATGTCTAGGCCGGTATCTTCCTTGACAAAGTCACTCTTTACCTTAACTGAGCCTATTATCTTTTTTGCATCTATGATAACATATAATTGAAATGTCAGGCCCTAGCTGGTTTGGTTCAGTAGATAGAGCATCTACTAGGCCTGAAGGGTCCCAGGTTCAATTCCGGTCAAGGGCACATGCCTGAGTTTCGGGCTTGATCCCCAGTCGGGGGCATGCAGGAGGCAGCCAATAAATGATTCCCTCTCATCATTGATGTTTCTATCTCTCTCTCCCTTTCCTTCCTCTCTGAAATCAATAAAAATATATATTAAAAAAATAAATGTCTTATAACTTCCCTTTTTCTGGACCCCTCAGGGCCCAACCAAATGTGCCTGGGTACATTCATTGTTATTGTTATCATGTGAATTGTTGACTGTTAACTCTCCTGCACCCACTGAGTAAAAGAAGTGTGTGTCTATCATTTTACTTTTTACCCAGTCCCAGAGGTTTCCTCACTTTTCTCTCTTCCGCCTCTCTAACCTATCACCAATGGATTTCATGTAACCTACTTACGTCTCCTCCTTTGATTACAGTGTATAAAAAAAGAGAAAAAACTACCATTCTCCAAAGCATTATCCTAATCCATTGAGATTCTGCTTCCCAAAATTGTGGACAGTTTGGCTCAAATAAACTCACAAAAATTCTTTACAGGGTTTGAATGCTTTTATGTTAACATTAGTTGGCTTATTCGTGGCAGGATTCCAAAGAAGCTCACCCATGACCTTCCAGCAGACCCAGACTTGGTTCTAGGATCCAGCAAAGGGCCCGTTGAGCCCACTGGTTCCCCACCCATTGGGTGAATGTGGTGAGTTGTCTCTTGAGTCCAGGACCTTCTTTTGCTTTTGGTAGAGGGTTCGACTTTATTTGAAGTGTGTCTTAAAATCCTTGAGGTGGAACTAAGGTTAAGGGTTGAAAGAATCCAGGCTAAGACAGAACTGTAGGGGGGGTGGGGGGGGGGGGGGGGGAATGAGTGGCTGATTTTGATTTTGGCTTTTCAATTGGAATTGCTTTCTGAGAGCCTGAGCAATAAAAACTTTATGGTATTAATGAGAGCTGAACTCTTTCAGTTCTGAAGGTAAAAGGGCATATTCTCCCTCCAAACTGATTCTTGGTTATTCCTAGGTACTAAGAATCTTTGTGGAGGTGACAGAAATGCAGGAGCCCCATAGGGAAGTCCCAAACACAACTGTAATTACTAAATGGCTCATCCAGGGGCCATCTTAAGGCTTTGTCTGCCCGGCCCTGAATGTTTCTGGTTGTTTTAAACAGCAGGGAGAGAAACAGGCTACCCTTGACCACTATATAGCATGTTTAGAAAATTTGCTCAGACAACAGATATCCAAAAACAAATAAATAACGCAGGGAAATTGTGCCTCCAAGGCGATAAACTACCAAACCCAAGCCCTCATTTAACACTCCTAATAGGAAGTCTTTACTTGCAAGTGCTTTACAGAAACAGGAAGATTTAATTAGAAAATATCAACTTAAGAATGGCCAAAATGGAGTTGTCTTACATTAATATTTTGCATTCAGAAATTAGAAAAATACCAGTTCTAAAATTAAACTGAATGACTATTTTGGAAGCATATTTTGATTTGGAAATGAGAAGCTTCTAAGGAGAAGCATAGAAAAAATTCTTTCCCCGACATGGCAATTAATAAGAAAGTTTATAAACTATCTCAGAAGTATTCTGAAGCTGGAAACCAAGATGGAGGAATAGGTAAATACCTGAACTTGCTGCCTCACACAACCACTTCAAAACTACAACTAAAAGACAACATGGAAATCATCCAGAACCACAGGAAGGCTGGCTGAGTGGAAATTCTACAATTAGAAGGAAAGAGAAAAGCACACTGAAGATTCAGAGGAGCTTTGAAGTAAAGTGCAGAGTTGCTGAAGCACGTGCAGAAAGGAAAAGGCTGAGGACAAGGCAACTGAGGACAAGGCTGGCTTTTTAAATCAAGAGCGAGACACAAGCTCCTGACTGCTCTGTACTCCAGTTCCAGGTGAGACTCTGGGGATCCAGGCTGTTTGCATGGCCCTGTTAATTCCATGAGACCCTGCCCCACCCAAGCTGTTTAAAGAGGCTTTTGCATATGAATGGCCTGGCATTTTGCAACCTAAATTACCTAACAAACTGCAGCTGGGTCAGAGAGACCCAGAACATCCAAAAGAAGGCCCAAGGCCCCACAGCAGCTTGCATTGCTTCACAGCTGGGCCTCATCTGGGAACCTCCAAACCCCAAACAAAGAAGAGGAATCTGCAGATCTCTTCAAGCTCCTGCTGGGTGGCCCCAGGCAGAAGCTAAATTATCACCTTCTTAGAGATCCAAGAGCCAGTGTACCCAGTGATCAGAGTGGGACCATCAGGATTACAACTCCTCAGATCCATAAGGGACAAACTCCAGGGGCAGACTTAGTGAGCACCAAAACCCCACTAAAGTAAGTCTTGCCCCATTAGGGTGTCTCCAGCACAGAAGTTCTCCCATCATAGACACAGCTGATTCTCCCAGCCAACTGGCCTGGAGGTCAATTCCTCCCAGTGATACCAACAACAATCAAGGCTTAGGTACATCAAGATTGTGCACACAGCCCACAAAGGGGTGAACCAAGAGTGTCCACATCAGGTAACTGGGTAGGCTGAGCCACTGGGCCCTATAAGACACCTAGCACACAAAGCCACTCTATTAACTCAGGGAAGCAGCCAAAATGTGGAGACAAAGAAACAGGTCACAAATGACAGAAATGAAGGAAAGCAAACTACTGGATACAGAGTTCAATATCACAATTATAAGGTTTTTCAAAAATTTTCTAGAAACTGCTGATAAATTTAGTGAGACCCTCAAGGATATGAAAAAGGACCAACTAGAAAGTAAGCATACACTGATTGAAATAAAGAATAATATACAAGGAGAATCCAAGATGGCTGCCCAGGAAAACACCTAGCCACAGCTGCACACAACAATTTCAATAAAATACAACTAAAATATAAAATGGACATTACCCAGAACTATAGGAAAGTCGACTGACTGGAAATTCTACAACGAGAAGCAAGGAGAAAACCAGAATTAAACGTGGAGGAGCTGTAAAAGCCTAAGGTACGGAGACACAAGGCGCGCGCGCGGAGAGGACGGAGCCAGAGAGGAGGGGTGGCTGAGTGCCTGGCTGGCGTTCCCTAGCAGGAAGGAGATAAAAGCTCCGGCTGTGTTAGGCCCCAGTTCCGACTGCTCTGAACCCCAGTTCTAGGCCAGACGCGCAGAGAAGGGACGGTTGGCTGTGCCGCCGAATTGCCCTGGCGGGAAGGAGACAGGGACTCCAGGGACTCCAGACTGCTCTGAACGTCACCTCCAACTCCACTTCCAACTGAACTGAACCCCAATACCGGGCTCATTGGGGGAAAGCCTAGACTGTTTGGTAGCAGGCAAAAAATGAGGGCACCTTTCTCTCAGAGGTGCTTGCAACGAGTACTTAAGGACCCTGGGGATTACTGAGACCACATAGGGTGGGGCTGACGGAAGCCAAGGCTGTAGGCTCCACCCTGAAACCCCGCCCCATCTGTAGCTGCGAAATACGACAATGAAATAGATCACAAACGAAAGAAATGGAGGACAAAAAGCGACTGGATATAGAGTTCAAATCTACGCTTATAAGGTTTTTCAAGAATTTCCTAGAAAAGATTGATAAGACCTATGAGGATATGAAAAGAGATCAGCTAGAATTAATAAGGAATCAATAAGAAATGATAAGGGATCAACAAGAAATAAAGAATACATTGTCTGAAATAAAAAATATTATACAGAGTCCTAAAAACAGAATGGAAGATTGCAAGAATCAAGTCAAAGATTTGGAACATAAAGACCCAGAAGACATTCCTCCACAGAAGCTAGAAGACAAGAGAATCCAGAAAATTGAAGATAATGTAAGAAACCTCTCGGACAACTTCAAGCGAACCAACATCAGAATTATGGGGGTCCCAGAAGATGAGAGAGAGCAAGATATCGAAAACATACTGAAAGAAATAGTGACAGAAAACTTCCCCCACCTGGTGAAAGAATTGGACTTACAAGTCCAGGAAGCACACAGAACCCCAAACAAAAGGAATCCAAAGAGGACCACACCAAGACACATCATAATTAAAATTCCAAGAGCAAAAGACAAAGAGAGAATATTAAAAGCAGCAAGAGAGAAACAGGTAGTTACCTATAAAGGAGCACCCATACAATTGTCAGCTGATTTCTCAACAGAAACCATGCAGGCCAGTCAGGAATGGCAAGAAATATTCAAGGTAATGAATAGTAAGAACCTACAGCCAAAGATAATCTATCCAGCAAAGCTATCACTCAGAATCGAAGGTCAGATAAAGAGCTTCACTAAAAAAAAAAAAAAACTAAAGGAGTTCATCAACACCAAACCAGAATTATATGAATTGCTGAAGGGGGTTCTTTCAGAAGAGAAAGTAAATAAAGATAAAAATTATTAACAACAAATACGTAACTATCAACAAGTGAACCTAAAAACCAAGGAAATTAAAAAAAATATGATGAACAATATTAACTGTTGAATATAATAGAATCAGAGGTATGGAAGGGGAGTGAACTGACGATTCTTGGGGAAAAGGGGAGAGGGGGATGTGGGAAGAGACTGAACATAAACTGTACACCTATGGATGAGGACAATGGGGAGTGGGGAAAGGGCAGAGGGTGGGGTGAAAACCTGGTGGAGAAGAGCAATGGAGGGGGGGAAGGAACATTTGTAATAATATGAACAATAAAAATTTATTTAAAGAAAAAGAAGAGGAAGAAGAAAAAAGTAAAGATAAAAATTATGAATAACAAATACATATCTATCAACAAGTGGATCTAAAAATCAAGTGAATAAAAAATCTGATGAACAGAATAAAGTGGTGAATATAATATAATTAGGGGCATAGAAAGGGAGTGGATTGACAATTCTCAGGTGGAAAGGGATTTAAAGGGGTGTGGGAAGAGACTGGAGAAAAATCTTACACCTATGGATGAGGATAGTGGGATGGGGGATAAGGGCAGAGGGTGGGGTGGGAACTGGGTAGAGGGGAGCTATGGGGCGGGGGGGGGGGGGAGGAACAACTGTAATAATCTGAACAATAAAGATTTATTTTTAAAAAAATTATTCTGAAGCTAATAACTGCCTATACCCTATTTCCCCCTTTCTTTCTGAGCTTTCTTATCTGGACTCGCCCTTTCCTCTCCCTTCTTCCTTCCCCTTCAGTCTCCTCTACTACCACTCACTTGAAGGAAAATGAGAAGAGGGAGAGAGAATCCAAGATGGCTGCTCGGGTAGGCAACTAGCCGCAGCCGCACACAACAATTTCAACAAAATACAACTAAAATATAAAATGGACATTACCCAGAACTACAGGAAAGTCGACTGACTGAAAATTCTATAACGAGAAGCAAGGAGAAAACCAGAAGGAAGCGCGGAGGAGCTGTAAAAGCCCAAGGTACGGAGACACGCGGCGCACGCGGAGAGGACAGAGCCGGAGAGGAGGGAGGCCGAGTGCCTGGCTGGCGGTCCCAAGCGGGAAGGAGAGAAAAGCTCCGACTGTGCTGGACCCAGCTCCAACTGCTCTGAACCCCAATTCTAGGCCAGACCCTGGGGACCCAGGCTCATCCATAGGGAGCCGGGCTGTAAGGCGGGACTCCGGGGAAGTGGCGAAAGGAGGTCCCGGAGGCACGCAGACTGCTCTGAACGCCACCTCCAATCCCACTACCAACTGAACTGAACCCCAATACCGGACTCATTGGGGGAGAGCATAGACAGTTTGGCAGCAGGCGAAAATCGAGGACACCTTTCTCTCAGAGGCGCTCGCAACAAGTACTGAAGGACCCTGAGTCTCAGGAGTCACATAGGGCGGGGCTGACGGAAGCCAAGGCTGTAGGCTCCACCCTGAAACCCCGCCCCATCAGGAAAGCTGCCTGCGAAAATGCCTAAACCAAATAGATCACAAACGAAAGAAATGGAGGACAAAAAGTGACTGGATATAGAGTTCAAAACCACACTTATAAGGAAAATGAGAAGAGGGATTCCAACAGCTGGTCTCAGCTAGAGAGGAACCAACAATTGTTTTCGACTTCATCTGGGACCATGATGGATTCACAAAAATTTAACTGTTAGAACATGTAATCCTGGCTATTCTGACCTATTCCAACTAATACACCTACTGGTTTCTGAGAGTAAGGCAACAGAATCCTATCTAATAAAAAAGTAATATACAAATTAACTGTTCCTCCACCACACACACAAGCCACGCCCACCATCCAGTCAGGAGCAAGTATGCAAATTAACCCAACCAAGATGGCTGAGGCCACAGAGAGAATAGGAGGCTTGGGTTTCCCTGATAATGGAGGAGGCCAAACTTTCTGCACACCCTAGCTGGCTTAGGCCTCCACTCAGAGCTACAAAGTTTCAATTATAGAAGATAAATAAATCCCAGATACCAGGGCCTTTGCTTGGGTCACCTGCAAACCACCACAGGCCCCTCACCCAGGCTGCCTCACACCCAAAGGGAACCCTCACCCTGATCCAGGACACTCTTCAGGGCAATCCAGCTGGCCCCCACCCATGCTCCAGGCCTCTAGCCTATCTAATAACAGCATAATATGCAAATTGACCATCACTCCAACACACAAGATGGCTGCCCCATGTGGTCAAAGATGGCTGCCCCTATGTGGACAAAAGATGGCCACCACAAGATGGCCAGCAGGGGAGGACAGTTGGGAGGAGCCTGAAAGGTAGGGCAGTTAGGGATGACCAGGCCATCAGAGGAGGGAAGTTGGGGGTGACTGGGCCTGCAGGGAAGAGCAGTAGGGGGGGCAGCCTGCAGGGGAGGGCAGTAAGGAGTGACCAGGCCAGCAAGGGAGGGCAGTTAGGGATGACCAGGTTTGTGGGGAGTGCAGTTAGGGGCAACCAGCCTGGCAGGGGAGCAGCTAGGCATCAATCAGGCTGGCAGGGAAGTGGTTAGGGGGTGATCAGGCTGGCAGGCAGAAGCAGTTAGGGGCAATCAGGAAGGCAGGCAGGTGCGCATTTGGAGCCAGCAGTCCTGGATTGTGAGAGGGCAATTGGACATCCCTCTGGGGGTCCCAGATTGGAGAGAGTGCAGGCTGGGCTGAGGGACACACACCTCAGTGTATGAATTTTGTCCACTGGGCCTCTAGTTACTAAATAAGGTCTGCTGTGAAACCAGAAAGGAGTTTTTTTGCTATAAAAGTGAGTTCACGATGAGAAAGAAAACCTGAAGTGTGATTTACAAAGAGGAAACAGAAGCAAACATAGGGCTGCTCCAGGACTATGAGAGGTATTTTCCTCTTCTCCTTACTAATATTTTAGGAGAAATTGAAATTATCGTAAAAGGGGAAGTTACTAAGGCCCTTGTACTGTAGATACTTGGGCTACTTTATCTGTTCTTAACCCTACCCATCTAAGTGTTCCTCTCTCAGAGTAAAGCTTCTATAGAAATGGTAGGGGTGTCTAAGCATCCAATGGCTATTTTAAAACCAGAACCCGTTCCCTTTCAATTAGGAGCAACATATTTTACTGACCAATTTAGTCCCAATTCACCTGGTAGATATTTTAAAATCAGTGATGCCCACATGTTTTTTGTTTCAGAAGGCTAATATATATTTAGAACTAAATGAAACAGATTCTGAACCAAAAAGGGAAAATGATTATTTTAAGGGAACCCGCAAGAGGAATCTAATCCTGAGACTGACCATATGTTTGCAAACCATCTTTTCATTATTGACCTCCATGAGAGTCAGAGCATGCTTAACAGGAGACCCGCCCTACTCAGAATGGCCCAGACAGCCCAGAGACTTGCAGAGATGCCTAACCTCGGCTTGCTACACATGCTCTGCAGATGGGGAACCAGACCACAGTGCCTAGAGTAGGGGTGTCGAACTCAATCAGAGAAGGGGCCAAAATCTAAAATCCAGCCTAAATCGCGGGCCGAATGATTTACTGAACAGTCATAAACTGTCATTGTGATGGAAACGCAGCGGAGTGCAGTGATGACAGCGCGGTGCGGGCCACATTGCAAGGCCTGGCGGGACGGATTTGGCCCGCGGGCCTTGTGTTTGACACATGTGGCCTAGAGAGTCCCCTTTCCTTTTGGGGTACAAACTCTTCACCTGGGGGAAATTTGCCTGGGGGTCCCTCAAGAAAAAGGCTAATCTTTTGCAACATAGCCTGGCCCCACTATAAAGTGGACAATGAAGAGGTTTGGCCAGTTAATGGCATCATTAAGTTTAATGCTACCCTGCCTGCAGCTGGATAGACCCGTTTTCCCATCCCCAGGGAAGTGAATGGAGAATAAGGCCTACTTAGATCAATGTGTCTTTTCCATATATGTAAGCCTTTATGAGTCAGAAATGGCACTCAGCTATATGCTACCTATAAACTAGATCTCTCTGTAATTGCTACAGAGCCTCAGAGAAAAATATACTCAAATAGAAACATTACAAAATGGGTGAATTAGCTTATCCTTTTGCCAACATTTGCCAATCCTCGAGGGATTAAAGTGCTGTTCTTGTTTTACTATGCAGTGTTTTCAGGGTCAGAGGGGCCAGAATATGAAAGCCCACTAAATCATTTTACATTCCCCGAAATCTCCCTATTCAGCTCAAAATGCTATAATTGGCTTTCCAAAGCCAAAGTCCCAGGACTTTTGAGATGCAGATGCCAGAAACTCTGGTCTGAATCACTTTTAACTTATTTCAACTACTCCTTTCTAAATTAATAAATTTTAATTAAGGTTATTAAATGTCTAGATATATTGAAATAACGTGAAATACTGAAAGTGATTACTAAATAAGTCTTTAAATTTGCCTGCCTTTATTGCCAAAGTCTGTGAAATGAATTTCAGCTGTTATAGTCTTTTGCTTAAAGATATGTTTCTTGAAAGTGAGAGTGTGGTCCTGGCTGGTTTGGTTCAGTGGATAGAGCAGTGTTTCCCAACCTTCTCTCATGATGAGAATCACCTGGTGGTGTTGTTAAAACACAAATTCCTGAATCCCAACTAAGAAGTGCTAAACTAGAATTTTTGGGAACATATAGGTAAAATTGTATACTTAACTAGTGCTCTAAGACAGATTTTATATACAGAGCACTAAGTTAGGTATGCAATTTTACCTATATGTTCTCAAAAATTCTAGTTTAGCACTTCTTAGTTGGGATTCAGGAATCTGTGTTTTAACAACTCCACCAGGTGATTCTCATCATGAGAGAAGGTTGGGAAACACTGGGATAGAGCATCATCCTGTGAACTGAAGGGTCCCTGGTTCAATTCTAGTCAAGGGCACATGCTCAGGTTGCGGGCTCCATTCCCAGTGGGGGGCTCGCAGGAGGCAGCTGGTCAATGGTTCTCTCTCATTATTGATGTTCCTATCTCTCTCACCCTTTTCTTTCTTCTCTAAAATCAACAAAAATTTAAAAAGAGTGTGTTTAAAATCCTATATAATAAAAAGCTAATATGAAAATTGTCCCCTCAGGATTTAGACCCGGAGTTCGAACACTTGCTATGATGTGTGTTGACCACCTGGGGATGGCGCAGAACACGGCAGGTGAGCAACGGTGCGGTGAGGGAGCGAGGGAAGGAGGAAGTGGGGAGGCGGGAAACCTGATTGGCCCTAATAGCTGGCCAGGCCTAGGGACCTATCTGTGCATGAATTTCATGCACTGGGCCGTTAGTGTGTTCATAAAGGTCAACCTAAGGAATGATGGTCACTTATTTTATTTTGATAATTATTGAAAATTGAGGCTGCCCTGGCCACTTTGGCTGAGAGGATGGAGTGTTGGCCTGTGAACTGAAGGATCCTGGGTTCAATTCTGGTCAAGGGCACATTCCAGGGTTGTGGGTTCGATCCCCAGTGGGGGAATTGCGGGAGGCAGAAAATCCATGATTCTCTCTCATCATGGATGTTTCTATCTCTCTCTCCCTCTTGTTTCCTCTCTGAAATCAATATATATGAAAGAAAGAAAGTAAGTAAGTAAGAAAGAAACAAACAAACAAAAGAAAAGAAAATTAGGCTTCTAAGAGTTAAAAGTTCAAATTAAGTTGGGAGAAATTATATAGTTGTGATAATATAATACATGAGGTATGGAGATTCATTTTTGAGGGAAAAAATTACTGCATTTTCTCTGCAAAAGTTATAATTCAAATTATGTTAACATCTTTATGTATATGGTCTTTATGTGGTACCAGCGGCCCAGTGCATGGATTCGTGAACAATGAAAGGAAATTATTAATTAGAAGAAATATTTTAATATTGCTATTCTCTCTTCCTCTATAGTAAAAGTATCAACCAAATTCACGATTGACAATGACAAATGAAACACAATTGTGCAATTGGTGCCAGCTAGAGCTTTATATGTATTGTGCATGCACAAGTCAATTTAGCCTTTGAGATACATACATATATATATATATATATATATATATAATAGGATATATATATATATATATATAAAATAAACTTGCTTAATTAGACCTGCTTTCTGATTTAGATAAACTTTTTCCAGCCCAGTGAAGCACTCCAACTTCTCTTTCAGGTAATTGTTAGCAATACAGCAGAAAATATCAACATGAAGCACATTATTATTGTAGATCCCTCAGGGAGAACAAAGGGTAAAAGATTTAACTGCAGCAGTGTTTGACTATGTTCTGTGTAATGACAAAACCTGAAGTCATTTTCAAGTTCCACCATTTCTTACTTCCTTTCTGTAGGGTCAAGTTTCTAAGCTTTCTAAATCTCCATTTTCCAGCTAATGAAAAGAAAATAGAATTTTACTAAGTCTCCCATCTAGCTACTCCAGGACTTCTGTGAAGATCTAATGAGGTGAGGCACAGGAATACGCTTCACAAACTTTTGGTTAAAGTGTAAAATGTTTGCACCTGGCTATAAAGCAAATTATGTTTCTGGGCTGAAGAAACTACAAGGCTAGTTGTTGCTAGAGAGAGGAAGCCTGGTGTTACTGTGTGATATCATTACCCAGATAGACACTTAGCATATTAGCTGTGTATACACACACACACACACACACACACACACACACATACACATACATACATACTAGGGGCCCAGTGCACAAATTCATGCACCTTAAAAAGAACTGTGGGCTGTGAGGCTGCAGTGGCCACAGGGGCGGGTCTTGCCCATCCTCCGCACCCCTGCCTGGCCCCTCCCACCATGGCCCCCAGTCCCCTGTCTGCCAGCAGCTGCACTCCTGCCACTGCCGCTCCCTGGCGCTGACAGCGCTGAGCGATCAGGACTGGTGCCAGGCACCAGCAGTGGGTTGGAGCGGTGGCTGCCGGCCTGATTACCCCTCAGGAGCAGGAGGTGGAGAAACCTGAGGGGCAATCAGGCCTGCAGCTACCACCCACACTTGCTGATAGCGCTGAGCAATCAGGGCTGGCACCAGCAGCAGATGCAAGTGCCTAGTGGGACCATGGTGTGTGGGAGCAAAGAATTTTCAGTAACCACCAGAGCTTCGCCCTGATGACAGTGACTGGTGCCCCGCCTTCGTCTGGCACCCCCGCTCACCTGCTCCATTATCCCACTGTTGCCATTGCCTGTCATGTTCTGCACTCTGCCGCCTGCTGCTGATACCTGTCATGTTCCACTCACACTCCCTGGTGATGGTCAATGCATGTCATAGCAACCTGTTGTTCAGTTCAGTTGTTCTGCTGATGAGTATATTTGCATATTAGGGTTTATATATATAGACTGGTACATGAAATTCGTGCACAGGGGTGGAGTGTCCCTCAGCCCAGCCTGCACCCTCTCCAATCTGGGACCCCTCGAGGGATGTCCGACTGCCCATTTAGGCCCAATCCTGGGATCGGGCCTAAATGGGCAGTCGGATATCCCTCTCACAATCCAGGTCTGCTAGCTCCCAACTGCTCGCCTGCCTGCCTTCCTGATTGCCCCTAATCGCTTCTGCCTGCCAGCTTGATCACCCCCTAACCACTCCCCTGCCAGCCTGGTTGATGCCTAACTGTTCCCCTGCCAGGCTGGTTGCCCCTAACTGCCCTTCCCTGCAGGCCTGGTCACCCCTCAACTGCCTTCCCCTGCAGGTCTGGCTCCCCCACCCCCAACTGCCCTTCCCTGCAGGCCCAGTTGCCCCCAACTTCCCTCCTCTGCTGGCCTGGTCACCCCTAACTGCCCTCCCCTGCAGGCTTGATTGTTCTCAACTGCCCTCCCTTGAAGACCTTGTCCCTCGCAACTGCCCTTCCCTGTTGACCATCTTGTGCTGGCCATCACGTGGGGCAGCCATCTTGTGTGTTGGAATGATGGTCACTTTGCATATTACTCTTTTATTAGATAGGATAGAGGCCTGGTGTACGGGTGGGGGCCAGCTGGTTTGCCTTGAAGGGTGTTGTGGATCAGGGTGGGGTTCCCTTGGAGTGTGGGGCAGCCTGGGCGAGGGGCCTGTGGTGGTTTGCAGGCTGGCCATGTCCCCCGGTGACCCAAGCAAAGGCCCTCGTATCTGGAATTTATTTATTTTCTATAATTGAAACTTTGTAGCCTTGAGCGGAGCCAAGCCTCCTGCTCACTCCATGGCTGCAGCCATTTTTGTTGGGATTTATTTATCTTCTATAATTGAAACTTTGCAGCCTTGAGCAGAGGCCAAGGCAGGCCAGGAAGGTGGAAGATTGGCTTCCTCTATTTCAGGGAACCCAAGCCTCCTGGTCTCTCTGTGGCCTCAGCAATCTTGTTTGTGTTAATTTGCATACTCGCTCTGGATTGGTTGGTGGGCATGGCTTGTGGTTTGTAGCGGAGGTATGGTCAATTTGCATATCACTCTTTTATTAGATAGGATATAAATGTGTTTGTCTGTGTATTATGTGTGGTAAATTTTCAGCATCTGGATGGCATTATTAGGATATAATATTTTATTGGCCTAATTTAAAAGAATATAAATTAAGCAGAATTCTGTGATCTGGCCGAAATTTTCAAATATTAAAAGATTTAAGTTTGATTACTGTCTTTTAGAGTCATTATCATAAAATATTTTTTAAAACTTAGATTTACAAAGAGTTTATGATGTAATCTTTTGGTTAAGTATATTTGACAATCTCTTCAAAGTTTGAATTTTAAGACTTTTAACTGAGAAATGACTTTGGGTCATTCCAATGGGCCCTGGAATGATTCAAAGATTTATTTTCTCCTCTTAAAAGAAATATTTTTAAACAAAATTAGGCCAATTTAATATACTTGAAAAAAGTTTTTTAATATATATTTTATTGATTTTTTACAGAGAGGAAGAGAGAGGGATAGAGAGTTAGAAACATTGATGAGAGAGAATCATCAATCAGCTGCCTCCTGCACATCCCCCACTGGGGATGTACCTGCAACCAAGGTACATGCCTTTGACTGGAATCGAACCCGGGACACCCCAGTCCGCAGGCTGATGCTCTATCTACTGAGCCAAACCGGTTTTGGCTATACTTGAAATTTTGTGGGAAGCTTTGACGAATAAAAATTAATAACTATGTTCTATTTATACACACATATTTTGCTTAAATGAATGTTATAGAAATTTCAGTATGCTTCAGAAAGGAACTTGCAAAGATTCAGAGACAAATTCAAACAGAAAACTCTCAGGGTAGCATGTGTCCAGTCAGGAACACCAGGCAAACCAAGAGTGATAATTCCCTGTGGGGGCATCTGCAGTGATACTCTGGATATTTGCGTTTCACATATTGGGAGTTTATGTTATATATATATATATATATATATAATTAATTTCAGAGAGGAAGGAAGGGTGAGATAGAAACATCAATGAAGAGAAAGAATCATTGATTAGCTGCCTCCTGCATGTGATCGAGCCCACAACCTGGGCATGTGCCCTTAACTGGAATCAAACCTGGGATTCTTCAGTCCGCAGGTTGACGCTCAATCCACTGAGCCAGGGCTGTGTATTATTTTCAATGCTCAATACACCGCTTGCAATAGGTCATGTACCTCATTTTAAAATCTTACATATTTTTTATTCTTTATATGCTGAAATTATATATTGAATCTAAAAATATACAAATTTTATATTATTCTCTATGTCATTTTATAATAATAATTATTTACCAAGAAATTGTCTTAAAATGTTATATCTTATATAAAAGCAATTTTTTAAATCAATTGCATTATAATCAAATCCATAACCATGTCAGTTTTAAATTTTGTCACTCATGGACAGCTGTTGCTTTACTGTTATGCACCTGCAGGTGTATTGTATCTTTTTTTTTTTTTTTTTTTTTTTTACAGAGAGGAAAGGGGAGAGATAAAGAGCTATAATAGAAACGTCAAATGAGAGAGAAACATCGACCAGCTGCCTCTTGCACACCCCCCACTGGGGATGTGCCCACAACCAAGGTACATGCCCTTGACTGGAATCGAACCCGGGACCTTTCAGTCCACAGACCAACGCTCTACCACTGAGCCAAACCGGTTTCAGCTGGTATATTGTATCTTTAGAAAAATCCATGTAAAGGACTCTGCCCTACTCTAAGTTGCAGGCTTCTAAGCAGGCCATATGTTTGAACTGGATGAAGATTTATAGAACTTCAAGGAATAACTAAATTCAAAAAACTGCTAGCAAATAATCAGGATAAACAAAAACAACTGTGGGACTAAATGAGCTGAGACTAACTATTCTCAATTCATTTGCCACTGAGCCAAACTGGTCCCGGCAAGATTAATTATTCTTAAAATATGGTTGATTTTTAAATTTTTGTTTCCCAAATACAAGGAAAACGAAAAAGCAGACATTATAGAAACTGCATTATAGAAACTAATAAATTAGTAACCTTCATTTCACAGTATTCCCAGGAGGTAAAGATTCAAAGACCATGACAACCTGGAGATTTTTTTTTTGTCCATTGGGAAATACATTCATTAAAGACTCTCTCCAACAGTGTTAAAGGGACATTATCTTATAAGGTGCCTAACCACGAATGGACATTTGCCCCTGTCTCTGACACTCTCCTTCATCTCAAAGATGAGAAGCCACTGACTATGGAGGAGGTAGACAGCCATCCCAAAACATCAACAAGGAAGGCCTTGTATGCTCACAAATTGATGCTGCTCAAACCTTGTTCTTATATCACCTAACTGTTATTGATTGAATGAATATAGTACCTCCTTATGGTACCCTAATGGAAACAATATATGTCTCCCCAGACCTCTCTCCTTACTAGACATGAAAAATTTAACTTGGGTACCTGCTAATCTTTCTCATCTACTAGACAATGATATTCTGATTACCAGCTATGATAATGAAGTTAATGTTTTGTTGGCCACACACTAGTGGTCTTCTACTATCAACATATGCTTTGATATACTTTTTCAGGCTATATCTATTATAAAGGAACTCTCTTGGACAAACCCCTCCAAGAACACTCCCTAATAATTCCCCTGGTAGAATTGTATATAGATCTAGATGAGTATTTTAGATGAATATTGTCTAAATATTGGAATGGATGAAATTAACTGCCCAGAAGAAAAATTAGAACTTCTGGATAACAGTAGATATTTGTTTCACCTCAGATCCTTCCTTGTCTAATCAGTGTTAGTGATTTAATATTGTTACTTTTGTTCCTGGTATGTAAATGTCATATTAGATGTAAAAAAAATAACCCTCAAAAGTTAAGACAAGACGAAGCCGGTTTGGCTCATCGGTCTGCGGACTGAAAGGTCCCAGGTTCAATTCCGGTCAAGGGCATGTACATTGGTTGCGGGCACATCCCCGGTAGGGGATGTGCAAGAGGCAGCTGGTCGATTTTTCTCTCTTGTCAACGTTTCTGGCTCTCTATCTCTCTCCCTTCCTCTCTGTAAAAAATCAATAAAATATATTTAAAAAAAAAAAAGTTAAGACAAAAAGACTCAAATCATGGTGGCTCAAAAATCAGAAAAGATCCAGAATACTTTTTAACAAAGACATATAGAATCTGACTACCTTCCATTTACCTGCCTGCCCTAAAATATATATATATATATATATATATATATATATATATATATATATATATTTTAGAGAGGAAGGGAGAGGGAGAGAGAGATAAAAACATCAATTATGAGAGAATCATTGATCGGCTGCCTCCTGCATGCCCCCTACTGGGGATTGAGCCAGCAACGCAGTGGTTGAGCATCTACCTATGAACCAGGAGATCATGGTTTGATTCCAGATCAGGGTAGGATGTATTAGTTTCCTGCTGATGCTGTAACAAATTACCACAAACTTAATGGCTTAACAAAATCCACACCAATTTATTATCTTGCAGTTCTGAAGGTCAGAAGTCCAAAATAAATCTTACGGGTCTAAAATCAAAGGCTGAGTTTCTGCTGGAGGTTCAAGGGGAACATCCACTCTTTGTCTTTACAACTTCTAGAGGGTGCCTGCTTTCTTCACTCCTGGCCTTTGCTCCAACCTCTGCTTGCATCATCACAGCTCTTCCTCTGACTCTGAACCTCCTGCCTCTCTCTTATAAGGACCCATGTGATTATATTGGACCTTCTAGGTTCCAGGATAACTTGCCATCTTAACATCTTTAATCGCATCTATAACACCTATTTTACCATGTAAAGTAGGGGTGTCGAACTCAATCAGAGAAGGGGCCAAAATCTAAAATCCAGCCTAAATCGCGGGCTGAATGGTTTACTGAAGAGTCATAAACTGTCATTGTGATGGAAACGCAGCGGAGTGCAGTGATGACAGCGCGGTGCGGGCCACATTGCAAGGCCTGGCGGGACAGATTTGGCCCGTGGGCCTTGTGTTTGCCACATGTGATGTAAAGTAACATAGTCACAGGTCCAGGGGACTAAGAAGAGGGATGCCATTCTGCCCCCCACAAGGAGGTCAGGGAGAGGAGATACAGCTGCAGACAGTTGTGTCTGAGAGAACCTCACTGAGACTGTGAAATCTGCCTCAAGATCTGAAGGGAGGGAAGGAACAGTGAGGAAATGAGGGAAGGGCATCCAGGACGCAGGAACAGCCAATGCAAAGCCCCTTTTCCTGGGACCGCCTCTTCCTGCTGCTCCTAAACAACAGGTGCCTCTGCATCTTGCTTGAAGAGCAGAAAGGTTTGAGATCCCTATTCATCATTGGTCTCTTGGCACAGTCTGAATTTCCCAGGGTTCCTCAAAGGGCAGATCAGGCTGGGGGGACAAGGCAGGAACCTGGATCAGAAAGACAATTGAGCCAGTCCTCCCCTCTACCCACAGTCCAACCCAGCGGTCACCTGGGCTCTGGAGTGGCCCTGCCCCTGTAGCGTTCGCCTGCGATGCCACTGGCACAGAGTGGCACTGGCCTCAGAACTGAGCTCCTGGGGTGCGCGTCCAGCTTCGGGCTGATAGTGGGCTATGTGGTGCAGGGCCCCAAACCACGTGGTCAGATAGTAACCAACTAGGGCAAGAAGAAGGTGTTGGTGCAGCTCTCCCGGCTTTCCTGGTGGCCCGAAGGCCCCTTTAGTTCGCCAGCCTTTCCTCTTGTTGCAGGGTGAGGCTGTTTGGGGTGCTGACATCTTGGGGATGGGGACTCACCTTCTCCCAGTAGCTCTTCAGGATCCAGGAGCTCCATAAGGAATTCCACGTCCAGCTGTGTCTCCTCTATGTCCGGACTCCAGATAAGCTCCTCGGTCAGCGCCGGCAGGAAGGCGTCGGCGCCCAGGGACTCTGGGGACGCCAAGGGCAGGCTCTGAGCTGGATGGGGATGTGCAGGCCCCTTCCATCCGACCCCCAGGACAGCGAGCGCTGGCTGCCCCTCACCTTGCTTGGGGTGTAACGCCCCTTACCTGATCTCCTGGCCTGCACAAACACCTCCCATAGAGCATGCCACCTCGCCCCTGACGTGCACACAGGCACCTCCTAAATGGCTCCTACAACCCTCAGGGCGGTCCACATCCAGGGAGACGCAGCCTCCTCCTTCTTTACCTGGTTTCTTGCCCGAAGCCAGGCCCTCGTAGATGTCCCTGCACATCGCCAGCAGCAACGCCACCTTGCGGCGTGGGGCACAGGCCGCGTGGAGGTGCTGGAGGCGTGCGTGGATGCGGAGCCGCAGGGCGGGGGCGGGGCCCTGCCCCTCAGGCCCCGCCCCCTGAGCTGCAGGAGGCCCCGCCTCTGCCCGCAAGGCTGTTTGCTGCCTCCGCAGCCGCCTCAGCTCTGGGGCCCTGAGCTTGCGGAGTCGAGCCCACAAGGCCGGCCTCAGTGGCGCCAGCACTGCCCGGCACAAGGCCGCCTCCACCGCGGGGCCTGCGAGGGTGGATGAGGGGAGAGCAGCTGACCCACACCAACCCGCTCGCTCCACCACCCACCCTGCCTCCCGCCACCCGCCCCAACTGCTGGCCACCACCAGTGTAGACATGGGTATGAACACGTGCGGGACAGGAAGGCTGGGTGTGAATACGCATGTGGGAGAGGGCATCATGGCTGTCACGCCTTGTGAGAGGGAGGGTGGTGGATAGAACAGGTGGTACTGCCTACAGGAAAGGACAGTGAGTGGAAAAGGAAGCAGGTCGCACAGAAATAGAGAGGAAGAACTTGGGTGTGAACACATAGTTAGGGCCAAGGGATGGCACATATATGAACGATGTGGGTTCAGGGAGTGGCTATCAATTCCCTCCCAGTCCTCCTATTACCAAGATCCTCCTCGTTCTTCTGGGGGACCCCAGGTCCTCTGCTTCCAAAGATAGCCCTCACATTGGGGTCCTTTGCCAAGTGATCCTGGAGGTCGATAAGGAGGTGCCGCACATCCTGGAGCAGCTCCATGGCAGGGTCCCCAGGCCTGTGGGGGCCCTCAGCTTCTGATGCGAGGCGCGCCTGAAGGCCTCGGAACTGCTTGGCCACATAGCTGCTCCGGGCCCTGGCCAGGGCCTGGACATGACTAGTAAGCACATCCTCCGGCCCTTCTTCTTCCTGGTCGTCGTCCTCCTCCCTCAGGCTGGCCAGAGCTGGCCCAGGATGGGGTGCCTCTGGGCTGAGCGGGCCTTCCACCCAGGAGACCCGATGAGGGGAAGTGCTCCTGGGGGCTGGATGTGAAAACAGGGTTGGTCCCACGGAACAGCAGCAGCAGCTTCCTCATCTCAAGGGCCCTGCGCTTTGCCAGCTCACCAGGATCACTTCTCTTGGTCGTTTCTGGAGCTGTCTCTGGGGGAGATAGCACCCCTTGTCCTCTGTGGGTCTCCAGGTAGAGCTTGTTCACCACAGAGATCATCCTCTCTGAGGTGCCGAGTTGGACACTGCCATTCTGCAGAGTATCTGAGGGACAGCAGAAATGAGGTGTCCCAGATGTCAGTGCACCAGGAGACTTAGTTCCCAGTCTTATTACTGAAAGAGCTGTAGTTTGGGCCTTGGCTCATCCTTATTCAGGCCCAGGAGTCCCACTCCAGTCCTCTCAGAAGCCCTTCCTTACCCTCCCTCAAACCTAGTATTTGGTCTGCCAAGTGCCATCCTCGGGGACCAAGTAGGCAGAAAGTTGTCTCTCCCTCCCTTAGAGAACCATGCCTCACCTGCGTGTTGTTCCCCAGACCCTAGAGTGGGAGGGGGCAAGAGCAGTGTTCTGGGCAAAACGTCCCTGAGGAAGGAAAAGTAGGAGCTGCAATGTGGGTAAGGTGTCTTAGGGAAGGACCCCCCTTAGCCCTTTTGATGGATCTTGTACCTGCTGGCTGACAGGAAGGCCAGGAGATGGGGAAGGTCTGGCATGCAGAGGTGAGAGGATTCCAGAGACACGCCTGGGGGAGGGCGCCAGGAGGGACAAGTTAGAAAACACGAGGGTGGCAGCCTCCTCTTCCCTGCGACTCTCTTTCTGAGTTCTGATTCCCAAAGAACCTTCAGAACAGGGAATTTTTTCTCCTCGGAAACCCTGTATTCTTCTGTGTCATTAAGCTTGCATCCCACTTATGCCACCAAATATTCATTCATTAGACTATAAGTATTTCTTGAACATCTTTCACTCCCAAATACTGGAGATACAGTTGTCAAAAAGCAGATATAATCCCTGCCTTCCTATGGCTTACTTTTCAGTAGAGGAAGACAGAAATAAATGAGTAGAAAAATAAAGGTAAGTGAATTATTATAAACCAAATAGAGTAACTGACAATTTCTAGGGCTATTTTAACTGTGGTGGTCAAGGGAGGTTACATTTCCAGAGAGGGCTGAAGGATGGAAACTAAGTCAATCATTCAAGGAAGAGCATTAATTTGGGGCAAACAAATGCAAAGGCCCTGGGGCTAGGACTCATCTAGTGAGCTCCGGAACAGAGAAGTGCAGCGAGGCTGGAGCAGAGTGAATGAAGGGCAGCAGATGGAGAGGGGGGCAGATTGGCTACTGAAACACTATCAGCCACGATGAGAAGCTTAAATATTTAACTAAGGATATTGCATAACCTTTAAGAGTTTAAGGCAGAAATGCATAACAGCCGATTGACTGAAATACTACTTTGGCTGCTGAGCCCAGAATGGATTGCAGGAAGGAAAGGGTAGGCACGGGGATACCAGAGAGGAGGCTACTGAAATTGTCCAAGAAAAAGGTGATGACGGCTCGGACTAGGATGGTGAAGGCAGAGAGGGCTGGGGAGATTTGGGAGATATTTGGAAGTAAAGTTGACCATTCTTGATGATAAATTTGCTATTGCTATTGACTATAAACTCGGGGGTAGGCACCTCACCTCCAGGAAGCTTCTGGATCTGATAGGTGTTGACTTCCCCTGGAGAAGGTCCTGTCCTCAACACCAGGACCTGGCAGGGTTCCTGTCCTGTGACCAGAAAACTCTGTGGGGTAAGACAAAGGTCAGCATGAGGAGGATTTGTGCAGATGTGTTACTTTTGCCTGCCTAGCATCCATTCCCTTATTTAGGGCTCCACAATCCAAGTTTCCTCTAAAGAACCCCACTCCTTCTCACTCAGTGTGGGTGGGCTGACTCCTCACAAGTCCTCAGAGTGGGTCCACCACCTGGGCTAGCTAATAGGATGACAGTGCTCTCTGACCACTGTGAGTAGTTCAGAGATGGGCATGTGACCCAAGCTCAGCCAATGGAAATCTCCTACAGGAATTTTGCTGAAGCTCTTTGGGAAGAGGCCTTTTAATTTTTATTTAAATAATTTATTGATTTTTACAGAGAGGAAGAGAGAGAGAAAAACTGATGTGGGAGTGTAACATTAACCCCTCTTCCCATCCCCTTCCCCACTTGGGGATCAAGCCTGCCACCTGAGCATGCGCCCTAACCTGGAATCAAACCAGCATTGGCAACAGCAAACCAATGTAGTCACACTGGCCAGGGCAAGAAGTCTCTCTCTCTCTCTCTCTCTCTCTCTCTCTCTCTCTCTCTCTCTCTCTCTCTCAAAAATATATTTTATTGATTTTTTACAGAGAGGAAGAGAGAGGGATAGCTAGAAACATTGATGAGAGAGAAACATCGATCAGCCGCCTCCTGCACACCCCCCACTGAGGATGTGCCCGCAACCAAGGTACATGCCCTTGACCGGAATCGAACCCGGGACCTTTCAGTGCGCAAGCCGACGTTCTATCCACTGAGCCAAACCGGTTTCGGCAAGAAGCCTCTTTTTACAGTGGCATTGCTAATCAGTTGAGATGTGCTGCGCTAGGGACAGCCCTCTCAGACACCGTAAGGAGAGCTCCCCCAAGGAGGAAGCTATGGGAGCCCCTTGAGTTGTCTTATCTAAATCTATCCCCTATTCCTTGCAGACGCCCAACTTTGTTCAGGGCATTAATATGCACAGCCATAGGAGATGAATTAATAGTCAGTGGTTTCCGTCTCTGGCTGTATAAGTCCTAGGTCAGCTTTAAGAAATACTGCTGCTGGCCCCCATCCATATATTCTGAATCCAATGTAAAGGCTATTGCTTTTGCTGATAAAACAGATGCAACTGGTGTTTCCTCTCTTCCCTTCTGGCCTGGAACACACACATGTGCTTAGACCCAGGGCAGCCACCGGGCAACTATGGGAAAGTCCAAGAGAACTGCACACGCTGCCCTTGATGCCACTTAAGTTGCTGAACTAGAGCCAGCAGTTGCCTTTCTGGTCGATGAGAGAGAAACATAGAAAGATAAATGCTGTCCTGGCTGGTTAGAGCATCAGTGCACACACCGAAGTGTCCAGGGTTCGATTCCAAGTCAAGGGTGTGAGTTAGATTCCCGGTAGGGGCGTGTGCAGGAGGCAATCAACCAATGTGTCTCTCTCACATAGATGTTTCTCTCTCTCTCTCTCTCTCTCTCTCTCTCTCTCTCTCTCTCTCTCTCTCTTTCCTTCTCTCTCTCTCCCACCCCTCCCTTTCACTCTCTCTAAAAATCAATGGAAAAATATCCTCAAGTGAAGATTAATGAAACAAAATTGCAACAATAAAAAAGAAATAGCCCTAACTGGTTTGGCTCAGTGGATAGAGCGTCGGTCTGCGGACTCAAGGGTCCCAGGTTCGATTCCGGTCAAGGGCATGTACCTTGGTTGCAGGTACATCCCCACTAGGGAGTATACAGAAGGCAGGTGATCGATGTTTCTCTCTCATCGATGTTTCTAACTCTCTATTCCTTTCCCTTCCTCTCTGTTAAAAATCAATAAAATATATATTAAAAAAATAAAAAGAAATAGCCCAGCCGGCCTGGTTCAGTGGTTGAACATCAACCTATGAACCAGGAGGTCAAGGCACATGTCCAAGTTGCAGGCATGATCCCCAGTGTGGGGCATCCAGGAGGCAGCTGATCAATGATACTCTCTCATCATTGTTGTTTCTAGCTCTCCCTCTCCCTTCCTCTCTGAAATCAATAAAAATATATTTTAAATAAAAATATATTTTAAACAAATGCCTATTTGTTTAAACTATTATAGAATGAGCATTTGTTACTTACAGCCCAAAACATTCAGAACTTCCCTCAGTTTAAAGCAAAGCCAAGAAATAGGATGAAGAGAACTGTATAAGTTGTCTGATACTCAGGATCCAAGCATTCCTGAAATTCTGGGATTTTCAGTCATTTGAATCAATAAGTAGCCTTTTTGGTTTGGCCTGTTCGTGTATATCGCTAGCAACCAGCGGAGTCCCAACTGATCCACGGTGTCCTGAGAGGGCCAGAAAGGGTCTCCAGCCATGAGTACTCACCCCGGGTGGCCACAGCTCCAAAAGGGCTTCTGCAGCCTGGGCATCCAGCTCTGGAACCTGCCACACTCCCCAGGTCCTCTGCAGCCGAAGAAGTGGCTCTGGGCCCCCAAGAACCCCTAAGCAGGTCTCTCCTGCCCCATTCTCCTGTGATGGGACCAGTCTGGGAAGTGCAGGGTCCAGGAAACCAGGGGTCAGAGTTGGGCAGTTGGACCCAGTGGGATCAAAGGTAGGGGTGAGGGGTCAGAGGTGGGGTGCGGGGTCCTGTGGGAGACACCAATTGGATGGGAGGGGTTTCTGAATCCAGGGGCAGGAGATGGATACCCCAGGCCCAGCAGTGCTCACCTCTCCCCATGGGTGGGGGCTGCCAAGGCTTGGTCCTCTGGTTGGGCCATCCTCAGGATGTGGGAGGCCAGCAAGCCATGGCCTGGCCTCTGGCAGGGAGGAAGATAAGGCTCAAGGCTGCTCTAGTTCAGGGGTTATGTTCAAAATATTTCCAACCAACATGGCAGAGACCCTGACCAATCAAAATGGACCTAAGGCTCCTTGCAGTGCCAGGTGTGGATTCTTTCACCACTGGATGGTGGCGTGCTCTGGGCATGCCAGGAGGAAAGTCAGCGTGTCTTGGGGTGGGGGGAGAGGGAGAGGACTCAAAATGACAAGCATTTACCAAATGGCAGGGAAATATCTCAGGTTTTAATATCTAGTGCAGACGTGTGAATATGGACCAGTTGAGTAACAAGCCTAGCCAGAACACAGTGCCTAGTAGGCTCCATGAGACAAAGTTATACAACTTCCCCTCCTCCTCCCTTCCTAGACCACAGAGGGGCCCTCAAATATTGCCCCATTTTTTTTTTATTAAAAACTTCAAACATTAAAAAAAGAAAAACGGAAAAGAATTTATGCCCACTACCTAGATTCTACCATTATTTTAATCTTTGCTTTTTCACATAGCCATCCCTCTATCTGTCCATCGGATCCCAACTCTTAACCAGGTACAGAGTCCTATAGTGGGTTACTAGTGAGGTTACCAGTTGAGGTGGGCATTTTTGAACATTCCCCCTGTAGCACTCCCGGAAATAGGAGACCTGGGTCCATGCACCCAGGCATCCATGCATCCCACAAACATGAAGTTCAGGCCCAGAATTAGGTGCCTGTGGCCTGGGGACAGAATAGGCCTGCTCTCAGGGACATCCATCTTCAGGGTGGGTAGAGAAGGTGGATAATAAACAGCTTAACAAATCAACCAGCCTGCTGACCAGAAGCCCAGGTGTTAGGAAGGGGGAACCAGAGCAGGCGCTTGTCCAGGAGGAGCAGGCAAGAGGGGTGGGGAAAGGAGGCAGATGCTCACCTGGGTCCCATGAGACCGGAGAGGAGGTGGCTGGTGCTGGGCAGAGCAGGATGGGAGCTGTTTAAGAATACCAAAGGAGGCACGGGTGGAGGTGGGGGGTAATAATGCCAGCTGCTGGGTCCCTGGGGGCCTCTACCTATTCTCCGAGGGGAGGCCTAAAGGAGCAGGAAGTGAAAGTGTTTCTTCACAGAGAGGAAGCTGAGCTGGCTGGAGGCGGGAGGGGGGAGAGAAAAGAGGCGGGGCTGGGAGGGTATCTGAAATTGACCTTCCTGCCTCTTTCTGGGGCCTTAGGCCTCAGGTAACAGGGCTTTGGAGGATGGAACCCTGATGATGGAAGTCCAGGCGCACCCGTGCTGTTTCTCACAAGAGCCTGTAGATGTCACGGTTTCCGTAAGTGGCCCAAGATCTTAGCCCTCCCTCAGCTGCTTCCCTGCAAGCCCACAGAACAGACAGCGAGGCCAGACAGCTGGTAGTTAGTTTTTGTTTTTAATTTGTCTCCAGTAGGTAACATCATCTGCCCATTCCGCACGGGACTTGGGTCCTGAGTGAAGGCAGCCCAGCACCACTTTGGGAAATGGAGGCAGAGAGGCGAGGTCTGCAGGCTCAAACCCCCCATTTATGAGTCATGTTACATAGTCTGTTTGGCCACAGGCCCCCAGGAGCGGTGGAAAGTATGTGGGCCCTACGCCCCGTCCTGGGACAGAGACATTTGGAGGCCCTGGGTCTCGGGGAGCAGTTAGATGTTAGGGAGGTTGATCCTTGTCCCGGGGGTCGTTAGAGGCTTCGGGCTGTTAGAGATGGGAGGGCGGCTCATGCCTCAGCCCCCAGGAGATGTTAGAGATTTGCCAGGGTCAGGGGGGCTGGGACCCAGTTTTAGGAGGGAGTGGTTAAGAGACTGAGGGAATGCTCTGAGCCCCCCAGACAAAGGCTGCAAGTTAGGGAGGACCAGGGCTGGTCGGGGCTCAACTGCCCCAAAGGAGCTGGGTGTCCTGCCTGGGAGGCGCAGGTGTCACTGGGGTTTCTTCCCCTGTGTGGTCCCAGCCTCCTCTTTGGGGGGCAATGGGGACTTCTTGGGGGAGGCTGAAGTGGAGGGGTTGGGGCTCCCAGACCCTGACTGAGCGTCAATGCGGGCGTGCTCCTTCCGGACAAGGTCTTCCAGCTCCTTCTGCAGGGACAATGTTTCCAGGAGTCAGAGGTCACCTCATGGGCCAGAGGACCCGTGGGGCAGGGGTCTAGGGACTGGGCTCAGGGAGGGCTGGGGTGGCTCAGGCTCCTCACCTTCCATCCGAGGAGGTCGGCAAGAGCCAGGCAGCCCTGGTCGCAGTCACCCAGCCAGGCCACATCCCTGTGGGGGAGTGAGAATCAGATCTCCCAGGCTTGCCCTAGGCCCCTGCCAGCTCTGCGCTGGCTGTGTGCCTTCATGCCCTCCCCCCCCCTTGGACCTGTCCCTCGAAGGCTCCACCCCCCACAGCAGATCCAGGCCTTACCTATAGGCCTTCTTGGAGTCAAAGTCCATGCCTCCCCCGAGGCCCATCATCAGTCCCAGGAAGGGGTCAGTCTGCAGGGAAGAGCGAGTAAAGGAGAGATAAGAGCACTCGGTTGCACCCCAGCTCTGTGACTCTGCTTAAGTGACCTGGCCTCTTGGAACCTCAGTTTCTTTATCTGAGATCATCGGACCCACTCCTAAGGGTTTACTGTCAGTGGGTTAACCCAGGGAAAATGCTTACAACAGCGTTTGGCACATGGCATGTTTTGCCTGTTGGAAGAAACATTACTCTCCGAGAGGGAGCCCAAAGCTGGTGACTGATGACACTGAGAAGGCCCTGACTCCAACTGCCCTGCCACTTCAGTCCCAGGAAGTGTTTTGGCTTCAGTTGCGTTGAGTTGGGGTTATGTCACTTGCTCAAAAGGGTTCTGGATGATCCAGAGCCTGTGGAATTTTAGTCAGGGCAGCCCAGAACTTAATCCCTCTGGATTCTGAAAAACCTGGTTTGGAGCTGAGGGGTCTGAACTACTGGGTTCCCTAGAGACCCGTCCCATCATTCCGAGGAGCCTGTGGGAAGGAACAGGGATCCAAGTGAGGACCAAGCAGGCAGGGAAGAACAAGAAGATGTGAATAAAAGCTGACTCACCTGGCCAGTTTTTTCCTTGTTGATGAGCAGGCGTGGGGTAGAGAGGGGTGCCCTGGGAGGATGGCGAACTGAGTAGTGAGGCTCTGTCCTGGCTCCCCTCTCCCCGGCGCCCCCAGCCCAAACCCAACCTACTTGCTGATGAGGGATGCAAAGGGCTGCACCTGCAGGGAGGTGCCCATGATGATGAGCAGGTCCACCTTCAGGAAGTCCTGTGAAGGGGGAGTGGCCATGGCCATGAGGGCCCCGCCCTCAGCCGAGGCTGAGCCCCTCCCTCCCCGCCCCAGTCCCCACAGCCTGCTGAGGAAGTGACCCTTCCCAGTGCAGGGTCCAGGCTGTCCCCACAGGGGCTGAGCACAGGGTGGTGATGGAGACACTTACTGACTGAATGCAGGAGAAGAAACGCGCTGGGAGGTTCTCACCAAAGAAGACGATATCTGAGGTGGAAACGGATGGACAGACAGACAACACAGGAGAGAAAAAGACAGTGAACAGGGGGAGGCAGAGTACAGGAAGGAGCAGAAGGAGACCTTAGGGTTGGGTGGGGTGTAGAGCAGCAGGGACAGGCGAGGGTACAGAGTCCTCTCCCTGGAGAGAGGGGGCCAGAGGTGGGTGGATGGCGACCGTGACCTTCTTGGGAAGGGGTTAGTGGGGTGGGGTGTTTCCAGGTTGGCATTAGATTGGGGCAGTCCAAATCTCCCTCGGTTGGCCCCTGGCCCCAGGCTCACCAGGCTTCACCACGCTCTCACACTTCTCACACTTGGGAGTCACCTCGGAGAAGATCTTCTCTGGTGTGGAGAAGGGGAACGGGAGAAGAGGTGAGAGGCTCTGGGCGGGGGCTGCAGCCTGCCCTGCCACCTCCTGCCCCTTTCTTCACCGCCCACCCAAACACACCTCAGTCACAGGGAGCCTCCTGGGTATCTGCCTGCTCAGAAGGGACCCCCTTCTCAGGGAACTACCCCCCTATCCTCTCCCATGCCCCAGGAGTCCCAGGGTGGCTTCCAGCAACAGGCTTAACTACTGAATGAGAGTCACCAAATGAGCAGACACTTGCTCCTAACAGGGGCCACTGGACTCCCAACTCCCGACCTGGGGAAACTGGTGTCAAGAGGGAAGTTCTGTCTGTGGGCCTTTGAGGGCAGCCCTATTTCCTCCTGGGTCAGAGAGGCCTGTGGTCGCAGGCCTGCTGGCAGAACAAGAGGGAAGAATATGCAGATGATCCTGCGATGGGGAGAACTCTTTAGGCACACGTGGGTTCTGTGACTGACTCCCCCACACACCATACTGTGACTATCATGCTCCTTATTGCTTATTATTATTTTTTAAAGTATATTTTTATTGATTTCAGAGAGAGAAAGGGAGAGAAAGACAGAAGCACCAATGATGAGAATTATTGATTGTTTCTTACTGCACACCCCACAGTGGGGACTGAGCCCACAACTCAGGCATGTGCCTAACTGGGAATCGAGCCAGCAACCTCCTGGTTCATAGGTCGATACTCAACCATTGAGCCACACTGGTCTGTCTCCTTATTGCTTATTAAGAAAACTTGAAAAGCATTCTGTCACTTGCAAACCATAGAATCCTAGCTTGTTCATTCAACTATTCATTGATTTCTTTGACAAATATTTAGAGAACTGTTTTAATGTCATTTATCTTAAAACATTTCTGCATTGACAGTATCCTATTTTGTGGGTGCTGCATGAGATACTGCTGTAAGTGAACATAACGGGATAACGCTAATTGTATATAATCCCCAGCTGCATGTAGCTGGGCTGTTCAGGCCTCCTCACCCCAAGGATGGTCAGCTGGCATTTTATCAGGGGCCTACTACAAGTGCTGTCCTATCTCCTGCGGACACCAGAGGCTTTGTGAAGTCAGCATAAAGGATGGCAGAAGTGGGTTTTCATGGGTAAAATAAGTGACTTCTTAATTCACACAGTGGATGTCAGAAATAGGCTCTTGCTGTATTCCAAGAAATGTGGGTTGGTTGAATAACTTTCCTCCTTGTTTTGGACACACTACCCTAACATGAATGGGGACTACGACCTTAGCAAGCCCTGTAGTCTGCACCTCTAGGGGCAGCCCCAGTCTTCAACCCTGACCAGCCTGTGTTCGGCTTCACACTCCATAGATTCTGCCCGCCTGAATTCATGGGCTAGTTGAGTCCAGTGTTTCTCATACAAGTGCTGTCCCATATGGTCATCATAGCAGATATTGCTTTTTACATTTAAATGAATAAAGTTTAAAATTTAGTTCCTTGGTCCCACTAGCCACATTTCAGTATTCAGCAGTCACGTGAGGCCAGCAGCTGCTATACTGGACCTGCAGAGATGGGAGGTTCCCCTCATCTCAGAAAGTTCTACTAGACTTTCTGCTCTTCTGAGAACTGAGTTCCAGCTGCCTTGATGAGCACCTCATGTACACTAGGGTCAGAGCCCCTCAAAGGGCAAAGAGCTAGGGTTTCATGACATCACGAAACAGGCTGTGCAACCATTTGGGGGGCTCTGCTACATGTCTGTGTGCAGCTGACCTGGATCTGGAGCTTGCATCCATCATAACCTGGCTGTGAGGTAGTGTTGGAGCAATGAACCTCATTGTCACCTCAAACCTTTGGAGGCTGCCATTATCTACGAAAAGGAGCCACAGAACTGTGCAGGGAAGAGCAGGTGCCCCCTGGGGGAGGCCCTGTCTCTGGAGCTGAGCAGTGGACCACGGGCAGAAGGCCTGCCCTTAGGGATGACCTTCAGCCCCTCACCTTTCATCCAGCTGAGCGTATACTCCTGCCGGCAGAGGGGGCTGATGCAGTGCGATGTGTAGAAGGTGCCATGGGCCTCCACCAGGTCCTCAGGCTCCAGCCCTGCCACTCGCTCCAGGGTGTCTATGTTCTGGAGGGAGAGATGGAGGGGAGAGGGTCAGGATTGAACCCCACACTTCAGGAGCAGAAGGCAGAGCCAAGAGAAACCAGTTGTAGCCAAGAGAAACCAGTGGGACAGGGAGAGAGAAGGTAGGGAAAGCAAGGGGCAGGGTGTGTCTAAAAATTCTGTTTGTTCTGATGGTGCCACTGAAAGGGTAAAAGTCATGGATCGTTACAGGCCCGGGTCCAAACTCAAATGTGTATGAGCCCAGGCCCACAGCCACCACCAGCCCATATGGCATTTCTACAAATTCAGGCCTCTTTGCTCCCATTTTTCAGGTCATTTGTTTTGTTGGAACCACACACTTTAGTGCCACCTACTAGAAATCTGTTCAAATGATGTAAAATGTTCCCGTCGTAAACGGAGCCCCCTCAAACGTGGCGTTCTTGTGTGGAACCCAAACAGCCCAGCTCTATGTGGCAGCCCTGGCCACGCAGTAACAGAAAGAAGAAACTCAGGGGGGCTAGGTGGTTTTAATCACACTTTACCTATTTAGCAGCCAGGTTTCTGACCGATATGTTTCACTGACAGAATCTTAACTGTATTCCTTTAAGACAAAGAAACTTTCCTTATTCACCAAACAAGGATATTCTCTCCCACGTACACACTTGTGCTCTCATTTTCCTCTCAACACGCAGCCTCTCTGGATCAGCTTTCATTGGCCTGTTAGGCCGGTGCCGGCCGAGGACACTGGCAGATGTTACAGAGATGGCCGTCACGTGTGGCCCACAGCTGAACCGACAGGCTTCCTGGAGATGCCATGGACAACTGAAAGGTTCCTTTCAAGGGCAGATGGCCCCAGCTGCTCTCTCCCCTCCCTGCCAGAAGTCAGCTTACCCTCAAAACACGCAGACAAGAATCACTGTCCCCAGATTCTCTGCAGCTTTCTCCCTCCCCTTCTACTGGGAATCCTAGTTTGCCTTTGTTACTTGATTCAGCCTACTACTGACTCCCTTGTGCATAAGCAGTGAGTGTGCAAATAACTCAATAGCGTGCAGAACTGCCTGAATGCCTGTTATTCTTTGACACCATGTATAACCAAGAAAAAAAAAACAACAACAAAGAATGAGGCCAACCTGTTTCTATGGATAGGAAATGATCTCGCCACTATGTTAAAAGGCAAAAAAAAAAAAAAAAAAAGCACAAAGGCAGCGTGTACAGGATGTGAAAAAATATATTTGAACTTGTGTATCTGCTTGCCACAGAATGAGACACATGAAAGAGCCAATGTCAGTGGCCTGCAGGAGGGAAGCTGGGGCTGGGCCCAGGGAAATTCTGTCCCAAAGGACAAGCCCTGAACCTGAGAAGACACACAGCAGCTGCACGTGGCCGCGGTGCCGGGAGGAACAGGCATGGGGAGGAGGTGTGCCCTGGGCAAGGGGAGCAGTTTCGGGAGCGGGCAGTGGCCACTTAGCTCCAGCCAGCTCTCCTCCCAGGGACAGCCACCCAGGATGCAGCTCTTTCAATTTTTAGGATTTTCACCTAAAATCTGATTTTTAAACTTTGGTTCCCTTTTTGTTTTAAAACGTGTCCCTTTTAGACATATCACCCGTGGCAGCTTTTAAAAAGCATGAAGCTGCTTTGTGGGTGTGGATATGGAAGAGTCTTTCAGACAAGGGGTAAGGTGAAAGAAAGCTAAGTTCAGGGAACATTTGAGATCTTCGTATGTTTGGCTTAAATAAATAAATACTTGTAATAAAAAGAATGCACAAGTATGGCTGTGCTTTATCAAAATGCGAGCTGAGGCAGGAGACCAATGAAGTGTGCTGACAAAGGATTTCCTTCTTTCAGCTGCCCAGGGAAAGAGAAATGAAGAGAGGCAAATAAATTGGTTGAAAGGAAGAAAGACAAGTCCAAACCCTATGTATAGTGCAAATGCCAATATTTCAAAGAGTGTGTTGCCGTGGCAATCAAGTGACTTAGGTGAACAGCGCAATTGTTCTCACATTTGAGTGGATACTTGTGCCTTTAGATAAAAACTCATGATACTTCGCTTCAGAATTGCTGCGTCATCATAATTCAGAAAGAAGCGAAGACAACGTGTTCCAGGAAACTGGGTCAGTGACTCAAACAGTGGCTGAGATCAAGGAAGAGGGTGTTACATTTGAAAAAAAAATAAAAAAATGGTTTTATGAAATGTGAAAATGGAAAGATTTCCCTCTCACCTTTATCTATTTTAGGTAGTATGCCATTTTGAATATTATGTATAGTTAAATTTCATGCATTAAATATTGCAACTGGAGGGGAATGCCTGCAGAGTACACGGTGACCCAGAATGTATTCATGTTGGCTCTCGTGTAAAAGTAGGAGGCAGCTGCCACACTTTCATGGTCAAGGGCAGCCACATTGCCTCTGCAGAGCTGGGAAGTGGGCCTGGGCTTCTCATGCTGGAACCCTGTGATCTCATCCTGTCTGGTGAGTGTGAACATTGTTTATAGGCTGCCCCTCCGGCTTGAGTCTAGACTCCTGTGTCCAACCATCTGTCCACATCTCCACGTGGCATCTCAACCTCAATAGGCCTCAAAGCAAACTCCTCCTCTGCCCCCACCCTCACTACCTCCCACCATCTCAGTAAAAAGCAGCAGGTGCCCAGGCTGAGAGCTGTCCAGTCATCCTTGACTTCTCTCTCATGAATCATTTCACATCTAATCCATCAACAAATCCTGTTGATTCAAGCTTCAAAATGGATTCATAACCTTTTCCTTCTCCCCTTGACAGCCCTCACCAGGCCCAGCCTCCATCCTCTCCTGCTTAAGCCATCACAGCAGCCTCCTCCCTGGTCTCTGTAACCCCCTTCTCACTGCGCCCACAGTCTAGCTCCTACAGGCAGCCAGAGGGACACTGATCTCATCCCTGCTTTGCTCAGAGCCCGCTGTGGCACCATCTTGCTTAGGCATGAGGCCCCTTAAGGTCTGCCCCTAGCACCTCCCTGACCTCATCTCCTCTATTCTCTCCTATACTGTCTCTTCGCTTACTCAGACCCAGCTTCTTCTTTTTTCTTCTTTTTTTTTTCTTTTTTTTTTTTACAGGTGAAGACTGTTACTTGTGCAAGTCAGAATCTGATACCAATTAGATGGTGACAGCTTTGCCAATAAACAAGAAAATGCTCTTCCATGGCTAGGAAGGGAGACTGCCACAGTGACAGGTCCCAAAGACACATGGAGAGACCCAGCTTCTTGAACACATCCGATGTGGTCTCCCTCAGGATCCTGCACTGGCTGTCCCCTGGCCTGGAATGCAGTCCCCCCAAATAACCCCATGGTCCCTTCCCTTAGGTCCTTGTTTAAATGTCTCGGTGAGGCCTTCCTGAACCTGTTTACAACACTCCCCCTCCACACACAGAGGTGCAGATTTCCTTCTGTTTAAACCTCCTCCACAGAGCTCTCCTCTGCCCCAGTACATAAACTACTATGCATCTTGCCTATGGTCTCTCCCCACATTAACATCAGCTTCAGGAAGGCATGGAGTCTGCTCTGTTTGCTGCCAGCAGGGCCTGGCACTCGGTAAACATTTGTGACAGAAGCTGACAAACAGGGATGCTAGCAAGGCCAAGGAGAGGAGTCCACAAAATTACGCACAGAGGGCACTGGCTCAGATGAGCCATTGCATCACGTTTGAGCCACATCCTGTGGATAATAAAGCTGGCTCTCTGGAAATAAAGGTCAGGTTTATCTTGAGCCGGGGCTACTCCTATTCTGTTTCCCCGAAAATAAGACAGTGTCTTATTTAATTTTTTCTCCCAAAGTTGCGCTAGGTCTTATTTTCAGAGGATGTCTTATCTTTCCATGCGCTAGGTCTTATTTTCGGGGAAACACGGTAGGTGGTGACTGTCCCCTTCCCCATCACATTACCAGCTCTAGGCAGGAGCACCTGCACCCCATTAGCAAAATCTGGGCCTACAAAGAACTCATCCTCCCCCTGGTGGCAGTTTCTGAGGCTGCGTGCTCCAAACTGCCAGGTGCAGGAAGGACATATTAGAATATCTATTTATATTCATGTGCTCTCTATTTTATAATTTGGGGTTCTGAGGTATAGTATAATTTATGGCATGCATGATACCATGTAATTTCAATACATAACCATAAAACAAAGGTAGAGGCCTAAACATGTGAGATCCCAGAAGTCCAGGAGCCAACAAGGTGAGCCGTCCTTGCCTGAGTACCCCAGGCTGAGGCCCTTCGCTCAACACCTGACATGTATGAACCAGGAGCCCATAGCACATATGAGGCTTTTGTGCAAATTATAAAAAGATGCCCCTTTTTTAAAGACACTACATCTGCCCACTAGGCTACTGACATAGTGTACGGATTCTGTTAGATCCAGTCATTCTGGGATCATCTGCTGGAAGATCTATGAAATCTACGGTGTAAATGGTGTCCCCTCCCCTCAGGCACGTGGTCCTTTCTCAGTACACGTGGATGGCTCAGCGAAGAGGAGTTCACTGCGTGTCACCACAGCCTGAGAGTGTGCAGCTGTTCTGGGTGGTCACAGGACAAAGGGCAGCGCCGAGCTCTTACACTGAGGCGCCGGGTCGGAGGAGCCCACGGTCCCGCCTACCTGAGTGTAGCAGCGCAGGAGCAGCCCCTTCTCCTTCAGCAGGCGGATGAAGTAGTGGCACAGGGTCGGCTGGAGGGAGCAATCACAACAGTGATGACAGGAACAGAGAAGGCTCCCCACATGGCCCGTGCCGCTCACTGTTCTGGCCCTGTGCCTGCTTCACCTCACGGAATCATCACATCGGCCTTGTGAGGCACAGACCACCATCACCCCATTTCACAGACGAGGAAACTTGAGCACATGGAGGCTGACTATCTTGCCAAAGTCACACAGCTGCCACATTTAGGGTTGGGGTTTGTACAAAAGCAGCCTGTCTCCAGAGACTAGGCTTTTGTACGTATTGTTAACTCATTTAAGCTTCACAACAACCCTTTTCATATAATATTATCAGTTTCATTTTACAAATGGAAAAACTGAGGCGCAAGATCAAAAGAGCAGGGAACCCTAGCTGTTTTGGCTTAGTGGATAGTGTCTTGGCCTGTGGACTGAAGGGTCCTGGGTTCACTTCAGGTCAAGGGCACATACCTCAGTTGCCAGCTCAATCCCCAGGGCTCATGTGAGAGGCAACCAATCAATGTGGTTCTCTCACAGCGATGTTTCTCTCAGTCTCTTCCCCTCCTTTCTCCTCTAAGTCAATGGAAAAATATGCTCAGGTAAAGATTAACAACAACAACAACAACAAAAGAGCAGGAAATGAGGGATCAGGAGTCAGAGCCCACGTACTTAATGGCCAATTTGTATTTGCCCAAGTAGCCCTTCCCATGCCTGCTGTCCACCAACCTTTCCTGTACGCCCTGGCAAAAAAGAGCTCACCTTGAATTGCCCAGGATAGAGTTCCTTGGCGAGGGCAAAGAAGGCCTCTGGATGTTTCTGTGGGAGAGAGAGGGAAAGGCAGGTGGGCACCCAGATGGCCCTGGTGACATGAGAGCAGATGACCCTATTCCATCCCATTCCCCTCGTTGGAGACAACCTCCCTGCACATACCTTGAAGTAGCCAATCTCAAAGATGGCCTCTGGATAGGGAAGATTGTACTTCTGCAGGTTGGCATAGAGGCCCGTAGATGGGGAGCGGAAGTCAGGGATGCCCGCGGCTGGGGGAGGAGGGGCAGGAAGCAATCCATCAGCGACTTGGGCCCCGTCTGTATCACAGTGACCCTTCCAAGAGAGGGCCTAGACACGACTCTACCCCCCCACCCCGACCCCTCCAGCCCTGGAAGGTGCTCCCCCAAACCAGGGTGAGGGGCACTTACACGTGGAGATTCCAGCTCCCACCAAACAGATGACCCTGCGACCTGGAAGAGAGGAGTTTATGCATCATATGACATGGTTTGCTTGGCCCCAAAATAACACCATCTACCACAGCCTTTGACATTGTCCACTTGGTCCCAGGCCCTTGGACTAACGTTTCAGATGCATGAATGGTCCTCCGAACCATCTTGAGGCAGGTGGTGTTAATATCCCCATTTTACAGATGAGGAAACCAAGGCTCAAAGAGGGGAAGCAATTACACAGTTGACTGGTGGAAGAGCCAGTATGGGGACAGAGAATCTACTATTGAAATTATACCAACTTAGTCCAGAAAAGGCCACTTGTAGAGAAGCTTCTGCCCCTAACTAGACCTAGACGCACATAGATCTTTTTTAAAAATACGTTTTTATTGATTTTAGAGAGAGAGGAAGGGAAAAGGGTAGAGAGATAGAAACATCAATAAGAAACATCAATTGGTTGGTTGCTTCCTACATGCCCCCTACTGGGATCGAGCCTGCAACCCAGGCATCTTCCCTGACCGGAAATCAAATGTGGCGACCTTCTGGTTCATGGGTCAATGGTCAACCACTGAGCAACATCAGCTGGGCGAGACAAAACTAGATCTTTAAAAAAAAATAAAATTATATATATATTGATTTCAGAGGCAAAAGAGAGGGAGAGAGAGATAGAAACACCAGTGATGAGAGAGAACCACTGACTGGCTACCTTCTGCACACTCCCTACTGGGGATTGAGCCCACAACCAGGCATGTGCCCTTGACCGGAATCAAACCTGGGACCCTTCAGTCTGCAGGCTGATGCACTATCCGTTGAGCCAAACCAGCCAGGGCCAAAACTAGATCTTAATGAGGAGGCTAGAGTTGAGGGTTTCCCCAGAAGAGTTTTTGGTTACAGTAAAAGTCTCTGGCAGGAACTCATCTTTTGGACACAATCCCTCCACCTATTTCTAGCATAGTATACACATTTCTTTCCTCTGTAATCAAACACATTAGACTGGCAATTTCCAAGTGAAGACCAAAGATTTGCCACTCTCAGACCTGATGAACAGGAGTGGATAACAGATTCAAATCCTGGCTCTCCTGCTCACCATCAGGGCGTCTCAGTTCAGATCCCTACTCTGACTTCAGTTTCCTGCTGTTAAATGGGCATAATTACATACTGACTTCACAGGGCTGCTGAGAGAATGAATGTACTTTTTGGGCAAACACTATACAGTTGACCCTTGAACAATGTGGGGTTTTAATAGAGATGACCCCACCCCCATCCCAGCATGTTGAAAATCCATGTATAACTTTTGATTCCCCTAAAACTTAACTACTAATAGCCTACTGTTGACTGGAATCCTTCCCTATAACATAAAGAGTCAATTAATATATATTTGTATGCTACATGTATTACATACTGTATTCTTATAATAAATAAAGTATGCTAGAGAAAAGAAAATTATTAAGAAAATCGTAAGGAAGAGGAAATACATTTATATTATTTATTGAGAAAAATCTGCATATATGTGGACCCATGCATTTCAAACTTGTGTTGTTCAAGGGTTAACTGTGTATATGTTTGCTATTACTCCTGAGTCAATTGTATTAAATTTCTCGAGACCCATGATTTGTATACATATAAGCACATTGTTCCTCTATATTTACCAGCTTTCAGAAAAAAAGATAGGAAGATATGACAGGGATCGAATAGCCCAGTTGCCTGCCATGCAGCTCTGGCATCTGCCCATCAGCTGATGGGCAGACACAAGTGAAGCCCTGTGAACCAGGCCCCTCTAGGGTATCCTGTCCAAAGAGGACAGTGGGAGGCTGGTCCGAGTGCAGTGGTGTCTTACAAAGAGGACAGTGGGGGAGGGTTATGGGGGAAGGAGCCTGTGCTCTGGATTCATAGGGCCTGGGGTTGAGTCTTGACTCTGCCTCTAACTAGCTGTGTGACCCTGCAACAAGTCACAGCCTCTCTGCCTCAGTTTCCTCCTCTATCCCGATCACTCCCGTAATGACCTTACAGGTATAATGATGTGAAAATCAAATGAGAGGAAGCCTGTCAAGTGCTTGGCCCAGCACTCGGCATACAGTGAGGACTCAATTATTATTTATTTATTATTTGTTATTATTTATTATTATCCCCTCATAGGCCCATTATCCTAAAATTCAGGTGCAGGAGGATGGAGGAACACTGTAGTCACTGCCCACTCACCCGAGCGAGAAGCTGGCTATAGCCAGCTGCCTGGCCTAACCAGGAGAGGGAGGCTCAGGGTGGCAGCCTGGCTACCCGAGCAGGGAGCCAGCAGCAGCTGGAAGACAGGGAGACTGAAGAAGATGTCCTCAACAGAGGTCTGTTCAGGACCCTCAAAGGGTTGATTGTTCTAGTTGAGGACTGCCAAGGGCTTGGTTTCTCAGACTCGGGTGACCTCAACTCATAGCAAGAAATATAAACTACACGGTGACCCAGCAAAGAGGCATTTACACACCACAGCTGAAAGAAGCTTCCTGTAATAATTAATAATCATAGGGAACACTTACACAGCTCTTGCTATGCTCCATGCATTTACATTTTTATTATTTTTTTTAACCCCTAATAACTTTATAAGGAAATACTATTATCTTCATTCTATCAAACAGGTCTGGCCAATCAGAGTGCAGTCATTAGCTCAGCACCAGAGATGTGACCTAGGTCTGGTCAATCAGAGACATGGTGATTAAGAACATGACCCAACCTGCCCCAGCTGAAGCCAATTTCTGCTCTTTTGCTTGAACCCCTGGGAGAAAGATGCTCTCTTCAGTGGGAGCTGCGAGGCTGGTGGAACTTGCATCTGGAGCTGCCAGGAGCTACTTTTACCCAACACAGAAGAACCAGTGCCAGAGAGGGTTATGACTTTTGAGAACATGGAAGCCCCTGGACCCAGGCCATGCTTCAAGCTAGATTTTAGTTAAGGGTTTGAACAGAATCCTTTTTGGGTATAAACCAGTTTGAATTAGGTTTCTTGTTACTTGCAGACAACAGTTGTGAATACTTCAAGTAGCCGGGAGCTGAGAAGTCACTCGGGGGCCAGGAGCGGGGCGTGGCCCAGTGCAGGAGGGGAAGGACTTACAGCGTTCACTCAGCATGTAGTGGGCCACCCCTTCCAGGGTTAGGTTGTCCAGCAGACGCTCCTTCTGGGTGCCTAGGCCCAGCGTCTGGGAGAATAAATTTCGCAGGAAGTCCACTGGCCAAAAAGAAGAGACAGCAGAGGGCACTCAGTCTGGGTGCACCGAGGCCCAGAGCAACCCTGCCTCCCCCCAACTCAAGGATCCATGCTGGATCCAGCCAGGGGGCACCAGGCATTGGACTGAACCATTATTACATACCTGAATGTCATCCCTGATGGAGGTGAGGGGTATCACCCAGACCCCTGCCCTAAACCGCCCCCACCTCAGCCCCCGCCGAATGAGGCTCCTAATGATGATACTCACTCTCTGCTTCTCCACCAGCTGCTCCTTCTTCAGAGTCTGAATCTGAGTCCTGAAAGGGGTGGGGGTAGGGTGGCCAGGCCCAATAAGTGGAATTAGGAAGTGGGGGGTGGGGTGACACCCCAGTTTTGGGAAAGGCTCTGGGTTGGGATATGGGCCCAAGGAAGTGAGGGGCTGTGGTGGAGGGACAGCTCTGGGGGCCAGTGTTTGGGCTCTGGGTCGGGGTGCCTCCCAAGGAGTATAATCTCATGAATGACTTTGCTTTTCTGAGTCTCAGAGCTCCTCATCTTTGGAGGTGGATGTCAGAGGGCAGCTACCTCAGTGGGCTATTGTGAGATGAAATGAACTATCTATGTGAAGTTCTTAGACAGCTCTGACTATTGCTATTTCATATGCCAAATCCACATTCTTCCTCGCATCCCCTCTTGTGCCCTGTAACATGCACCTGCTGCCCCCTCCCGGCACCCCTGCAGCCCTCCTCATCAAAGTCATCCATAACGATGTAATAATGCCAGTGAAAACACTTCAGTCCTCACCCTCTGGTCCTCAGCCCTCCGCTGGAAACCCTTACTGCCTTTCCAACCCCTCCATTTCCTTATCCACTCCTCCCCTTAGCCAGGCTCCCCAACTGCAGATCCCGGGCCTTGCCTGCTTTCTCTCTCCACCTTCCCTGGGATACCTGCCTCATCCATGACAATGGCCTTTGTCCAGTCACTGATGATGCCACCTCTCTGATCCAAGGTCCCCATGGCTTCCTGGATGCTTGTCTCTAAGGGACCCAAGGCTCCTCTTGCCCCCCAACCCCCCATGTCCCACACTGGCCTCTGCATCTCCCCCAAACCTGTTCCTCTTCCTGGGCCCCATCTCAGTGTGGCCTCCATCTCCCAGTTTTCCAGATGCATCCAGCCTTCCTCCCCTGCCCTCCTGTCATAATGTGTCCCCTCTCCAGTGCTCCACTTGGTCCAGCCTGTCCTCTTCTCTTGGGGGCTCTGTCCCAGCCCCCTACCTAGGCTCTCAGCCTCAGTCTCCACCTCTGATCTACCCACTACCCTCCGTGTGACGGCCTATCTGGGCTGGCCCACTCCACTTCACAGGCCCTTCTCTTTGGTATCTTCCAGTCTAATAATCTCATCACCAACATCTGCAAGGTCCACCTGAAGTCAGCTCCACAAGGCGGGGGTTTTTCATTTCACTACTGGATGTCAGCACCAAGAACAGGGTCTGGCACCGGCAGGAGCTCCAGCACTATCCCCCACTGAAAGAAGGAATACCTGTGTGCTAGGCCCAGGCTGGGCCCGGCAATGGTAGAAACAATTCTGACCAACTCACTCTCCTGCTTGAAACCCCTTCCCCCTATCACTCTGAATATGAAACTCATCATTTTCTCATAGCTTGGTCATATCATAGCACAATGCTGCACCTTGCATCTTCTGCAGAACAAGATACTAGAGACCCACCTCATTCTAAGCAGCTGCATAGTGTTGCATTGTAAGGAGGCCCCATAGTTCACTTAACCTGTCTACTGATAGTTTTGCCCCATTATGGACAAAAGCTGTAATTTAAGCCCTGAATCTCTCTCTTTGAGACTGAGGATCCTTTTAAACATTACACCCCTTTCTCTGACAATGGCCCTGCTTTGGGAGCAGGTGAGGGAGAAGCCCTGGCCTGACAGGAAGCTCTGTGCTTCCTCTGCCGAGCACCTGTGAGGGGCTCTAATCACAGCTTCTGCTTTGCCTACAACTGGCGCCATTTAGCTGCTGGGGGTGGGGATGGAAGCCTGGCATTCTCAAGGGCCCTGCCCAGCATGTGGGAGCTAGAGGTGTTCTAAGGGCTTTCAGGCCTCTGTGTCTACCTCTCACCGAAGCATCTGGAAGGCAGTGTTAGTGTGCTGTGGCTGGCAAACTCTTTCCAGCTCTTCTGGCTGAGGGACAGAGAACAGGATACCTAACAACTATGCCTCAAATTCCTCATCTGTAAAATGGCCACAATAGGCCTTGACTCCCACAGGAATGCTGAGAAGATGAAATGAGATGATGCCCATAAAGCACTAAGCAGAGTTACCCTGCTGAAGTTCTCAATAAATGCCAGCTATGCATACAATTAGCTGCCTACCCATCACCACCTACTGAACATATAACACTCTTCCAAGCTGCCAGGTCTTTGCATGCCTAGCTGCATCCTCTGTGTGGAATACCATTTCCCACCTTGCCTAAGAAA